>NC_140643.1:16138570-17338570 GCF_978046115.1 Saccoglossus kowalevskii | reverse complement strand
TGTTGATAGCTACTGGTGCAGCTTTACCAGACGATCCAGTAATCCCAGGAATCGAACTTGTCGATACCTACGAGAATCACAGCCTCGACAAAGAACTCTACAAGAACAAGAAAGTTTGTATCCTGGGAGGTGGAAATAGTGCATTTGAAGTGAGTTTATCAGTAAGCTTGAAACCACATGATATCATTTTAGTAAGGAAATGTTATTGTTAACAAACTAGTACTGGGCAAACAACTCTGAGATGAAAAGCTTCCACAAATGTAGGAGAATGTATTTTACAGTTTTTATTTATATGTCACTTGTCATTCTGTAGATATTCACAAGTATAGACCACTTTCCCGAGAGTAGGGAGACTGGGATGCAGAAATACACCTGCTTCGTAATGGCGGTGAATACAAACATGTCAGTTTGTTGATACTCGATAGAATGAAACTTTATTTTTTGTGACGTCGATTGGTAGGTCCAGAAGCACAATATCACGCGTGCAAGTTTACGTTACACCCCAAAACGGTATGCGCGCGCATGCAAAACGCCGTATCTTCGACTTCCGGGAAAGTGGTCTGTGTAGTCCACCGTCTTTTCTAGACTCGTCACATCCGACAATGCACAACACACACTTACATAAGGTAAGGTTCACGCCGAAGTATGTGCAGTCAGTCCGGCGAACCATTTATTTATTTATTTATTTATTTATTTATTTATTTATTTATTTATTTATTTATTTATTTGTTTATTTATTTATTTATTTATTTATTTATTTATTTATTTATTTATTATAATACACTAATAAGCAGACTGAAAACGGCTGCCATTACATTGCCATTGTAGTGCACAAGTTAACTGATTGAAAATAACAACAATAAACAAGAAAAAACTTCAAAAAGCCGGCATTGGCTGCGAAAAATATCGATTAGTGGTACTCGGCTAATGCCACTAACATTAGTATGTTAAAGAAACATTTAGAATAACTGACATGTCGTTAACAAAAAATAGCACCCCCGTTACTGACACGTATAGGAAATTGGACAAAACATCTCTGGAAACCTGTACCCGTCGCACTGTCGAGCGTAAGCAGCGGAAAGTGGCGGGTGTCACCCATTGTGACACAAAAACAATAATAAACTTACAAAACAAATAAATTTGAAAACTGCACCGTAGCGAAACTGGCCTAAACTGATATTCAATCTTTCTGTCCAATACCTCCAGTCATGTGGCCCGGTCATACCACACCCCGTCTATTTGCCATCCCCAGCAGACGATAGTTAACCGCCGGAAACGCGGTTAGCAAATGAATATACAGGTACATGTATCTTGATTCTCCAGCAAAGGATTATGGGTAAATTGTGACATCTTAGCGACTTTTCTGGAAATTTCAAAAAAGGATTTCATCTGTAACTTGAGAAATACTGATGCGAATTAGTTCGAATTTTTCGTGTGCATTTTACTCGTGTATATAATTATAATAGTGAATGTTGCAAAGACAGTTCTGTTGCTATCACAGTCATTTTATATATATGGCTAGAACCGGTGTGCTACCATGTTCTAGACTTTCGCAATTTCGATCTTTTGTAAACCTGGGGTGATGTATCAAGGTCTAAAGTAACCGTTTTATCAATTTTTGAAAAATCAAGAAAAAAGTGAAAATTTCCCTTCTCGCTACCTTAAAGTATTACTTTTGAAGTTAAAGATAAAGCTATAACGTTATAAACATTTTCTTAGTAGCTATGAGGTCAAGATGATGAGCCTAATAACACTGATGAGAGTGGAATAATGTGAATGACTCTAATTAATACTTGCATTGTATATTTTGGACAGGTTGGTGACTACCTGGCGGATACCGCTGGTCTAATCCATCTGTTCAATAGACACCCGGTCAAGTTTTCTTGGGACACTCACTTCGTTGGTCATCTCCGCGCTGTCAACAACAATATTGTGGACATGTACCATCTCAAGTCCTTGCACGCCTTGAGAAAATGTGAAGCCACTCGAATATGGAAGACGGAAGACGGTAAATACAACATCGAGTACGATATGCACCTACCAAATTGGGATCCCCCTGGTACAGGTCGCTTCGTCACCGTTGGCTATGACAAAATCATCGCTTGCACTGGTTGGAAATTTGTTAATGTTACTATGTTTGATGATTCGTGTAAACCAGGTAAGACAATTATCACCGTGATTTATTCATTTTTTTTTCCATTTCTTGCCTGAAAATATACGGATTTGTGTTATATGGTATGGTATGGTATGGTATGGTATGGTATGGTATTGTATGTTATGGTATGGTATGGTGTCTTAGTTCTGTTACCAGAGCTAATACGATATTTGTCTACGATTACATCTCTTTACATTCGAATTACTGGTTCGTTGTCTGAAAATAATAATAATAATGGTAGTTTATAGCAATCCTAATGATGTTGTTAGATTAACTTAAATGGCGGTGGTCGTCGCGCAGGGCGTGTTCGAATTTCTTCGAAAAAAACAATGTATTTCACATGCGTTGTGTATGTCGCTACAAGTTTCCATGTTGAAAACAGAACGCGGCGCGGCGACGACCACCATTTAAAGCGCGGTGGTCGTCACGCAGCGCGTGTTCGAATTCCATGTATATAAACAATGTATTTTACACGCGTTGTATACGTCGCTATGAGTCCCATATCGAACAGGACGCGGCACGACGACTACCGTCCTTTAATCTTCGTAATTGTACCAATGCAACCGAATGAAATAATAATAGTGTATATACGCAAATATATTTATTGTCTTCAGAGACACATCAGCATGGAAAGTATCCAGTTCTCGACGAGCACTGGCAGTCGACGGTAAAAGACATGTATTTTGCTGGTACTCCAATGCAGTCACGTGATCGTCGAGCAGCTTCCGGTTTCATTCACGGATTCCGATACAATATACGAACTATGTGTCACATGTTGCGACTGACGTACAACAAGATTGAACTACCTAGAAAGACATTCAGTCCGATAGACCAGGAAGAAATCTGCAAATGGGTCATCAGTAAGTATTTATTTCTTAGTTACTAGACGTCGCTTTGCAACTGAGAACCGAACAAATTAACTTGATAATTAAATCTCAGCCTTGCCGACCAGTCACTGAAAGAAGACTGAAGACTGTGCCTGATTGGCTACCCAACCCTAACACCTAACAGTCAGACCAATCAGAGAGCTTGTTTGTTTACAGTTTGTTTTCGACGGACCAAATTCCGCCTTGTATATATGCTTCAACGCTACTGAATTTCTGTGCATACTTGAAATAGATATTCCAATACATACAAGAATGTTGTAATTTTTTTCAACAGAGCATGTTAGCGTAGTGTCTGCCCTCTATCAGCTCGGACAAGGTTTTCTTTGTGATGTGATGTTGGTCAGTCCACAAGAGGGCACTACACCACAGGAAACTGGAACAACGCCCGGTAAAGTTGAATATATTCATGAACTTCCACAGGCCTGGATCCGAACTCAAGATTGGTTCTTGGAGGCGCCACTTGCCATTCTTATTAGTATTGAAGACACCATCGATAAGTACGTATGCTAATTACATTTAATAAGCCACTAGTAATAAGATGTCACACTTATAATAGGGTATTACGTACAAAGCAATGAGGTTTCCAAGTACTGCGTCACGATTTGGTCAATTCATTGTAACTATTCCTTTAAATTCAATTAAATAACCACAATAATCACATAATTTTGCTTTCCCAGATACCCTGAACTAAAAGCGCCCGAATTCTTTACTCCTGCTGACGCCAATGTGTCTAACTGCAAGTGTTCCCCTTTCCCACAAGCCGTATTCAGAGTATACAAAAAAGGGAAGCTAGTTGACGACCTCTTCATCGGTGGTTCTTTGGTTGTACGTGCAGATACAAGGAATTTTGAAGGCGACACAAACCCAGACAGATACGCCAACAAGCTGCGTAATCTGTTCCACCGTCATGTAAGCGTTCTAGTTATTTACTTTCAGGGCCGGGTCATATTTTCTGTAGTTGACAATGATAGAATCAAGTTTTGCAGAAAATCGAAATGTAACTGTAGAATAACATAACATCTACACGCAGGCATCTCTGAGATTTGTGTCGAAATATCACCAAGTGAAGGAGGAAAAAAACATTCCGAAAAATCTAATATAGACTCCCCGTCAGAAATAAAGGCTCATCCCGCAATATGATTGTTTTGCCCCTGCTACTGTATTGATCCATCATGATGTTTAAGCTCAGATTAAAAATACCCGGATTTAAAACACAGAGATTCTATTTTTTTTTGCAGACCGGCATCGGAAAGGGTGGTTATTACGAACAGCTCTTCACCCCTGACATGTGGCCCAAGGTGTACCGGCCGTGGACGAAGGAAGAAATCAAAGAGCAGAGAAAAACTGAGGTAGAAAAGGCGAACAAAAAGTATGAATGCAGTTTGTCCATTATTCAACACAACCAAGTCGACATCGCAGATATGTGAAATAACGGCCAAATATTTGAATTTTGACCTAAAGTGAAGGTTTTACGCCGTGTCATTCTCCGGTACGAGGAAAGTTCGCACTGGTCATGTCATGTGACTAACAACAAAGCGACCTCGTGACATTTATTCAACCAAGTTTAACTTTTTTATATATAGCAAACTGAGATTTATATCATGCAACATAAAAACTATTCTTAGAATTTTTTTTTGGTTTTCAGTAGGGCATTAGCAACAACAAAAGCATGGTATAGATCAGGTCACTGTTTTTATGCAAAACGGAAACAGCAAGAAAATATCAAATTATTCAGTTATAGCTGAAATAAAATTAGTTTGAAAAGTAACATTGATTGCCCCTTTTCCATTGTAGCCCGAAAGTATTGTATTAATAAAAATAGTATGTATATTCAGTTGACGGCATCTTATTTGTTCTCACTATAAAAGAAATTACGCCGGATAATAAACAATGATAACAATATGGCGGCCACTTAATAATGAACACAATAGTGCTGATGATGATACAGATGGGCAATGTCTCAGTTGGCCAAACATTTTTGGCATTTGTGTACCATTTTAATTGGCCAATAATTGTTGACAATTCAGGGCAATGGAAAATGATATAATAATAATAATAATATACATACAGTTTAATCGTGTATAATCTATCTGACAAGACTGTATTGCGAATTCCTACTCTGCACTTGACTGACTGTTTTTTTGTGGAGGCAAGAAAGATGTTGACACGATAATTGGACACTACGCTGTGGTTACTATCACATGTATTTAGTTGATGTGCCAATCTTGTTTTCACTATTATTAAGAGAGGTATGTGTCACGTGATGGTCGCCGCCTTCATGAAAGCTCTGTAGAATATACCATAATCAATTGGCTGTTGGCCATACAATGAGTTAATACATCAAATAAACTAGACTGATTAAAATTACATATATTAATATATGGTACATGAGAAACCAACATGCATACACGCATACATATACAGGATTACATGACGTACAGCAAGGGGTTAGAACTATGCCACGTAAATGCGCCGTCAGACATATACATCTCGTTTGCGACATTTCGTCGCCTTCCGTCTAGGTAGCACGTTCTCAATGCATTAAAAATTGGGGGTGGGTACTTACCTTACCTGGCTAATCTGTCTATAACACTCTCCATTGAATGTCGATCGTAGCCGAAACATGGACGTAATAGAGAAAAAGAAATATTTATTGACGAGCACATGTATTGACCAAACAAATCATCTGTATCTATATTTGAGGTACTTTACAAATATGTATTCACTACCGCTGATATTTTATTGTCGGTTCCAGATATTGTCTAGTTCCAATTTATGAGGAAACAACGATTGATACCAATCGTCCTGTGATACCAATCGTCAGTGGCGCGTCACATCGGCTTAGAGGGCACACAGATGTGTAGCCTATTCTAATATCCGTTCCAGCTTTGAAAGATAACATAAGCCACGGTAGCTGTGGTTCCATAGCTCTTCTTCTTTCGGTCTTTAGTCTTTGTGATGGTATTTTAGTCATTGCTGATACATTTGGTGTCATTAAATTTGTTGTTTTCTGACATTAGGATTTTTATCGACACAGAAGAGCTAGTGTTCCTCCCTGGCTTAACACAAACGAGCGAAGCCAAATGGCGTCGCAAATAAAAGTCGATAAAAGTACACAATTTTCATATAGAAACAGAAACTACACATGTATCACCAATCGATAACATGTTTATTAAACGTGTTTGGTTTCGGTGAGAGTTTAATACACATACTATCGCAGAGGCGGCGGCACGAAATGGGGGGGGGCGAGATCTGCTCACCAACCTCGCGCCGAAGGCGGGACTTTACTAAGGGGTCCGGGGCATGTTCCCATTTAAAATTGTGAAATCAAGACCCTATGAAACGCTATTTTTCTGCATTTTGGGGGGCAAATTTTGCCGACACAAAGATCCACGCCTCCAACATTTGAGTTTGAGTTGAGTTAAGTTTGAGTTTGTTTTATTTCGAGGGGGCAACCACCCCTCTGCCCCCTCCCCAATTCCGGCGCCACTGTATCGATTGGTGATAGTTCCTGTTGCGTGCTATATTAAAATAGTGTATTTTTATCGCCGTGTTCAATAACTCTGCTGACAAGAATTGTAGAATTTACGAAGTATGTCTTCAATGTGTACCTTTTATCATCAGTATCAGTATCAGTTTCTTTGGCGTATTCTGTATCCCAACAGATTGTTTGTACCAAACTATTTCTAAACAATAAACATAATATGTGTTAGTTTGTTCCTGTGGGTTGCTACCGTAAAAACTTATCGCCTGATTTCCCTGCCTTTCACAATACAGCTTTATTAACTTAGTATGCTATTGATCGCACACTCCAGATACATGTACTTAAGGTTTTCCCGAATTATTGAAAAATGCTGACAAATAATATTTATTTATGTTATGTAATAATGTTTTAACATGGATGTTTATTATTAAACGAAAAGAACGTGATTATTTGTTTCGTTTTTATTTAATTGTTGTCTGATTTTGAGCTAATACTTACAACCAACAATCAAAATACTAAACAGCGTGTAACATTCGTTAATATCAAGATGAAGTACTTTGCTTTTAACTACATTTTGTATAATTCCTTACGACATTCTGCCTCCCAAAGTTGTAACTTTCAGTGTGTTGCGTTAAAATAGAAGCACAATATTGAATTGTTAGTTAATCATTGGAATATTCAATTTTTGCTAAATTATTAGAATATTGTATTGCTGGTCATTTGTTACAATATTTAGTTACATTTGAAGAAGTCTTGGGTGATCATATCAAACATAATCTCATCCATAGAGGGTGCACAAAATTACCCCATTTTCCTAAGTTGGCGATAATCAAACGCACATTAACGTCACAGGGAGTATTGTTTATAAAAAAAATAATGTGTTCCTATTAAACCAGTGTTAAAAATGAAGAAAAGCATTTTTTGATATTTCTTTTTATTTTATAACGTATCCATCATTAAAGTATAAACAATAACAGAAAGCACTAATTACAAATGTGTTTAAACGTTACTCGAATAAATTACACCTAAATTGCCAGCAGTTCAATTCAATCTGATGTATTATACGGCGTGTATTTTTTTTATATATATTTATTTTACTTTTACTATTTTTTTAATTATTTTTTGTTATGTGTTTTGTTACGTACTTGTGATTCGGTGTTTTTTTAACTATCGCCACTTTAATAACAAACTGCAAGCAAATGAATAATAAATTAAAATAAAATAAAATAAAGTAAAAGAAAACAAAATGTATAATAAAAATAAACAATTAAACACAATTTAAAAGAACAAACAAACAAACTGTGATCATTTAATTTCAATCAGATTGCAGTTCAATCGATTCAATGCGACTAAAAGTACAGGCGACAGAAACGTGCGCCCTCTATCGCCACTTGTAATAACAGGAGTTCGACTCCAATCTGTGCACCTGATGGAAATTGGCAGAAAGGGCACAGAGCATGGTTGAGTTGTCGAGCGGCTAATGTCCAGTCCCACGTGGTTCATCGCTGAATGCGTTACCAAATATGAATAAATGGAGGAAGTGATCTGATATGAAATTATTAATTTTCTTTCACCGGTAGAGGGCGTTACCATTTCAGCACAAACATTGAAGCATTGTAAATCGATCAATTTATCTGTCATTGTTATCTTACCAAAAACATTACATTTAAATAAATACATATTGAAGTTGAATTCCCACTTTGCATTAATATTAAAAACACATTTCACTAATTAATATGACAACAATGAAAACAAAAGATCGAATCAGTTGGCCGGGAAACAAATCCCGAAATATGAAATACTGAAGATAGCCTGCACTGAAGGTGCGAAATTATACACACTTTTTATTGTTCAAACACTTTAAGCCAGTTCAATGATATTTTGAACGGTCATTCCGAATTCGATTTTTGAATTATGTGAGAAACACATTTTGATGATTTATATTGATCAGCGAAATGTTTCTGCATATCATACTAAGTGGGAATGCAACTTTTACGATTGTGTGAATAATTATAAACATGTAAAAATTGTGTACTCGCCTGACACGACAAAATGACAATAATACGAATTTATAAGTAAGGTATACATAAAATAATTATAATAAATATCATAAGGAAAATAATCAAAAACAATGTTCCAATAAATGAATTTCAGGCGGTATAATTATGTCCATATCCTGAAAGGTGAACTTTATGACATAAAAGGTAGTAATTGTAAATCTGACAGATATATATATATGAATTATCTAGCGCCCTCGCTGGTAATATGTTGTGATTAGTCGTTTATAGAAAGTGAAATTACCAATAAAAACGTGTTTAGCAGAGTTGTGCAAGTTGGTCGTAGTGGACGCTTGCCTCCATCAAGTGGTGATAACTGTACACGAGCAAAGGTAATTTTCTATATGCGACTCATACCGTATAAGGTGGTGGATACCATAAAAGGCGAAGCATACCATATTTGGTAGGACCAATGCTCTGAACACTCAGGATATGCTACTGTGTAAAAAAAATTGAAAAAATGTTAGTATCACCAACTAGACATGGAATGCACATCCAATGGTAAAGAGAAAACGTGTGTATACAAATGATCGAAACTATTTAAATATTACACAATTTACCCATTTATTTCATTCTTTTCATTCTCGTGAGCCTTTCTTCCGCGTTATGCGTGACGTCATCACTCCTCTTTCTTAACCTCTTTAATTCAATATCTGGGGTCTCAGCCAATCTTCTGACGCGTTTAAACCTCTTGAGTTCCGGGTCATGTGACTCGAACTGTCCAGCAGCTTCTAATCTTTTTACTCGATTCAACGCATCTCCACTGCTGCCTTTGCGAAATAACGAACGTTTAATGGGCGTCTCGATGTCGCGACGAACGCGTTTCATTCTCGTTAACTCCTTGGAGTTTTCCTCCTCGTCATCGGTGTCTTTGCGGACTCTCTTGACACGCTTCAGTCCGTCTGGGTTTTCCTCGAAATCTCGACGATATCTTTTAACTCTGTCCAACTCGGTCGGGTCTTTCTTTTCTTCCGCTTCCACGTCAATTCTCTTCGTACGCGTCAACGCCTTTTCAAGTTGGTGAGTGATTACTTTCGTTTCTTTCCGTACGCGTTTTATTCTGGCTTGCACATCGTCGTCTTCGTCGGCGTTTTCTTCGCGTCGCACTCTTTTTATTCTCGTCAACTCCGGCAAATCTTTCTCTTCGTCTTCTTCTATGATTCTCTTAGATCTGTCAAAACTCTGAAATTATAAAATTATATTTTACAGTAAAATTACTATGACGTATTTTTGGCATAAACCAATTAATTAAGCTTATGCAAGATGTACGTGTACAAGTCAGAAAACGACAAAAGGGACATGTCTGTGTTACTATTCAATTAACTGAGAACATTACGTACAGTTGCCTGATATCATTCTTTTTATTTAATTTAGGTTTTCTACAAAGTGAAATAAAATAAAGTCATCATCATTATTTTTATTTTTACCGTGACGCTGAATGAGACATTGATACCACATACATAATTGCTATTTGAATATTACCATTACAGCAAGGTACTGAACACTACTACCTTTATGTTACCTTGGCAACACGCTATAGCAATACAATATAAAAAGATACATTCAGTTAGCTAATGTTTGAATTGTATGAATAGCTTACAAATAGCGTTTAAGAAATTGACCATCAAACAAATCTGGAGCGATGGCATAATTGGAAAAAAAAAAAGAATCTTCACAGAAAAAGTCCTAAAAACAAAATCCTGCAGTGAAAATAACTGATAAAAATCCGCACGCCTGAATATCAGAGAACTAGCACAAAACTATAAGAAGAAAAACAAATGTTTTTCTGCCAGAATTTCTAGTGGTCCAATTCCTTACTTTCATTTTTAAGCAACGTTTCAAATTGTCTGACTCGAATTGAACATGAATTACAATTCCTGGTGAATGTAATTTCCGGGGAATATTTACAAGTATTCGCGTCTCATGTTAGAGAATTAAACGTCAGCTAGTGGCCGTATAGAACGTACTGCAACGGGAATCATAGCGACGTATTACGGCACCCATACATCGCTACCGTGCATATAAGTTTCTGATTTCATATTGGAGGTTGCTTAAACTGTTATGTAAATTATAATCAAGTATGCGACTGACTGCAATCATATTACACACGACGAATGTACACTAAGTATTTTAAAACTGACATTTTTCACAGTAATAATCTATCAAGAAATATAAAGACACTGCGTTGATACGTAGTGATGACATAGGAAATAAATCACCATTGTACACACGCCTGTGTTTGCTAGGTCGTTTATGACGTATGACATCCACGTGTTGAATTGAATCATAATGGAGACTGGAATATAACTGATATATAAATGGAAGTGATAGACTTAATCTTACTGTGGACATTGTCAATTGTAATCGGTGTAAATAATCATAGGTTACGGCAGAGTGAAACATAATAACATAATAATGACTTCAACAAGGGTTGACACGATTTATTAGCGAGGGGTATCACGTGATCGACATGCCTCATGTCGGGAAACGTGATAATGCATTGTTTACGCGTAACGACTCTTGTTAATAATGTTATATATGATTGATTTGAGTACAGGTCAAACTACCAATGTACGTACGTGCATTGTCGACGGTTGTTTTCATTCTAAAATTCAGTATACACAAATACTAAAAGGTTTAAGGAAGTTGCATCACAGCGGCGCAAGATATTGATTTAAAATTGATACCACACGGAGTTACCCTAAGAGGCAAATTAGAAATACGTTTTCATGCAACCATCATTGTACAAAACGCCATGGTAACAAGGATTTATTGCTAATCCGAAGGAACATAATCGGATATTATTTTGAGAAAATATCGTGACGCATGCGTGATGCTAGCGTATGATGTTTGATATAAGCGCAGACGACACCTGAATAATACTCGCCCACTTTGCTCTGCATTTTATGAGTTGGGTTGATACGATATAATGCATGAATAATATACTAAGTACACACCCACATTTTATTTTCCACTTACTAGTATAACTTAGCGACGAGTACGAACGCATTATTTTACATAATTTATAACATGTTATTCAAAACATTGGCCAAATAACAGTACTCGTGTCTGAAAAGTTAAAGGGTCTTGTTGACAACGGCCAAATTAATGCTGGTATGATAGGGGGTACCATAAGGTGATAATGATTTCAGGGTTTTCGACGCATCAAATAATGACCATTTCGTTATTTTTCAAGCAATTTTACCCCTAAGCATGCATGTGTTGCTTCGTGCATGCTTCGTGCATGCTTCGTGTAAATTAACACTCCTCTCGGAACACACCGAAGTTTTGAAGGCGTGCCCCAAATTGAGTGGTTGGGACATCTTTTAAAGATAAACATAGTGTAACAGTTTTTCATTTACATGTCTACTCTTTGTCGAAAATCGCATGTAAGGCGGCTGGGCAAAATATAACTCTATTCTATTCTATTCTATTCTATTCTATTCTATTCTATTCTATTCTATTCTATTCTATTCTATTCTATTCTATTCTATTCTATTCTATTCTATTGCGTATTCAGTGATCAATTTGAATTAATTACCTAATGTGTGTTTCTCAATGTTGTCAAGTAAAAAAAAAACAGTTTTTACATCTGACCTCAAATTGTTGACCGACCACGTGACTAGTATGATCTGATATTTGTGCATGCAGACGCAAAATAAGGGGATGTATATCGAGGCGATATAATCATAGTTTCGTACCTAAATGTACTTAAAATACGAATGAGCAAAATGGTGGCGAGAACAGATAGTCAATATTACATAACTAATTATATTTATTGCCTCAGAACGTCTTCAGCGTGAGGTCACTGTTCTACATTACCGACTACACCCATCCGACCGATCGAGGAATCGATATAATCGAACCAGTGGCGATATTAATAAAAATAAATAACGTAATGTAATGCATTGACGAGTTGTTTTCCCAGCTAAATAATGTTATCCATTTTGGGAGAAAAGTACCATCCCCTTGAATGGAATAGAATATGCCAAACTACTACCTTAGCCAAAATGAAATATGATTGACGTCAACAAAAGAAAGACATGTCTTATTTTTTTTGTGTAATTGTTTTTTGTTTTTTATTGTTTGTTTTACAAATCGAATCAGACATTCGAAATTTCGGTTCCGTCGATATTACTAAGTCACAGCTGCGCCGTGGTGAATGATTTGTTGTGCAGTTAGATGTTTTGCTTTGCAGACATGTGCTGGTAGACATGTGACAACTAAAAATATATTCAGAAATATGGGTTTATCAAAGATTTTGTTTATCGGCCGAGGGCAATCGAGTTTAGTCACGTTTTAAAATACCAAAGTGTTCATTTGTCTCTTTCATATGGGCATAAACAAAAGCAGTCATCTCCATCTACGTTGTTACGTAAGAATAAAATGGTGCCTATTTAGGTGATCAGTTGCCGCATGCACATCGCGGTGAAATCGTGTTACCATTATATCACTATGATCATGATTATTAACATCAGTTGATGTCCATCATGACTGTTCGCGTACACAATAGAGTTGAATTTAATCGATCAATATACCATAAATGAAACGTGACTTGCGTACAAAGACATATGTCTGTTTCACATACACACAGCGAATGCGCTAAGACGATTGCGCACTATGTAACAGTGACATCATTCACTGACTTGAGAGAGAAACACTAGACAAGTAATCGTGCATATATTAGACGCTCTCGTGGGTGGTAAAACTAAAGTAGTAGTAAAATATGCTACTCATAAATATATACATTCGTTTATCACTTAGAAAGAGTGTTTTCTTCTACTAAAGGCAATCTCATCGTCTACAAATTATATAGGGAACTTTGTAATATTCATACTAATTTAAATAATGATTTGCACACTGATTACATTTGACGTTTGTGTTGAATAGCACCCACGTACAGTCTGAATAATATATAATACCGTGGAATATATACCGCTGAGTAAATCGACCGTGTAGGTCGATCTCACAACTGGCCCGGGCGAAAACGCTGACACACAGTCCCTCTATCACTGTGGGACCCTCCTGCTGACTGCCGGAAAATGTGTTATGTCTTTGACGGCATAGATAAGAAGAACGAATGGCTAACCATATGTACGGTAATCTTTACGACTTAAGTATTATGCAACATCCTGCTACCCTACAATTTCTGTTTACACAAATATTGACATGTAACAGTATATAGATGCTTATTTTTAACGATTAAATCAGTTGCTACTTTGTGTTCTAACTAGACACACCTCGTCTTAGTCTCCCCTACTCCACGAACCGAACCTTTCCCTACATGTTTGGTGCCGAGACCAGGATCGTGAGTCCCCAGTCAAGACTAAGACACCTTCGACATGCCTACCGATCGTGCAACTCAACAGACAGAAAGCCAAAGGGCTTACAAGAAACGGAAGGACAAGACAGACCAATTGACCAAGCAACTCAACAAGGCTGAAGAGATTACGAGAAAAGAAAAAAACTCCTTGCGTCAGACAAAAACGTAACGGTGACAACAATTCGAGACATCAAGAAACTCATAGAAACCATCCTGGATCCAGGAATGCGACGAAATAATACTTGACGAAATTGAAGACGAAGACGAATACGCACGGTACTTTGAAGAAGCGGATGAATATGCTATAATTATCAACTTACATGTGGTACGTTACGAAAACTTCATAGAGAGAAACACTCAGCAGAGATCGATACCTGAAGCAAGCTCAATGTATGACACCTCCTTGACATCGTCTACAACAAGACGGACGGTCAACCTCCCCAAATCGTATTTGCCGAAATTCGAAGGTAACATTCCAAAATATACTACGTTTCTTGACACATTCACATCATCACTAGATATGCTGGAAGAGGCCCCGAAATTCCAATAATTGACTGCTCAACTAAGCGGTGAAGCAGCGCGAACGATCGAGGGCCTCCAGTTAACCAATGCCAACTATCCAGAAGCGCTAGCCACCTTGTAACAACGGTATGATCAGCAACACAAAATTAGTTCAAGCTACACGAAGGCATTTTTGGAACTACCGCCGCCAGATAATACGTTATCCAACATGACGAACTCTTATGACAATCTCCAAACTCACATCGGTGAAAGTAAGGATTCGTATGGTGATTTACTTGTGCCAATCATTTTTGATAAATTACCGGCAAACGTCAAAACCCAGATTTCCCGCGAGCATGGTAACACAGCGTGGTCACTACACGAGTTAAAGGAAGCGGTCCATACGGAAATTCAAGCCAGACAAGCAGGTATCCCCATAGAGTACTTCAATGATAATTTCTCCAGTGAAAGGTGTCTACCTTCTATAACATCCTTTCATGTTGGACACAAATCTTCTCGATCTACGGTCGCTAAACCCACAAGATCCTTCAAGTGCGCCTACTGCAAAGGGCCTCACTCTACACACGTCTGTGAAACCGTTGTCGGACATGATGCACGTAATGCATTTGTGAAAAGATACAGATTGTGTTTCAACCGCAAATCCAAATTTCATTGTAGAATAACCTGATATGTAATCATAGACTTGTATCATGTTCATGTTTTATAGTATTGTGTTTTTAATATTCGTAATTGTACGTAATATTCGAATTGTAATTTGTTCAAGTTGTGCTATTCGTTTAATTAGAGTGTTCGCCCCACGTCACATTTTTCGTTATTTCACATTGTATCAATATATTTTTATATTTCTGTTTATAACCTTATTCGTTTAAAGGGACACCTTCCAGTTAAGCCTAATCTCACAACAAATTTACTTTCTGGATTAAAATAACAATGGATAACAAAAGATAGATTAACATTGTAAACAACATAAACAATAGTGTCCCATGATTCTTTGGTGCAATCCATGGGTTTGGAAGGTTCCCCTTTAACCATGGAACTATAAACTTATAGAAGAATAGAGGGACTGTGGTTTAACTATTACTTTCGATTATCTATCTGCTCAACCGGCCCGCCCGGAGTGTCGGAAAATGTGTTATGTCTTTGACGGCATAGATAAGAAGAACGAATGGCTAACCATGTGTACGGTAATCTTTACGACTTAAGTATTATGCAACATCCTGCTACCCTACAATTTCTGTTTGCACAAATATTGACATGTAACAGTATATAGATGCTTAGTTTTAACGATTAAATGGGTTGCTACTTTGTGTTCTAACTAGACACACCTCGCCTTAGTCTCCCCATGGAACTATAAACCTCTCCTACTCCACGACCCGAACCTTTCCCTACACTGACCACAGCACTACGCTTGGGTCGAAAAATAAAAATTTATGAGGGAATATTTTGATGACGTAATGGTATCTCAAAGCCATAATTGATTTAAAAAATCAGCATTTCGACATAAAACTATGAAAATACACTCTTTCACGCATTACGCGATATCTCGCAGTGAAAGAAAATTCACTCATAGGAAACGATTACTAAATATTCCCAGTGGCCCATGTTCCAGAAATTGGAATTACACAAGATGGCGAATTTGAGGTGATATTCATCTTGTTTGCCAACCCATTGCATCGTGGAAACACAACACTATACTATTCATATATCCCGTTCTGTTAATCATATTACTATTTCTGTTACAAACAAGGAGATGGATTTTGTATGTTGTCGAATTGATTGATATCTCTCAATCGATAGATGTCTCACGAATTCTCTCTAAAATATCAGATCTGCGGTTTCTGCACACGCGTACTGACGATTCGAGAAAATCGGCACTATTGAACACGTAATGACGTCACGGGGAAGACAGACTGCTGCGAACAACACGTAAGAGCATATTCCCGGGGGCATATGGATTAACCATGTTGCAACATAAATTGCCCGAGTATGGATAATAAAGTTGAGGCCTTACCTCCCCGACTTGCACAATTAATTGGATAGCACCTTGGCAAGAAATGTAGCATTGCAAAAATATATGTATCAGGTGGAATGTGGGATGCTCCCAATTCTCCACCATACTCTACCTCGTAACAACGTTTTAATCCTTCTTTACAATCCGTTCATTCCTAGATAGATTACCTATGATATTGGAGTATGGCGAAATATTCCGTGAACAACTCCATGCACGCCTTTATTTGCCAGACTATCTACAACTTACAGAGACTTGAATTACAAATTTGTACATTTGTTCCTGAGTTAGTCAACTACAATTCAACACCCGTGTTATCAAATTATTAATATCCAACCGCTTGATTGCTGTTACAAGGTCAACGCTTATTTCTTGAACATAACAACACATCTGCTGGTCAGTTTACAATGTCGTACGTTGGCGCGAAACATTAGAACGCTACTCGAATTGAAATTAGATCGTAAAAATCACCCGTCTAGTCTAAGAAATCATTGAAAAAATCATTTATACAAGAATATACATAAATCCTATTTGTTATTGTTGTTGTTATCGTCCACATATTTTCTTCATTTTATAGAATCTGTATTATTGGTCATTTGTAAAGAATTATCAAGTTGTGGTCATTTGTAACTAATTAATTAACTTGCGTAGCACTACCCTATGGCACGTGAATCTAAACATCTTTCCAATATTGTGTCTAGGATTGAGTAGCTGAATGCTATTTTCTTCTTCAGTTTACCCTAGTACTTAATCTAATCTTATTCAATTTATTTCTCTTAATATTGTATGTGAAAGATTTTATTACTTACCTAGTTTGTTTTTGTTAACATTAAACACAATAAATGTATTTTGATACCCAAATGTGTTACTAGTATATGTAAAATCAAACGCCACCGCTGACAGCGAAAAATTGCCTCATCATTTATAGTTTAGTCTTTGAAAAATGCAACTGAAATTAGGACTTGCAATTAAAATTATTATCACACAATTTGCTTCACACATGTAATACAGTGATCGTACCGGTGTACCGATTTGGGGTGACCCGAATGTCATTTAATAACATATTAACTTCCAGCAAAATCCACCTTCAGTTCTAGACTAATTGATCTATCGGGTGCTTACAAGTATTGAGTAGTCATGGTTTCGGAAATATGCTGAAACGTGGTAAGTGAGTTCTGTCGACATTGTCATCTAAATTAAAAACGCCTCGTTTATTGTTGAGACCCAAGCAAATACAATAGGCTGATCATTGCAGTTCTTAATGATACAGGGAAAAATATAATTGAGCGTGTGCATTGAATTATCATTAACCACCTGTGCCTTTAGGGAATAACCAAAACATCATGTCAATGTGAATTTCAAATGTAACAACTCATGTGTACGTGCCCGCTCAGATAGAATGCGATGAACAGTAAACGCCCCATAAATATACATGTAATTTTATTTTTTTATTTTTGCGATTTTTTTTCTAGAATCGTTAATTATTAATTGTATTTTATAGATAAAAACATATTGCAATAATGATTGCTAAATATGTATCATTTGTAATTCAACCCACAATAGTCAGATTTGTAAAAACAATACAGTTGAGGTAATATTTTCTGAATATTGAAAAAAAAAATGTTTAAGACGAAATAATATTTGAGCGATTACCGTCACATTGTTCATTGCATGGATACGTTTTGAAAGCACGTCGCGATTATAGCAATCAAACAGCATTTAAAATACATCATCTATTCAGGTGTATTTCTTATTATATGACGTCATCTAAAACACACACTCGGGGAGGGTAGAACGGTTATTATTCGACCCATAAAAATCAATATCCTAGGCTTCATTTTAGAAGCAAATCAACTAAGCTTGTTGATCCTTATTTTTTATTTTAACATTTATATATACAGCTAGCAAAGACAAGGTGGCGCATGCGCCCTGGTATGTAAGCTATGTCTTGGCTATTGAACGGGAGTGATAATAACGCACCTAACTAAAAATGCAAAACTGAAAATATATCACGGTGTGCACATACCTGGTGAAACGGAGACACGGCACAGACGACGGTGAACGACAACAATGCAACCATAAACGACAGTACGTATTTGTTCATGGTGTGCGTGCTTTATCTCAAACGTTCGTGGGTGATGTAAAACGTTCAAAATGATGCCGTCAGTTTTGATCCAAATTATACACTGACAAACATTATGTTAATAACGGCGAGTTTATATTGTAATAGGGGTGGTGGGTTCTTGTAATGAAGATGCGAAATGCTAGTATATAGTCTCGTATGTACTAAAGTAGGGATGGGGATGGGATGGATAAGTGGCGGGAACAATTCCGCGTTGCAAGTCAGCAACATTTTGCAAACTAAATCGAATAAATCCTTGTCATAAACCGAGAGCGAAATGTTCTCTTGAAACAGATTTAGGGTTGACCATTTGAAATCGAGGGGGTGGGGTCACGTACACATATGTCTCAATTTTTTTATTGCACTTATGTTATATGTATTTCCATACATACAACAAATTCACTTATTTTTAAATAAATTATAATATTAAATACAGCTGGTCATTCTACCCACCCTATTATTTTCGAAGTGTGATACGCCTGGATCATATCATATTATATCAGTGGATATGATTTACATTCCATATTTATACTCCTTCACACAACATTGACTATTTAAGGGTGTTATATGCGGACAGATATTTTGCTGATTTAATCTGCGAGTCTTTATATTACTTAAATTGTAAGAATAAATAAACAGAAAATCATACATTGATATATATATATATATATATATATATATATATATATATCTTATTTAGGGAAAGGTTTTTATTTAGTTTTTTTTTCTGAACGGTCGGCGTGCTGGTAACAGGGGGTGTTATTTTTGTTAATAGTTGTGATTTGTCAGTTATTTTTTATTTTCTTGACCTAGCACCACTGTTCGAATTTTCACAGCCCATGTCGGCTTTTTGAGGATGTAGATTCCTAATTCAGTTTTTTTTTTCTCAATTTAGTTTTATTTTCAAGTAGTATTTTTATTACTACATGCAATGTAATGACAGCCATTTTAGTCTATTTTAGTGTGTTATGGTAAATAAATGGTTCCACGGACTGACACGAAATTTTGCATGGGGGGAGGGTTCCTGCTCGCCATCCCTCGCTCCAAAGGTGCGACCTTACTAGGGGGGCAGGGGGCATGCTCCGTCAATTGGGGGGGGGGGGGTCTCAACACACCAGTCCTCTAGTGACATGGGGGGTAACTGCCTTTTATAAAAGCTGACTTATCAATACACATGCCTTCTAGTGACATATGTATGGCCTAAATACGCCTGTAGTGTGGGGGGGGGGGCAACACATCTGCCTCACATGACAAAGCTGACTCAGCAAAACATCTGCCCTCTAGTAACTAAGGTCGGGGGCAAAACTGACTCGGCAATATGCCTTCCCTCTAGTGATGAATTTTGTGCTATTGCAGAAATTGGTTTGGTGGATGAAAGTAATGTGTTCACAGCCACAAAATTATTGTTCAGTTATGTAACATTCTATAATTTAAAATATAATAAATCTATCGTATCATCTGTTGAAAGCCACAACGGTTAGCTAAAATGAATGGAAAATTAGGTAATGAGAGCAGGCAATGTTTTAATGACTTATGGCTACACATCCAAACAATAGTGATCTTTCTTCCACAACAATTTTTTTCTATTAGAGTGATAATCTAGTTGGTGAGATTGTAAAACGATTTAACCAATATTGTTTTCTTTTTATAAGTGTAGTCTTGAAAATGAATATTTCTGAAAAATATTCAATTGACTAACAAAGTGGATAAACTGTTTTCTAATATAATTTTTAGATGATTTAAAAAAAAAAATAACTGTCATGGTGCTATAGATATAAACCCACAGTTTTGTAAATTGCACTTGGGTGTTTCTCAAATCAAATAAAAACTGAGTTTTATCTTCTATATACCACTGTCTATTTTTATACTAGCTTATTTGGCAGTTTGAGACTGAGGTTGTGTGACACTTCTTTTTTTTTAAAAAAAAGTTTTTTTTTCCAGTGCAAGACCAGATGATCTGCCAAGCTGTGGAGAAGCCACTTTACCAACTCAGCTATGCCGGTGATCGAAATTACACATGCATTATATCAGATGCACTGTGTACATTCGGGTTGTTGTTTCTAATCTGATCATAGGCCCAATGTTCGTCTGTACAAAATGACTTGCGTAAATATGCATGCAGCAACCACAATGCTGAAATCAACTTAAAATAGTGTGACTCACCAAATTTGTGGTAAAACACAAGCAACTAATGGGCCTTCAAACGCTTACTTATAAACCAAATAGTTTTTGGTGAAAATCCTTGTCCATGCGGGCCTCACTTTCACTGATTCAATATGGTTCAATCCAGTAGTAAGCATACTCGTTGGGTAACTCTAAGAAACAGTACAAGACTAAGGGAGGTTTACTAACACTTAAAGCCTACCTCAAGAAATATTGTCATTTGGCTCACTGTTGTGGCTCATAAGACCACAAGATTTTGGTTTATGTGCTGCAACCTCATTCGGTGCTTGCACAGTGGTGCATAAGCTGCAAACTGATATCATGTAAATTAACCATATAAATATATGAACAAAACAAAATACAACAGTGCATCGGAAAGCAGTCACTATAGGTTCACTCAAGTTCATGTGAACCAAAGGGTTGAGACTTACCTTTTAGGCTATAACACGTATGCCAATAAGTAGTGGTGCACTACTGGTAATCACAGTATTTTCTTTCATAAGGGACTGCTATTGTGGCTTGATGGGTGGAGTAGATGTCACTTTAGAATATGTATGTACAGACCACAGAATGATGAGACGGACAATTCATATAAACATTTGTGTTTAAAGTTGATATATGACTCACATTAAGTGCTTTATTTAAGTTTGTCAATATTACTATGCTTTTAATAAGATGTCACAAACTCTACACTACCAAGAATATTGCATAAATGGTCATTTTCAAATTTGAGTAATACTATAAGGTTACTACGAAGATACCGCAAAGTATGCACAAAGACAGTACAGCAGCAGTATTGACCGACGCACAGCGGAGGTCGATGCGACAGCCTACTGTCTGAGTGCATACTTTGAGGTATCTTCGTAATAACCTTATTATTATACATCTTTCCCTACCAAGGATACATCATGGAAATGCCGAAATTCAAAAAGTTTAGAACAGAATCAGCGAACTTCTTTGTATGGAGTCCGGTCAAATCCTGGTGGCAGCCATGTTTGTTTTTATTATCAGAGGACGCTTACGCGCGTAATCATTCCATATTTGGAATTCGCATTTCCAAATATGGTAGTATGAAAATACCCCGTAAAATACCGCAAAATTACGACACGCTGTAACTTATGGCGGTAACAGATGTATAATAATCTATTATTATAATACTCTATGTTGATGACGCAACACAATGTCCAAATATGGGAAAAGCATGTTTTACCTCAAAATTGTAAAGAAAAGATTATTATGTATCATGTACTGGTATGTGTTAGTTTTCTGAAGACATGCATTAAATATCATAAACCTTTCAATTGACAACTGAATTTAGTTGTCTTATAATATGCCGACATAATTCAAATCCAGGAAAACAAGTCATTGTCAATGACACGTCCCCGTTCCGTTCATATTTGAGTGACATATACATTCAAAGCAGATCATGACCGAAATGCACCTGCATATGTACAACACATTGTGCTAAATCTGAACAAAATCCATCCATGCATGACTGAGATCCGGTTCTGGAATTGTGAAAATACGTGATTTTGATGCATTTTCGGCCTTAAAATGGCCATCATTCCGCTATTGTTAAGCAGATCATGAAACAAATGCACATATCTATTCGTGACATGATGTACCATGTGTGTGTGAAGTTTGAACTTGATCAATCCAGACATGTCTTGGATACAGATCCAGAACTGAATTCTTTAACAAAATGGCCGCCAGTCGGCCATTTCGAACTTGATCCGAAAAAAAAAAAAATGTGCATCAAGGTCCTATTATGTTTAATGTATGTACCAAATTTGAACAAAATCCGTCCATGCATAACTGAGATACGGGTCCGGAATGGTGAAAATGTGCGATTTCAATGCATTTTTGGCCTTAAAGCGGCCCCCATTTGGCTATCGTTAATGAGATCATGAAACAAATGCACATACATATTTGTGACATGATGTACCTTGTGTGTGTGAAGTTTGAACTTGATCAATCCAGACATGTCTCGGATACGGATCCAGAACTGAATTCTTTAAAACAAAATGGCCGCCAGTCGGCTATTTCGAACTTGATCCGAAAAAAAAAAATGACGTGCATCAAGGTCCTACCGGTATTATGTTTAATGTATGTACCAAATTTGAATGAAATCCGTCCATGCATAACTGAGATCCGGGTCCGGAATGGTGAAAATGTACGATTTCAATGCATTTTCGGCCTTAAAGCGGCCGCCATTTGGCTATCATTAATGAGATCATGAAACAAATGCACATACATATTTGTGACATGATGTACCTTGTGTGTGTGAAGTTTGAACTTGATCAATCCAAGCATGTCTCAGATACGGATCCAGAACTGAATTCTTTAAAACAAAATGGCCGCCAGTCGGCCATTTCGAGCCCGATCCAAAAAAGAAAATGACGTGCATCAAGGTCCTATTATGTTTAATGTATGTACCAAATTTGAACAAAATCCGTCCATGCATAACTGAGATCCGGGTCCGGAATGGTGAAAATGTGCGATTTTGATTCATTTTCGGCCTTAAAATGGCCGCTATTCGGCTATCGTTAATCGGATCATGAAAAAAATGCATGTGCATATGTCCCATATAATGTGTGATGTATGAGTGAAGTTTGAACTTAATCGGTCCATGCATGTTCGAGATACAGGTGATCACGGACGCACGGACGGACGGACGCACACAGGGCAAAACATAAGTCCCCGGGAAGTTCATATGTAGGAGTTATTTTATTTATGCAAGCATAATTAATATCAAGATCAAAGGTTAATTCTGCCATCTACAGTAGTTCAAACCTTGTAACTTTGCCATTTCAATGTTGGATATTTCATTGGTCTTGGAGGAAAATTAATTCAGCTCGAAACCTATTGACAGTGAGATATATATAGTCTTTCATAAATTATAATATATTCTTGTCTATCCATGAATGTAATCAAAGCAAAGCACACAAGAACACACTCATTTAGGAGTTTTCATAATTTCTCTTAAGCACACTGTAGCATAAGAGGATGGCAGTAAATCAAATGAAACTTCTACATTGCAATCAGACTGTTCATCGTCACTGGATGTCTGTACCTCCTTGTTGACTGACTGTGCACTACTACATGCATCCTGGGAAATAAAAACTGCTTTTGTTTCCTTACAACTCTCTTCATAAACTTTAGACTTTCTTGTAAGAAGTTTGTATTGAGTATTTCTTGGCCATGCAATAAGTTTTCGGTAGTCTCCATGGATGTTCATTTTCAAAGAAGAGATCCTGAAGTTATGTTGTTCTAATTCATCAGAGGAAAGTAGCTGGGAATACATGTGGGAAACTGAGTTGGTTGGCATAGTAACTGTGTTGCCAGGCAATGGTAGCACAACATCACTGATAGAGTATCTGCTTTTATGGATGTCTTCTGGTTCTACTATTTTCACCTAAATATAAATAATTTTATTTTTAGTATAAGGCAGGGAGGATTTGCATGACGTGATTAGTTGAAGCATTTGTCTAATTTGCATAAATTAATATTCATGCAACATTAATATTCATGAGCAATGACAACAATCCTCTTGTAATTAAACCTGTCCCAATTAAGTAGTTCCAACTTGAATGATTCTGTAGTTATGAGCTGAAAAACATGTTTTTGGTCACAGTTCTTCAAATTATAAAAGTATATCCACTTTAAAGTGATCAAGAAATTCACAGAAAATGTGGGGACAAGTTGTTATTTCACTTGAATACCATTGCTCAAAATTGCTCAGAATGTTTTTTTTCCCCCATCTATGAATACGCAGTTTGAAATGAAAAATTACACATATAATGCACACCTGTTAGGAAACTTGAAGCATAAACTGATTGCCCATACAATTTTCAGATTTAATTTATATAATACAGATTTTTTCGATGACAGCCTACGAAGAATGATTATCAAACGTTCCATCCGAGTCAGATATCATCTGCCTATGTTGTAGTATTTCTGGTCATCAATTAGCATAAATTAGCATAAATTAGCATATGATTGTTTCACTGTAACTGACAAACACTGCATAACTATATAGAACTTGATGGTTTTGGTACACACATGCATATCATGCACTAACAATCACATGACCGTCAATGAAACTTCAATCAACCTGTTGCAAATTCAGCTGAGCTGAGTACTAAAATACACTAACCTGTGTCTTGTTTCCCTCAGTCACTTCAACAAGATCCCCAACAACAACATCAACTCCGTATTGTTGAATTCTATAAGATGCTAATTTGTTCCATACAAGACTACAATAACTGTGAACATACAAAACCCTCATGTAATATGGTATCATAAGCAATGCTTTAGTACATCCATCATTGTCCTGTCCATGTCGGTGTAACGCCTTCAACAGCATGCACTCTCGGATTTTATATCGCGGCATCATAGACAGCGTCTCCTTTGCATTATTTGTATTTCTCCAATGCCTCTTTGCTTCATTGACTGTATCTTTTCCATCTCCCGGCATTAAAATCAAATTAATGGCTTCTTTCTGTTGAAACAGAATAAATTGCTAAATAAATCACTTCACACATTTGTCTTATAATCATAAATCAGGGGTCAAACAACTAATTGACCAGTTGTCTAATAAATCAAACACCAAAGCCAACTTTTGTAATCTTTCACAAATAAAATTGTTAGTAATTGTTAATGCGTACAATTTCTGTCAAAAAAGGAGCAACTGCCCAAAAAAGTGAAGTTGTGTTTTAAAAAATTTAGGTACTATGATACTAATATTACATTGTAATAGTGTGCCTTTTGTATTTAGTTTTATGGTTGTGCCAAAAGGTAACCAGTTTTCATATGATGGTTCAACATAACAAAAGTGTTTTTGGGACAATCAAAAAGCCATAATTTTGACCCCTATAAACACTGTTGATATCTGTCAAATTTACACAAAGGTTTAGGTACGCTAGCTGATATACAGTGGCCACTTGCGGGTGTCAGGATCCAAGCAAAACTGCAACTGATCGCAGGTCGCGACTTACCAAGGGGGGGTTTATGAATTGAAAATGGATAAATAGCACATATAAACACATACTGTACTGTATTTTCAGGTTTTTTCTGATCTAAACTTTTGAACCCAACATACAGAATACTATGATATTGTTGGATGAATTTGTTTTCAATTTTGACCAATTCTTTGATGGCCACTCAAAATAAAGCTTGAACAACTTTTTTCCAAGTGGGTCAAAAATTCCTGGAGGCCATAGAGATGATTGTATAAATGCCCAATGGATTTCTTTGATTTCATTCAAAACAGTCTATTTCCTTCATAGTTTCAGAGAGTACAGACATTTTCAGCCATTCTGGCTTTGAGATTGGGCTTCCTCAGAAAACTAAGTTCAAGCCCAAAGAGGGAAGGTAAATATTTTAAATGGCTTGCATTTGCCACTTATATGCATTCTAAAACAGCAAATATTATATAACTTCATATACACTTCATGTATACTGCAAATACAAACATATGTATTAATTCTGCCTGCAAGGAACCTTTTTTTTATTGCCTGAAATGTATTTGAAATGTATATAATGGTACATAGTTATTATTTAATCATACCATATTTCCTTTGAGTAGAGCTAGTCCAACTCTGTCCGCAGTTACAGGACTGTCATTTGAACCAAATCGTTGTGTTCCATAGTAATTCACAAATCCATGTTCCTATAGAGACAGATCAAACAATTTTGGTGAAGAAAGTATTTAATGGAATTTACATCTGAGAGGAAAGGTAAGCTTGTTTGAACAAACTCAGATCACACCTGCTGACATGCTGAAAGTATGCCAAAACAATAGAAAAGAGAATTTCCATTTATTATTTGGTATAAATTATACAGTTTCTTTTACATGAACTTTATTAGTTGTCTAGTTTGAGTAAACAAGTACTCAGGCCAAGTCAATGACTGCAACGTTCAGCTGCATGATAATTTAACCATGAGAGCCCATTTGTGTAAAGCTAATGTATCCTCGATTGTACATTCAAGTACTGTCATTGGAAGCCGCTGCTATAATTGGTATAAATTATACAGTTTCTTTTACATGAACTTTATTAGTTGTCAAGTTTGAGTAAAGAAGTACTCAGGAGAATTTAATGACTGCAATGTTCAGCTGCATAGTAATTTAACCATGAGAGCCCATTCAAGTACTGTAAAATCAATCATTGGAAGCCTATGCTTCTATTAAAATGCTACAATGCAATAGAAGGGATGCAAGTTCTAATAGAGCATCTACACATACGAGGACAATTTTTCAATTGTTCAACAAGTGTGGGTGCAGCTTTTATTAGGGATGATGCTTCTTATAGAGATTTTATGTTATTTTTCCAGTTTGGACGTGTTAATGCTATAGATTTTTATTTTCCAAGTATGTTTCAGCATATAACTGAACAATCTTGGAACATGAAGCAAGTAACCATGAACCTAATATTCTTCTGCTATGGAATTATGGATTGTAAGGAGTTGCAATTTTACACTATCTGCCTTTGCAAGAAGATATGAAACACTCAATTCCATTAATTCATATATTCAGTACGGTACGTGTTTTTAAATTAATGTGCAAATATTCATATGTCAGATATTTATTTATTTCACTATGGAAAATACATTTAATTTATTAAATACCTGAATATGTTCCATTGCTGTGGAAACAACATCTTCAAGTCTATAAGATTCAGAAGTTGCATCTCGTATCAGTATCTCAAAGTGGTTTCCACCAAGCTGACCAAGCTTCAACGGGGCACAGCATCTTTTAATCGTGCCAACTCTGATATTTGGCAAAGAATCATTAATTTCTTGTAATCTAGTTAAAAGAACAATTCTAGGTGAAATAATAGTAAGACATTTAAGATAAAACAATATATATTCAGCATTTCATATTTAAATTATTTTTGATGTTTTGATTTAATATACATTAGATACCCGGGCACTAGGTTTTGAATCAAATAATAGTACAATATGACTTATATTAACGCTCTTATGCATATATACCGGAATACATGCTGGCAATTTCTAGGCAGTAGTTAGCATATACTGATTTCTGTTGTAATAAACTGTTTTTCAACTTCCAATGACAAATTATTGCATTTTTGAGAAATTATCATTTTTATTTAATTTGTCCCCAGAAAGTACCAGGATGTATAACCTTAAATCCCACGCAAGGCCAACTGCTTTATTTTTAGCATTATGTATAAAATAAATCGGTACTTGGATCATTTGTCCAATCATTGTTTTTTAATAATTTTTATTACGATTTACTGAATATTATATTCACATACTTATGTGGAAGAACCCCTCTAATAACCATAGCTTGTGTTGTGATTGCTTTTTTATCTTTCATCCCGGCATAACTAATGTCAGACGGCTGGCATCCAGTGGCATCAGCGATCTGCTGGATAGCATCCAATGTTTCTAAATCTCTTTTTTCTAATACGAAAGCTATGAGAGAAAACAAAATATAATGTGAGACGTGTTGTGATACCTATTTTGTACCTGTCATGTTAACAATTCTTTATTAGAAGCATATCTCCCATAGAAGCATAAATTGCAATTACTGTATATTGGATCATTAAAATATGACTTTTGATTAATGACATAGCTCTGTCATTTATCTAAGAACACACACTTCTAATAGAGCCAAAACAGCCAACCAAAATATTTTTCTTATTTACACACACAATTTCAGCAAAAACAAGTCAATGTTCTACCTGTGTATATGTCTTCTTTATTTTCACCCACAGCATGTTTTCTTTTCTTTCCTTTCTGTTGATGGAACTTTTCACGAAATCTCACCACAATAGAAGATTTCTCATGAGGAGTTACACCTTTGAAATTACCGACAAATGTTTTAGTTTCCACCATAGCACCGTAGTATTTGGCAATCAGGCGATGGATTCTAGTCCTCCTCTCTTTACATTTTCCAACTTGCAGCTTTAACATGCTACTTGCATTTTTATCATCAATGAACCTCAACAAATTATTCACCTGATCAGCAGACAACAATGTTTTAAATTCAAAATAATTTCTATCACTGGAAGCAAAAATTTCATAGCTACTCTCCTGATTTCTAGATGTTGTTGTTTTTAAATGTGGGTGGAGCTGTTTCACACAGTGGTGAAGCTTTGCTCGTTGTTCCTTTTCGTTAAATAGCCCAAGTGAGATGCAATCTTCATCATTTTGATTGTCACCGTGGTGATTAGCATCATTATTTATTTTCTCTGAAAATATGTTGAGTTTTAAAAGTGGCTCTTCATTTTTTAAAACCTCACATAAAGTAGCTTGCAATGTAGCAGCATCTTTTCCTTTCCAATACTCAAAAACTTTTCTGTCTTGGTTAATGGATTGTGAACAGGTATCATGGACAGTATGTGATCTCACAGGATTCTCAACATTCCCATTCAGACAAAGACAGACAGCACCCCCTTCAACTGTTAACTCTGTGACTCTGAAATCTTTGTACCGTTCTTTAATCTTGCCATTAAATCCACTATGGTTTGATAGGAAGTGTACCATACCAAAGTCGGTTACTGATGTTGATGCCACTTCAGCCATTTGTCATTCTTTGCACTTTCTGCTCATTGAACACTAATGGAGTCAGTCTTTTCAATAAAAAATGGAAAAAAGCGACACCTGATTATATGCATTGCAGATGGGAATTAATAAACACAAGTAATCTGTACAGTGATTGAATGAAGTTCTCTCGGTAAGAATTCCTCAGGACCCCTTCACCCATAACTCTAGTCTCAACACTGACCCACTAGTACCCCTCCCCCATTTCAATTGGTCTTTTGTAGGGAGAGATATATTGAATTACATTGGAGGCTGGAGTGTTAGGGTTCAGATTAGGGGTGAGGGGTCCTTAAGGAACTCTGTTCTCTCCTACACAAAAAATATTGTCAATATACATGAATAATGAAGTTGAGTCAGCCTGTTGACTGCTGAGAAGGTCGGGGCCCGGGTCAGTTTCGAGTTACCCCGTGATACCGCCATAGAGTTTACACATTCATTCTTATCTCACCATAACAGTTTTTCAAAGAAAATGTCATGGATTTACTGTTGATAGTAAGCAAATAAACTGACCGAAATAAACTCACTATAAATATCGTCTGCTGTATTCTCCACGATACGAATCAGAAACGCTCAGCTGCCGAACACTTCCGGTTTATAATCTAAATCGAGGCCAGGTAACCTGGTCGCGACTATTATTGCAAAGGGTAGTAAACTATTGCTATTAAAATGCGTATCGTGTTTTCATCTTATTTTGTTCGACAAACTATTATTTTATTGAGTATTTTATATATATTTATCTTTCAAATATATTATTATTATTCAAAATATCAGAATTTTACGTAAAATAACCTCAGTATTCAGTACTGCGTTCCTAACATTCTTCCAATCTTGGTTTCGTCTTAGCAACTTATTTGTTGCCAAAATGGCGGTGGTTCTGCAGCACAAAGCTGCACAGAATGTTAAACAACCGCCTTCCACGTTTTATACCGGCAAGAAAAATCCAGTGATTGCAGCGTTTGAAGATGAGTGCAAGTTGTTTATCCAGTTTATGAAAAGGAAGGTCTCACCGACCTACGTAAGAAAGGATGACGAGGCTTGTTCTCGAGCGTAAGTCATCAATGTTTTTCCGAATCGCGATCAATGTTTACCCATGGATGTTTAGCTCCAGTGTTTAGAGGGGCATATACAGTTAAATTTGGAGGCACTTGAGGGGAGGGTTAGGAGTTAGGATTGGGCCGGGGTACAAAAGGAACTCTTTCATAACGACCAATTTCTTACTTTAAATTGTAAAAGTGTCGAAATGACGGAAAACTATTAATCAGAGGTTTTGGCACAGGGATTTGTGAGTACTATATGACAATGCGATGTACACTGTACGTTTGGAAAGTGCAGCGCTGAAATTAAAAATTAAATTTGCCTGTCCTTTGGACTGGTTGGTAAATAAAAGTATCTGTCCTAATTGATGTACCTGTCCCTAGCAAGATATATTATGACATGTTATTCAAAATATTATTTTGTTTCCTGGCTCACATTATGTCATTAACAAATCTGTAGGCAATTTTCTGGACATTAACAATTTTGGACAACCCAATTTTGAAAGTTAGTAAAAACTTTAAGTAATTGTTCACCTGCCCAGAAGGACAGGTAGTTTATTTTTACCTGTCCCAGGTGAAATATGTTCAAGGTTGGCTGACCTTAATTAATTTTGACCCCTGCTCTGCATAGTATTATTAAAGTAATAGCAATGAAATATCAGCAAATTATAAAAAATAGCACTGATCAATTTATTTGGATTTTCAGTTTATAAGTAACTGTGCTGCTTTGACTCATCAATACATAGTTCACACTCAACGAATTCAGTCTTGTAGTTTTAATATACCGGTAATAGTGCAGCTTAATATGGGCATAGAACTAAAAGAAATTGGGTTATGGATTATGTACTACTCAAAGATCTAAATTCATTTACTTTTTGCCATTTACATACACCAGTATTTGTGTTTCTGTCATTTTACAGTGCAGATTCTATGTTCGCACTGTGGAACAAATATGAGGAACGTTTGCCACGTATGTTGTATCTCACAAGGCTTATTGAAATGGGAGATTTCTTGGTTTCTGTCAAAGTAAGTACAAGTTATTTTTATTTTTTTTTTATTAAAGGGCAGTGGTCATAACACAATACACTTTCAAATTTATGTTCACAAAAAATGTATTTTACATGTTATATACTTTGCATGGGAAAACTACTGTCCTTTAAATGTAATTATTACCATGTTATGATTATTTTACTGCATTTAAACAATTAAGATTGTGTGTAAATCAGTCATATTCAATTGAGATGTTTATTGGCCACATTTTAATCACTTTCTTAAATTCTGGTCAATTTTAACAACAAAATTACATGTGAGCAGGTTTTCTATATAGTGCACTTCATTGATCAGTCTATACGCCACTGAAATACAAGCATCATTGATACGCTAACCACTCATTCAATTTCTTTCTTCCCATATGTATCACTATTATAATTTTAATAAAAGACTGCCATAATATGTGATAACAGAGCTCGAACTGGGATATTCGTTTAAATATTGGGCCCGACAGCGACATTATTTTGCACATCCCCATCCGCTCCTTGTTATTTAAACAATTATAAATTCCTCACATTGTCTACTGCATTAGTGCAAGATAAATGTGTAAGGCTTCACCTTGTGTCTAGAACCTTTTTTAAATCCAGTATGATGCTGTAAGGGATTCATTATTGTTGTTATATATCACCACCATCAAAGCTATACATATTTAGTTGAATTTGAAATGGATTTATAGGAAAAAAAGGTTTACATTATCATGTGATAACATGTTACATTATCATGTCATAATGTAAAGCTATGATGTCATAAAAAATCCTAATGGTGATGTATACTAACGGGCATTTTTTTGTCTTTAATTCTCTCAATAAAATACAGTTTGTATGTCATATCTCATTCATGTTATTGGTCACTGTGAACTATATTATATCGGCAATGTTTTTAGTCCCCGTTCGAACGCAGTTCGAAAATGGGGACTTATGTTTTGACCTCCATGCATCCCTGCGTGTGTGCATCCGGACCTGTATCTAAGAAATGCCTGGACCAATCACAATCAAACTTCACACATACATCATACATGATATTATACATATGCACATCAATTTGTTTCCTGATCTGATTCAAGATGGCCGAATAGCGGCCATTTTTGTTCTAAAAATCATCAAAATCAAGCATTTCTTGGCTGTTTACAGATGGATTTTGTTCAAACTGGCGGCCATTTTTTTTTAATGAATGTGGCTCTAGTGCCATATCTCTGATTTGCTGTGACTGATTATGTTCAAATTTTAAATATTATACATCATGTCATTGATATACAGATATATTGGTTTGACGATCCTATTAAAAATGGCCGAATGGTGGCCATTTTTGAGCTAAAAATTCATCAAATATCAAGCATTTCTGGCATTTATGGATGGATTTTGTTAAAACTTGGTACATACATTAGACATTACGGGTTCCTGATGCACATTATTTTATTTTTTAGATCAGATTCATAATGGTTGACTAGTGGCCATTTTATTTTAATATCTCTGACATTCTTTGACTGACTATGTTCAAACTTTATATATTCATTATACATGTATTCAAAATGGCTGATTTTGTTTTAATTAATGCTGTTCCAGAGCAATATCTCTCAATACTCGATCAGATACAAATGTCAATCATTTAAATGTTAAACAATCATCATAATCATATTCCTGACATGTTTATATTCCAGCTATATTACTATAAACAAAACTATATATCCTAAATTCGATAACTAACTGGGACTGTGCCATGCATGGCTTGTTTATTTTGCAGGAATATGACATGGCACTTTGGCAGTGTTTTGGAAGATATTTACAGCAGTTCGGTGATCGTCAGATAGAAGACATCACAGACATCGAAACTGTCAAAGATCTTTTCTTTCCTGATGGGATGGAAACTAAACATGCAAGCCTAACAGTAAGTTTTGAATATTACAATGCACTTTGTGCCACAGCATCCACAGTCCCATACTCGCACAGGATATCTACATCCTACCTTATTAGGAAATGGGAATTCTAAATATTGAATGAATACATGTACATGATATTTTCAAATCAAAGTTCATAGCAAAAAAGTGCCACTAGTTGTCATCACCTTTTCAGTTTTTCATACATTGAGATAGATAGATATTTTACTTGACACAGATTTCAACATGAAAGAGAAAACATACACTAAATCAATGAACACGAAACAAACAAGACTAAAGCTTAGAAATAAAATTAGTAACTTTACCCTAATCAGTTGACAACAAAGCTGTCTTTAGTGCCTTGCATATATTTGAACTTATAACTAATGTTGTCATCATAAATTTCTAATTCAGCTTCAAATTTAGTATGAGCTGACTATTTTTACATGTAGTCAGAAAGATGTACTAATAATAACAAGGTTATTACATAGAGACCTCAAAATATTCACTTAGACATTACAGTATGTGCTTACATCGACCTTGACTACTCATCGGGCGATACTCCCACTGACCTTTCTTCATGCATACTTTGCAGTTTCCCTATAATAATATTATTTTTCAATAATTTGAGATGTAATTCAAATCACTCAATTATTATTTGTTACTCATAAAAATAGTCTAATTTTAAGTTTCCAAGCTGATAATAAGCTTTCTATGCTGGGGAAAAGTGGAATTCTATAATTCAGCCATCAAAATATCTAGTTCAATGCAGAGATTTCAGTGTTTCATCTTCATTTTTGTGCTTGAACAAGCTGATTTCAACTCTGCTTTCCATCATACACTCAGGAAACATTTTTTGACAGACATCTCAACCCATCAACTTGCATTTTTTTATCTCTACAGTTCCGTGCATTGTATGGTAAGAGCATCTGCAACTATCAAGTGGTCTTGCTCATCGATTCACAACTGCAGAACATAGAGTCAGTTACCCAGTGCATCAAGATTTTGGCATTTCTCCGGCTTATCACCCAGGTGGTGTTGCCTAGGGAACCACTGTGTTGGCTGGTGTATAATGGTGAGTTGTTTTCCATCTATCTAGCTTGTAAAAGCCTATTCACGGAATGACAGTTGTATCAGTAATGTTCTTTGCATAGCATAAATTTATGGTGTTATGTAAAATAGGGGAATAGGGGTGTGTAGTTTGATATAGGCCATCATTTTTGGAATAGGCCAATTCTAACTATATTTCAAACCGCAAAGAACTATTGCTGAAAATAAACCATAACTTTTAGAAAATGGTCTTGTCCCTCAAATAGCATCCTATACTTCCCAGTTACAGAATTCATTGTTCCAAATACCATAATACAGGTACAAATAGTACAGGTACTTAGAACAGTAGGGATTGGAACACTATTTGAGGGATAGAAACAAGTCTCATGGCTCTCTCTCCCTCTCAACTTGGCGGCCATTTGTCATCTAAGGCTTATTGCATGTGCAATTACTAATGGTGTTCCTACGATGAGACTATATACCGGTATCTGCATTCTACACTATCATCATAATTTTATCATTGAGATATCAGTCTACCATGGATGTTATTTTTATTATGTTGAAATAATCTATTATTATAATTAGTGTTTAAACTTGTTTCATTATCTTGTAGTTTCTAAATTAAATTTATATTTATCGTTCTTCCTGACCAGGTACCATTCATATCTACAGCGTTTCCAGGCATTTAATGACATTAGGACACTCAGCACAGGTGAGGCAGTGATAATTCTGTAACAAACCACATAAACCAATATTATATAGTCTCAGCCTTGTAGTATGATATCTTGTACAGCAGCAATAACTTGTTTTCATTCTTCAGGTGTTGGAGTATCTGTTGTGGGCGTGTATGTGCATGGAGAGCTCCATACCTCTGCTGAGTCTCAAGTATTTGTTGTGGAGAACCACTTTGTACACTGCTGTGTGTCAGTGTTATTATGATTCTAAAGCACCACAACATGCTGAGGTGAGCGATGTAACTTCTACTAGTCATAGTGTTTTCACTCTTCATTAAGTACCAAATTGTTCATATCGATTCACAACAGTGAAAATCAGTGCAGTTCAACAAATGAATGGTTACATCGTTTGTATTTTCAATTAAATGAGCCAAAATAAAGTAATGTTTAGATAACACTCACTGACTCAAAGAAGGTCAGAGACAATGTAGCCAATAATTATTATAAACATGGTTTACGTAGATTAATCTAAATGCAATGAAATATTCTATAGTTGTCACCAGGAAAAAACATGGTCCACCTGTTTGAAGACGTATTCTTATTCACTCAATATTGTATTGGCTGTGCCTTTGATAGGCTTTCAATTGATGTTTCAGTAACAAAATGTTGAACTGTCGAGCTGAATTGATATCTTCTATATCTGTATATGTATAGAAGAGATTTTCAACAGCAAGTTACATACACATGTAAATCACATAATTTTCTTGATGTCCATTAAAAGCAATTTTAATACTATAAGAGATCAGTAAACATTAATTTGTTTTTCACAGATGTTTGCGAGGAGAGCTCTGAATAAGATCAATGAATTGAGTCAGTTGGAAAAGATTAGCTCTGCACCTGGAAGCTTAGAATGTGAATCGATCTTCAGACAAGCTGCTGTAAAGGTGATTTTTTTTTTCACTGCTTGCATGATGCTTCATCTCATTGATGCATGTTTGCTTCACCTTGAACTGAAATGTATAAAGTTTTTAGCTGGCAGACCTTGCTGGTCATATGTATGGTAAAATTTAAACTGATGTTATGGAACACTTGCAGTGCAGATACATGTACTACAAATTTAGTCCTATTAATTTCGATATAAGAATTCAGTAGATTTCCCGTGCTTATCCACAGATTATTTCTATTATATTCATAAACTACAATCTGTATAAAAATGCAGCAATATTGATATAAGCATGGGTCTGTCCTTGCCCATTGCTTGATAGTTTCTATCTGCCTTGTGTCATCTCCACACCGGGCTTTTATCCAGCCACATATGTCATATGACAGGGTAAATTTCAACAAATATGTGTACTTTTGATTAAAAATTTTTAAGCAATTATGTCATATGACAGGGTAAATTTCAACAAATATGTGTACTTTTGATTAAAAATTTTTAAGCAATTATGTCATATGACGGTAAATTTCAACAAATATGTGTACTTTTGATGAAAAAATTTTTTAAGCAATTATGCCACAAATATGTAATTATTGACTACCAATCAATACAATACAAATGTATCCTATTTAATATTGTTTTTAGGCATGTACCTTTCATTTTCTTGCTGTACCTCAGGTGCCCATGCTTTATATCGATCCAAAGTGAGACCCAGTTTAAGCATCTAAGCATTCCTCATCTAGATCAATACAGAAACTTCTAGATTGATCCAATGCCACCAGGTGTATACTGTAAAATGACTAATTTTTTTACTGGTTTTAAATTTCGCTGATTTACCATTTCAGGCATATTCAGTGGGTTTTAAATTCACGGTTTTATCATTTAGATAATGAGTTCTATGCTAAATTTTACATATTCACTGGGTTTTAATTTAGCGCATTTTTCAGTCAGCGAAATTAGCAAAATTAAAACCCAGTTAATAATTAATCCTTTTACAGTATATCGATTTAGATATATCAAAACAAGGGCTAGCTGTGTGCCATGAACGCCACAATGTTGTATTGTCATTCAGTAGTGTTTGCCTTTATTTCTAGAAATAAATATGCACTCCGATTTGTCTACCATAGGTCGGAGTGATGGTCTACAAACGTGCTGTCTTTGATACAAGAAAGAAACCAAAGGGTCTACTCAGACCTAAGACGAGAAGTAATTTGAAGGATTTTCAGTCTGTAAGTAGAGAAAACTGAGGTGGTATTTGTTAAAACCATTACAGTGGGTTAGCATGAAAATGCATGAAATAAAAACAAAACATATGATATAGACCCATCGAGAAGGTAAAATTTGCGTGTTTGGTGCTATGCATTTCTGGGATTGTTTCACTACACTTAAAGCTGTTCATTATTATCGGTGGTGGGAGTGTGTGTATACATATAATGGTGGAAGGTGTGGTTCACTTTTATAAATGTCGTACGGTAAAACATTTGGGAAACCATTTGGTGGCTGCATTTATCTGTTGAATAATATAAATCCTGCGTGGACTAACTGTCATGTTATCATTACCCAGTGTGTTTAATATTTAAATAATTAAATAAAGCTGTCCTGTTATGAAGATTACTGTCGTCGTTTTTAATTATGGTGAAATTCAGTATCATGTAGATATGTGAAATCAATTGAAATTACATGTCATGCCAGTAAAGCTTTAATGTACATTGTATTTATTTTACTTTCTAGTGACTGACTGAACTAAAAGGTGCTCTGTAGCTGTATCTTGTAGATATGTCTACCTGGGTCTGTCAGTCACTGGAGGTGTCATTTTTTTGTTGTGGGCGCAAGGAGATGATTTCATATACTTTAAGAATTTTCAGTTTCACCCTTACCTGTTTTATACCTTGTAAACTAAAATTGCTTCTTCTATATATGGGCGTGGACTGACTTGGTTAGTCTCAAATCAGAAGTGAATAATTGTTGTATTTTGAAAAATGCACATTCTTCATCGACGCTGAAACTGGAAATTCTCAATTTCACAAATGCACACAGGAAATATATTTAAATCACGCTGTTATTATTAATAACTAGAAATCTTGTCTTATTAGAGAACTTTTATCACTCACTTTTATGTTCTAGCAACCACCAAGACACAACTTAAAGAAAATATAATCACATTTAGTCAGCTGTAATATAAACTCTGCCCTGATGAGTTTGACATCGACTGACTAACAGACTGCACTGAACTAACTAATTCAGTCATTCATTTCAGCCAGTATAATATCAATCATTTTAAAATTTACAATATGCTGTATCACATGGCCCACTCCATGTAATATCATTATACACCTCACTGCACAGTCATTCTATCTACTTGTATGTTTATAATACTAATATTAAACTTGTATGTAAACTGTTGTAAGTTTCTTTTTTTTGTTTTATACTATCTTCTGCTACCCTTTATAAAGAAAACTGAACTTAGTGATCTTGAAAAGCAACTAGAAAAGATAGTATATTTTCAATTAATGGGGGAAGTGAGTTCTAGCTTTGCACTAGTTAATTAAACCCGAACTAACCTTTTTGAAATCATCCCAATTATAATATTTTTGCATGCTTTTTTTTTTTCTTGGGTGTTTGCTTGTGTGTTTGTTTTTGTTCATTTATTTTAACATATCCTTAATTAGCATGTCGGTGGTCGTAATGCCCCTACCATAATTATTGCGAATGACGGCCGTCTTGTCTGGCGTAAGACTGCTAAACAGAGGCGAGACGAGCTTGTGAAAAAGCATGGGAACGTGAGTAAAATGGTCACAGGGCAGTTTTTTCGGGTTATTTTATTTTCTATGCTAACGTATCCACTAGGTGAGCTAACACGAGAGGAATTAAGGTGACGCTTATTAAATTAACAAAAATGCTTATTATGCTGAATCTAGTACTAACAGTTTAAAAGTACAATGTTTAGTTTAGACTTGATTAGAGTTAGTAAATGCCCGTAGTTTTTTTACTAACTTGTGATAGTCATCTTAGTTCTGTGCAGGTTTCAGACCCCACTATCTCCATGTACATATCTTTGCATGTGCTATTTCCCACTGTTTTCATTGCAGTTGTACTTGTTTGTTGCAGTGCCAAGCTGATTGATCAGTCCAGGCCCCACCTCCTTCCCAAGTGTCTGATACTATATCGTTATGTACTCTTACTCGAATTTATTATTTGTGTTTTATTTTGCATGCTCGTTTTTAATTGCAAACTGCAGAGATGACTTTATAATCAAGTCCAACATTTCTGATTTGACAGCTCCCCTGGCCCCGCACTCCAGCTGAGAAACTCTTGGCCGACATGTTTGAGGGCAGTGCGGCACAATTCCTAGCTATCTTGGAGACCATCGCGGATAGCACTCGCCGTATGCTACTGACTGGTCCTGCTGCTCCTGATTCAGATGACCATATATTGGACGTCTTCTCAGAACTGTTTTTTGCTGGTGTAGAACTTATTTCAGGTATATATCATGTTTTTTTGTAGTTTTGAATGAAAATTTCAACTTGCATTATGTGGAACTCATAATGTTGATATAACAGCTGCCCATGAACCTGAATAGTTATATACATATACAGTGATATACGGTGTGACATCCAATTACTACACTTGAATTTATTGGATTACAGGGGGAGGTGGCCACTCACCTCGCAGTCCCCAGCAAGCGACCGAACCTACTCTGTTGGGACTCGCAGAAAGTAGAAGAAGTCTGATTGAAATGGCAACGCGAGGAGAAGATGGGATATCGTTACACAGTGTGGTCAAGTTTATAAAATGGTCATATAATTATGAACAGTGGGATACCTTTGATGCCTTAGTAGAGCTGGCATTGGAGCATATTAAAGTAAGTCAATATAACATAGCATATGCATGTATAATTTACCTTACTCAAGTGTTTCCATTTTTTGGGTCAGAATTCAACAGAATTTAATATTTTATGGTTTGAGCCAAGTTGATATATCAGTAATTTTTTGATGAAAAGAAACATTTATTATTACACAGTAGATAATATTTGGTAATCGTTGTCCTAAGTAACTACCGGTATTAAAAATAACTTGACTTTACGAGCAATGGCTCTTTATCGATAACATAGAATGTATAGGTAGAGCATAAAATTGTAAGAACACGCATAAAATAGAATCACAAAATGATTCCACAAGACTATTTTATGATGACACAATTGATAATGATAAAAGCTACATGTAAAATTTAATATAAGAGTTTATATATTTTTTCAACACATCACAAGCATGATCCACATGTCATTTGTTGTCATTTCAATATTGCTTAGCACTGCTCAATACTAGATTATAAAAACAAACAATCAAGGAATTTATTGTCAATATATCAACCCTCATGAAGCCCACATTTATATATTGTTAATGACTCAATATATTGTGTACTACTTATAACTATCAAACCAACATTGAGTGAAGTATTTCTGATTTATATATTAAAATACCCAAAGCATAGATCCCCTAATTGCCACCCCCTAAAAAACATTCTGTAAACTTCTTCAAAATTATTGCCATAAATTGTTGTCATTAATAATTCTGTGTTTATAAGGCAGTAGAATGTACATCTAAGTTTATCGGCTCACATGATTCAAAACATTATCTGATCTTACATTTTTAGGTGTTGAGTAATAAACATTATTATCTCCTATAGGAAATGCAAGATCCATATTACGCAGCTGACGAGAAAGCCCTGGAAATCTTACTAGCGATGGAACCATTGAATCCTAGCAGAAAATACAAGAAGACTGTCTCACATGCCGATGAGAGTAGTCAGAGTGAGATCGGCCTACCACCACCTCCTACTCAAGGTTAGTCAGAAAAAAAAATAGAATCTTTTAGATTGATAGTATTTTGAAAAACTAGTATATAAATTATTGCTAGGAGAAAACAAACGTATCTCAAAATTAAAGTTATTATTGCACATAAGTGAATACTGCATGCATTGTCTCATGCACTGTCACCGACATTTGTATCTAGAACTAAATTCTCTATCAGTATGACACTTTTTCTCAATTCTATATGATCATCAAATCTAGTGTTGAATCAGTTTTTTCTTGTTATGGCACAGTGATACAATAATATCGTTGACATCTTCGTACACACACACAATCGGTAGTTCATATATTTTCATGTTTTTAAAAAGCTCTTCAATGTTTGTAAAAAAATTTTGATATCGGTTCTCTTTTTTTTTTTCGTGAAGCGTCTCAGAAATCTGTAATTGTGTCGCATCATGATGATATGATTAACTTAGCTGAGTTACTCAATTCATGCGTACATGATCCTGTAGGGGTGAGTCGTATTTCAAACCTATTTTAAAGTAGCAATGTAGATAGCATTTTTGAATAATTTTGTTTTATGTTTTGTTGGCTACAAACAGGGCAGTATTTGTTTGATGAAATACTGAAAATGTATGGTAAATCTGAGATACGTACAAACACATTACAGTTTTTCAGTTTCCCATTGAACAGATACTGCCATGATTGCTGCTGAAAGAATAGCTATATTTTATGAAAAACTTATTTTAATGTTTCAATCAAGATTTCTAAAACTAATACTAATACCATACTATTCTAATGCATTCTTTAGGTTACTGTTGATAGAGACATGATTGTTGATGCTACCTTATTTTTGTGGAATAAGTGCAAAAACACATTTCAGAAATTCCAGACTGGTGCTTCTGATAGCGGTAAATACTTACAACGAATGGACAACCCTGGAAAGGTACACTTGTATTTTCATCACCCTCTTTTTACCCTCACTAGAGACTGACTTTGACAAAGACACTAAACAGATTCTTGTGTATTTTATGTGCAATATTTATAATTGTTTGATTTTCTTAACAGTGGGTGCATATTCTCAGCATAGTGCATGAAGTGATGTATTGGTGTGGTATATCTCTGGTAGACCCTGCGGTTACCGCCGAGGTGGCTCTGAGGCTGGCACTGGTGTTGGAAAACAATGCCAGTACTGACACACCAGAACGAGCACAGTCTGGTTAGTAGTACATTATTATTCTAGTCAACCACCCTAGTGTACCAGTGCAGCAAATTGATTCATAAAACTTGAATGCATACCCAGTGAGTCAAGTTGCATTAGGTAGTGTTCAGTTAAAATAACTCAGATTTAGATGTTTCTTTTCTGTTTATTTTACTATACTTGAATATTATTGAGGTAGCTGCAAAAGCAAAGGTTTTTCTATATTTTGCAATATATGTTGATAAATCATTACTAAATCTTGCCAAATTATAATATGTCTGTAGGGAAAGGTAAAAGTAAAAGTGGTGTTGGTGACTCAGCTTCCATGACTGGTAGGATGTCAGCTGATATGGATGAGCAGTCAGTCTCCTCAGGTGCTGCTAAAGGTATTGTATGAGGTTATCACCTGATATCACTTGTTTGTAGGCTAGGCTAGTATTATCTACAAACCAAAGTGAGTGGATAATGCAGCCCATGACGCCGCAAGTATACATCTACCATGGCTACATAGATCAGTTGATTAGATGCAATGATGGATGATAATGGAACACTATTAGAGGGCAAAAAACAAGTCCTTGGGTTTTCTTGCTTCTTCTACAGCATCTTCTTCTTTTGCATCTAAGGGTCTAGTTTTTTTATCATCTGCTCGCAACAAATCTGATGAGTTTGTGTTTTACAGGAAGTGCTTTGCTTGATGCACACATCCTTGATTTATATTGTGTTGCCAACACTATAAGACTTTTTCCTCGTCTAGAGCTAGATTACAGTTGTTTTACGATGAATCTTTACATTTGCAGACTCTGCAGGTGGCAAGTCCCCAACTAAGAGCATCACCAGTGAAGGTAGAGACACAGGTAGACCACCCACATCAATGTATTCTTTAACTATCTTACAACAATCAGCCAAAGATCAACTTCTGCTGGCAAGAGATATACTAGAGAGGGCTTTACAAGGTATTTCTGATGCTCGGGCGGCTGTGGCTTTGACCGATGGTAAATCTATTGCTGATGTTGGGTGGGTCAAGGTAAGGTATCTTCCACGCTGAGAAGTACTCTTCCGAAAAGATAAATTTTATATGTTAGAACAAATAATGAAGATGTAGCATTGTAGCACTTCATTCAGATTTATGAGAATAAATTTATCACAAAGTTTCATCTCCATAATTTCCTTATGAATTATCAAATCGCTAACATTAATAACTATAAGAATGATAAGATTCACTGCATATTTGTTTATCAGCTATTTCACTCAGCATCAGATTGTATGCTATGTTATTGAAGGTTAACTCTCAATGTTGTTTACTTTTTAGGAACTTCGTGATCATTTGAACGTCTGTATGGATTCTGAAGATAAAGATACATCCACGGAGAAGATTCCGGATGATCCAGATGCCGTGCGTAACCTAATCATGGATCTGCACATGGAACTTTTGTTCATGTATCACCGTGTGTGTCTAAAATTAGCCGCCATGAAAAGTGCAGAGTCAGATTCCAAGTCTAAGAAGTCCAGAAAAGGCAAAGAGGTATAGTGTTTGGCACCATTACAAGATCTTACTAAAAATAGAACTGATATGATTTTAGAACACATGAAAGAGATCAAATAAAACATTTTCAATCCTAGTTGCATAACTTTACTGTGATTTTTCTGATTTGTTGTAAATCCCCAAAAAGTTTTACTGAACAAAGCTTGAGAAATTATTTCAATGCCATACAAATTAAACATATTTAATAGTTAATCACATGGCATAATAGTCACATGGCATAATAGTTAATCACATGGGATAATGCCCAGTAAAATCATTAAAACAAACACTATGTATTTACATTATATACTGAGTATTTCATTGGTTTTATATTCAATTGATTGTGAATTCTATCATTGTCTTTTCTGCTCCTCTGTAGATATCAAGCGACTCAAGTAGTTATATTGAGAATGTTGATGAGCTTTCTAACAGATGTAACAAGAATCTCATATCTAAAGCTTTGTTCTACATGCAGAAGGCTTTAAGTGCCTTCCGAGATGGTGCCTCTTCCAAAGAACTACAACCAACATTACAGGTTTGCCATGCTGTTATGTTTACTAGTGATTGTTTCTTTGCATCAATGTTCTATCTATGTGGGTGGGGAGAATTTGTCGTTGCTCTCCATGCAAAAGACGATAATCATGACCAAATGACCAGATGACGCCTAACACACTTGGGCACTCTTTATTGCATTAGAACTTAAATACAAACAAGAGTAAATATAACAATTATGTGTGTACAGAAAAAAAACACGCTTCTTATATAACTTTCTGATAAACTGGTGTGGTGCTGTCTTGAATGTCTGCAATTTTATGTGAGAGATGGCTCATTTGATAATGATTGTGTTTGTTTACACAGACAATGTACATAAAACAGTGAAATAAAAAACACCTCAATATTAACGGAAATGAATTTCGAGAATATATAAAAGATTTGTAATAAATATACATTGCTAACAATAACAAAATGTAAATTGAACTGTTCTATCTTAATTGATGTTTCACTATGTAGGAGGCGATGAATCTAATAACAAAGGCTCAAGATCAAGAATACAAATTGTTTACTCAGAATACAGAACCTGGCGTGGTACGGGAGTCTGGTGCACCTCCTGCGCCGTTGTTGCTCTGTAGAACTGACTCCATGATGGTTTTCAAGCCTGCTCCCTTTAATCCTGCAGAAAAGGTAAGATGGCCGTTTATATATGGTACATTGTTGTTGTTATAATATGTATGTGTATTAGTCATCTGTGAAATAAGAAAAACAGCAAATAAATGATTAAACAAGTAGCATTAATTTTTTTTATAATTTTGCAGGTTGCTTGGTACCGCTTGTTTGCTCGTACTGCTAGTGGTAGTAACGTCAAAGTCCGTCTCAATGATTACTTCCTACCCGGCACTGGAAATCAGGTATTGTATTTCTAAATATGGCAGCCATTTCATTTAGGTGGTTGTCTGCCAAGAAATTTATGAAAATTACATTTCAATATTTAGTGCAGAGTATTACTGGTGTTAAATCACAAATTAATTAACAACTATTATGATTTATTTCTATTATGAGATTAAAAAAAACAATTTTATAATTATGCGTTGTATACCTTTTAAATGTTGAAATTTTGCAAAATATATTTATCATAAGAATCATCAAATTGTCACCCTGTAATTACATTGATTATTGTTATTGTAGGTGCCAGCATATGACTGTGAGTTGTCTGTATCTGGTCTCTCACCCAGTGAGAGATACGTCTTTGCAGTAGCAGCATACACATCAGATGGTAAACTGATTGGTGATAGTATTGGTGATACAAGTAAGCCCATACTAGCCTCTCATCCATTGCCTGTGCTCATGGCATGGGCTTTTCTCAGTCAGGTGAGTTTAAGTTGTGTATAGTCATGATTTGTCATCTTCCTGTTTATCTCATGGTGTTGACAGTGTTTTTGTTTTTCCAATGAACTTGTACATAAGATTTGGATATTGTGTTTATTGGTCTAATTTTTGTTTTTAGTGTTGTTATTTCAATACTGCCAGCACAAGATTCTTGTTGGCTTTCCCTTGCAGCATCAAGCGAAAAAATAGAACGTGCTGAACTAAAAGCACCTTTCTTTGTGCAAACTCATATAAGGCATTATGTCTCGCATTAAGACGTGTTGCATGAAACAATGTTCGATTTCAATTATGAATGAAAGCTATGATTTAATAGGTCATTAAATATGAAAGGCATTGTGTGGTTGATTTGCACATTACATTGTAGTTTTATCACCAGGTCAGTTAAATACAAAATATTACTTACAAGGCTGGACATGAATACCAATGTGGACTACCAATTAGTGATCTTTTGTAGTCAAATGAATGAGCTTTTTTGAATGAGAGCTGCCAGAGATCATCAAGTACATGCAGCATTGAATACTAATTAATTACTTGGTTGTTGGAAAGCATTTGTCTCTCCTGACTGTCTCTGTCTTCTCATTTCACAGGCCGCATATCAAGTACAGTGTTACTCCATAGCTCAGACTGCGTGTGATGTTCTATGGCAGCATTTTGTTGCCCCAGCACCCCCACAAAATGCTGAGGTGACAATAGACACGGCAAAACAGGACTTTAGGCTCACTTTAAAGAAGTTAGTATCAAGCACACTTTACATAAAATTGTATTTATTTATGTACTCCTCAGTGAAGCGAATTTGAACAGAATTCAAATTTTGCACTACTGAGTATATGTACAATGCATTATGGGAAATTTCTATTGAATATAATGAAAAATATTATGACATTATAATAACAATATTTTTATAATGTATCATCTCATATCAAAATTCAAGCTTTTTTTGTACTAAGATTATTTAATACCCTGACAACAAGAAATATGTTCAACATTTAATGATTATTAAATAATGCTTTTAAATACATGCATTAAAGGTTGATTTGAATGACACATTCTCTGAGACAGAAAACAAACTATTTCTCATTCTATCATGTGTGGCAAACATTACAGAAAAATGCCAAAAAATGTGAAAGGCACATGATTCAAACTGAAGCAGGTCTCTGTTTCAGTTTTAACAGATAAGGGAGCTCAGTAGTTCGTTTCTACTTCTTAGTTGTCTGTTTTATTGTCTGTGTTTTTAGGTTGAACTATTACACTGTGTCCGTATCTTCACCTGTGTTACTACGGATGTGTCTTGGTGGTATATTTATTAACGTGGATGTCAGTGCTAGGGATGGGGCATTATTCAGTGATAAATTATGCGATCAAGGTCCTTATTACCCAGGACAGGTATGTATATAATATATATAAACAGCATAGTTGTGATACAGAGCCCAAGAGGACCTGAAAAATAGAGCTCTAAAAGCCTATTTCAAAATGAAACAAATTTTGTATTCCGACACTGCAGTTCCATTAAAAGTACATATAAAAATGTTTGATGCTGTGGTAAGACCAATACTGCTCTATTGCAGTGAAATATGGTCAACTGATTACAACAACCAGGCAAAAGATTTCTTTAGTTTGACAACACCTATGGAAAAATTGCATGTAAAATTCTGTAAATCTCTTTTAAGAGTAAACAGCAAAGCTACCAATCTTGCTTGTCTACTAGAACTAGGAAGATATCCATTAGCTATTACTAGTATAAAACAAAAAATTAAATATTGGTGTAAAATAAAACAAACAAAGAACAACACACTTCTTTCAGAAGCCTATAGACTTGGCATTTATTTAGATAATTTAAACATCTATAATTGGACATCTGGTATAAAGAATCTGTTGACTCATTTAAACATGAGTCACATTTGGGAAGAAAACCATTACAAGGATGAAAAGCTGCCTAAATCAGTCTCTGAAAAGCTTGCAGCCAACTTTCAAACATACTGTTTAGATTCAATGTATGATGATAATAAGGGAACAAAACATCAGAATAAACTCCGCACATACAGACATCTAAAAACAAAATTCACTTTTGAAAAATATTTAGAAAATGTGCAAAATCCCTTCCACAGGTCATCCATGACCAAACTAAGAATTAGTGCTCATGTGTTAGGAATAGAAACTGGAAGACATAAAAACATTGACATTTCAAAAAGAAAATGTCAGTTTTGTCAATTAAACGAAATAGAAAATGAAGAGCACTTCCTTCTTAAATGCGGTCTCTATAAAAAAGAAAGAAATGACCTTCTCAAAAATTTGTTGCTACCTCCAAAACTTCCTGACAAAGAAAAAATAGTTGCAATACTAAACAATGGTAGTAAAAAATTAGCTCCTCAAATTGCTAAGTACATAAATGATTGTTTTAAAATCAGGGAGAACAACCTGAAAAAAGTACTACCAGCTGCCTCAAAATGAATAAAAACATTTACTTTCATTTATTATATTTTATTAATACCTTTGTTTTATACTCTTTTAATCTCATTTAAATTTTTTTTTTTTTCATTGCTATACCTTTATTGTATTCTTCAATCAAAGTCCCATAGAGGATACGATAACAATAAAGATGATTATTATTAGGCTTTCGATGCATTTCAGCATCAAAAGCCTTTTGTTATTGTAATGTTTATTATTCTTTTTCTGCCGTTTTTTTAAAACTCTTCTTCTCGAAGATGGGTTGCCCACTTGACTCGAGACTTTGCAGACACAATCTATATTCAATTCTCTAAAACGTCAAAGTTTCCGATTTTCGATATGTGACGTCATTCGGCCGCCATCTTGGATTAAAGGCGAAATTTTCAATGCCGAATTGCACACCTTTCTGAGGGTCTGAGTTCTTCCAGTTTTTTATGGTAGCAGCAGTGGAACAAGGGCTACAAATAGCATCAAAAAAAACTTTAGCGGTCACGTGACTTTTTTTACTAGAATTTTCAAAATTTTTGTTTTGCATCTCATTTGCATATTTTTTGACTAATTCACTAACCCATCATATATTTTGAAAGATCAAGTGCCATAGTATTTATTTTTCCAAACGGCTTCTCCAGGCGATGAGCCGTTTTTTAGATAATGATTTTAGAATGTTTTTTCACATTTTTTAAATGTACCATGCAAAGCATCATGGGAAAGGGGGGAGGGCCCTGTGCATTCTGTTTGAAATATCTCAAGCACTATCACAGATACGTACATGCAACCAGTGCAATATTGAAGCAATGGGATAAGAGATGTAACTAACACATTGGATGACCATATATGGTCATGTGACCTCATTAAATATGCAAGTCTCTACTATCTCAAGTACTATTCCATGTACAAACATGGAACTAACGTTATATTGAAGGCAATGAACAAGACAATTTACTAAAATATTCGTTGACCATATATGGTCATAGAACTCATTAAATATGCATATCCCTAATATGTTAGGCGCTATTGCAAGTACAAACATAGAACCATTGCTATATTGAAGGCATTAGACAAGAGAAATAGCTAAAATGTTCAATGACCATATATGGTCATATAACTCATTAAATATGCATATCCCTAATATCTTAGGCAAGATTGCAAGTACAAACATGGAACCAATGCTATATTGAAGGCATTGGAAATAAGAAATGGCTAAAATGTCCAATGACTATATATGGTCATAGAACTCATTAAATATGTATATCCCTAATATCTTAGGCACTATTGCAAGTACAAACATGGAACCAATGCTATATTGAAGGCATTGGAAATAAGAAATGGCTAAAATGTTCAATGACTATATATGGTCATAGAACTAATTAAATATGCATATATATAATATCTCGATCACTATTGAAGTTAGAGATATGAAAATAACGCCATATTGAAGGCATTGTACACAAGAAATGGCTAAAATGTTCAATGACCATATATGGTCATAGAACTCATTAAATATGCATATTACTAATATCTCAGGCAGTATTGCAAGTACAAACATGGAGACAATGCTATATTGAAGGCATTGAGCAAGATAAATTGCTAACATGTTCAATGACCATATATGGTCATATAATTCATATAGTGTAATCAGTTCACCATGCTGTGACTAAATCAACATACATTGTGATCGATTTGCCTACAGTATATAGTAAACGGATCACAGTACATGTCTCCATTACCCTACATATTACAGAAGTGTAATGTCATAATTCTGTTGCATGAATGCAAATCAGCACTAATGCAGGCATAACATCGAAAGCCGGTAATCGCTGCTTGCAGCTATATTTATTATTATTATTATTATTTACAGTAAAGTCACCTCGCCAAATGCAGTCTGCCAATCATCAGCTTTCACATTGACACTTGTATTATATTTCAGCTTGGGCGACTTGGTCAGTGTGAGCGTATGCTGGTCGCTATTGAGCTGGCAGGCTGGTTGAATGAATCTAACATGGCGTTGCAAGCAGTTGTACAGTGTTATGGATTATTGGCACCTATGCTACATTATAAAATACCATCTATTCCAACTCTTCAGGTAAGGTTATTCGTCTTGTTTCAAATCATTGCTGATTTTAGTATTTATTCTGACCAAATCACTTAGTATTGCATAAACTAATTTGTGCATTACGCTGTCAGTTGATGCCATGATTCACAATTCATCATGGATAATGGTGTTCCACCTCTTTTCCATTGAAGTGATGAATTTGGAATTGCAGCTTTTGCAAAATATATCCAGTATCATTGTAGAACCCAGCATCCAGTCAACAAGACTGCAGTTCTGATCAGCATTGTAAGTTTACGAAATACATAACCATGCAACTCTTTCTATTACATGATAGGTATTAATGCGATGCCAAGCTGTCCTCAACGAAATCCCCATCAGTTTACGTATTCGCCGTCAGGTCAGCATCAATGACAGTCTACACCACATGATAGCTACTATTACTTACTATTTAACTAAAATATTGAGAACCACATGGAAACAAAGACACGTCGCCAATAACATTGTGGAAATGGGCAAAAAGATGCTAAAAGAAGCCACCAAGGTAAAATGTTATGACCTACTATAGCTGCATAGAAATCTAGTGATAAGGAACATTGATATTATTTAGGATTAATTAATGCTAATTTTCTTGATTTGTTTTTGACAACAGGAGAAAGATGGTCAAGGGAAGGAAGTTGCTGCTGTGGATACTGTGGATAGTGTTGATGCACTTGGGGGAGCACAAGCTTCTAAGAAGAAACGACCAAGGCGACAAGGACAGATGACTTATAACATAGAGGGCCCTCAGAATGAGGAACTCAGAGCCCTGGAAGCTCACATGTTGAAGTTATCAAAAATGGGTAAATTCATTATAACTCAACTATCGGTAATATCTATTTAAGTTTTTTTTTAACTATATTTCACAGATGTAGCTTTTCATACAATTTTGTTTGTTTGAAGTCACTTTACATTGTAGATTATCATTTGCACTGGTAGTTCAATTATAAATTGATGTACCACTGCTCATGCAGTGTAGTGCCACCTAGTGGCAGAACTCTTAACTTTTGTTTTTCTTTTTCGCCAATCTTTTTGTTTCTAACTCTCCCATGTTTTCTTGGTTTCAGCTCAAAGTACAGATGATTTGACTGGTTCTGAAGATCCCAATCTACTACATGCATACATTGCTGCCTTGCCAAGTAGACATGCTTACAAAGAAGGTAATTTATTGAGCAATTAAGAACATTTCTGTGAGATAATCAGCTCCTTTCTTTTGCTCCAAAACAAGCCAAAAATTTGTATTGGGCTTTTTGCCTGTTGATTTGTACATACAATAATTTGATGTATAGAATTAGTCTCTGTTAAAATTAACTTCAAAAACATATATATGTGTGTCCATGCTGGAAGGTGTGCACTCGTCCTTTTGCACATGTATCTCTGACAAGCCTGGACCAATCATGTTCAATCATACATCTTGGGAAAACATATGCATATAACAATTTGTCACCATTTTAGAACTTGATGAAATCAATTAATTTTACACATACATCGTACAAATGATTCCAAAAGGTTTACTGCTTTCAGTTTTCTTTCCTCTTTGCATGACAATGATTTAAAGTTGCATGTTTTGCATTTTTGCTAAACTAAAAAACATATGTCCGATACTAATATGATTTTATTTATATTTATTTTACACAGTCAGTAAGTTCAGAAGACGTACTCGATTCTTAGAATTCCTTGTATTGGTTGTACAAAAAGCACTATCAGAGTCACAAATAGACGTGGCTATTGAATGGTGTGATGAAACACTTGAGTGGTTGCACAGGTAACATGTCTGCAGATAAAATTTAAATTTGATGAAGTAACATTTGACAACAGACTTTTTAAAGTTAATCAATATGGTTTGACTCCAAACTAATAAAACTTCGGTATTTTTACAAATAGGTCTTTGACCCCTATTTTTATTTAAAAAATTTTTTTCCTGGCACATTGTTTCATTTTCTTTTTATAATTTTATTTTGAATTGCATAATTTGTGTTTACTTTCCCCCCATACAATCCCATGTATTGACTTAGTCAGGGCAAAATAATTACATTTTTATATAAATGAAAAAAAAAACCATTTTCCACAATTGACATTGTGTACATGCAGCTCAGCAATCTATTTGCAAGGTATCAGCACTAACTAGAAAAATTTGTTATCTCATAATTTAATAAGGAATGTGGAACAAAAGTTTCTTTGACTCTCATGTTTAAAGAACACCAGTAACATCTTCACTGCTATAATATTTTATGATTTCCATTCTCTTGGTAATTAGCTTGATGAGATTTTGATACGGGTTACTGTTTGTTTGTTTGTTATTTATCAATCAATCATTATTCCTTTCTTGTTTGCAGACGTAATGAGACCTTATCTGCTATAAAAGCCACTCTTTCAAAGCAGCCTGGTGCTGTCACAGTCGCGGGTGATGATCCGAAGAAATTTGCAGCAGCTGTAGTGGAATATAATAAGGTAAGTTGCCTTTTGACCTGTTCACTGCATTTGTCAACTTTTGAAAACATTACATTCATATTTCCTGCAATTACTGCATAATCGTCATATACATATTGTTGCCAAAATGCCACCATATCTATATTGTATATTCAAATAGTGTGTACAAACAAATGTTTCCATTCCTCTAATTTGTAGTAAAATCAGTTATTATTCTTTGCACATGATGTCATCAGAATCATAACACAAACAGTTCACTCTAATAATATCATCGTTTTCTTTTGTGTGTGTTTTCTCGTTGATATATAGAATAAACCCCAGGAGAGATCGCCTGAGTCGAAGTCTCCTAGGAAAAAAAAGAAAAAGTATCAGCTGCTGATTAGTAGATCTGATGTCAAGTTGTCGGATGCTGAGAGACACAAACAGGAAGAACGAGAAGAAAAGGTGAGAAAACATCTCTCAACATATCTACAGAGCAATGACCATGACCAATTTATTTTGACATATGTTAACAATTTCATATTAGTATTGGTGTACAAAATACATCAGTCAAATATTTGAGATTGTAATATCACATCAATAGTTTTATTTATATTATTACCATAAAGATATATGTAAGATTAAATCCTATCTGCCATGGTAATCTTATACTTGATTTATATATAGGCTATTGAAAGCATGGAGGCTATCTTACCAGACTATTGGCACACTTACCACAGACGAAAGAGACTCAGAAAGATCTGTGCTGATGAGTTGCCATGGAGATGTCAGGTACTAAATGAATATTTATAATATTAATAATAAAAAGAAATACAACATGGAATACAGGATGTAAACCTAGTTCCACAACACTTCTTGACTCACTGCTTGATGACTCCGTCCCTCCCTCTTTTTTAAAGACAACCTGATTGACATTCCATTAGTGAGCAGTCTAGGCAAGGCAAACCCCAGGATTACAGAAACCATACTCAATTCAGTTCCATCAAATAAATACTCAGAAACACACATCTGTCCATTGTGCTGCATGATAACATACACAGGCAAATTTCTGTATCTGTTAATGTTTAGTATGACATTCATAGAGTTTTAACTTTCTAATGTTCTCTGTGTTGTTTTTAGATCAATATTTTGCTTGGTTTATGTCATTTTGCCAAATTTTTGAATAAGATTGATTTGAGAGAGAAGTTCATGCATGGCACTGCAACTGACATATTCAGGTAACTGTCACTACTCTGATTTTCTTTCTTTCATTTTGTCACAATAATTTCGTTTTTTTAATTTTTACATAGATACCATGTCTTGGTTCTGTTAACGTATGATTTATCACATTACATGGTTCCTAAGTTGTATTTGTAAAATTTCTGTGATAGAATATATTTTATACTTTTACAACTAACTGTCACACGCAACGTAATATTACCGTGATTGGTATAGTACAAGTGTGATGGTTCAAATACCAAAATGGCAACAGTAACAAAAAGACTTCCCTGGCGGCGATGATAAAATACGAACACGGAGCCAACAGATGAGGTTTCAACTGGTACTGGTATTATTATACTCTGCAAACATCAAGTACAATAACGCGGTAAAACTCCACTACTCCAATAACTAGATACTTAAACTTCAATACAATTCAACGAGATCTCCGATCTGAACTCAGTGCTGAACAACTCCCCTATATATACGGTACCCCCACTGTCTATAAATAGACCATTACATCAGCATACATAATGAGTTTGGAACTTACTACCAATTTCTAAAATGTTCCATTACCTTCTATTGCCTCCTACAGTGTTCTATTACCTATTCAACCATTTTCTAAAAAAAATCTAGAATATTCCACCCAGACACAGTACGGTTTTAGAACATTCTCAGTGACACAGAAGTGGTAAATAAGTCGTATGCGACACTAACACAGTGTGTCATCAATTTAAATGTACTTCTTTTGTTGCTACAGATCGTCCTACCTTGACCACGAATGGTTTACCTTTGAGACAGCTGGTACACTGGTTGTAGGATGGGATGGAGGACCGACTAGGCAGATGACTAGAGAAAATTTCAGACCACCCACTCATTCTGAGCCAGTCACTGATCCGTTGCAACAACTCAATTTCATGGAAACGGACAAGAAGGGATTCACCACCGCTATTGAAATTGCCGCAGCTGCAGCTGTTGGTATGTCTTTATGGAAGCGCGTGTTTGAATTTCATGTAAATAAACAATGTATTTTACACGCGTTTTATACATCTCTATGAGTCCCATATCGAACAGGACGCGGCACAACAACTGCTGCCCTTTAATCTAAATTGTGTGATGTGATATTACTAGCACTGTACCTAGGCATTAGTGGAGTCTCATACAGTAAGTGATGAGATATTACTAGCACTGTACCTAGGCATTAGTGGAGTCTCATACAGTGAGTGATGAGATATTACTAGCACTGTACCTAGGCATTAGTGGAGTCTCATACAGTGAGTGATGAGATATTACTAGCACTGTACCTAGGCATTAGTGGTGTCTCATACAGTAAGTGATGAGATATTACTAGCACTGTACCTAGGCATTAGTGGAGTCTCATACAGTGAGTGATGAGATATTACTAGCACTGTACCTAGGCATTAGTGGAGTCTCATACAGTGAGTGATGAGATATTACTAGCACTGTACCTAGGCATTAGTGGAGTCTCATACAGTAAGTGATGAGATATTAGTAGCACTGTACCTAGGCATTAGTGGAGTCTCATACAGTAAGTGATGAGATATTACTAGCACTGTATCTAGGCATTAGTGGAGTCTCATACAGTGAGTGATGAGATATTACTAGCACTGTACCTAGGCATTAGTGCTGTCTCATACAGTGAGTGATGAGATATTACTAGCACTGTACCTAGGCATTAGTGGTGTCTCATACAGTGAGTGATGAGATAGTACTAGCGCCGTACCTCGGCATTAGTAGTGTCTCATACAGTGAGTGATGAAATATTACTAGCACTGTACCTAGGCATTAGTGGAGTCTCATACAGTAAGTGATGAGATATTAGTAGCACTGTACCTAGGCATTAGTGGTGTCTCATACAGTGAGTGATGAGATATTACTAGCACTGTACCTAGGCATTAGTGGAGTCTCATACAGTAAGTGATGAGATATTACTAGCACTGTACCTAGGCATTAGTGGAGTCTCATACAGTGAGTGATGAAATATTACTAGCACTGTACCTAGGCATTAGTGGTGTCTCATACAGTAAGTGATGAGATATTACTAGCACTGTACCTAGGCATTAGTGGAGTCTCATACAGTGAGTGATGAAATATTACTAGCACTGTACCTAGGCATTAGTGGTGTTTCATACAGTGAATGATGAAATATTACTAGCACTGTACTTAGGCATTAGTGGTGTCTCATACAGTGAGTGATGAGATATTACTAGCACTGTACCTAGGCATTAGTGGTGTCTCATACAGTGAGTGATGAGATATTACTAGCACTGTATCTAGGCATTAGTGGTGTCTCATACAGTGAGTGATGAAATATTACTAGCACTGTACCTAGGCATTAGTGGTGTCTCATACAGTGAGTGATGAGATATTACTAGCACTGTACCTAGGCATTAGTGGAGTCTCATACAGTGAGTGATGAAATATTACTAGCACTGTACCTAGGCATTAGTGGTGTCTCATACAGTGAGTGATGAGATATTACTAGCACTGTACCTAGGCATTAGTGGAGTCTCATACAGTAAGTGATGAGATATTAGTAGCACTGTACCTAGGCATTAGTGGAGTCTCATACAGTAAGTGATGAGATATTACTAGCACTGTACCTAGGCGTTAGTGGAGTCTCATACAGTGAGTGATGAGATATTACTAGCGCCGTACCTAGGCATTAGTGTTGTCTCATACAGTGAGTGATGAGATATTACTAGCACTGTACCTAGGCATTAGTGGTGTCTCATACAGTGAGTGATGAGATATTACTAGCACCGTACCTAGGCATTAGTGGTGTCTCATACAGTGAGTGATGAGATATTACTAGCACTGTACCTAGGCATTAGTGGAGTCTCATACAGTGAGTGATGAGATATTACTAGCACTGTGCCTAGGCATTAGTGGAGTCTCATACAGTGAGTGATGAGATATTACTAGCACCGTACCTAGGCATTAGTGGAGTCTCATACTGTGAGTGATGAGATATTACTAGCACCGTACCTAGGCGTTAGTGGTGTCTCATACAGTGAGTGATGAGATATTACTAGCACTGTACCTAGGCGTTAGTGGTGTCTCATACAGTGAGTAATGAGATATTACTAGCACTGTACCTAGGCGTTAGTGGAGTCTCATACAGTGAGTGATGAGATATTACAAGCACTGTACCTAGGCGTTAGTGGTGTCTCATACAGTGAGTGATGAGATATTACTAGCACCGTACCTAGGCATTAGTGGTGTCTCATACAGTGAGTGATGAGATATTACTAGCACTGTACCTAGGCATTAGTGGAGTCTCATACAGTGAGTGATGAGATATTACTAGCACTGTACCTAGGCATTAGTGGAGTCTCATACAGTGAGTGATGAGATATTACTAGCACCGTACCTAAGCATTAGTGGAGTCTCATACAGTGAGTGATGAGATATTACTAGCACCGTACCTAGGCGTTAGTGGTGTCTCATACAGTGAGTGATGAGATATTACAAGCACTGTACCTAGGCGTTAGTGGTGTCTCATACAGTGAGTGATGAGATATTACTAGCACTGTACCTAGGCGTTAGTGGAGTCTCATACAGTGAGTGATGAGATATTACAAGCACTGTACCTAGGCGTTAGTGGAGTCTCATACAGTGAGTGATGAGATATTACTAGCACTGTACCTAGGCGTTAGTGGAGTCTCATACAGTGAGTGATGAGGTATTACAAGCACTGTACCTAGGCATTAGTGGAGTCTCATACAGTGAGTGATGAGGTATTACAAGCACTGTACCTAGGCATTAGTGGAGTCTCATACAGTGAGTGATGAGATATTACTAGCACTGTACCTAGGCATTAGTGGTGTCTCATACAGTGAGTGATGAGATATTACTAGCACTGTACCTAGGCATTAGTGGTGTCTCATACAGTAAGTGATGAGATATTACTAGCACCGTACCTAGGCATTAGTGGTGTCTCATACAGTGAGTGATGAGATATTACTAGCACTGTACCTAGGCGTTAGTGGAGTCTCATACAGTGAGATTATTACATTATTACCATGGTAATATTATAGTGATTAAATTGTTTGTAGTGGTTTCTACTTTAATACTCATCATATTCTTCTGTATTTTATTCAGGAAATGCCCCTCCCCCTGTACCACCTCCACCAGCAGACAAAGATGACGACACACCCAGAACCTATAGGTCTGATGAGAGTCTTGGTAAAACAGCTACAAAGACAGCTACACATGCCGCATCAGAGTTTGACTCGATCTCTGTTAAAACTACCATGGATGAATTGAATAAGGCATTCGGTTACTTCCAGAAAGCAGTGGTATGTAACACTCTACGCCTACTGTGAACACTAGAGGGCATATAATCCCACTGTGTAGACTAGAGGGCATTTTAATTCCACTGTGAACACTAGAGGGCACACTAATCATACTATGAGCACTAAACTGAACACTAAAGTCTCAATGAACACACAGCTGGAGTGTGTTTTATCCAATTATGATTATGATAAACCCATCTTGATGGTGATTGTAACTGATCATGATTTGTAGTTATGACAATCATGCTCTAGTCTGATTGACATGATTAAAGATGGGACAAATGCGGAATGAAACAAGATAAATGTTGTCCCATTTCGACTTAAATGTGCCCTTTCTTCCATCATCCAACTGTCAACAGGAACATTATAACAGAAATTATTAATAGTCAAACATTTTTATTTTATTTTTTGTATTTTCATCAGGTTCTGGCTCATCGTGGACATCACTGGACACTACTACAGAATGCTTGCCGGTCTCTCTGGAACTGTGCCCATACTGCTTTATTACGTGCCTTCACTAGTAACACTGGTGGTGGGTCTGGCGTGCTGACTGCCGATCAGTTGCGTCAGTTAGTCTGGCAACCATTCTACATAGCATCTGAATGTTTAATTGATATGATGGTTATACTGCAGAGTGAAGCAGAGAAAAAAGCTAAAAAGGTAACATTAGGAGGATTTTATCACTATTTTATGATTTGTCATGTGTACTGAAAATGACTGAAAATCATTCTACTAGTAAGTTCTGTGATTTTTTCGGACTTGTGAAATTTGCTAAATATTTAGAGGTTTTTTTACACACACAATAAAATACCATAAATTTCTAAACACAAAAACCTGGTATAGATATGGCTTGCTCATGATGTGTGTGTTGAAACAATATACCTATTGTCATCCCTAGAAGAAAAAGCAGCCAGAGGTACGCGTCAACACATGGATGGGATCTGTGACGGATGAGAAAGGTGGGGCTAGTCTCAAGTTTGAAGAACCCTTGGATGATATCACTACTATCGATGCTCGTTGGACACGTCGTATGATAATGAGAACCATTGAGATTCTGTTCTATGAACAGAGATGGGAGAAAGTGGCCGATATGTGCATGAAATTTAACAACGTTACTCAGTAAGTCATTGATTGTGTAATACATTAATTTTAGTTTCAGGTTTGCCAATAAGTTATTAGTTCGTTCGATAACCACTCCAACAGTGTATCAATTAATGTAATCAGCTTGCCTACCACAGTTTCTCTAATGTTTTTTTTCTTACTCTCAGAGAAAGGTATGCTGAGCCTGTGTGTCCACTTCTTATCCAAGCACAGAGAAAGCTGGCCGACCGAGTCGCAGCTCACGGAGGCCCTCCGCCATTACAGCCTCATTTCCAGAGGGCCTCAGAGGCTGCTGGTGGTGTACGAATTACTGCCAGTAACTACCAGGACGTGCAGCTACGAGTTGAAGCTGATGCTAACAACTATAAACCTATTGATCCCGGTGGTCATATTGACCCCGAGGGGCACGATGTTTATCTCGGTAAGTTTATATGATTTTGCAATTTAATGTCTTTTTTGCATTTATGTAGTGAACACTGCCAAGTAGAAATAACTTGAGTTATTCTATTTCATTCATAGGACCTGCTGATGCATACAAATTGGTGTGTGTACCACTTGACGTCACCGATAGTTTAACATCATTACGGGATGCATTAGATGTATCACATTATGTAGCAAGGGCATTGCAGCATAGTCGAAAGTTATTGGTATTGTACTTGGCTGGTCAGCAAAATGGTGAGTTTTTTTGTATATGTTTATCCTTTTGCTTTGTTTTATAACATTCTGATCTTACCTTGTTCAGGGACAAAACTCTATGCATTTAATCAGTTCTTTCGATCAATAATACGATACATATGCATAGTAATTGAATTATATTTAACAAATTTAGCCACCAGAAGTCCAAGCCGAATGAGCACTCACAGTCGTGTGGAGTTCGCCGAAAGTGAAGGCAAACCACAGGGACCAACTCCAGCTGATTTAATGAAATGCGAATTCAAAGCCATGACTGACACTCAGAGTTCGGCTTTACCGAGATCACAGCTCAGCATTGTCATTGAATCGTATGATAAAACTATTGAGATGTTACAAGCCAGGAATTACAGAGGACTAGCAGCCCAAGCCATGCATGAACTTGGCAATGTCTACTACCATGCTGGTAGTATCAGGTGAGATATCTCATCCCTATGTTGATGGTGTCTTCACTTTCATCTTGTCATGTGACATACATGTACATGGCTCCCTCTTACAATGAAGCAAATACAATGTAATGTGATGTAATAGTACCGCTTACGGCATTGTTATTGTTTTTGTCTGTTATCTTCCACCAATATGTACATTTTAAATGATAAATGACCTCAAAATCAAACAAAGTTATCTATTTGAACCACATTGCTTACATCGATATGCCCACTGACTATAGATTACACTAGCTGTAACTGGTATTCAAGATTATCCCTATCTCGGGAATTGAACTATTTTATACAAACAAATTTGAATTCTTCTTTTCTCAAAATTCACCTCCTTTACCCCTATTACAAAATGGTCCAGTCAACTTTCTACACATAAATTGTTACTCCTTTCATTCTTGGTGTTCTTTATAGTCAAACTACAGTTGTTTACAGTCCTGATGAAGCTTTATTTTTAAACCGTAAATTAAAAATTATCGATCTTTTGAAAGAGACAACCTGCTGTAGTAGTATGAACTAATTTTTCATTGCTTTGTTATTTATATACCGTACATATACTGAATAAATTTAGCTTATAAACTATGTGACAAATTTATATCCAAGTGAAATTAATATCCCTGAAGTGACCACACATACGGAGTAGGTTTACCAAACCCTTACAACATGCTTAACAAGTGTATTAGACTACAATGTATTGTATGTACTTGACAGGGCTGCTTATAAATGGTGGGCAGAGGCACTTGATCTGATTATGAATACCACAGATACACTGCACACCTGGAGAGAGTTGCTATCAAGCGGTGATCCACATCAAGATGCCAGCGCCAAGTTACTGGAACGATGTGGCCTATGGGGATGCGTTCTAGCTGGGATATTAACGGCGAAAATAGCACAGTATGTTGATTTCATTCCTTTCAGTCCTTCAAAGTTTAACCATAAAGAGTTAACTGTCATTACCTGGGATTAGATTATTTTGTGCATGCTTTTGATTGGTCATCATCATAATAATATATATACTGTTAGTGGATCTTTGAATTTTTTGCAGTAACAAGTTTTCTCAGTCAGATGTTTCCCCGGTATATTAATAATGAGAAATTTTGCAAAATGTCATTGTGGTTGTTGTAGTATAAAGAACCCCAGTGAAAAGTGCACCATTTTAAAATTTTATGATTTCTCAGACACATGACAATTTCTCTCAAAATTGAATCTATACAGTTCCTTTCATTCATTTTACCTTATCTGCATACATACAATTAAGTAAAATACTTGCCAATGTGAAGTCATGCACTTTCATGATTAACTTTTACACTTAATTTTATTTTATATGCATTATAACTACAAACAAACATCAAAGCATTTATACTTTTATACGTTTTGTTTTTAAAATTGTGAGTAAGTGCACTTGGGTATATTGCACTTCCTGCCTACCTACATTAAAGGAAGAAACAGCTCTGGTTTAAACCTCACATGATTCTTTATGTTATTCCAGGTACATTCTGACATCTGATCTTGGTCTACGTATGCAGAGCTGTTTCCTGTCCGCTGTGCTGTTCAAATCCCTATTTCGTTCTACGCTGCCCCACCCTACAGCTGATAGGGACTTTGCCCTGTATGAAGTAGGTGAAGGATGCGAAGTTCAATATCTGCTACCAGGAATCGATCTCTTGTCTGATAGATTCCGCTGTGATGGTAGAACATTAGTAGCGTGTGTGCGATGGGTCACTGAGGAGCTGTCTAGAGGAAGACATAACCTATTGGTAAGAAATATAGTCTATACAAGTCGTGTATTCCTATCATTATAACATTATACATTTTACTGTGCTATCCAAGTGTCTACCAGACCCGGTTCCATAAAGTCATATACCGGTACTGTAAATGTATTAATTATTCACTGAGTTTTAATTTTGCAATTTTCATTGATGAGTAAAAACCGCTAAATTAAATCTTCTTGAACATGTAAAATATGAATAATACTCATTGTTATCTTGACAAATTCGTGAAATTAAAACACAGCGTATATGCTCAAAATAGTGAAATTAAATGTTGGTGCAAAAATAAATTGTTTTACAGTATTAACCCTTTTTTGGTACTCATCCCCTCGTATGATTTGAATTTGAGATCTATCAATCCAGTGCAACGATTTCTAATACACTGCGTACTCTTTGTTTTTAACGTCTTCTTTGGCAATGACATTAGATATTGAATTGATTAAAATTGACAGATTTGGCACTCGTTATGAGGCTGTATTCAAACTTTTGATATCAGTTATCATTTCAGCAATTTAAATACTGTCATTTTATTCTGCAATACTCGTCAGTAATCATACAAGTGAATTCAGTATATTGAATTAAATTGTCCAGTATATTTGTATATCATGTAAATCTACTGTTACACAATGTATTTCAATAAAAGCACTATAGAATGTATTCGCTGCCAAAATTATTTGAACTTGTATATCCCTGTTATTATGTCAGAGGATAAAAACAAAGTGGTGGTTCATTTTTGTGATTAATAGTCATCCCTATTAAAGTTACTGTAATATATCATAGTCTACATTGTACATTTACAATATCAGTGTATGTGCTTCGTTTTAGGTTCTACCATTGCTGACATTGTATCAATACTTCACAACGTTCGTATGTCGGGATTTACAAAGAGTTGTAGATGGAAGAATTTTGAAGGTGAGTTCTATGTACCATTTTGATAGGTGTATGTTATTGTATTTGGGATTGTAACATGGCTGTTCTCAATAGTTTTGTAAGATCTGATAATAACTTGTTTTGAGTTGTATTATATAACGTTATCCATCCAGAATGATAAAGTAATTATTTAATAGGACATGCCATTGTAGATTCCTGTTGCATGCAGAGGTTGTTTATTTCACCAGCTGTCAGCATTGTGTTTTCATGTTAGTTAAATGCCACCTCACTTGCCATTGTGATGTCCTATGTTCTTTAGTGTTCAAAGGGTAGGCCAAATACCAAATAGTAGTTGTTCTATGAGGATAGGTTAGAATTTGCTCCAATTAGACAATCTTGTTTGTATATAAGGCAAATATATTCTATCATTTTGGTTACTATTAAAAAAACCTCTTCTTACTTTGAAATCTTCTCAATAAACTCTCCTCTTTGTCTCTCCTATAGGTTAGGATCTTGACAGATTTGGGGCTGTTCAGTGAGGCTGTGACTACGTTGTTACGTCTATTGCATGGGGAAAGACTACCACAGCCGGCCGATAGTAACTTTCGACAAGTTGAATCAAAAATGGTAAGGCGTTGTTTTCATCAATGTTTGATTAATTGTGATGCTTTTGATTTTAGAATTTTTAATTTAAGTTTATTTTAAAATTTATCTTTTATATTTTTTATTTTTTTTGCTTACAGACATCACATATGTTTAACACAAGCAAACCTTTGGTGGAACCTAAGAATCTCAAGGTAAGGAAGATAAGTTCTTGTAAAACTGAGTGCTACACAACCAGACTTTTTTGCCCAAATTTGTCTGCACTTTTTTCTTTATATTCTTCAATATTTCTGGAAATAAACCCTAATTTTGGAGCCAACAGACAAAATTTAAGTAAATTTTCAGTTTTTACTCAAAAAATTAGGCTTCTTTTTTTCCAATCTTCTGAAGGAAAGTGCAGACTATAAATGGGACTATTTTGAGAATTTGTGATGAAAAAAAAGGGAATTTGGTGGTGAAAAGGTTAATTCATAGTCACTTGATTGCTATGAACCATAAACCATGAGCATGAAGTGGTTTATATGTCATAACCATTTGTACCATGGCTGTCACGAATTGGAGAGTTTTGGCATTATCTTTGTGAGTAAACTTAGCTTAATTAATAGTCAATTTGTTGCTTATTTTGAGTTGTGGGTACTCATATATCATGCTATAGCAAGGTTGCAGCATATAACCAATGAAATTTTAGAATGTCTGATGGCCAATTCAGGACAGCCATGGTACACACAATGTAATTCTAAATTTTTTTGCATATCAGAAAAAATCATATTACTGGGGTTTTTAAGACTGAAACTCACTTTTGTGAAATGTCGTCCGGCAAGTATCCTGAAATTTCTCGTGATGTTTTCATTGCATTCCTCATACAATGGGAATTTGCAAAGATTAATGCAATCACAGTCCTTCCACAATGCAATGTGTACATACTGGATAGTATTCTCATACATTGGCATGTATTTTATATTACCAGATCCTGGAAACACTTGTAGAGAAGCGTTTGTCACCAAGTCTAGCTTTCCTGTTTGGTCCACATCTGACTTGTCATCTGTCATTGGTTCAGTCCCATCTACTGCTGGCTATTGCTGACACCATATACGCAATGCCAGAGTTTGAAGAGGAAACCAGGTGAGTTTTACACTGATACGAATGCAATGATAAAATACATTTTAAGATGCTAATAACTCGTGACTGAGCCAACTTTGTTGAAATCTCAAGTGTTTTACCAAATAAACAAATCTAAGATTCTCAGTATCCTGACATGGTACCTGTCCCTCACAGGTTGCATCTGAGCATAGAGCTTCTTTTTTTAACTCTATGAGCCGAGTTTTTTGGTGAGGGCACTATAACTGGCTATCAAAGTTACACCAGATTTTTACTTTATTGTCAACTAAGAATCAGTTAACCCCTTTTAGACTTCAGTCTCATTTCACATTATTTGCTGTTTTACTACTTTGAGGAACTCATGATGTTTTAGAAAGTTGCTCATAAATAGCTATTTTTAGAACAATGATAAAGAAAAATTGTAATTTTCAACACTTTTTAAAACCAAGAAAAAATTGCCACTATCCACTAAAATACATCCATAGTTTTCTCAAAAATTACGCTGGTGACACCAAACTTGTATTTAGTATATATCTTTGGAGTACAATTTATTGCAAAATTAATAAATTCGGGGTATATGCATTCATGAGAAGGCTTCTACCTTAAGGCATTTTTTGTTTACTCTCATCATCATTTCTACATGTTAATGCAATTTCTTATATTTTCTATTTATTTTACAGTCAACCTGAACCCACTCGCAAAATGAGTGCAAGTACTTTCAAATCAAGTAAACCCCCTCCATCCCTCGCATCACGCAGAACAGCCATCAAGACTGTAGACGAAGCTCTGGGTGAGTGTAATATGCGAAGTGACATAGTTTTATTGGAATTGGAATCTGCGATGACTCCAAATTTATCTTATCTAACTGCTTAAATAACTTCATACTTCTCTTTAGCTGGGGATCCTGCTGGAAGTGAAGACAGTGCTAGTGTGACTGAAGATAGCAGTCGTATATTTACTGGAGGAAAGATACCACCAACTATGGAGAAAATTAAAGGCATCCTGTTAAGTACTGCCGAGCAGTCATTGGCTGGATTGTGTGAAACCATCACTGAACAAGGTAAACAATGATGTCACATGTCGATTTTATCACCTTGCAGAATTATCCCCGAGTTGTACATGACTTGCCCAGTAGTTTTTTTCTGATTTCAGTTTTTACCACTACAATAGATCTTTTTCCATTCACTGCAAGATCCTGCATTACACGTGGCATTGTGACATGAAAACTTTTCCTGGGATTCAACAAACAGAAAACTATTTATAGGCATTTTTACACTTAATAATGTGCTGTACACATGTCATGATGAATCAATTTTGCTGAAGTGTATCTCATTGCCATACTTCTTTCTGGAAACTTGGCATATCAACATTGAATAATAAAAATGAACATGTTCAAAATCAAATCATTTGATTTTTGCATGCCTGTCACGTAATGTTACTGCTAACTTATCAATGCCCATGTATTGTTATCTTAATAAAATTAATGTATTTTGTCACATCAGATCTGTATACTTCACAGTTATCACCCTTAAATTTCATACTCTCTTTTTTGTCTAGGTGGGAATGATCTTGCTGCTTCAGAATTAGAATTGGTTGTGGTATGTAAGTTAGAACTTGCTGCTATTGCTAGGCAACGTCACTTATCAAAGACGAGTACTGACATAGTCGTAACAGCTATGAAACTTATTGAAGACAGTCCAGTCTTTGAGGAAATGAGGGAGTCTCAAATGAGAACAAGGTAAGATCCTGGATCACAGCTTCTTGTAGTCATGGCAACAACTGTATATTACCATCTATGATGAGTCTGTGTTCTAAGCAGGGGAATGATATGACATCCAACCAGTAGCATGTGACCATAGCATGCACAACATACATAATTTGCCAGCTCTAATCATCAGTCGTTAGGTTAAATAGTTACTATCACAACCACAACAATTAGTTTCATATATTCTCAACTAAAATTTTTATTTTTTTCCCAGACCTTCTTCCATGCGTGGTACACGTAATAAAACTGAACCACCATCCTTAGTGACAATAACACAGCCCAATAAATCTAGTCAGTACCAATATCAGAATTTCCAGAGCAGATCACGACTTGATGCCAGACTCTGGTTGGACTGTAGACTGGCACTGGTTAAAGGTTTGATGGGTGAAATAAAAGGAATGGGACAAATCGGAGGTAGGTGGTACTCAACATATATCCTTATACAGTATCATTTCATTTGAAATTATTGCTTATGTCTGTGCACTCAATGTACATGTTGTAAAACCATGTAAGCATAATACCCATGTTTACGTAATGGTGGATTCATCGAGTGAGGACCAACATTTTCCAATTACGGATGACACTAGTTACACAGGCAAATGCCAAATAAATGAAGATATAAAAATTTCAAACATTTAAATTTTGTGTGTTTGTTGTATCCAAAGCAAAAAAAATAAACGATTGTATTGACTACAAAAGATCAACTGATTTGGGGGGAAAAATGCTACAAAAAGATGTATGTTGGATTTTGATCACCAGGTTGATTCATTTCATTTCATTCATTCAGTTTCTTGTTTGGTAAGATGACTTGATAGATGTATTAGTATTTTCATCATATCATTAACATCACTGTGTGAAAAACATTTTTCCTCACTTCTCTGCTTCATGGCAGCATATTAACAGCAGCCAAGTACTGAAATCATTTTTTTTTATTGTAACTTCTTGTAATAAATTTTCTTTTTTTCAGGGAGAAGTGTTGACTTACAGATACCCGATGCCCGTCAGTATTGCGTTGATGGTCTGTCTGAAGCTGAAGCATGCGGTGATATTGAAATGCAAGCTGAGTTTCTGATGCTTGGTGCTTCCATAGATCTACAGGAAGGCAGAGAACTTGATGATGTCAAACAAGTCTTAATGGTAGGGAAATAATCCAAACTTTAGTCATTGATTTGTATGTTTATGATGGTGGTTCTAAGATGCATGTTTTAGTGTTGTATGTGCTTTGGTATGGGGAATTATTTCAACTGCTAGGATTATATACTAAGTTTGTAAATTGTTGTGTTGTGTTTAGATTGGAGAGTATATGCTATCTTCTTCATGATAGTCATTGTTATGGATTGATGCTGCTAGAATATCTAAGTGAAAATTGGGTCACCTGACAAAATGTCATGTACAATATTTCTATAATGATATTATTTCTTCATATCTTGAAATTTTGTTTGGTAATATGGGATATTATTATTATTGATATGAAGTCTAATATTGTTGAAAGAGCCCTGAAAACTCTTTCCCCAAAGTTTTCCCTCATAGTGCACGGCAAATTGTAAAAATTTTGAGCTCAAATTGTAAAAACTGTTAATTTAAATTGTAAAAACTGTGAATTCAAACTGTAAAAACTGTGAATTCAAACTGTAAAAACTGTGAATTCAAATTGTTAAAACTGTGAATTCAAATTTCGAAAACTGAATTCAAATTCCCTAAATTGAAATAGAATGTCACGCCTAGTTAGAATTGTTTTACCCAGTTTTGTTTTCTCCACAATAAATATTTTATGCAGTGTTGTGTTGTATCGTATACCGTATATGCTTATGTGAATCATTCAGTCACCTATTGTTGCATACGATCTTCATTTTTCGAATTTGCAGAATTGAAAGTGATTACCAAATATATACTACTTACAGAGTTGATTCCTTTTTCTATTTCAGGAAGTTGTTGAAATGCTGAAGCACTTACAGACAATCTCTACTCTGGGTCAGTTTTTACTGGGCACTGCTGTCAGCCAGCTGACTGATTTAGAAATGTTATCTGCTCGTGCTTATGAGCAAGAAAAGGGAGAACCTATGACCAAACAAGCACTGAACAATTACTCTCTTGCTCAGAACATCATGCTTAAACAGGTAAGTAACAAATCGGGCCAATCTGATCTTGTATTCATCTCCAAATAGTTCTTTTTGTATAAAAAAAACACATCTATTTGTTTTATTGCAGTTTTCGATGTTTTTTCTAGTTTTCTATGTCGTTGTTGCTTTGTGTTATCGCAGATTTTAGGCTGTTTCAAAATTGTATTGTATCAAAATGTCACATGCATGTATGTTCAGCCTTGTAGCACCAGTGGAATAAGTGCACCCTTATAATGGTTTTCTTACACCATAGAGGGCATTTTCCCAGAGCTTGTATGGTTAACAAAGTATGTGATTTATCAACTGTTATATTAAAACTTGGCTCTGCAGGTATTAAACAGTGTGTTATAGCTAAGTATGTGCAAGTACAATGTTGTAATAATTATATGTATTCACTTACATATACAAGATATCACATTGTTTGTATAGTGTTGAGTTCCGGTGAAGATTAATAATGTTTTTTTTTTTGACAGCTAATGCTGTTAGGAGAAACAATAGAACATAAAGCTGCTAGTCCGTACTATTCATCTCCAGTGAGTCCTCTACTCAACATCTATCATCCACATGTACTGTATTTGGCAAAGATCAAATTGCGTATTGGATACACATTGGCACGAGAAGCCACAAGAGTTCAAGCCAAGATTTTAAAAAAGTAAGTCTACATGCATGCTAATCATTATAGTCTACTTATTCAAATTTGTGTGTGTTAGAGTAACTTTTACAGAAGATTGGCTCTCAGTGATTCTCGTAATTGTTTTGGGGCTTATTAAAAAATGTCAAATTTTTCCAATTAAATTTAATTCGGTCAGAAACTTTGTATTGTGCCCTATCAATTGTGAGATACTTTTGCAGGACTGGACAACTTTGAAATAAAAGTGATAATATGAAGTCAGAGACTGTGAATCATTTGTTTTATAGCCATGTGTCTTTGCTCTATATGTACAAAACTGTATTGTTCATCCAAGATAATAAATTAACCTTGATGCAAACTGTCCCATTTGATCATTGATAATATTTTTCTCCTCAGTCCAACCAATATCAGAAATCATATTTATTTATTTATTTTGTCTTTGTTGACAGGAATCTTGGAGAGAAGTCAGCTGATGTGTGGATAGAATGTGCAGCTGTTTTAGGCACAGCACTAGAGCTGTGTAGAGTGTGTACAAGAAGAGAGCCTAGTCTAGAAGCTGAAATCCTCCTGAATTTAGGTGATTTATACATTACCCTTCTATCATATATCATATCATATCTTGAATTCTGTAATGACACAAAACAAAAATCTTGGATACTGCTGATGATGTTCTATGAGCATTCCTAAGAATCTCAAATTATATAATCAGGGCATGTCAGTATGGGAAGTGATCACTTTGCTAAGTCACCAATACCAATATAAAACCGTACTCCAATAATTTAAAATAAAGTACTCTTAATTTTTTACAAAATTGTACTGATATTCTGTTATATGTTATCTCAGGTAAAGTTCAGCGCCAACTGTTTGAATGCGGGTCCTATCAACCTAGACATGTTGCTAGTACATTATTGGAGGCCATCAACATCAGTTATAATTCAAATCATGATTTAGGGTAAGTAATTAACCAATCACTGGTTGCATAGTGGATGTTGATTCTGACTTGTGATTGGAATACTAAATTTCAAATACTACCTGCAGTTGAACTCAATGGGGATGTCACTGGCATGCAGATTTGGCTTAATTTATATCATGTTGTCTTACCTTCAGACTCATTCGGCAAGCATATCTAGAGATTGCATTGGTGTATTTATCTGCTAGACCACAGACCAGTGAGTCAACCCTTGCTGTGGAGGACGTAGAGCTACCTCGTAAAAAGGTGAGTATCAAAACTAAAATAAACATCTTGTCTGTTACCTAGTTATAATCTCGTCTGATAAATGATTATATGATAATTACCTTTTCTGTTGACAGACTGCTACACCAAGCAAAGCGTCCAGGGGTAGTACCAAAGCCTCAGTGAGAAGTCAGAAAAGTCAGCGAGATGTTGTACGCGAGAAAAATCGGGAACGCATAGCTGCGTGGACAGCCATTCGTGCTGCCACGGCTGCTGCAGTAGCTCAACGTACCAGGTCCCTGATGATTGGTGATCCTCAACTGACATCACTAAGATTGAAGAGTAAAGTACGTGAAAGTGTTCCAGAGTTTCTTGTCATGGATCTCCTTGGCGGAATAAGTGAAAACCCAAGTCAGACAGTGAAACGAGGTGAGTGAGTTTGTACCTATACAATGTATATAACCTCAATACCGTATAGCTTTGTTCACAAAAACATGCATGGCTATATGTAAATACTAAACACATCATGCTTTTTATATCTCTTCCACTGCTATTATATATTCCAAAAAACTGCTAATAAATTTATTAACCAGCCTACTTAAAGTCTTTTCTAATGCTCATACAAAACATAATCTGAATAGTTTTTTGTGCTCTATTAAAAGCTCATGCATGAAAGCCTATTAATTTGTGGAATTGTTGGCATTGATTTTTTGGTGCGTATATGCCTTCTTTTGAGATAGATTCACTTTAATAGAAAAGGTATATGAGGAGGAATGTTTGGTGTCTGACATAAACTATTTTTAGCTTATTATTCATGAATATTTTTGTCATTTTTGGTAAAAAGGGATATTTTCAAATTCTTGTTGAGAACCACAAGTCTGAATGCTTCGATACTACCTGGTATACACTCAGGTAGACCTCTCTTAGATTTGTTCATTTCGTGATGATATCTTCAATTATCTACAATTTATGAATATTTTTGTCAATTTTGGTAAAAAGTGATATTTTCAAATTCTTGTTGAGAACCACAAGTCTGAATGCTTCGATACTACCTGGTATACACTCAGGTAGACCTCTCTTAGATTTGTTCATTTCGTGATGATATCTTCAATTATCTACAATTTATGAATATTTTTGTAATTTTTGGTAAAAAGTGATATTTTTGGATTCTTGTTGAAAAAAGCAAGTCCGATTGCTTTGATACTATACATATAGGTACCTTAGGTATACCTCTCTCAGATTTTTTTTTTTTCTAATGATATCTTCAGTTCTTTAATGGAAACATGCATTGCCAACAGCGAATCTGTCTCAGCCGAGAGGCTGCTTGTTAACATATTAAATATTAAATTTTGCTTAATAATCAGCCAAATTTTAGCTGTTCCACTCATCAGATTTAAGTGAAACTTGGTACATAGATTTTCTGGGGGCAACAAACTTAAATGGTTTAGAAATGAAACCGTTGCATATTAATTCCTTAATTTGCGTAAATAGAATGTGACTTCCTAATAAATCAAGAACCACATAACCACATCAAATAAAACTTTGTATACTTCCTATTTCTACTGAATGTCTTTAATATCCTTAATTCACAGAAAAGTGCTACCGGTAAGTTTTTTTTTTGATTTTTTTTTAGCAGAACCTCATCCTAAAGGTCTTGAGCCAGTTGAAGAAGTACATCAAGCCAGTGAGACTGATTCTGTGGAGTCTGGAGAAGATGATGTGATCAAGGCACTCAGAGCTGGCTCTGATATCACCTGGATACATCTCTTGGGCTACAGCTCTATTTTACAACGTCTTTGTAACACTTCAACCCTTGGGATTGCAGCAGATACCTTGCAGAATGGTGGTGCAGTCAGCCTTGGTACTGGGTTTGAACTAGGTTACTACAGCTCCGGGAAAGATGCCTGCACCAATCATGATATCATTCGCCTTCCTCTGATGTGTGGAAATATGGCTTTGCGTCAAACTATCCTGCACCAGTTCTTAGCAACCAACTTGTCTCTGTATGCTAGTGACTGCGTTGCCATCACTCCACCGAGTGCACTGCAGTTGAAGCCACAAGGTTCGGCAACTGAATTGAACATACCAGTTATAAAATATGAAGAGAACATGTACATCCCGCAGGAGATTGAAGATGAAGATCTACCAGCAGCGGCGTCAACACAGGCATCTGTTCCCAGCAGTCCCAAGAAGAAGGTTGTTAGTGATGCCATCATGGCCAAAGAAACCTTAGAAAAATCAGTGATCAGTAGCGCAGAAAACGAGATATCAATTCAATGGTATCAGCCATCATTTGAAAGTGGCCCAGCCAGTGTCATGAATGGCGTATTGTTCATCTTTGCTTTGAACAAACAAGAGAAAAGACAGAAATCCTCGGCTACTAGTCAGCCCCCTCCAATCACCAACACAGGAAAAATGTGGTTGACCTTTCCCGAACTTGCTGAGCTCCATGACAAACTTGCAGTGGTACGACAGAAGGCTGAGATATCATTAGCAGAACAGCCAAAACCTCCATCCACACCACAGACGCCTACTTCTGGGAAACCATCTAGCAGGAAATCCAAAAGAACGACTCGTATCACTCAGCTGTCTGCAAAGGTCAAGAGAGATGAGAACTTAGAGGTAAGAACAAATTTCACATTGCATTGGATACTTCACAGTTCAGTTTTTTTCGCACATACACACATTATTTTTAGACCTTTACACTTAGATATATCAATAATATTTTATAAGTGAAAGTGAAAGTGCAGTTAATACAAAGATCAAATTTCTTTGGCACTCCGGAGAATAAAATACAGTGAAAGTCCCTAAACATAAACTATTTAAAAACCTCCAAAAATCTCTTTTATGAAACTGGGTTCAAGCAATCTTATTATTTCACTTTTCAATCTAATCTCAAACTTTGAAATATATTGGTTGTGTGTAATTTGAAATTATATACCTAGTCATCAAAATACTGTACAAAATACTGCAAATTAAAACTGAAACTAAAATTTTGACTTTTCTTATACACGTCTTATCTGCATTGGCATTGGAATTACTCTATTAATCTGAATTAGTTTTAGCACATGAGTGTCCATCTATAACTGTGATATGTTATTTATTTCTTCACAGGCACTGTTGAAGCAGTGTATCAGTGATATTTACACTCTCTTGGAGTATAAATCAGATGAACAACTTTCTGAAGAGGTAAATATTCCCACATGTCCTATATCAGGCATTTCTATAACCAGACATAATTGACAGAGTGACGAATTCGTCGCCTTTCTCGATTGAAAATAGTCTTGTTTTCCATTGGGTGCAACATAATCCCTCAAAAGATATTCATGATCAGTTGAACACTTTTTGTTTATCTTAGTGAAACAATCACTAATTACAGGTTTGATTGTGCCATTACCTGGGGGTGCTATAAATATTGTTGCTGTTATCGCTACTTATCAATGTTATGGTCATTTCAGATTCCTTTTCCTGTCATCTTGGCCAACATTCACAATCTGGAGCAGTTGTTTGATCCTAGCAATGGTGACTGGATGAAGAATAATAGCGATGTCTTCAAATGGCTGACTAGTGTCTTACAGTAAAAGCTCTGACCAGAAAATTGAGCTGTATACACAGATGTTTAATCTGACATAAATTATTGTATATGTATATGTATGATATATATATATATATCATCTGGAGTGTCATTTCAATTACGAATTCATTCAAATCGTAAATTAATCCCCAGCAGATTGATGAATTAGTATTTACACCCTGATTTAGGATTAACTCATTCCTCTTGCATTGCACCAGTCAAGTGATTATTGAAATGTTTTATAGATGGTTTACAGATTTAAGTCTCAATTATCTTTCCATGAATATTATATAAAAGCTTGCAGTGAGTAATTTGTGAACTTTGATTTTATTTGCTATATTATAAGTGTATTATTACCTGCTTTCCGTCCATCTTTATTGTAAAAAGTATGAGACTGCTGACATTTTTTTTTTACAAGAACAATTACTGCTGTACACAACAAAGCATATTTGTTAATATTGTTTCTGTAAAAATATCTGAAACTGAATTGTACAGTGTGATAATGTGTATATTTTTGTTCATATTGAAAATGTAAATGAAATTATTAATTACTTATGATTCATGTTAAAATTAAAAACCTGTTTTAATAGTAGGAATTGTTTACTTTCATTTGTCTATGATGTTCTCTTAACGCTTCCTCTGACATTGAACTGTTGGTTTGTCTGTATTGCTTATGTATGGTTAAAACAATAGTTGAATTGATAATTTCCAACAAACTAGTGTGCCTGTGATTCTTTCCTTTAGAATATTTAGGTAACAGACTAGGGGTCATTAAATATGTACATTGATTATTTCCAACAAACTAGGGTGCCTGTGATTCTTTCCTTTAGAATATTTAGGTAACAGGCTAGGGGGTCATTAATTATGTGCATTGATCATTTCCAACAAACTAGTGCGACTTTGTGATTCTTTTCTTTAGAATATTTAGGTAACAGACTAGGGGTCATTAATTATGCGCATTGATCATTTCCAACAAACTAGTGCGACTTTATGATTCATTCCTTTAGAATATTTAGGTGACAGGCTAGGGGGTCATTAATTATGTGCATTGATCATTTCCAACAAACTCATGTGTCTGTGATTCATTCCTTTAGAATATTTAGGTAACAGACTAGGGGTCATTAATTATGCGCATTGATCATTTCCAACAAACTAGTGTGACTTTTTGATTCATTCCTTTAGAATATTTAAGTAACATGCTTTGGGGTCATTAATTATGCGCATTGATAATTTCCAACAAACTTGTATGTCTGTGATTCATTCTTTTAGAATATTACGTAACAGGCTAGGGGGTCATTAATTATGTGCATTGATAATTTCCAACAAACTAGTGTGACTTTATGATTCATTCTATTAGAATATTTAGGTAACAGACTAGGGGTCATTAAATATGTGTATCGATCATTTCCAACAAACTAGTGTGCCTGTGATTCTTTCCTTTAGAATATTTAGGTAACAGACTAGGGGTCATTAATTATGCGCATTGATCATTTCCAACAAACTAGTGTGACTTTATGATTCATTCCTTTAGAATATTTAAGTAACATGCTTTGGGGTCATTAATTATGTGCATTGATAATTTCCAACAAACTAGTGTGCCTGTGATTCTTTCCTTTAGAATATTTAGGTAACAGACTAGGGGTCATTAATTATGCGCATTGATAATTTCCAACAAACTAGTGTGACTTTATGATTCATTCTATTAGAATATTTAGGTAACAGACTAGGGGTCATTAAATATGTGTATCGATCATTTCCAACAAACTAGTGTGCCTGTGATTCTTTCCTTTAGAATATTTAGGTAACAGACTAGGGGTCATTAATTATGCGCATTGATAATTTCCAACAAACTAGTGTGACTTTATGATTCATTCTATTAGAATATTTAGGTAACAGACTAGGGGTCATTAAATATGTGTATCGATCATTTCCAACAAACTAGTGTGCCTGTGATTCTTTCCTTTAGAATATTTAGGTAACAGACTAGGGGTCATTAATTATGTGCATTGATAATTTCCAACAAACTAGTGTGACTTTATGATTCATTCTATTAGAATATTTAGGTAACAGACTAGGGGTCATTAAATATGTGTATCGATCAGTTCCAACAAACTAGTGTGCCTGTGATTCTTTCCTTTAGAGTATTTAGGTAACAAACTAGGGGTCATTAATTATGTGCATTGATAATTTCCAACAAACTAGTGTGTCTGTGATTCATTCCTTTGGAATATTTAGGTAACAAACTAGGGGTCATTAATTATGTGCATTGATAATTTCCAACAAACTAGTGTGACTTTATGATTCATTCTATTAGAATATTTAGGTAACAGACTAGGGGTCATTAAATATGTGTATCGATCATTTCCAACAAACTAGTGTGCCTGTGATTCTTTCCTTTAGAATATTTAGGTAACAGACTAGGGGTCATTAATTATGTGCATTGATAATTTCCAACAAACTAGTGTGACTTTATGCTTCATTCTATTAGAATATTTAGGTAACAGACTAGGGGTCATTAAATATGTGTATCGATCAGTTCCAACAAACTAGTGTGCCTGTGATTCTTTCCTTTAGAGTATTTAGGTAACAAACTAGGGGTCATTAATTATGTGCATTGATAATTTCCAACAAACTAGTGTGTCTGTGATTCATTCCTTTGGAATATTTAGGTAACAAACTAGGGGTCATTAATTATGTGCATTGATAATTTCCAACAAACTAGTGTGACTTTATGATTCATTCTATTAGAATATTTAGGTAACAGACTAGGGGTCATTAAATATGTGTATCGATCATTTCCAACAAACTAGTGTGCCTGTGATTCTTTTGTTTAGAATATTTAGGTAACAGACTAGGGGTCATTAATTATGCGCATTGATAATTTCCAACAAACTAGTGTGCCTGTGATTCTTTCCTTTAGAATATTTAGGTAACAGGCTAGGGGGTCATTAATTATGTGCATTGATAATTTCCAACAAACTAGTGTGTGTGTGATTCATTCCTTTAGAATATTTAGGTAACAGGCTAGGGGGTCATTAATTATGTGCATTGATAATTTCCAACAAACTAGTGTGACTTTATGATTCATTCCTTTAGAATATTTAGGTAACAGGCTAGGGGGTCATTAATTATGTGCATTGATCATTTCCAACAAACTAGTGTGCCTGTGAATCTTTCCTTTAGAATATTTAGGTAACAGACTAGGGGTCATTAATTATGCGCATTGATCATTTCCAACAAACTAGTGTGACTTTATGATTCATTCCTTTAGAATATTTAGGTAACAGGCTAGGGGGTCATTAATTATGTGCATTGATCATTTCCAACAAACTAGTGTGTCTGTGATTCATTCCTTTAGAATATTTAGGTAACAGACTAGGGGTCATTAATTATGTGCATTGATCATTTCCAACAAACTAGTGTGACTTTATGATTCATTCCTTTAGAATATTTAGGTAACAGGCTAGGGGGTCATTAATTATGTGCATTGATCATTTCCAACAAACTAGTGTGTCTGTGATTCATTCCTTTAGAATATTTAGGTAACAGACTAGGGGTCATTAATTATGTGCATTGATCATTTCCAACAAACTAGTGTGACTTTATGATTCATTCCTTTAGAATATTTAGGTAACAGGCTAGGGGGTCATTAATTATGTGCATTGATCATTTCCAACAAACTAGTGTGCCTGTGATTCTTTCCTTTAGAATATTTAGGTAACAGACTAGGGGTCATTAAATATGTGTATCGATCATTTCCAACAAACTAGTGTGCCTGTGATTCTTTCCTTTAGAATATTTAGGTAACAGACTAGGGGTCATTAATTATGCGCATTGATAATTTCCAACAAACTAGTGTGACTTTATGATTCATTCCTTTAGAATATTTAGGTAACAGGCTAGGGGGTCATTAATTATGTGCATTGATCATTTCCAACAAACTAGTGTGCCTGTGATTCTTTCCTTTAGAATATTTAGGTAACAGACTAGGGGTCATTAAATATGTGTATCGATCATTTCCAACAAACTAGTGTGCCTGTGATTCTTTCCTTTAGAATATTTAGGTAACAGACTAGGGGTCATTAATTATGCGCATTGATAATTTCCAACAAACTAGTGTGACTTTATGATTCATTCTATTAGAATATTTAGGTAACAGGCTAGGGGGTCATTAATTATGTGCATTGATAATTGCCAACAAACTAGTGTGTCTGTGATTCATTCCTTTGGAATATTTAGGTAACAAACTAGGGGTCATTAATTATGCTCATTGATCATTTCCAACAAACTAGTGTGACTTTATGATTCATTCTATTAGAATATTTAGGTAACAGACTAGGGGTCATTAAATACGTGTATCGATCATTTCCAACAAACTAGTGTGCCTGTGATTCATTCTATTAGAATATTTAGGTAACAGACTAGGGGGTCATTAATTATGTGCATTGATCATTTCCAACAAACTAGTGCGACTTTATGATTCTTTCTATTAGAATATTTAGGTAACAGGCTAGGGGTGGTCATTAATTATGTGCATTGATAATTTCCAACAAACTAGCTAGTGTGTCTGTGATTCATTCCTTTAGAATATTTAGGTAACAGACTAAATTTACCCCAGACCAATTGTACCGTGCTTTGAATTATTCAAACAACAAAATATGATTATGCATCACCCATGCGCATTAATGCGCATGATCAGTTCAATGTAGGTCAACAAACATGGCGACCTGGTTAGTAATCGGCATTTTGGGACTTGTCGTCAGTATTATTTTCACAGTCCTCTTCCTAATCGCGTATTCTGGTTTGTTTCACAATATTGAGATAAAAGCGGGCAAACCACCGTTCAAGAACCTTCGTATTGCGTATAAATGTAGGAAGGGGCCTTACAAAAACGCGGGAGATCTATTCACGGAGTCAGCGAAGTTGGCTCCTGGTAATCGATGCCTGGGTGTTTATTATGATGACCCTCATCAGGTGAGTGAGAGACACCATGTTACGCACAGCATCAACGTGACCTTATAACATAATCGACTATTGTTTGCGAGATTATTTACACTACTGTGAGGTTCGATACAATTATTGTCCTCGTCTAAGGACAATATCAAGAATTTCCTTTACTCGGGCGGCTGTTATTGGTCAAAGCCGAAAGTTGAAGTCAATTACAGCAACTTGACGAACGATAATTCTTGATATTGGCCTAAGCAATGGACAATAACTGTTTTATATCACCCTAAAATAGAAAGACGAGACAGTAAGTAGTGGCCGAAATTGTTCACACCAAAACCCAATCTTTCAAGCTCCTGTGAAGAAATTGTGATTTGAAAGTGTGACATTCACATCTTGCTGCACTCTGCAACAATCGATAAGAGGCACGAATACTCAGAGTGGCCGTATCAACATATATTTGTTTACAATTTTATTAAACTTTTATAACTGGCTTTGCAATTCCCACCACGGTTCAAAAATAATGTCACCAATTTAAAATTCTATGCCCATTTTTCAGAAATCTAAAATCACTTGGGATCATTTTGTTTACATTGCATGCGTACTGTTTACATTTGAAGTTCTGATAATTTTAATAGGCATACTATAATTTTAATACAACATACATGTACGCTCACCAAAATACCCATCAAATATTATGTTAATATGACAGAACCTTTTAGCCTAGTCCTGTATTTGTGGGAGTTATTTTCACGAGTGAAGTGAAAATGTGAGTGAGAATTCATCAAGAATACACTGCATCACAAGTAAAAATAACTTACATACTCCACAAACATTGGAGTGAGACCATGAGGTTCTGGTCTAATTACACGCGTTCCAAGACTTTATAAGAATTACGGCAACTTGATTAAGGCAAGGGTTGTGACTAGTTTTAAATTCTGTTCAGGGATTGGTTCACCCAACTTTCTGTTCTATTCATCTGCAAATGTTTTCAGATGCGTGCTCAACCACAGTGTTAGCAATGACAATACTGACTAGTAAATGCAGCAAACAGGCCACATTCAATAGCTTTTCAAAATAAAAACATTACACTATAATCCACCAATATTGTATGAGACATGGTGCAAAGGAGATGTTCAGCTAATGTGATTGGCAAATTAGTCAATGAATAACATACTTATTTGCATATCGCCAGTGAAAATACAGGTCTGTTTTTTAAACCAATTAGTTGTAGTTTCTGATATTCTATAATATTTGTTATAAAGTATTTTTAATGCACATATGAAAGTATTTCCTGGAATACTACACAAAAGCCAAATAAATAAACATGATTATGTCTTTTTGCTCATTTGCATATCGTCAGTCAAGATACATAAGATACATACTACGTTCATGTTAAGGAATCTCGGCACATGCCTAAATTTTTAATCCGTTGTGTTTGCAGAAAGATTACACCAGTTGTGTTCACGTTATTTGGGACCCACTTAGGACTGACTCCGCTCATGCCGAAATCACGCCCTCATTGGTCGATCTGTTGGCTCAAACACGGAAAATGATACGCATATGATGATAATGATTGTTATAGTGAAATTATATCCATTTGTTGCTATGGTGTTTATTACGAGCCATCGTGCACATGAACGGCAAAGAAGATTTGAAACACAATTATTTTTTTCACATCAATGTAGTATTACAAGAAAATAGCGGTTGCAGCAGCACATAAATATGCGTCAATGACGATGGTTTGCATTCATTTCATTCATTACTACAGAATCCGACCATATACTAGTATATCTTAATTACCTGTCATCGTCATTTCATACTAGTATGAATCAACTTATGTTTTTCTTAAATTTACCACAGAGGGTGTGATTTCGACTTGTGCCAAGTGTTCAGGCAGCAAATCTCGGCACGTGCCGAGTTTTGGTCCCAACCATCTATCGGGACCGAGATTGAGTTCTTTGCGGCTGACGCCGACTTGGTCCCGACTATTCACACACAAGTTTCGGCACGTGTCGACTCATTGCCGAGATCTCTAACGTGAACGCCACTACAAATGCACTAAGTATGTTTGCAAGGGTGCAACAAAGTAATCTGCAATGCACATGTAATAAGCAAATTTACTGATTGAACCTGGACAAAAAAAAATCATTATTCTCATAATGGTGGGGATCCTAATGAGTCGGAGTGAGATGTAAAGTTCACAACTGGTAAATTAGGGGTTGGCAAATATTGTATTCACTAACATTAATTTTGTTGTTCTCATTTTCCCCGATTATTTTTCATTCTGCAGTCATCTGTCAAAGTTTTAATGTTTGTTCCTTTATCCTCAAACTTATTTTGCCTAAAATCCTTCAGTCTATCACAGTTTACAAGATCACATAAACGGTTCCTGCTGTATATCGTATCCAGTACTTGTATACTGTATTTTTCTACTTAAATACCATCTGGTGAAATGCCAGATTTGTTGCAGATGATTGTACTGGTAATGTGAATTTTGTTTAAAATCTACTCCAAAAATCTACGTTGACGTTGACCTCCAGTGTCTACCTGTTGTTCTTGAGTCCCACGTTGATTATGTCCCAGCTCGTTTACTTATTTGTCAGTTTCAGACAGGCTTAAAAAATGTTATCAAGAAAATGGAAGATAAGTAAAAAGAATGCAGAAAATCAGTTTGCTGGTTTCTTGTTAACAATCTAAAGTAATTGGACAAAACTTTGTTATTTTGGGCTCAACATTTTTTTTTGTAGAAATGCAAGAGCAGTAAGACTTGATTATCAAGGACTCAGGTCATTTTGATCAGACGATTTCTTTTATTGTTGTACCTCTAAAAACACAGAAGCATTGTTTGGTGATCACAGATAATAAAGCATGTTTTTGTGTCAATCTCCAAATTTTAACAGTTCTTCATTTGAACTACTTCTGTATAATGAGTCCTCAACTCCAAAATTTAATAATGTGTTTATTGCATCTTTGATTGTAGCAGAACTTGAAATCATTTACCGGTACTTGTAGTCCTGGGAAGGTACTCTCTAAACCCTTTATTTTGCCCCACTCAAATTATGGTAAATTTGTTCAAAGTTTCTTTAAATTTTCACTGAATTCAATCATAATTTTGAACCAAACAGACAAAATGTGACATCGCTTCTAGTTGTTGATAAAAAAATTAGATTCTTTTGCAACATTTTATGTCGAAAAAGTAGTCTATAGATGGAACTGTATTATGGATGGTGCCTGAAATTGACGTTTGTGCTCATACCAATATGTTCAAACATTGTACAGTGATGAAATTATATAAAGTGTCTACTCTTTTGCCAGGTTGCTGCCGAGGAGCTACGTTATATCGTTGGTGCAGTTCTGGCTGAGGGAACTGAGGAACCTGACAAAAAATTAGAAGCGAAGTTACTTGAAAATGGATACAAAATAGCTACGCTACCTAATATAGACTATGCTGTAACCACATCATTTCCTTTTGTCACTGCCATATCTATTTACATTGCCATTTTCCGAGTGTATCCTTTGCTTGGGGACTACGTTAAGGTAAGTTTCGTGATTACTAAAGTAGTAATCTTAGTGGTGTACTACATGTTTCTCGTTACCGGTAGATGTCTGAAGTTAGCGAAATCACAGAGCTGCTTTGGAAATATTCTCCAGCAATTACAGTGTATGTTAGTCCCATTCTAAATTGTAAAGTGATGTCATCTACAAATTAGAGTGTTTGTTTCTCCATTCTTAAGATTTCCTGCTACTCACAATCATAATGACAATACCTTTAGGGATAATAGCTACAACTTTTTAGATTGTTTTTATATGCTCTGTGTTCTTTAATTGTTTTTACGCATACAATCAAATATATTTTCCCTAAAGTTATTTCAACCTGATTAGTTTCTTTCAAAGTGAGGCTCTTCCTTCTTTGTGCTATTAGTTGAGAACGTGATTATAGAAATAACATTATGTGCTTGTATTGGTGATAATTCTGATGGGAAGTCGGGCTGAAAATCTGCACTTCTAAGAACTCAATTACTTCACAGACTTGGTTATATTGCTACAGTCAATCTTGATATAGAAACTGGGTACAGACATAATTTGAATCACTTCGAGAGAACGTGTAATTTGTGAATCTTTCTATATCGAGGATGAAGTTTACTTTTGAATGCTCCCTATATCAAAACCACAGGGATATGCATTGGTCATGTTGGTCTACGCTTCCCAAGACGAGTGTAACTACAATTTTACTGACCCTTTACCAGCTTGGTCCCAAATGTAATTTCTTTTCATCAAAGATCCTTTACCGGTACATAGGTTTCTGACTCCGGAAAAATGTAATCCAATAGACCAGTGATGGTTATATTTTTATATTTCTTTAAATAGTTGTGTATTTTTTATGATTGGTTGGTGGCCTCTATATAATAATAATAATAATAATAATAATGATTACTTTAAGTGTCCAGGAGGCATACAGGCTTGTTCATATTTAAAAAGTTGTTGTGATGCATTTAAAGAAAACAGACAGACACTACATGTACATGTGTTTGTCTCAGTACTGCTATTTGAAATAATACTGGATGACCTGAACAAAGTTTCAGAAATATCATAGTGTATACTGAAGACAAAGTAAAATATTGTTTTTGGCTTACTTGTGTTTGGGAATGCTCAAAATAGTAAAAGGTTTGTGTATTTTACTAGAGATAAGTAAATTCATTATACTGTACTTCTATATGCTTTGTGATTCTTATTACAGAGACAAAAACTTTGTGCTCGTCCAGTTTTAGAAATGTACTGCGATGACGTGATCCATTTCTGGGCACCATTAGCTAAACAAGATGAGTTCTACGTCGCTGGCATTGATGTCATTCAGGATGAAATGGAACAGGATGACGATGGAGGAAAACTTAAAGAAGGGGAAAAGATTGTTAGTGGCGGCGATCCCAATGAGAAAACACCTTCTCTAAGTGGAAGTAGTGGTATTTCAGGAAATGGAAGCACTTCGGGGAGTGGAAGTGCTTCGGGAAGCGGAAGCGAAAGTCCTTTTGAAGAATTGGATGTAACAGAAGATTTTGAAGAGGAAATGAGAAAGATGCAAGGTAATGAGCAACAACTAATAGATGGAGTAAAAGATGAGAAAGAAGATGGAAGTGATGACAGAACTGGAATAGAAGTAGAACAGCCGGAGAAATAATAAGCATCACAGAATCATAAGTGTTCGAAAATGAAGAGACGGATAGTTGAGACAACACACCTGGATGTACATCTTAATTGTTGCTACCCATGTCACTGGAGACAGTTCAGACAAAGTAGTTTACCATTCAGAAGCACTATAGATAACTGTTATTATTAATCATCTGCCAATAAAGCTCCATATGTTGCTGCATGTCACACAGGGTATCTATGTTCTAACTTTCAAATAATAAATGATTTCCAAAAATGTATTCCTCTGTTTCAATTGGAATGGAGTGATGCATTATAATAAGATTGGTAGCACATGCACTTATGTAACTGACACATGTGTGTCTTATATTGTCAAAACAAGTCATATTTCAATGATCTGGTATAGGCAGTCACACTTGTTTACGTTTTGTGCATAGTAACTAAATAGCAAGAACCTGCCATTCACACTCAAAAATAAAGTAACAGTGTTGTTCATTGCTGCTGTTATTAAATATACATAAACGTGTTCCTGTTAATAAAAAAAATTGGGCAATGTTATCACAGCCTATGCTGATCTGTGAGTGACACTTGTTATCGCATATTTGCATCCCTGTTGGCAAATATGTAAATATATGACGTCACAGTGCAACGGCCTATACTATAAATCCATCTATTGTTTTACATACACTTCTATTGGAGATGAACTTTGAATAAAATAAATACTGTATCATGGGAATACTGAAAAAAAAAAATATGCCCTAGAATTGTATGTAGTCGCATCAACCTCCATGTAAGTCGATACTTATATTTTAGGTCAATAATAAGGTATTGATAAATGCATTGGAATTAAGATTTCCCTGTAAACTAAAACCTATTAAATACTATTGTGCTGTAGTTTATTCCTTATTGGGAAAAAAATGAACATTAAAATGAGAGCTGATACGTTTTTGAAAGAGTAGTCATATGACTCTTTTGGGAACGCCAAGTTCTGTTGTTTTCGCTGCTAGATGTTTAATGATAAAAGTTCTCTATATTATCACTCAAAACTTGATTACCTGGTAAGAGGTGTGTTAGGAAACAATTAGTACCTATGGAAACCAATCATGTTAAGTACATGTACTTTCAACAGACTCGCCAAAATTTATACAAAATACACGTTTAGACTGATACATCATTTGAATTTTTTTTCCTCCGCCATGTTTTCGCATTTGTTAAGTTTGGACCAAAAATTCCAAATTTTCTATTGGCTACAAGACATTTTTAAAAATATTTGGAAAAATATCAAAAGGATTATGCAGGTTTGCAGTGACAAATGTTGAGTTTGACTTTCAAAGAGTTAATTAATTGAGCATTTTATCAAAGCTTTACATTCTGGGTATGTGTATAGATTATAAAACTAAGTGATAAACTGAATTATCATTGAACGTACTGGTAGGTACCTTTTAAATACCAAAGTTTCTTGTTAGTCCCCGTTCGGACATAAGTCCGAAAACGGGGACTTGTGATTTGACCTCCGTGTGTGCGTGCGTGTGTGCGTGCATCTGTGCGTGCATGCGTCTGTGCGTGCGTCCGGACCTGTATCTTACAAATGCCTCGACCAATCACAATCAAACTTCACACATACATCATACGTGATATTATACATATGCATGTCAATTTGTTTCACGATCTGATTCAAGATAGCTAAAAGGCGGCCATTATTGTGCTAAAAATCATCAAAATCAAGCATTTCTCGGCTGTTTACAGATGGATTTTGTTCAAACTTGGTATATACATTAGACATTATAGGACCTTGATGCAAATAATTTTGTTTTTCAGATAAGATTCAAAATGGCCGATTGGTGGCCATTTTGTATTAATGAATGTGGTTCTCGTGCCATATCTCTGACTTGCTTTCACTGATTATGTTCAAATTTTAAATATTCATTATACATCATGTCATAGACAGATATATTGGTTTGACGATCTTATTTTTGTGCTAAAAAATCATCAAATATCGAGCATTTCTGGCATTTATAGATGGATTTCGTTCAAACTTGGTACATACATTAGACATGGGTTCCTGATGCACGTCATTGTATTTTTCAGATTGGATTAAAAATGGCTGACTGGTGGCCATTTTGTTTTAATGATTGGGCTTCTAGAGCCGTATTTCTTAAATGCTTTGACTGATTATATTCAAATTTTATATATTCGTTATACATCATGTTATATATATACTGTACATGTATTCAAAATGGCTGATTTTGAATGCTGTTCCAGAGCAATATCTCTAAATATGGACAAGTACTTGTTTGACGATCAGATACAAATGTCAATCATTTTAATGTTAGAAAATCATATTCCTGACATGGTTATATTCCAGCTATATTACTATAAACAAAACTATATATCTTAAATTTGATAACTGAGACTGTGCCATGCATGGCTTGTTTTAAATGTTTTTGTGGTCAGTTGACTGTGTCAGACATTCATTGTCAATGTTGTCTCGCCTGACTTTCTCTTTAATGTGCGAGTGCTGATGCATTTTTGCCACAGGATTGTGTGGCCATCTCTCTATCAAGGTGATTTAATGTGCTATTCTGGTGTCAATCAGGTCCGGTCGAACCCAAGCACCTGTAGACCTCCCCCCAAAGTCACATTTGTTATTGAAATGTTATCCCCGTTGAGTCTGTGTCACACTCACCCAGTGTAGGAGTCAACCCTTTTGGTGTTCAGTCTGCTAGGATTTGAACTTGGTCTACCGATCAGGAGTTTGATGCAACAACACCTATGCTACCAGTGTATTATTTATTCAGATTATCCATTCTATAATGAATTCTTGCGGCTATTTGTTAATTGCTTTATCTGCACCTTCATTTGCCATTTAGTGATGATCCAATACGCAAAGTATAAAATGAATAAAAAAAAATGTATTGACCCCTTTTAAGTCCATCTTGAGCCTCATTTTCTTGAACATGTAGTGCTAATCCCTGAATGTTTAATGTACATACAAATTTACACATGGTTATTAACCCACAGGGACTATGTCATTACTTGTTTCACATACAGTACATATGGTTACTCAAGTGAATTAATATTGTATCCATTAGTTCAATAAATTTAATATCATGCGCACAATAAATTAATGCTATTTTTTCATTGTGAAATGCGCACAATATATACTATTGTTTGCAACTCTCTTGTTTCTACTGATTTTGATTTTACCTTTTTTTTTATAAAGTTGTATTATCGACAACATATTGTTGAAAGTTCTTTGAGTAGCTCGGGCCAATAACCAAATTTGAAAGTTTCAGCATTCCCAGGCTATTCGTGTCCATACCTGACATATTTCTCAGTTTGTCAACTAAGTCTGTCATAATTATTGCTAAATTGACATACAACAGAAACACTGGGACCATCTTAACTGAAACTTTCAAACAGCACCGATAAGCTTACAACCAATAATTAAGTATCTACATACGTGCATGTCAAATGGTGTTATAAAGGTATATATATATATATTTAAAACATTTTTTTTTTCGTAATTTAAATGTTGATACATATAATTGTTAGACATCTGTGTTCAGTGATAGTTGGTTTATATTGAGCTTGTACTTTTTAATAATCTAGAGAAATGAGAGAAATGTTTAGTATATATTTCAGTTAATATCTTCTTCATACATGTACTTACTTTTTACCTGGGCCCTCACATGTGTCATATTACTTAAGTATTGTGAAATACAGAGCAATTCTTTATATTTTGCAAAGACCATGCATTCTATTTGTTGCTTCAATATTTTGCACTGTATAGAACTGTTTATTCACTGTGATTCCCTACAGTGTTTTCATTGGGCTGTTAATAAATTTGTACAGAGGACATCTTATAAGTAACCCTTCAATACTGTAAAACCATTTATTTTCACTGACTTTTAATTTCACTATTTTGAGCATATTCACTGTGTTTTCATTTCACGAATTTGTCAACTAAAGATAGTTTTATTGTTATTTTACATGTTCATATAGATTTAATTTAGCAGATTTTACTTATCAGCGAAAATAGTGAAATTAAATCCCAGTGAACAATTAATGCGTTTACAGTACCTGAAATATTCAAATTAATATAATATTGTATGAACCACCAATATCTTGAGATACTGCTAAACCTGCATAAACCTCCAAATATTTTTACAAATGTTCTGTAGCCAATAAGAAATTTGCCTGCATTGACCAATTAGATTGCCTGGACTTTTATATAGTATAGTAAGGAGATATAAACAAACTATATTCTGCTTTATTACACTGAACTGAAATGATATATGAGATGAAATGTAACTTATATTTAAGGTAGAATTTATTTTCACTGAAATAGGAAATGGAATTTACACTGGTGTGTCATCAATCACATGAAAGATGTAAGTGGACCAGCAGTTGATCAATTGATTTAATTATCATTGACCTACACTTTCAAGAAATTCCGAAAATTCCAGTGAAAATAAAGTATTTTACATTATACCGATTGAAAAAAGTTTTTAATATTGTCTCTTGAGAAATAAAAACCTGTTATTCCGTGCACTGGTGTCTTTACCGTACTTACCACTTCAAAAGGCTGAACTTGTCTTTGCTATAATTCATATATTGCCTTGATAAATCATTGATGACCAAAACATTTTATTTTATGTTCATTGAGAACATGGCTAGATGGTATTATTAGTTAACCAATCATAGAGCAGAATAGAGTAAGAATATCTCTAACACGTATTTTGATTGGGTAAGAAGTGGGGTGTGGTTAGTTTCTGAATAATATGAAATGTGTTTCATTTTTTGGCTGCGACTTTTATATATCTTTCGCACAAATATAAGACTACTAATGTTGTATCGATATATATTGCTTTTCTCTAATCTGTGATATTCGTACTTACAATGTTTTTACTATGTTGGTTATTTCAATGTATGTTATGTCATCTTTAGTCAAGAATTAAAAGCAACCATTAACTTGGAACAATTTTGTTCTGTCTGTCTATCTGACTGTCTGTGCATGCATGCATGCATGCGTGCGTGTGTCTGTCTGTCTCACTGTGTGTGTGTGCGTGCATGTGTGTCTCAAGAACCACTCAAAAGTCATCTGGGATAATGTACAGACCTGAATAGCTTTTGGTGGAAAACTATACATAATAATGTCATAATTTGCCAAAAAAAAACTTTTCCATTGATATCCCTGTATCAACTAGATTTTGGTACATAGGTACTTGGGTATAATCAGAATAATTGCTTAGTATTTAGTTTATAACCATGCATATTAATTATTTCAGTATCACTTACTATCTGTGAATATTGATTACCAAATTTGCATAATAGTATGCTGTTTCTTTGACTACAAAGTTTAAACACAGTCTATTATCAACTTTCAATGTCAACTAAGTTTAATTTTGGTGTAACTAGCCAAGTTATAGGATAAAGTGAAACATCTTTAGACATAGAAATAAGTACACATTTATTCTGCTGGTAATAAAATCAGTAGTTATTAATATGTTCTCAAACATCTGTCTATTAGATTAGTGTAGTAAACTAATATATTACATGTATGAGTACGAATAAAAAAGGGTAGTGTTTCCCGTAATTTTCAATCTTATTTTGATTAAACATATTGATAACAACGATAACAACACGAGCTGAAAACGCAAAGGCTTATGAGTAGACTCTTGTTTGTAAACAATAGTGACGACTCTTTAAGGTAGAGATGCAGGTTGGGAGACTATATTTCTAATTGCCTCTAATTCAAGCACTTATATTGACAGGCTACCAGGAAAAAGAATACTCTTTATTTATTTGCATATTTAAATCAGATCGCCGCAAACCAATCGTCTGTGCTGAATAGCGCCACTTGTGTTGACACAATGTCCTTAAAGTTTTAATTCAAAAACTGCATGTTAACTTAAACAGTTTGAAATAATATGAACTCTTTTTGTGGGTCCCATATATCAACATGCATGAAAGTATTTATTATAATTTAAATAAAATATAAAAACGGGTAGTTTTGAATGTGTTCTTCCATTTGCATGTTTTTAAAACGGAATGACCGACAAGCACGAAACTATGAATAAGTTTCCCCAGTCCCTGTCTCCAGGCAGATTCATATTTTTGCCGTTGTTTGCTCGTTTCATCGTGACTGTCTAAATGTAAACAAAATTATATGATATTGAAAGTTATACAAGTTACCGTATGCTATATATACATATAGCTATAGTGTTTTTTACGACGGGGTGTTGATATGAGAGTATGTAGATATTATCATATCTTTTTAACATAGATTTGTAAACTGTAAGAACTGTCTCATAATCAACATATCACAATGAATTGTTAAAAACTTTCCAGAGGATAATCATGTTTATTATTACTAAGGCCGACAAACCATTGTTCATTGCATCAATTCTCGTAGTAATTTCACAGGGATGCCGTATTTAACTAGAAGGTACTCCGATAGCATGGGGACTATGATCATGAAAAATCGTTTCTAAATGTTTGTGGCAATGAATAATTCTTGTTTTAATAACGAGATCTACATTCCTCCAAATCGGATTAGTCCTTCCTTCAATGGAAACAGCTGCTTAGAAATTCATAAAAATTCGTCCTTAGTATTTTGAGAACAATCCCAAAATTATTATTTCCATTGCAGCGTTCTTTAATGATTAGTCCAGGCCTTGTATAGGGTGTAACACCTCTGATAATTTCAGAAAAATTCGTCTAAAATTTTGGTTAGAAATAATCAGGTCGGTACACTGAATAGACACTACCAAATGCCTCCCTGGAACACCTCAATGTTGGGGTTTACACTGAAAATTGGTTTATTGTAATCGAAGATACATGTAAATGATACATGTGAATACAATTAAATTGTAGTCGCTCGTGTGTTTTAATATACGAGCAGTTGGTTGCACGAGAAGCAAAAAATCATCCACCTTCTTGGAGAAGAACTGACTATAATAAGAAAAAATGTACTTATTGGCTTTCAGCAATCAAGCCTCCACGTGAAATTATCGGAATAGGAGAATTATTAGAAATGTTAATGTACGGTTGCAATATACGAGTTAAGTTGCTCTGTTACATAACTCGCTCACGCGTATAAAATTGTCGAAAGGGTGCATTAAGTTGTTCATATACCCAATGTGTTAAAGCATGTCCACTAGGATTGAGAATTATAATAAAAATTAAGGAGAAAATATGCTACATAATATGCGAGTCGAGAAGACGGATATTTCTATGACTGTTTTAAGTAATTATATAACGCTCATACTCCCACTCTATACTTGGGAGGATATTAAAAACTGAGTAGACTCATTTATTACAAATCGGTCCTTACTATTATAACAAAACTGCGAATTTCATACTTTGTTGTGAGGAAAAGGCGCAGAAAACTTGAATCGTTCGATTTTCATCAAAATACCTAATAGTTTTATAATTGCTTCTTGCGCTTTTCTAATTAAACATGAGAAATATTCGTACACACGTACTTACGAAACATCGCTACGCTCTTTGCACCAGTTATTAGTACCTTCCATGCACCAGTGAACGTGATAAGAGTACTTTGCAGGACTTTTTATACTTACTACTTAATATATTTCTGATGCTATCCAGCAAAATTTGAGTTTTTCTTGTCTCACCAATTAATATATGTATTATGGTCCGTCATCATACATCAATGCTGGGACAAACCAAAGGAACTATTCGTTGAACGTGCGTTTCTGTCACATGTAAATGTACATGCATGTAGCCGGAGACACGTTTACTTTTACGCGACGTTATCTATCGACTGGTAAACGCCTTCAGTCAACGCATCACAAAGATGTGAATTATGGATGGAAGAACAAGAAAGTCGTATATTGTTTGCAAAGCGTCTATACGATTCATTTCAAATTTTCGCATGCTTATATTTGAAATCTAAACTATTGACAATCTCCAATTAGTTTGTGAAAAATTTGGCTATGATAGTGTTCTACACTTAAGTCACAAATTACCAATTTGAAAGTTGACCGATGTACTGTTGTCCATTCCTTTATTTTCTTACTGCGCCAATAACAGTAAATTAACAAATTTCAAAATAAGTTGAAAATGGTGAACGTGGCTTTTGACCATGCATATTTTCTAAGGCGCATTCTGGTATATTCTATTTATTGGTATTTATCTATAATCCATCTCTACAGGGGCAGAAACTCAATCACGGGAACAGACATTTTCTGAAATGTACAATACTTGGCAGTTAATGCGACAGAAACGAATATTAATAGTTGCGTTCGCGCACAGATCATCCTCAGCACGGGCTAAGAAAACGCTTAGCAAGGGCTAAGAAACGCTAAGTATGAGTTAAATCTGATCCGTTTTTAAAACCTGGTCCAGGTCTTTAGCACGGATTAACGGAGTGTGTGTGTGTGTGAACAGTTAGCTCAGGCTATGTGCCCTAAACGCCATTCAATGCTCATTTCGGTATGCCATTTCCGACATGACAATCAAAGCGAGCACACCTGTGACCCAGGGACATTGTTCTCTAGAAGACTGGTGATGAGATTGTACTACTACTGCACTGTTCAGTCTGCAATCTACACTTTCTGAATTTGCATCGTTATTGTTTTTTATCGATAGAACTACCACCCTGAATACTGTACTAGGTGAGCATAGTTAAATAGACTGTAGGTTTGTATATTTTTAAGGTAGAGGTCTAGTCATAATTTTTGACAAAATTGGTCATAAATCGCATGATAATGTTAATTAGTTTATTATGTACAATCATGAAGCTAATGTCTCATGGTACAATGAAATAGCATTATTTTGTGTGTTACAGTTAAGCTTTTTGAGAAACGTTTTCTAATATTTCTTGAAAATTTCCATTTTTAGAACAATTCCATAGAACACAATGTTAAAGAAAAATTGCATTTTTTGACACTTTTTAAAACCCAGATTTTTTAAATAATTCAGAACAACAAAAAGTACCCCAGCATTAACAATATACATATGGTTTTTCAGCCTATGTCACCAGGCTAGATTGTGAGATATTTATTATTATTTCTTTATTCCGCATTATATGGCCACCGGCCTAAAGTACTGTTACATTTCCAAACTTAAATTACACACGGTCGCTTTAAAATTCCAAAATACATATCCTTCAAATCATACTTCCATTTCAGTTTCTCTGTAATGAAAACTCTTAAACAAATATTTACCCAAACTTAATAAAATATACGAGTTAGTACTCTGTAGCAATGCAATGAATTTCATCTTGGTTGGTGGTGAAAAATAATATTTTGGTAAGAATTTTTGTCTAAGTGCTTCATATTTTGGACAAACCATAGTAAAATGATATTCGTCCTCTGTGACCCTGCAACCAAATGGACATTATCTTTGGTCACGTGGAATACCCAATGTTCTACCATTTTCAATTTCTAGGAGATGACAGGAAATTCTAAGTCTAGTTATAGCACATGAATAGATAGGAGTAGCCAACGAAATAGCAGCAAGATACCAATTCTGTCTAGATATATCAAAACATCTTCTTTTAAATTCACTGAAGAACATCTCGCTATTATCAATTCTTTGTTCATACCATAAATGTCCATAACCAGATGTACATAAGATATTTTTTATCTCTAAAGCCCAACACCTAGACCCCCTTTCTGCTCTATGGTATAGGTAATTATAGCATTCCTTTAAAATAACTGAGCCGCCCTCTTGAATCAGTTTCAGCCAAAATATGACCATTTCAATATTAACATAAACTCTAACTGAGTGTCTCCCTAATTCACCCCTTACTGCAGCATTGGAAGCGTTGAAACTAACTCTCAATAGAAATTTACAAAACTTATTTTGTACTTTTTCTATGTCAGTTATTACACCCCCCATTCCCCACACACAACTACCGTATAACAAAATTGGCAGTATTTTACAGTCAAATACTTTGCATGCAAGATCAGGCTGCAGTCCCCCAACCCCATAATGTTTTTTCCAAACAAAATAGTGCTTTGTTAGCGCGCTCCGAGATATCTTTCTGTGTTTGAAACCATTTTTCCGAACTCGAAAAAACTATGCCTAAATAATTATATTTTGCTTCAATTTCTTTACCCCTCAGAAACCATTTTTCATATTTTTTCAGACGACCCCCTTTTCGGAAAACAATTATTTTTGATTTTTTCAGATTAATATTCAGTCTCCATTTTAGACAATAATCCACTAAGTTATTAAGTAATCTTTGTAATCCAACAGGTGTGCTGTTGAACAACACCAAATCATCCGCATATAACAAATAAAATAGTTTTAAAGTATTTATATACACAACTGATTCCTGTCCTTGTTGGAGGGCACTCTTAAGGTCATTTATATAAAAGCAAAACAGTAAAGGTGATATAACAGAACCCTGCTGCAGCCCAACATTAATATGAAAAAAATTCAGTAACTCCCTTTCGGTTTTTCACAGCAGCCTTAAAGTGCCTGTGCAATGCCCACCCTCACGTTTCCCATTTTAGATCTGTATCCCACTGAAATGGGCAGTTATTGATTTTTTTTGCTGAAAATGATTACTCGTATCCAAGTAAATTTGGGATATTTCTCGTATTGTAGCCACGCCCACCTATCCTGAAACGGTCGACTGTTTCCGGATTTCCGACTTTCGCCGAAAGTGCGCCACCAAAATGCCAAAATGTGAGAGGAAGTCATACCCCTGAGCCGTAATAACACTGGTCATTCAGTATACTTTTAAACGATATACATTTTTCAGTCGGCGTTTTTTTCTTTCTTTTTTTGTCTATTTTCTTTTTTCTTTTATTGAGAGAGAGTTTTTAGATGTTGTGTTGTGGGCAGTTGCAGTGAAACGTATAGCCATAGTGTAAGTATTCACACGTTTCTAATCGATCCAAAGGTGCGACATCAGTGGACGAAAGCCACTTAACCTCAGATTCATTTTTTGGAAAAACTCGTCCATGAAAAAAACAACTAGGTTTAAAGAGAAACGCCGACAACATAAACCTGGCGCAACACTTTTGAAAGAAATAGATTCCGGACCATGATCACCGAGGCGGGTTTCAGAAGAGAGAGAGACGTCCGACAAGTGTTTCAAATGAGTTGACTTTTTTGCGATTCTTATTATCGTTTTATAGAGACCATTTAGTCCCTGTTAAGTAAAAGGTAGCAATAATTTTGACAGTGACACGAAAACGAAGCGTCGGACAAACAGGAAATTACACAGCCCTTACACACTGCCAATTGTTTTCATTTTCGAAGGCTAAAAGTTTCTGAATTGTTTGGTGGTTTGTGTTGAATGTCGAATTCACACCTCTGTTCTTTTTTATCTCCATGCTTGCAGCTTGATCTGCGTAATAATTTCTGAAATAAGAATCCGGGCTTGGTCAATGTGTTTCCACCAAATACAGTTTTAATATGATGTTATAATTATGACAATCACGCCATGGATCACGCTAACTCGAATCCACTCTGAATTTATCTGTATGTGTGTCGATCTCGATTATTTTTGTTATCCAATTAAACGCCGCTTTTAACGCACTTGCCCTTGTCGTGACCCGACGTGTTCACCTATTTCAACAAAATTTCAATTTATTTCCACGCAGCTGTCATTTATTTAGCAACAGTGATTTGTTGTTTTTTAAATTATTTTATAGTGATCACTATGGTCTAATGTTTAGAATGTCAAAATATGTTCTCTTTTATTTTAATTTTGAAAGTTTTACTCAGACGATCGATGAAATAAAACAGTGTAGTGACGTGCCTAGTAACCTGCTAAATAACGAGATAATTCCGACGTCAAATTCTATTTTGTCCAGCGACAGTGTACAAACGTGCGCCACTGACGATCACGGTGACCAGCTACACCAGAACAAACATATTTCACATCTAACTCAACCCCATGCAACAAAAATTGATACTATGTGTTCATTATGGTCCATTCCTCCTCGACGAACAAGTACATAAGTGAAAATTTAGTCAAAGACGAGAAAACTGTAGAAGAAATTTGCCTTATTTACACGTATCGGCAATGCAAGCTGCCATGCGACTTCCCCTTTTGTCGTCACAAGAGGAATTTCTGTATGCAAATAAGAAGCTAATGAGGAGCCTCGTTTTAAAATACACAAAAATACAGTTGCCGTAGACTGTTAAAACACATTTTGTCACTTAAAAAAATAATTCATGCTTAGAAACATAAAAAATAATAATATTTATGTATCAATGGATAATTTTAGGCGTGAAAATAGCAGCCATTTCACAGGCACTTTAATATCTTGATACATAGAATAAAGTGATTTAAACAGTTTCCCCTTAATCCCAATTTTTGACAACTTATAAAATAATGAACAATGGTGTACTCTATCAAATGCCTTTTCACAGTCAATAAAGGCACAATAGAATCTAGCCCCAAGAGTATAAACATATTTTTCCACAAGGGTATAGAGTAACAAAAATATTATTCAAAGTTGATTTACCTTTTTGAAATCCACTTTGTTCCTCAATTATTTTATTATATCGATTCAACCAATTACTTAACCTATCACTGAGAATACTTGCGTATACTTTACTTATAGTATTCAAAAGCATTATACTTCGATAGTTTGCTGGGTCATCCCTGCAGCCCTTTTTGTACACTGGGGGAAATAATCCCCTGCTCTATTCTATAGGAAACGCCCCTTGATCAACAACTTTGTTATATAGACTGTATAACAGATCACAGATGTCTAAAGGTGCAAATTTCCAAAACTCAGAAGGAATTCCATCTGGGCCAGGTGATTTATTAGCCTTCAGTTTATCCAAATGTTTCTTCACCTCTGTCCTAGTAATTGGTTGGTTAAATTCTACTAATTCCAAATCTACATCAGGTATACCAATATTCTCTATATCTAAATCAGTCATATAATCTTCGATTGATGCGTAAAAATCATTGTAATTTTCATTTTCCACAAGAACCGGGGTAAACAAATTAGTGAAATAATGTGACCATTCCCCCATAGTAATATTTTCTGAAATTTTAATTTTATGTTGCTTAAGTTTCTGCCAAAATTTATGAGAGTTTTTCTGTTTGGACAGGTTAATTAGTACATCCCTTCTGAACTTTTGAAATTCTGCTTTTTTCTCTTTAATGAGTTTTTGATAGGATTGTTTAGATAGAAGGTAATATTCAAGACTGTTCTGACTTTTTGTATGTCTATAATGATTAAGCGCTTTACTGACTGCACGTTTGGTGACTAGACATTTTTTATCAAACCAAAAATTTCGAAAACAGTCATTTAACTGTTTTGACTTGCACACCATATCTTTTCCACAAGTATAAATAATATTAGTTAAATTAGTAGCTGCGTCATCTATATTTCCTTCTATCACATTCTCGTAAAACTCATGACTTAGATTTCTAATGCCCTCTGAATTAAAATTATTTCTATAAACATTTGCTTATGTAGTATCCCATTTTTGTTTGTTCAGATTCTCAGTATTATGATGGGCAGTATCAATAGTACTATTTTCATGTTTGGAAGACAGCATCATGGTAAGTTCAAGTGATAGATGGTCTGATTCAATTCTATTACCAATGGAAAAACCCGTAAAATTTGAGAGATTATTTGAGCTTGTTAATATATAATCAACTACACTAGTGCCTATACCTGAAACATAAGTAAAATTTCCACTCCCTGTTTGTTTAAAGAGTCTTCCATTCACAATTTTAAAGTTGGTACTTTTACAAAATTCCAATAACCATATATATTACACTCATTATCCATAGATTCCCTTTGTGGAATATCATTAATAGTAGTAAACACATCACCCATAGGTAAGTGGTTCACATTACAATCAAAACTATCACTTTTATTACCCGTACGACCATTAAAATCTCCCCCAATTATTGTGAATGCATGTAGAATTTTGCACAAAGAAAAAAATAGTTTACAATCAAGAATTGCACACACGCATTGTCAAAACTCGGGCTTTGACCTCCTTCCTATGGTAGCAATGGCGACGAATAATTCAGGCTACGCAGTGGTTTAGTGTTCTTCATTACCTCGCCATAAATATACACAGTGTCATCGATTTTAATTTTATCGTATAAAACTTTAACTGTTTTACTTTCTGCTCTTGCATCCACCACAAATTTACCTAATTTTCGGCGTAGATCTCTGATTTTAGGAGTCCTCGCGAATACGGAATTAATTTTAATTTCACAGCAGCACGTAGAACTTCATCCCTCTGTTTATACCTAAGAAACTTGCCTATTATTGGTTGTGGTCGGCTACGGGCATAAGTTAAACGGTGAACAATCTGAAATTCTATCTGTGAACCCTCAATATCCAGTTTATCAGTAATAAATCCACATAGTAACTCTTCCGTCTGTTCCCAAACCACTCTGTGGAATGCCGTGGAAAATTAAATTGTTCCGTAACATGTGCGCCTTCATTTTATCATCTGCATTTTCCATTGTGTCAATTTTATCACTCAATTGTTTATTTTGCTCAATCAGTTCATTTATTTTCTGTCGGTTGTCATCAACGCCAGATTTCAAGGCTCTCATTTCTTCAGCAAGCTTACAAACCACATCATCTAGTGCTGTAATTTGTACTTTCAGTTCCGTTTTAAATCCATGCAATCCTCGGGGGTGGACCTACGTCACAGACGTTCCACGTTGCTAAGACGTGCACCACTGTATCATGCATTTCTATGGGCTCTGTCCGCGCTGATGTGGAACGCCGGTCGAGCCGGTAAAAATTCGAGAAACAACACAAACTCAACTTTAAAGTAATCCCGAACAACCAAATTTATATATGTTACACACGTAGGGCTAATTATGTTGCACTGTTCAGAGGAGTCTCAACAATTATCCCGAAGTACCGTTTTATGCGAGTTTTGGGCCTTTGTTTTCACCGCCGCGGGTTGCCAGGCGGTGAAAATGCCCGGATATCGGCAAGCGTAATACTGGACACACCTTCATCCTCGCTGAATCCAGGTGTCGATATTACATCAGTTATTTTCCTTTCAGATTTTTTAGACTTGGATTTTGCTGGTTCTGGGTTCACCTCAATATTCCCAGATAGCATCAACGACAAGAGAACCAAAAATCACACCCACTCTCACGAGCTCTTTGAATAGCGGCCATCTTGAACAGCAGGCTTAGTCTTTTCCACGAAACGAAATGAAACAAAATAAAACGAAACGAAACGAAACGAAACCCTAACCCTAACCCTAACCTTAGATTTTGAACGACCTCAAACATCGTCACGTCCGTATTTCACAGTGTGAAATTTTCTCAGATATTATTGGGCCAATGAAAAAAAAAATGCGAGTTAGGGTTAGGGTTTGGATTTGGGTTTGGGTTTCGTTTTGTTTCGTTTCGTTTCGTTTCGTGGAAAAGACTAAGCCTGAACAGCACGACAAATACGGCCAACTTGCATGTCGTAGTGTTTGATGCACAATAACTCATCTGGTTTCCAGGTAAAGCATATATTTACAGCTCCGCAGCCTTTGTTTACGTTAAAACAATCGTTTGGCGAATCAAACTACGAAAGAGTTGTGGGAAACTGTAACTTACAGAAAATATGTTACAGAGCGATGTAATTGCATAATATCTCTGCCATAGGAACCTGTGGTAAAAGTGTTATAATAGTGTCAAAATAGCCACTATCCACTAAAACACAACCATCAATTTCTCAAACAAAAAGGCTGTTGACCCCCACCTTTTTTTAGATCCATATTCTTATATTGCCTTGGAATAAATTTTATTGCAAAATGACTAAATTCTGGATATTTTAATTTATAAGTAGTCTTCTACCTTAACAAGTTTGGGTATTCCTCATATGAGATTAGCTTAAATCTTAGCCCGTACTTGGTGTATCCTGAACACGACTGACTTGAATCAGATGCATTTGGAAACAGTTGTTGAACAGTATGCCAATGGATTCTCCCTTGATAACAATGAATGTTAGCAACTTGTAATCATTGTCAACATGCACAACGCTTTTCTTTCGGAACGCAATTATTCTCTTAACAGCATGGTTAATATGTTATCATGAGTGTAACTATCTAAATACTTGGAAGCAGAAGTAAGTAGCAGTTGTTGCAGACGTTGCAGAAAGCTACAGACAAGGAGGTAACAGACTGTCTTTTAGCTCCATGCTGCAAAATAATTGGCTTCCTAGTTAGTGGCACGTGTTTTAAATGTACACTGATGATTCACAATACAATCATGCGAGATTTGAATATGTCTGGGTTTTGAAATGCGATGCTTTGTCACGGAATACTGGCTCGTCGAATGTGTTAATTTACTTTGCCTGAAAACACTTCTCAGTAAACAACTAAAAAACAGATTCTTGGAACAGTTGGGACATATTTATATGGACTTAGTAACACTGAGTATATCTCGTAAATTTCAGCCGCCAATATTGGAGAGTTGTCTGGAAATCGCGAGTTTAGTCGTTTTTGAACAAGGTCCGACAGTCACGCGACGGTTACGTATATGTATACGAATGACTAGCGATAAATGTGTTCCACGATAATATGGTTTACAAACAACATATGGTAAATGAAAGTTTTGAATGAGATGACAGACAAGAGATTCGTTATTTATAAATGTAATAATATCTTTCCTTAATGTGAGCGTTATTCAATCTGAAAATACTCTATCTGTCCATTACACATTTCAGTATCACATGTACATAGAAATTCAGTTGAGATAAGTGCCATTGTGCGTAATAGCATCTTTTGTTGTTTTGTATTTCATTGGTGACGTGGCGGTATAATGCTTTCCATTGGCGTAATGTATATGTCGCCGGGTTTAGAAATTGATAATTTAAAATCATACAAGACCTATTTTAACTGATTTCATATTGCTTTCGTCGATTTACGTCTGCTTTTGAATGTATGACGAGTTTCGCAGTTTACAATTATTTACCCTTGCAAGACGTTTCACTTGTTTTATATTTATTCTGTCAACGGCGCTTCACGGTGTTAAGATGGTCGCTGTTGCTATAGTGATATCGAAGTCGTGATATGAACATTCGAACAAATAATAATGAATTGTGTTTCACATTGAAAAGCTGCTTTTCCCAAACTTGAAGGAAGCGGGTTAGGGATCGGGGCATCTGGCTCGTATAGGTAGGACGTATGAGAGTTCTTCAAAATCAAAAACAGCCCGTTTTCACTGATTTCTAAATACCAATTTACCTCACCCACTGGCAGGAATTAGGGCATAGATTTATTTTCTATCGAGACCTCATTTGAATCTCTCCAGATAATCCGCATTTTGTTGCGACACGCCTAGAGAATACTGAAACTGTTGATTTACACGGCACACTGTAACAAAAAAAGAAAACTGGACCGCTGGTTTACTTTTAATATCATAATAATTAACGAGTGCGTTTTTTTGCTACAACCGACGGTGCACTATCACCATTCTGAATACAATGTCCGTGCTCTTGTTTTTCATTACCGAGTAGTCGAATCCTCGATATCCATGTGAAAGGCGGGCATCTGGCATTTACGCACGACTTGACACAGACTGCTACCAGGCTACTACTTGTCTTTATAATGTCGGTTGTTAGATAAAATTACGTTATTCTTTCATACTAAAAATAGGTATTTTCTTTCTCTTCGGGTCGCTTGGGATTATGAACACTGGACAATTATTTTCAAGAGACGGGAGGCAATTATCATTGAAAAATTTGGTATTTCCTGAAAATGGCTGAAAAATAAAACACGCATTGCACTTATGCTCAGTAATTTGCCCATTGATACACAATATGAATTGGACTTGAACTTCAGCAACATATGATACACTCGGTTTCCTCTGATACACGGAAGTCGTAAAAAACGAAGGGCCGCCTTAACATTGTCGGTGGTGGCGCACTATTTAGTGTCTGTAATCTGAATATGTCGACGGCCAGATCTTTCCGTGCTAGTGATAGTATATATTGTAACATCTGTTTGCCGTGTATACCACATACCCTTGGCCCGGGACCATGGGTTATGTTAATCTGGTTGGGTAATCTGAGTGTCATCAATAAGATTATTTCCTCGCTGAACAATCAGAGGATGTACGCGGCGCCTGTTATCAGGTACAACGAGACGACACGTTATTATTCTGCACGACAGCTTGTAGGTACTGGCAATTTAAATTTTCCTTGTTCTCCTCTTTGCAAAAATACAAGAGCCGGTGACCAGCGCCGTCTCCATTATATGTACCCTACATGGTTTGTTACGTACTATGGCCTGGAGCAATCGTAGCCGACATATGTCTTTATATTGATTGAATTCAAATAAGCAGACGTACACAGGCCGTAATTTACTTGTTACGAAATCAGTTTAAATAGGGATACGTCTCCGCGATGAACAATCAACGTTGTTTCCACGACATGTCTAACTCACGATGCAACCAACTTGAAATCATGAGACGCTGTTGTCCCCGGGTTAGACATATCGAGTTGCAAGTTGCATCCGTGTAGGATTTGGTGACAACGCGATATCTGATCGTTATTCATCGCAGAGTTTCATTTTATTGCGGAGAAATCGATGCTCATCATGATATGAAGCAGACTTGATAACATCTACAGTCATGTGACTTAGCCAAATCTACAATCTTGGGTATACTCGAAATGGCTGGATTTCGAAAGCCTATAATAATAAAAACAACACACGAAGAAATGATAAATCCATTTTAATCCTAGCCTAAACCAATCCCAATTAAAGTAATTATTCATTGCTGTTTATATAATATTTCATCATAGTGTGCAGATAGTTTCAATCAATTTGTTTCGTATCATCGATTGACAAATAATCCTTTAATACACATGAAATAGGTCATAGGTCAGCATAAACATGAATCGCAATGAGATGAATAGTTTTCACTCCACGATTATGGAATGATATTCGCGCAAAGTCATGTGACATCGGTTTCTATCGACACAATTTTTGTATTCCTGATTTTTCTATTAAATATTTATCATGAATACCAAGCAATAAATTATCATAAGTACAAATTGTTCAGTCTACACTAATCGGTAGTTAATTGGCTAGCAAGTAACACTGGCTAGCATCAATTTTGGGACGTTAAAGTACCCAGATGACATAGTTACCCGTCTTACGAAATACAAGACAGAGCAATCACATGCCCGTACATTCAAATGTGTTTTTTGAGCCGGTGACCTGAGACAGAGACGTATATGCATGCATTGCGGGGGCCTATATGGGACGTCACTAAATTACGTTTACAACTTTTCGATTTTTTGTTTGTTACTCAGTTTACGTATTTATGCAGAAGAATTGTTTTACTGTGAGTTGCATTCGAAAGAAAAAGTAATGTTTACAAACAAACCAAATATCCTTTACTCCAGACTCGTCTATCCCATCTAAATGTAGGCGCGCGGTAGCTACAAAGGATATTTTTTAGAAAGATGAGACGGGAGACATTAAATATTATCTATAAACTTTTAGCGGAGTACTCAGGCTGTAAAACTCGTTCAAATGTTTGCGCCCTCGACAATTTTGTTGAAAGACAAACATTTTTCTTTCCTAGAAAAACTCAAAATCTACTACCATAAATATACTGTTCGTGAAAGAAAAAGATTGCACACAGATGGCAGTGTCCAACTGCTATTTTCGAGTTTTGTCGGAATTCAAGTGAAACAAAATATATTTATCAACCAATTAACACAATTACTGCATATTGAATTTTTAGTTTTCAGTTTTGTTCAGTTGTCGCGCTAATATCGAATGCCACCCATTGTTATTGCGTTACAATTATGAATATATAACTTCATATTTTCGAATACCACTTCTCATGAAATATTCATTTATGCATATAACCCAACACTGTTATAAGTAAGAGAAATATAATACGAATAATTCACACCTGCACGTCTGAGCAACCACGCTATGAATGCTATTTAACTGCCACAGTCCCCCATTTCACGCAAATCTAATAATTTCAATCGCGATGTATTAGTATTCATAACGACATCACGCGCATGCGTGAACGCCTGAAATGAACCGTCTTTAATACCCACGATTCTATTTCTAGTGACATTTCATCTACTGACTCAGTGGTACGCCCGAAAAGTAATGCAACTCCCACACCGGCCCATATGTGCATGCATACATTTCACAGCTTCGCTCTCGTTACGATCTACCCTATTTTCGATCGCAAATTGTCCTTTCAGAAGTGAGACTGATCAGTAATGAATATTTTTGCAGCTATTACAAGAAACTGTCAAAAACTGGCCTTAAAGTGTGTCACGTCTTAGATACACGTACTACTTGTATGGAGTTTTCCTGAGGAGAAATCGAAATTACTTTTATGAACGTTTCCTGCAAATATGTCCAAGAAACACTAAATTAAGCTTCGAGAAACACCTATTTATATATTAATTCAGAATTATTTATAAATGTTATGTCAAAATTTTATTATTTTTTCACTCTAGACATAATTTTTCCGTCAATGAGTATACCACTGACTGTTTCGGAATTAAATCCCACTTAAACATACACAGTGCTACTTGAGCGCATGCCAAATAATGATAACAGAATGTCCCAAATCTATATAGGTTTCCCAATTTAATTAATTTCCAGTGGTTTTTGAATTAAAGTGCAAATACATTTTCTCGGTTAGCCGTTCTCTATTTCTCACGGATCGAAAAAAAAAAACTTACTTCAGAAAACACTTGTCACGCGGGTAAATACTGGAAGAGGAATTAATTAACGGTTGTCATGGAGAGTAAATCCATTTGAGTCTAGACAATGAAAGAGGCTCCGTATCTATATTCAGACAACCGGACGAGTCGATCGAAATCCAACCGAGATCCTGTCACATCCGACCGAGATCCTGACACCGTTTAGTGAATTGAGTGCGCCTTCTAAGGTACAATACGACATATATACCAGAAATTGTGTCCAGAAACATCAAATAGCTACTGGAATATTGTTTCGAATCGATTATCATTCAGTTACGGTACAAGATCTTTCATGTATTTTTACTCCAGCTGTTTTTATTTACCAATGTACGTAAATTCGAGATAGAATGGACTGTGATAAACATGGGAATTATGTCGTTCGCTTCGACAAAATTGACTGTAAGTAGAGCTCTGTCTACACAGTTCATAATCTGTGTAAGGGTGAATGCGCTTTATGATTGTTCTGAGTGGGCACTCGCCGTGCTTTATAACGGGAGATCTAATTTACGCAATATAACTGGAAATGCACTGTGATTATCGGCTCAATTTAGCCGCATACTGACAACGTAATTTATCTGAATATTGACAAGCTTCTTGATTTGATGCTGTATACTAGTACTCGGCGACGACGTATGAGGGGCAATCGCCACTGAGTGCCACGTGAGCTCACCAAGGGAGCGCATATACCAGAAGCTTTATTTATTCGTACGACTCTGAATACAGCGGTTAGGAATGTACTGCTTCAATATAATGATGAGTGTACAAGAAAAATCACAGAAAAAAAATGACATTAGATGGAGACGGGGTTGCAAGACTGCATCGTGAGAAGTTACCAGAGTGCCGTTTTAACTCGCCCAAGTATCCAATTGTACACTAATCAGTAGTACTTTTGCAATCGTCGGTTACCTAGGTGATATGATAACATCACTATATGACATCCATCATGGTATTTCAGCGAATAATACATGTTAAATAAATGACACAATATTTTGCTGCCCGTTTACGTCGGGAAGGAATCTACTGTGTTTTAAAATGATATCTACTGGCTTACTGCATCGTTTTCTAGAGAATCTTCCCTTTCGGTTAATTCTGCGGCTTGTGAGTCTCTCGCCTGTTAGCCGCTGAAGAGATTGACTGATATCAAGTTACGTGATATGAAAATATACATCTACACATAGCTGCAGTCTGAAAATATAATTATTCAAAAGATATTTTGAAAACAAATATATACATGAATTTATGGTTGATTTATGGAATCTCCACATGCATTGTGTTATTCCCATGATGCATTTCACTTTCTATTACATGCATAACTTCTTATTGTGAAATGAGATAAGCGAATGGTGATGCTTAGGTGCAATATGGATGAGAACAAGTTTTTTTTTTAATATTTCTGTTTAGATACTGTATTGATATGATTTACCTTGACCTGAAAACACTTTTCTGGCTGTATACATTTGATTGATTATCCGTTCGACGAAGCAATGAAATTATTGAATACGCACGTGCACTGATTGTTGTGGTACGTACAATAACTATCAGTGCGCATGCGTGCAATAGTGGTTTTGATTTTTCATCTAACGCGTCCTGCAAACGCAACCTCTTTAATTTATAATAAACTTTAAACCTATTCGTATAGAGTAGGACGTATTCGACAGCAATAAGTATATATGTTTTCGTACATGTTTTATATTTAAAAGATTGGGGAACAAAGACTGGTCACGTCTGATTAAAAACATTCATCGTTTTTAGCAAGGTGCACCATGTGAGATAGCCACGTTACAAATAATGACTTTTATATCTTTGTTCATTTGTTGCAGGGTCCATTCGCTCCCATACTCACATGGCACATATACACAAACTGAATATCTGCGATCCATTTTGCGAGTTGAATACGAATCCGAGAATTTTGCCTATTTTCAATATAACTTGCCAACCCATGACGTTTGATTGTTATTACATTAACAAGTTTAAACGGAACTGAGGGTGCCATGAATGATGTGACGCGGTTGTGCGTGTATGGGTGTATGTAGACTTTTGGGGCGCATACCGGCAAAGGGTGAGATTGGTAGGCTTAGTATACAGCTCATTGGGTTTGCATAAACTAAACTTAATCGACATTTTGCATATTCACAAGAAATCTGGGAATAAATTTCTGTGAAAAAATAATCCTGAACATGTATTCATATTACAACGATCTAGGGGTGTAGCACTCACGAGCGGGCTAGCTCGGCCCTGTTAGAAAGGCCAAGGACTCGCTGAATCTCAGCCTCGATCTGATGTAACACACGGTGTACCTATTAGTCAAACTAAACCGGTATATAGCTGCAGTAGACAATGCAACACTATTCCCGGCAATAATACGAGATAAGACACCAGTGATGGTATACGACTCATCTTTTGTCCAACATAATGAAAATTCGCACACGCAGTTTAATAAAAAAAAAAAAGATATCAGTTTGATTATAGACTTCCTTTTATAAATTAGACCGCGCCACGTTCGTGTATAGAACGGATGTTAAGTTAGTACGGCAATGACACTGGTGCGTAGATTAGTATGTGATAACTAAAACGATAGTGTTGAACAATTAATATCACACTGTAATAACATATCTAAGGCATTCACAGTGTTTCGCTACACTCCCTCTCTCTCTGATTTCAGAATGAGTTTATAGGTCAAAGCCTGGTTTGAGTTCATGTTTTTCATAATCAACACTATCGGCTTATACGAAACAATGTCGCGATATTGAACTAATAGCCAACTAATTTCTTCAAAATTGGATACTCTCCTGTCAAATAAGAGCTATTAGATTAGCGATACCGATCAGGCGGAATGGGCGCGATGATGAACCGAATCATACATGTAGCACAATTCGCAAACACAAGCGAGTGATAATAGATTGCTCAGAAACTCAGCGACCCCTGCCAACACGATTACTACAGTTTATAAAGAGAAGCAATCTAAGCAAGTACAGACTTGGAGAATTACGATGTATATTCGATTTGTTGTTTCGATCATTGGATGCAATAGATGCAAATTGATTTTATACACCGAGGGTTGTGTCAGCGATCACGTGTAACAGTTATACATGGCTTATACGCATATTTGATTAAATATAAGTTTCTGATCACGTGCTATAAACGTGACATTGGAGGGAAAAAATATAATTTCACGAACAAAAAAAATATTTCTATTATTTTTTATTTGTATATTCCAAATGTAACCGAACCGTTAATTTCTGTGAATGGATATTTTAGGCCCACTAAGCTTATAATGTAACCGTCGTTCCTGAAAACGTGATCTGTTTATATTCTTCGCTATTTTGACCCAGTCAGAGTACTTTATGCTGCTGTGCAAATTGTTTAGAATGTAGTTTTGATTAGTACGCCACTGGCATAACTTTCCAAATTTGGCGCGAAACCTACGGCACACGATTAACGCACAAATCAACAAACGCATTGTCACGATGCGCATGCGTCGCTCTTACCAAACGATAATTCTCAGGCATACACAGCCAGACGACATCTCTCTTGAACATTTTCCGGAATACAAGTTTGGGCGGCGTTTCTGTAAAGCGATCATTCTCTAAAAAGAACGACGAAATCAAGTCATCTGCAAGCACTCCGATGTGACTGTCGTCTCGATGCGCTGCGTATTTTAACCACTTCGAGCTGAATTGGCGGTTTTTGTTCGAACGTAGAAAAATTGCACATTTCTAATTTGGTTGATTAAAAAATCGTTTGAACCGACCATGTCGACATATAATCGACTTTTCTGGACGAACTGGTGAACAGTCTGAAGTCACGTTAGTGCTATTGTATAATTCTGGTAAGTACAAATATTTAATGTCCAATTGTTCAGCTTTCTGAAAACGAGCCATCGTTTTTAATTACACAAATTGATCAGCATTGACCAATACGGCGCCACTGCCTGCAATGCATATAGTAAAGCTGAATGATAGAAATAACGTGTAGCCAAGTTCCGGTATATTCCATAGTAACGCGGTGCTTAGTACAACGCAATTTTCGCGACAACAAGCAATTGCTCTGTTATAGTTACATCAGTACTGTATACGCAATTTTATTGTTAATATGTTTTGAAACGTCAGTTATTCCCAGCATAACATCAAGTGGAAAATGGGCTTCCAGACAGTTGACGTGTTTTTTTCTAAAAGAAAACGTGTTACCTTACGCTGTGCCGTGGTATTCCGGATAATATGACAAACATAAACACGACGACTTTGTTCCTCGTTTATTACCCTGTTTGTCAAGTTTCATTTGCACAAACCATGCTGCGTTGATGCGAAATGGACTGAAGTATTCGCTTTATTATGCTTTAGCATTGAGTACATAGTGACTAGCTTTGTAAAGATACATCTCCAGGGGTATTCTTGCCTGTGTGAGCTTTCCATTAGATATAGATGATATGTTTAAAACATATGTCTATTCATTGGCAACAAGAACTCACAATAGCGAGGCTTTTCGAATGCTCGTGATGCGGTCTGAAACATTATTCTTTCGTTCGTTCGTACGTACGTACGTACATTCATTCATTCATCCATCATTATTCACTCACTCCCGCACATTTATTAACTCATAAAAAAAAGCATGACGCTCTCGAATTTTATTTTTTGGCATTGCCAAACTAAGTGATTAGGCGTATATATTCCATATATTAGTTTTAAATAGGTCAAGTAACCAGCGTTTGGAATTAGACAGATACATTACTATTCATTCTCATTCAGATGTCGAGATTAATATCCGAGGTGAATCAATAATGTTAATTTTACTCTAACCGCGTGTTTTGCATTGGTATTTCAGCATATTTGCTATATGCATTATGGACGTAATTACATTAATTCCTACACATGAAAGTCCCATGGGAGTTATTACTCTTATATCAGCCTTGTAACTGGGTTGTCAAATAATGGACATCACTCACAAAATACGATTCCAATCTCCTCCGCCAGAACGATATATTTTAGATGGGCCAATCTGATATATAGAGATGCCCGTCATGGTCACCGTAAATTTATAATAACATCATATGAAAGTTATATCTAGTTTTTCTTAAACCAAGAATAAAGAAATACAGTCTCTTGTTTTCTAAAGTCGATGTTTTTTTTTTCGATAATTGCCACAGACTACATTTGTGTTTCAAATTTTTGTTTTTCTGCAATTCTGACGAAAAAAGTTTGCGACGCGCACGTTATAAGCCTTGGCGTGCGATAACCTGAGACGGGAATATTTTCCCGCATTACAGAATGGCTATTTTCAGCTTCGGGTTTGGAGATTATTATCATCTGAGTTGGAACGTTGATATATTAATAATTGTGTACGATCTATTATAATACTGCATATTCTCTTATAACTGTCAAAACATTCATGATCAGATACGGATGCTGAATTTTCCAATATCAGTTATGTCATAATTACGGCAATCGTTAAACCCAGACTGTAGATAATATATTGTCATTTCGGATAACGACAATACATTCTTGCAATTTGCTTCGAATCCCGAAAGATTTGTATCAGTGAGACTCGACGTGCTGAAGACTTCTTGGGTGTTACACAATGAAAGCACCACAATATTATGTTTCGTACAACGTATATACCGCGTGTAAAGTACCTTGTTTACGCCGTTTGCCATTAAAGTCCAATATGTACTTGTATACCCAAAAATAAGTTACGTCAAAATCAATCTTCCCCTATGTGCAAGTTAAAACCGCAACAGTGGAAACGAAATTTGTCTTAAAATGCTATTTCTGCATATTAATGAGACAATTTGCATATAAGGTCAACGGGGAATAATTGTAAAAGTCAGATTATACACCCAAATATGTGACAATAAAATCGAACTACTTCCATGAATTGGTAATATTTGTATCAGAATACATCGACGTAATCACATATGTTCCATTTTTTTTTATTAAACAATACAGAAAATTAAATGACGAGTGTAGTATGGCGTAATATTGTTACCAAGACAATAAATGTTAAAACGTTCTAAAACTGATTGTATAAAAATGCCGCCAATTTTTTAAATTTATTAAACGTTTTTCATCTTCCGTGATGGATACTTGTTTCAAAACCCGCTTATCAATATCATGTTTTAAAGCGGGGATGTCGTCACCTGCGCATGCGTTGTTATCGTCGTCTGGGACCCAATTCCCGCACATGCGTTGGTGTTGTTGTTCTTAGTTAAATCCCCACTCTCGGTCGGTATGTTATTTCTTATTCAATTGTTTGTGAAATGACGCAATGAATCATTGTACAACAGTTTTTATCTACTTACATTTTTTTTATTTCGTATATATCTCACGATATAAAAGTAAGTCAGTTTGCACGTTGAGCCTACAATATAGAACATCCGGTAACTATCTGACGTCATACATTAAAAAATCTGATATTAGACTGTACTCGCATTGTAGCTCACAATTATTTATGTTACACAAACAAAAGTAATTGATTTGTTTAAATTATTCAAAATCCGAGTGGCAAAATTGTGCTAGTAAAATTAAAACGGAAAAGGACAAGGCTCACGTGAGCGTGCTTTTGTTATATCGACTCAGTAAACCATGGTAATTTGAACAAATATAGGCACTCAAAAACAGTATTACGGAATCAGACCACTTCATTTTGCTAGTATGACTCACCAGGTCTGAGCATTACACGGATGTGTTCAATTCTGAGGCCATCGAAATCATTAATCACAGATTGTGCACTACGTTTGAGTAAACCATGAAAACGTTTATTAAAATTGTACATGTCCATTATTTAATGCCAATGTGAACATTCCCCCACATATTTATGAACTGCCACATGGCATGGTTTCCATCTTCATTTTCCGCGACTGAAGTCGACTAGAGGTTACTTATCGTAGCGACTTAAAGAGTGTATCTCTCTATATTAGTCTAGTAAATGTATGAAATGACTCAACACAAATTGAAACAGAATTTGTTATCTACACTCATCTCAGAAAAAAAAAACACAACAAAAAGTCTATTAAAATCCAAGATGGACGAAACAATATTACGGACTATATTGTCCAATATTGTTCCAATTTTGACATTATTTTGTATTCATATAAATTGTATATGCCTCTCACATTTCACAACAAGCATATACACCTGGATGTCAAGGTCAATGTCTTCTTATCAATAATATGTTAATTTTATAAGATGGTAATCTGTAGTTGGTTGTTATTGACTTATTCTTTATGTGTCAGTTCGTCTTCCACATCCAGTTGAACAGTCTAGACCATTCTTCCTGCAGGAATACCATCTGCTGCTACATACCGTATGGTAATGACACCTCACTGCATCCAGCAGCTCCTTTGGGGCTGCTTCTATGTCTGTTAGTACTGTCAGGTACATCCCATCTTTTTTGTACCAACCCCAGTCATATGACCACAGGGTGCATTCCACTGCTCTACTTGCAAATGCACGTGGATGCCGTGAAACTCAGCAGCTGCTGAAGTCGAAGAAAGCGCCTCTGGCTTCACCCATGATGTGCTACTGCCTATCTTCTAATGGAAGCTTTGTAGCCTGAAGTAATCAGGTTTGTCACCTGGTTCACCTTTGTATAAGGTAACTATGACATCTTCCCTTGCTGCTATCACATCATATTTTGTGCTGTGTAGATTTCTAAACACTTCTGTCTGTTCGAAATGCCCGATTGGTGCGTAAAGCTTTAGTTTTTTAGTGCTACTCCCTTTCCAAGTCCATATATGTGGAAAGTGGTGTCGCACCCAAGAATAGCATGCATGGGCCAATTATGGATCTCAGCATAGCATATTCCAACATCTGGGTGCCCTTTTCAGCTATTGCAAAGTTCTTGTCGAAAGAGTGTATTTAGTGTGAGGTGTGAGTGGAAGCAGAGTCTTTTAAGTTTTCTGTTTCATCTGCAACAAGAAAAGAGTGTTTGTTGTTCTTTGAGCATTAGCAATAGCAATCTGTACAATTAGGGGTCCAGCTCTAGTATGTTCTGTGTGACAACCATGATGCTCAGGTTTATCACTAAGCAGGGAGATAAAAAGAAAAATATCATATTGAATACCATGTCCCCTGAAGTGTATAGTTGGCCCAACAGCCCTGCTTTCCGTTGCAGTGTTGTGTTCTTTGTGCTGGGCCCTGATAAATATCAATCAAACACAAGGACTGGTTAAACAAAGTGACATGTCATATAGCTGATGTATCGCTAGCATATCTCATTATATGTAGTGCCATACTTCCATGGGATTCTGTGTATGAGTGCCACCACCAAGAATCTATTGGATACCCTCCTACAGGCAGTACAGGCGCATAACAAGGAAGCTTTATTTTTCCAGAGAAGGTGTAAACTTATTCTAAAAGAATTCTAGAGATTAACGGCAGAGCGCATATTGAAATACGTCTGCGAGTTTATCATTGCATATCCCCAGGGCCCATAATCTCTGAAAAGAAGATGAGGATCTATACTATATGGATCACCTTTTTCCTGATTCACACTGCAGTGCTGTTACTTGTTCTTTGTGTTAAATGTATATTGGGCAATACTTTTCCGGCAACTATCATTTTCAGTATCTTGTTTCCATCATTTCTGTAACACTGAACATTCATAATGGCAGCAGCCATAACACCAGTCACAATACTGCACAGTTGGGTATTCTCGTGCAAGGGAATTCTTGAGACTAGGAATGTAAAGTGCTCCTGTGAATCTGCCATGTCCTTCTGTCTTGTCATTGAAGTCTCAGTCGTTCACTCGTCAGATCCTGCATGGCGAAGTTCACCTCTGACCAGGCATTGGAAGACAGCAACCACACAAGCTGTTGTGTTGTGTTATGCCACGTTCTCATGTCGATCCACCTGTAGTCCTAATACTCCTCATCAAAACATACTCTATTAGAAAGTTCACTTGTATTCTAGCCAGTGTCAATCAGGTCTTCCATCTACATGTATACTATGTATGGCTCTGGAAATTGTTTTTACACTCAGCATATGACCTACTGTGTTGCTTGCATATCTGCACTCCAGTAAGGAGCTGATAAAATGTAAGAGTTTGTGTTACGCCATTTTGAATACCGATATGTCATGTCACTCGGATTCATATCTAACATTGGCAAGAATCAGCCAGAGGAGCTTCCTGAATGATCACCCTTGTGAACTAACTGCATCATACCAGCCAAGGCTGGTCAAGGTTACTGCAGGGACAATAAGATACTTCACAGCAGATAAGCATATAGGCAGTGGGATCCTCAACATCATGTTCTCGAATTTCGTATAGTGCGTTGACTGTATCAAATCAAATAAGACCAAGGCTATCAAATGCTTGATATATACACGACCAACAGCTGCGAAGTCTTCTGCTGTGACATTTACTTGTGGAATGATCCTACTGCTAGAAGTGCCAGGTGGTATTGACCCTATAATTCCCATTCCATGAAAGTGTTGTGGCCATATATGGTATGGATGTTGTGGTCAACATTGTCTGCCACATATTGTAAATAAGTTATCTGGTGTAACAGTGAGAGTTGCTACCCAACTGATGAGAACTACGCTTTTTTTCTAAATACTCAATGACTATCATGAATGCTTCTGTTTGTACTAAATACTGTGTTTAACACGCTTTGTAGAAGTATCTTCATGAGAAATATATTTTTGATGAATTTAATTTTCCATCAGAAAATTGACACTGAAATCTTGGTATTAGACAGCATCAGCTACATGAAGGCCATTGACAAATCCCATAATAGGTTTACTCTGTGTGCCCCAATCATCATTTCTTTCTGTGCATTCATTTAACAATATTTTCTGGAGGTCATAACTTCAGACTAGTACCAATTTATAGGAATTCTTTTTCCCATCATATAAGTCTGTTTTATTGCTGTAGTCAAAAGTTTCACCTCCAGATCGTATTGGACCTGAGAAGTCAGAAGCTTACTTACACTTAAATGCGTATACACTCTGTTGGTCGCAGTATATTTCTCGACAGTCCTGAAAAACTTGTTGCCCAGGCATTGTGGTGATTGTTTATCCCTCTGGCCTCATTCACTCTCTTGATTCCATCAGACCCTAAGTGTAGTACTTTTCTGACCGGGTAACATTGGCACAAGGCAGACTGCAGTTCATCAATAATCAAGTATTATTTTATATCAGCCAACCAATTTTAATTCAGAGAAATTATGGAATAGCTTTCATCAACTCTCAATATTGTCGATCTATACTCGCCAACAAGTTTAGAAATGTGTACTTGTGAAAATAAACAAAGGTATCTTGTTCAACAAGCCAATGGTTTATCCCCTTTACCACCTTTAAAATATGTGTGATACAGCTAGGCTCAGACAAATCTTACCTCTAGCCAACTATTCATCTAATAGTACACCTCATTAAAGACAATAAGCCACGTATTTTTGGGCTTTGCTCCTCCGCACTGGCACATTCTGTCATTTCAGACAATTTATCTACAATTTGCGGCAATATAAACAGCATTTTAAAAGCTTGTAATTTTACAATTACCAGCTAGTATTGAACCCCATGATGAATTTCACAGCTGCGTTGACAACAAGTGTGCCCTAGTAGCACAATATCGCTGCACTATATATACTGATACATTTAAGTTGTGTTTGAATTACAAGACAAACACAAAACCTAGCCTTTACACTATGTTTCAATCCAGAATTGTCTCTGTAATCTACAAAGTAGCTATCATGCACAATTCAGTTCTATAGATTAAATGATTCAGACATTCAAACTTTTAAGTAAGGATTTAAATGCTTTTGATATACATAACCTACCCAGTCTATATAGGTGGATTATTATAATTAATCCCATGCAGAGAAGAACACCCAATGACAAAACTGTGCATATGTTCAAGATACATTGGGAGAAAAGAAAAATTGTCATTAATAGCCACGGGTTTGTACATGATAACTGCGTAGCACCATTAAACTAAAAAATAAATTAAAAAAGTAGGATACCATGTTAATATGCAACACTAATAGTGCCATCAGTTAAGATCGTCCTCTTAATAACTTGTCATTTGTTGCATAATAATTAGCTTTGCATTACTCAACGAAAGAAGGTATATGGCATTATTGTCCACGAACTTAAGGTTTATTAGCGTACTGTAATTACAAAATAAATTATCTAGACCATACCAGAAATGAAAATAAAGCATGTGTATGACATGTTTAATCCATAATATTCTGGTCATCGTGGGTTTATGCAAATTATGCACTATTCCACAGTGGGTTGTCCACTGTTTTTGAATAAAATGACTAGACTATATGATAAAAACGAAGCTTTAAAAACAATGAGACTGCAATTGTTAGCTTTGATCTTTGCATGACTCTGTTTTAGTATTATTTCATGTCCGAGATGTATACTACTCAAAACTCCACACTGAGTAGTTTCCGATTAACCATTTTTATCCACAATCCAACTCCTATAAACAGGTGTTCGACAATCAAACAATGCATTGTCTCAATGAAATTAAACAGCATGCTCAAAAGTAATTGGGTTACACTTCTCAATTCCTCCACTGTTTAGTAAAAAAAGTAAAAACGCTACTCAGTATTAACGCAAAAAGCCACTGGGTATGATGAAATAATCCCCAAAGTTTTGAAAATCGCTTCAGATACCTTCAAAATTGTTTAATTGTCTTCCCTAGGCTGTGTTTATTTCCATTACTATAGAAAATCCTGGAACGATATACTCACAATAATTTTATCACTTTTTTTATCGAATAATAAATTACTCTATGCTTCGCAGTCAGGGTTAAAAGCTGACCACTCGTGTCCAAGTAGCCTGCTACAAATTGTGTATTATTGGCGTTCAATAATGGATGGAGGAAATTAAATTGTGTAGTCTTTATTGATTTGCGGAAGGCGTTTGATCTCTTAAATCACCACATTCTTCAACAATAACGCAACTACTGTTGATGTTTAATTAAAACATTACATTATTCATCTCATACATAGATCAAAGTTAAACTCTGCAAAGCTCCCGTGCAAATGTGTAAATAAGAAATATGCAATCAATGTTGTTTTGTTTCAGCGCCAATATATAGCAATTTTTAACAAAATTTGTTCTGAAGTTTTTAAATTTGACTTGCAAAATGGAATGAGATAATATGCAAGTCACCTACTTATGCACGAATGTGGTCTCAAAACTAATCATGTTTGTTTATTACCTTAACACAGCTTTGTATTAAATTTATTCAAAATCCGCTCAGAAGTTTTTGAGATTTTGATTAAACAGGCTTAAATAAGATAATTAATATTAAAATTAGCTACTTAATAAGCACGAACAAGGCCCAAAAAAACCAATCACCTATGCACATTAGCCCCAGGATACTATGTACTATGTTTTTGAGATTGTGATAACACGTGATGAAAAGAGATGATAATAATATTCAAATTAGCTACTAAATATGCACGAACATGGCTCCAAAACTCATATCCGCGTATTGACACAGGGTTATGTACAAAATTTGATCAAAATCCGTTAAGTTTCTGAATGAGATAATATGCAAATTATCTACTTAATATGCATAATCATGGCCTTAAAACTAAAATGTATTTGAGCAAAATCCGCTCAGATCTTTTTGGATATTTTGCCGAAATGAGAAAAGTAATTTGAAAATCAGCTCCTTAATACGCAGAAACATGGTCCCAAAACTGCAAAACGACGAATTAAGCCGTTTGTTGTTATTGATTGCATTAGTGTTGCCCAGTAGATCGTTGTAAAAGTTAAGTATGTTTTTTTCTTGATTTGTAGTGATCTGAAAAAAAGGTTTCCCAACTTGTCTCTTTATTTAGTTTCGAGCCGAATTCAAGATGGCTGCTCCATAGAGTAAATATCAGTAAATTAATCGCATTTGTTTTATTGTCAATTGTACTGTGATTTTGGCATACCCAAAATCTTAATCAATCGCATTTATTAAAGTATTTGTTTAAATGTTCAGATTTGTTTCTTTCCATGAATATGTCTTTATTTTTCTCTGTGACTTTACTTACGTTGATCCCGAGAATTTGTTATCGGCTATAAATAAATATTGTTATTTTTACTATAGTTAGTATTGTGTTTTAACTTTATAAAAAACAAACAAAACCTTAATACGTCATGGTCATTATGTTGCGATGCATTCTACATGAGCCAATGTGGAAAATTATTTATTCGTTCCTCATTACATATAATGCTGTTTATTGATGCCAATACACTGTATTATACTTGCCACTAGCTACCGCAGTTCAAAAGAAATAACTTGAGGACAATTATAAAATATGATAAAATTTACCTACACATATACTACATATAATAACATTACTTCCTATGTAGTATCAGTTTATATTGGGCGTTATTTGAATTTCGCCGAATACGTTCATTCTATAGTAGCACATATTAAATTGAATGACAATATACAATGTAATTCATCATTAAATATTTGACTACTGAAATACTACTGAAACTAAGATATGCATCTAATGTACCTTTGCCTAAAAGCGCAGGTATATATTAGACAAATTGTAACGCATATATTGTTGGCAAAATGCATACATATAATAGTTGTTTACGTAATTAAACACTGTAAATATTCCCTATTAATATAGAGTATTTTTAATTAAGAAATTAAACGCTCGATTGTAAGAATCATAAACGACAACAAAAATATGGCGGGATTGCGTGTAAATGAACCTTTTTTTTAATAGTAACCATGGCAAACGCTTGAAGAATTGGAATTGTGAGAGAAGATTTGTAATTTTAAATTGCTTCTGGCATCTTAGGTTAATAGAGTAATTCGTTGTGTCTACAAGATACACACAAAACAAACCATATTGTCAATATTAGCGCGTTTTAGAATATGTACGGACGCAGCATCTCCACGGGTTAAATGTTTATGCATAGAGGACTTTTTTTTCTGATTTTGATTTCCCGACTCACTTCTAATAAATCAAATTGGAGTTTGCTGAAACTGTATTTCGGACTATACTTTGAAGTGAATGAAATTTACAATACACTTATTACCGTCATCGTCATCACTATTCGTACACATAAAATAGTGCATTGCCGTATTCAGCATATATACTAATTACATAACCACCACGAATTGCGGGTTCTCTTCATCAGTATTAAAACCGCCATGGAGGAGATTTTCGTTATAATCAATTGGTTTAGTGTCTCCTTTGTTTTCGCGAAAGGCATAACACCCAATCTTGTGTTTTAATGACACAATATCGACAGGATCTTTTTATATTGCATTACATAGCAAAGAGATATCGCTTAATTGATAAATTGTATTTACAGAGAATCTGTGGTTTAATTATGGAGGTAGATCAGGTAGACATCTACTTTAATGTTTTTAAAAATGGCAGCTAATGAATTGAAAAGCATTAAATTGCTTAGCCGAGATGCTTCCCGGACTGTTAAGGTACACCATTATCTCAGATATTATACAAAGCACCCGCTTTAAAAGGCCATAAAAGTGAAGAACACGGGAACTGAAGGAATGTCTGGCGCCGCCATCATTGAACGCATTCCAGATTTAGATAACGCGACTCCGTCATTCCATGGGTATTGGGGTGATTTATAATTCACAGAAAAACATTAGATAATTTTATTGATTTATCAAAACATTCTAGGTAACAAACATATCTTGTGTTTATCTAAACACATCCCGTAGTTTATAACGTTACATATTGTCGTTTCGCATTTGTATTTCGAGGGCAGCGTAAGATTGAAACGTAGATACGATTATAATTTACACTCGTTTATTCTATAGATTGTTATTTACGTTCATACTTTATACAACCGGGCTGACTTATTTATATGTCACATTTAGGTCATGGAATAATTCAAGTGTCAAAATGCCCCCACTCATTTCTGATATTATGGACGTTGAATGAGGTTTCTGGTGTGCGTGATGCTCTGTGCGACTACGCCTACGTCATCATTTATTTATTAGTTTTACGACGTGCACGATCACATGACTAATTCACAAACACAACTGTTCCAAACGACTGCAGTCGTTGCTGTATTTTGCCGTGTTCTTTATCGAATCTAACATTCATGTGCCTTGTAGTGGAGTTAGAGATAGATATTTGAACGAGACTGAAATAAATGACATGTTTTATTACGTATTTTGACAAAAATACGAGTCGTCAACGAACTTGTTATTATACTATTCGGAAAAGCAATTTCAAATAACTAGGCAACTCGAATGTGGCACGCCGAATGCTCTCTCGTTGGGAACATGTGAATGACATGGTTTTAGCGAGACAAATCGCGATGCAGTCTGACAAATCGACCCCGCTGACAGCTCAAGTTCGAAAGGATTAATCTGAAAGCGCAAAAATACGCCCATACGCAAGTTAACGCATAGACCTATGTGCATTGTTGGAGAAAAAGGATGACATATTTTCAGCTAATGGTATTTGTGATAATCAATTATGAAACATTTTGTAACACAGCGAACCGCTCATCACGTTCTTTAGAATATCATGCAAATTATTAACGATCATATTACAATATGTATGACTGGGGGATACACACGTTTGCCCGTAAATTGCACTTATACTCTTCTTCTTCTCTTTCTCTTCTCGATGATTTGTCATATCATGTCCGATGGCACTATAATCCCCATGGGAACGATGATATGCGTTTTAAAATGCACGGTTTTCAATTAGTTATTAGAACATGAAAACGACGTTTGATACGTACCATGACACGTCAAGACGAGTATGCCAATTAGTAAAGCTATTACTTATTGTCATACGTGCATTTGGGTTAATTTGTTTTCAAATTTTTGCAATTATTATTACACAGGGGCTTTCGAACTAATATAACTGTAATACATCGTGTTTGCTGACTATAAATCGACAGTTTCCAATAGACCACTTCCCGTTCACTGCGAGATCCCGCGTTATGCGTGAAATTGAACGTAAAAACAGGACAAACAAAAGTCGTAGTGGCGAAAAACATCGCGTGGGATTCGACAAACACGAAAGTATTTTTTGGGGATATTTCCAAGCTTAATATTGTGCTGTACAAATTTGATGATGATTTAAACGGAATGTTCACATGCCAAAGATCGGCCTTTCGATGTGAGCTACGAAATAAAGAAATTCGAGCTCAAAATCAAAATCGTTCGGTTTTTGCGACAGACGTTCGCCACACGTATTGCACGCAACTTGCGAGATCTCGCAGTTGAACGGAAAATCAGCTATTCTGTCATACGTGGTTTTCTATGGACCACCAATTTTTTAGTTGTTATGAACATTCTCTTTCTGATAGTATTTTTTCTCTTGTTTGTCATGGGGCTTTTTGTTATATCGACACAAGCAGTGCTGACAACCATGTCTCTCCAGTGTGAAGACTATACTAATCCCTATAAACTAGCAACACTATATAAACTACACTGCGGACATTTAAAGGGAGGCAGTCGTCGTGTCGCGGCCTGTTTGATATGAGACGCATAGCGACGTATACAACGCGTGTAAAAAATTTTGTTTATTTACATGAAATTCGAACACGCGCTGCGCGACGACCACCACGCTTTAAACACGCAACTAGCGAGATGTATACTGACAAGGCAGAGGGTGTTGTCACGTAAGCGACGCGCACCTCACTGCCTCTCTCAAAAATAACTGGCAGAATATTTCTCTATAGACGTATAAGTCCTAGTATTTCATGGTCAGAAAGACATGCACAGTAAGCTAGTACCCGCCAAGTCACACGATATTATACGAGTGTCTCCGCATTTTGGCGTCATCCGCTTCGTGATTAAAATCACGCCGCCACCGAACAAGGGTCGCCTAAGCGAGTGACAATTTGATGGCCGATACACCCTTCATTAGATTTATTTGATTAATGAACACTGAAAAAAGGGATCACAATTTACAAATTTGTAAATATGTAAATTACATAATTTGAATAATTAACATGCGCGGATGGTTGATATTTAAGTACTAGTATTATCCTTTTGAGCAAGTAATTCACGAGCTTGTGCAAGTTTTTATAACAATGAGATTTTACAGTATTCAGTACATAACACTTCCATGGTTTTTCTTTTTGTCTGTTGTTTGGTGCCATAGTTTCACTTCGGGAGGTGTCAGAAGGCCGGAAAAAGTCGACCGACTAGAATATAGTTTATTACTCGATTAGGATTTGTTATTTTTTCAGAACTGCGCAATCCAGGAAAACACAACATCTCACAAGCACTTAAAACAAGAAGTCTTTAGAATTATGCAATTATAGTCACAGTTCGCACGATTATTTTGTTGTTCAGACCGGATTCAAATGAAATGGTCGGTTGTTTACCGAATATCTCTGACATGCCTGAACTGATCACGAATTCTAAGCCACACATAATGCACATACAGTCGAATGATGGTCATTTAAGTGCTAAAATGGCAACACAATCAAGCATTTCTACAATTCTGCAAAGTCGTGCATAGCATAGCCTCTCGTTTCACAGATCGGGTTCAAAATGGCTGACTGGCTGCCACTCTGTTTTAACGATTGTTCTGACATACCTAGATCGATCACTTGTAATCCCCTCACACACACTATACATCAGATCACACATATGCACCTTCGAGAATTCGAAATGTCGAAATTTATAACATATGTTATAAAAAATGCATAAAAATCAAACCTTTCTGAAATTTCAGTGCTGGATCTCAGTCGAGCATTAACGGATTTCATTCACGGTTGATAATAACATTCAACATGTAGGGAACTCGATGTTATTTCTTAGCCATATCTCTGCCTAGCCACAACTGACTGCATTTGAGCTTTTACTCATGCGTTATACACCATGTCACACATATCATTGCATTCATCTTTTGATAAGGTAGAATGTTAATAACATTGACATTTTTACATGTGACCATATTTTAGCGCATATAACACTTCGTGTCTGAAATTGATTTAGGATTAGTCAATAGTATGTGAACTTTTTTGCTTCACTGTTAATCTGTTTGTTTAAAAAGATAATCAGTAAAATAATATGCATTGCCGATTTATTAGCGGTTTCCACAGATCACAATTAAACATATTTTGTTTTGGTAAAAACCACCAAAAATATTGTTATTGTTTTAATACTCGCAGACAATAAAAATACCTTGCAAGACATTATATGTCTTTACTGTACGACACCTAGCAACATTATGAGTAATCTTGATGTATCGTTGCCACAGGAAACAAAGGTAAAATGCCCTAAAATATTATATTTTCATTGTATTATATTGATCGATTTTCTCCGAACTAAGTACAGTGACCCCATATTTTTATTTGATTTTCCTCATCCTTAAACATGATATATCAAAAATGTAAGAATAAAGAAAACAGCGTTATAGTTTTATACATAACACGGGGCATATGTTCACATGTACACTTTTATATGCTTACAATTATGGAATCTTACGGGGACTGTATCATGATTTGTTTGATCCGTTTTCTAACATACATACATATATCTTGAGTGCAAGACATGGACATCCAACGCGTAACATTTTCTTTGCTTCAACCACTCAGCTATCACATCAATAAAGGATTACCTATTAATCAATAGGCATACCTTTAGCCATGTTGTTGTGCTTCTGACAGTAGATGTCTCGGAACACGGAATGAATAGATAACTGGCACTAATAGAGTGTCAAAGGAGTCATCAGAATGCGATGCGAACAAGCTCGCTCGGCTTCACATTCCCATCCACACCTTGGCAAGTGATAAACATGATCGATTGATCAGCCATACAGTCTGGCAATATGTCGTTGCATCATATATGCAAGCTGTCATGGCTGACTGTAAAAGTGGGAAACATAAAATTAAAGAGATAATTAGAACCATCATTCAAGAAGTCTACAGTGACATTCAAGAAGTCTACAGGGACTACCTCACACGAAAACCTATTCGATCATTCCGATGTATGATATTGTATTGGATATCATATGATAAACTCTGTCTTAGATGCACAGTCTCCTTATCATGTATATTTCTTGTGTTTTAAACACTAGAATGATTGTAACATGTGAAGCAGACATCGTTTCCTGTGCATCCATTGTTGAAATTGCTCCGTCGTCAAATGTCTCCTTAATATCATGTATAATATTCTTGTTGCACAAGAAATATGCACTGTGTTTTAAACACTGGAATGATCGTAACATGTGAAGCAGACATCGTTTCCGGGCATCCATTGTTGAAATTGCCTTTTTAATTCTTCAAGAGTAATCCGTTATGTCATTCCTAGATTTAAAACTAATGGATTTTCATTCATCGTGGTCTAAATAAGGTCACACGTCGTTTATGGCTACTTCAAAGTATCTCACCATCTATACCAGACAGTATGCAACAGTTTAAGCAACTGCACTCGTTTCGGCATCACCGACTTTGTAAGAAAATAGGAAGTTGCGTTAAAAGGAATTATGAAAGGGATTTCTGTATATTGAAGAAAACACAAAGTGATTTATTCACCTAAACTCCCAACCGATAGGTTGTTATAGAAATTATTAAGTTTATTACTGTACAATGCGGAACGTCGATATGTATAGAGTACTCTATCTGCCGGCTGTGACGAAATTCAGAACCAATTCCTTCACTATGTTCGTTTTAAAATGCCGCAAGCAAGGCGAATCCGCTTTGAACATACATTTTAATATGTAAGCAACGTGTTTCATTTAAAAGTGCATCAATACTATTTGCAATGCAATGAAGAAGAAACTAGCGCTGGTACTTGTAATTCTACGGCTAGGGTTACACACGTAATGTCTCTTTATTAGCTATGGGTATGTTGACAGGATACGTTATATACTAGCAATAAACGTACGCTCATAAAAGCAGGTCGCGTTTACAGTGCAATTGTAGTGCAAGAATACAGCGGAAAATAAAATTGTTTTCCTTATAGTGATTTATATCGAATTGTACAATGAGACATGAAGAAAAATCCCTGGAACTGGCAGAACATTGCGAAGGACTATAATGAACCACGAGGCTACCGAATTCGGTGTCTTTGCATCAATACAGAATACGTCTTGACCAATATAGAAATAGACAAATCATTAATGTTTAAATAATGAATGAAATCAATATTACAGTTGACCCTACGCTAGATATCTTCATGTGATTCCTGTTTTGACAGCTGCGATAATGATTTATGGTTCCCATTAAATGATGACGTGAAATGCGTATTGACTATAATGAGTAGTGTCGAGATGAGTTAAACATTCAAAAGCCTACAGCAAATTGAAGAGACTGGCACGCTGCTGATAGCAATCATAATTTGATGGTTTTCCCGCAAGGTTATTTACTTACGCCTAGAGTTGTATTAGTTTTAGTTCTGTGAAGCGATGTAAAAAATATCATTCACTACACATTGCCTTGCAAATAGTTTTCCCAGTGTACTGATGATGTTTACACTGCCGTATACAATAGTAGTTCTAGTAAATGATTCGTAATTGCGATGCTTCTGTAATTCTGATTTTGGTTTGTATAACAATAATTAAACTGATGTATCACGGACACTCGAGTGAAATAAACCACTAAACACTCAACATAGATTTTATTCACGCGTGTATTATATTACAAAAAAGAAGTTTGTATGGCCTTTCGATGAAAACAAGCTATTTTCAATTTGATTGATTAATGATCTAAAACAAATTTTCCAGACATTACTGTTCTTAAAAATCAATCTTATTTGATCCAAACTGTACAGGCGTTATAAAAATGGACATATATTTAGTGAGTATTCTCATGGTGTCGCGTCAAATCTAGAGATAATGATAACAATTCAGTTTGATCACTGCTGGTAGGGTTCGACTCTCGACAGTTGAACAAGAAAATCAGTTAAGGGCGGAACATTGTTTCCGCGAGGGGGGGGGGGGGGTCCAAGCAGAAAAAGCAGGCGACACGTCACGTGTCACCCACATCGGACATTACGCAATGCGACGATTGTATGCGTATGGCGTTTTAATACATCAATATTAAAGTAAATCGACCCTAGGGTTAGGAGTAATCTTGCAGTAACACTACATTTGCAAGTCCGCCATTTCAAAGCCGGCTGTATTGAAGCTACGAGAAAATAATCCGCAACTGTATTCATATTCAATATAAAACTGTCCAACGCATTGAACGAGGAAGTAGATACTTCCATACTTAAATTTAACGCATATTTCAATTATGGTGTGAAATGGGATGGAATGTTGGGCAAACAACCTTATTCACTCTCGAGACCAAACCCAATATACTATAATGTATTCATTTTTCTTGTACTTTCTTTAACACTAGCACATGGTGCGAAATATGCAGCTTATTCAAAATCAATATTGCAATATCTAGTACATTCACTTCACAACTACGTCGAACTGTATGCTTCGATTGTGTCCAGTGTTGGCTTGGATTTATTCACATGCAATTATGTAAATACCATGCAGCCGTTACATAAAGATTTTAAACAAGGCTTGTTGGAATCCATTTTAGCTTCGTGGTAAAAACATGTCGGATTGTATCGATCCTTATGTACAGACACAACATAGTATGAATTGGCAAAATTTTATAGCCAAGTAATTGGACACGAAAATAATTTTTTTTTTAGGCTAGCTCGGATATATCCTTTAGCCATTTAAATGTATCCCGTTGAGGTATTCAGAATTGTAATTGTATACATAATGAATGAGAATCCGCACTTTGGGAGGAGTAGATACAGTTATATGTGACTTCTAATAGATGCTTTAGGGTTCACGAGAGCGTTGTCATTGTTGCACTCACATGTGAATGGGATGATACGGATCCCTGTTCGCATGCATATTTAATAGTGTTTAGTCGTTAGGAATACGTTCGATACGTTTACAACCGTGGGACATTAACTACATGACGTTACTTATTAATCTATTTATTTTTATTTTTATGGGAATCTGTCGTGTATGTTTAAAAATGTTTGTGTTTTCCCGTGTTTATGGATTATACTTGAATTTTTTTAGTCAAGCGACCATACAAAATTGCACATAATCTCACTTTTTTTGTCGCGATTGTGCCAGTGCCCGGGCAGGGATATATAGATAATGCCCGCCTGCCATCTAAATACAAAGTTAACACTCGTGTAAATTTTAGAAAAATATTAATTTGTGTTACTAGACGCAACGCCACTGTATGTATGTAACTCGCAACACTAATGTCAGAAGTCAACAAAATAAATTACAATACAGATATAAATTGTGACATAGATGGTCAGATACATGAAACAACTCTACCACGCTCAGAAAATTTGCAATATGATATATTGAAACGTGTCTGTTACAAGAATACGGTTACCAAAATATTGCGCATGCGCGTGTTCTACTATTGTATTTCTTTCCCTGATTGGATTTCATCGACATGATTCAACACAATATGGCACCAAGCGACGAACGTAGCCAACGGTTATGTACATTACCATCATTTCATAACAAATCATGAACTATGAGCAACCCCTACGAACAATCTAGTTTTGCGAATTTCAATATTGTATATAAATTGGCAGTAAATACATATAGATGCAGTATTTCAACAGCTCATTGTCAATGCTTGCTATGAGTTTGGTGAATCTCATCGTATATGCAAGTGCATTAACGACGGCAATGTTAAGTTATGCTATCCAGGCTTCTCCACAGTTCACTTAAATCAAGTTTCTTTGGTATTTGTGTATCAGGACTCATCGAACCACTATGTAAGTTTCAAAATATCTAATATATGATTATAAGTTTGTTTATTATTTTCAACAAAACAATGTTTTTACTATAAGTTGCGTTTTACGAAATTGCTCAGTAGTGTAGTTGTCAATAGTGTGATCTCCTATCCAACGAAGATCTTCTATGTATGACCTCTAAAGTTTACACATCTTGGCAATTTGTCCCGTAACAAGTATTTTTTCAATATTATACACTGACCTAATGATTAGCAGTGACGACCGAGTAGCCAATCAGCGATAGCGTCACGGCTAGTCATTTTCAGCAGTAATAAAATACAAGCCATCGTGTTACTGGCCACAATTCCCAATGGCAAACATTAAAGCAACTTCCCGAAAGGTTCCATGTTGAGAGGGTAGTGTGTGTCAAGTTTGGTCAAAGCTGTTTATGTAGAATTATGTAGAATCTATACTTCAAATTTAATAGAAGCAGCCAATAGGTAACATCGCCGGGAAATAGGGAAGTTGTAAGGGCGTAGCCCGAAACGACTTATACATAATTTATTTAGTTAATTTGTTTTTTTGAACTTCAATGACAACTGCGTGCGTTCTTGGCGAAGTGTAAATGGCGTAATTTAGAAAGATGTGTGTCATTATGAGAGTATACAATTTCTATATACTTCATCATCATTTGAAGCGACGAAAATGTTAAAATGTAAACATACAGGTACCTCTGAATATTTCTATTGGAATTGAGATTACATTTACAGATATCTCCGACGCTCCCACGCCCCTCAATATTTCAATGTAAATTGCGTCGATCAATAGAACAATTTGGTTTTCTTTTGAATTTAGTCCTGCTGTCTCAGTTGTATCTGTTGGTATGCTGAATTACTTATTATCGAAGATCCATTCACTTTTGTTATCCATTCAATGCTTGTCAATAACCTGCAAACATGAGTAATCACAGACCTACATACAACCAGATGTATACTTTAGAAGATCAATAACTGATAAACCCTGGTGTTTTATTTCACTGAATACTAATAAAAGGTAATGCCACAAAATCGTTATTTTTTCCAGTTATGACGTTTTTATGTTCGATGGTAAATCGTTCGTAATACGTGATACTCACAATATGCGTTACACATGGAATCGTTGGCTTTGAGTTCAATGAAGGAAGGGGGACGGGGGGGGGGCACGTAGATTCAAATCGTAATGTATCGATCAAACAGTTTGTAAACATGTCGATGTGACAATAAGGGCTACCTGATTTCAAGGTAATTTTCGAGTAACACGCACGAAGCATGACATGTACAACTGATTTGACTAATTTGACTAGCGCAGCGCACCTTTTAGTGCCAATACGGTAATAATAAACTTTGAGGTGCAATATTCATTCACTAATTATTCATTCGTTCATTCGTTCATTCGTTCATTCATTCATTCATTCATTCATTCATTCATTCATTCATTCATTCATTCATTCATTCATTCATTCATTCATTCATTCATTCATTCATTCATTCATTCATTCATTCATTCATTCATCAATGCGGCATAATTTGTCGACAGCTGCTTGTCACGCAGTGGATAACAAGATGTAGCTTATAATGCGGTGCTTCTGTCTGCAAAATACGATAACAATAAAATTATTAACGAAATCTCAGTTTAATTCGAATTTCATGATTTAATATTTGTTATGAAAGGCAGGTCAAACTCACGTCCATTATCGTTTAAAACGCAGTTGCTAATAACCCTATAGTGGCAAGTATCTATGACACTACAAAAAAAAAACCGTGCAAAAATGTATTATTATCGTCTGGCGACTGAAAGACGAATTATCTATAAATACAACAGCAGGAAGATGTTCCTATAGAGAAATTATATAATACATTGCACATAATGTTTCATTTACCTTGGCAACCCAGTTATTAATTAATAGTTGACATTTATACAGTAAGCACGTCACTTTATCCTGTCATACAAAGGATGTGTATTCTTGTTAACTGTAATACATACTGTAATTAACGTGCCAATCAATGAGTGTCACGTAACTCAAGTGTCCAATATTATCGTTTAAACTAGAATAATTTCATGACCTGTATTTAATGCCATGTCAGTGATCACTATGATGAACTGTCATTCACTGTCGTCGGTGTCTCGCGATTCAAGAATCCAGAGAAGGAAATATGAAATATATTCGTTTCGATAAACGATTGTGATGATATACTTTTAATTGAAAATTATTTTTCGCCGATGTATAAATTAAAAATGAACAATTCAGGCGTCAATGAATATGACTAGTATATAGGGATTCACAACGCCCTATAACATTTTGGATGTTAGGTAGTTCATGAGAAATCTTCTACAACAAAATCCTGAAATACATTTTAAAGGCTCTTCTAAAATAACGAAAAGCGATCTCGTGTAATTACAAGAATGACAATTGTACTAGGTTTATTGATATGTAGCTTTTCATTACTATGTTTAATAATTTCTTGATGAAAATTAAATTAATTGTAATTGCACGTACCAAATCGAGCGTCACATAGGCATATTAGATAATGATTTTTTCATCGAACGAATATTGAGCTACGTGATACAAGAACAACGTTTTGGTTCATAATATATCACGATTCAATGCATCACCAACTTGTTGTTGTCACAAACAACAGTATTAGATATTACATATTCTCATCCATATTGCATCTTTAAAACTATTGTAAGAGAGGTACGGGCGTATAAGTCACATGATTTATCATATATTTATTACGAAAATACAACATTTACACGCTCCGAAAAATACACAACAGGACAAGAAACGCATAAAAAAATCAACATTTAAAAAAAATAAATAAAAAAAATAAACACATTTTTAAAATAAGTGAGATTACTAATACAAAAATAAAAATTGTAATCAAGCACGCTTCGACTGTTTCATAAAAAAATACTCATACACCTTGAAATATAATAAAACAAACAAATAAATAAATAATTCAATAGTCGAATGTAGTGAATGTTTCAAGTATCAATTCCCTATATGCGAAAAGCTGTCAGGATATGTTTGTTGAATGCATAACCATTGTGTGCTCACACCAAGAATAGATAATAAGCCACACTCAAAGTGTCAAATTAAATGATTGGTGCAATACATCAAATACGGGTGATTGTCAATCACCACGTGAAAACATATAACTATAGTACAGTTTAATGTTTAATATTTATTTTACTACCCGCTGGCGTGCACTGAACGACATTTATATCAAATCCAGCTGCTGTATATTATATGTAACTAATCCCCATGTATATAGTCAAATGAGCTTTTTTTTTATAGACATTATTTATTCACAAATTTCCCGTGTTCAAATTACCATATACCTATGGTTGAAAATATTTAGTTGTGTTGAGATGTTCCATGCGTTATATATCTTTTATTTTTTTCCGTTGAACATTTTGTACTTGCACGTTAAAGTTTGTCAAAATAGGGCTTGTAATTATGGGAAATATTAGACATATTTGTGTACGTGTGGCTTTTACGAAATTGTTCAATTGTTTTAAAGATTGTCCGTTGTTGTGCTGCTACACAAGATTGAGTTCGTCCGCGAGCATATGGATTTATAGGAACCAATTAATATAATTAAATTTGCAGTGAAAAAATCTACAATCATGACAGGGAATCGACAACTACGTTGAATCAGTTATGATTCAATTTATAGAGACATAACAGACTTCCCCTTTGTCTCTGATTGCCTCTTATTTGATACGCTCTGTTGTAATCAAATATGACCCTTTGTAAAAACAGATGATGTCATTGACTACGCCAATCATGAAATTTATTGTGGCAATTTGAGGTACTTCACAAATTCAATATGATTAGTTATTGTTGGAATAAAATACATCTCCATTCAAAACCTTTCTGCCCTAGGCCTTGTCTAAGGCGTAACTGAACCTTGAGTCATAGAGATGATAACTATTTTAACAACATTTTCGTAGCGCCCATGGGGAACTGAGATTTCATTTACTCACTTATTGTGGTAAAGTATTTTTTTCTCTGCAATAAGTTAATTTAGCCGGCTATAGTCGTTGGGCTTTTTAACACCTGGTCACAAACACGATCGTTATATCAAGCGTATTGGTGTGTCTGTATGCATGTGTTAGAAACGACCCATTAAATATCATCGATGATTTTCAAAAGTACATTTTTTTGTGTGTATGTAAGTACATCGCAATCAGTTCATAAATATAAGTATTTCCGCGACACATGGATAATCAATTTAAACCTGAATTGAACACTACAATCAGGCTCAAATACGTACAGCCATTGTACACTTGTTTGTACGATATAATCGATAACTTACAATAAATTGCCAACTATGTGATAATATAAAGCAACTGTATAAACCTTTATTGCCTTATATATGTAGTGGTAAAATCGCAATTGTATCAGTAATTCTTATACGTACTTTTGTTCAGAACGATTTTTATTATATTACTATGTGATTGGAGGTGCTCACCCTCATATGCACTTTACTGTTGGATGTTATGGGGTTGTCACTCTCTCATAAAAATGTGTTCTGGTTATTCCGTATCAAAAGACGTCATTGATCAGCACTGCTATAAACTAGCATTTCACTACGTTGTATAACATGCTCCTGCGCTGAAAGTAGTAATGTATTTATTGCCGTGGCGGGGATTAGTTTGCCATCATGTCTGATAAAACATTGTAAGCAATTATAGATAAGCCTTGGGACTCAACGAAACGATAAAAAGGAAAGTCTAGACATGGTACTGTAATATTCTGTTATCGACGTTTTTGCTATCTGACGACCAAGCAAACGCATTATAATTTTCTTTTCAGTCCCCCGATATTTATGGAAGATGTGACATTTTAAGCTATTTTTGTAAGTATGAGTTCTCTAAATGTATCAAAAATGTAAAACATATTGTATTGGGGGTCGGGTGCCATGTTGACAAAGTTCGTCAATGCCTTGGTGATATATTAGGTAGTTCTATTGCACGATTTCGTTGCAGTGCATATACTGTATCGTCGTCTAAGTGCCTCTTGCATAATGCCTTCATTCAAAGTCTGTATGTGATGAACGGTGGGAACTTAGAACCATTAGTCTGCCATATCTAATAATTTATTCGGGAGAAATTTCGAATCTTATGACTTTCGAAGACTCATAGAGTCGCAACGCATTCGTTGAACTCAATTCCACTCCTCTATGGAGAATATTTGTATTGTATTGAAGAATGATTCCGTTGTCGTGGCAACTACTTGACTGATGTGACGAACAAACGAATTCCATATACCATACATAATTACAAAACATGTTGGTGTTACCGCCCTCATATCATATATTAAAAGTTTGCAATGCCTTGTTTCAGCGTCACTACACGCAAATCAGCTGAGCTGACCTTAGATCGCATTCGTTGCAGTGTACTAACTACTGTCTATGATAAACAAAGTAATTATATTCAAACCATCCTTGTCATCACAGTTATGATAGGTATCAGCAAGAGCTAGCCTTGCGTGCGGTAATCATGAATTTCCGCCGTGTTTCATGTTTCACACATCCGGCATAGAGTTGTGGCTTTGTTGGATCGTAGATAACGTCGGCGAAATGGTTATCAGTGTTTACATCGACCTCTAACATTCTCGTTGCTGTCAATTAGAACACTGCGTATTCGTTTCACTAAAACACTGTCGTATGCATGAGTTATCCCCGTATCATATGTTCAAGGGATTACACGTGACATGGAGATTCAAACTTGAATGATATCCCCCGGCATTATGTTTGAAACGCATCGATATTACGAAATAATGTACACGGTTTTGTTTTATTTCAGTAATTGATGAACAGTATTCAGTCCAATACATCGAAAAAGTATGTCCATGATAACATAATCTTTTGTTTTTCATTGTCCAACACAGATTTGAAGATGACTCATATAATCAGACGATTCGTCATAAATCGCTAGCATTACTTTTTTTTAAAAACAATTACACATTGTATTGCAACAAATTGGTATTAAATCTGTTACAGTTCCAGAACGATTAAATTACACGCAGCATGATCGTACACTCTAATTGTACCGAAACTGAATATTATCAGTCTGCAGACTAGTTACGATCTGCAATAGATAAATAAAATAACCCGTCGTAAATATCAAAACAATTAAATTGTAAAATTGGGCAACAGAGAATATATGGAAGCGTTGATTTTTTAGTATAAATTCTATTAAACCATATGCAGAGTGACTGAAAATGCACGAATTTAAACTTAACAATGTTGTCATCTTTGTCTAATCTACGAATGTTCCGCTTATTGCATACAAATTATTCTATCTCACGGGTAGATAATTTTATACAAATCTACTCAAAATCCACCATTTTCTTTTCATGAAATGCAGAACTAATTATAATTTGTTATCATTATGACGTAATTTCCCAGCATGTGCCATTCTATATATCATGTTTCTCTTGTCGTCGATGTAAGTAGTGTATTTTCACATCAAAAGGGAATTTATACGAACTAATATTTTCTGCAATACTCGGACAGTTGTTAAGTCTACAGTTATCGTGTTCAACTGCTGGTGTTTATGATGTCAATATTTATTCAGACATTTCGAAAGGATTGCATGTGAGTACCACTAGCAAAAGTTTCATTCATAATACTAACTAACTCCAAATTTGCAATGTTGTTTCTATGGCAACTTGTATTGCAACAGTAACAGAACTATATTTGAAGGAAATACAACACAGAGTGTATGGAATAATTGTGTAAAATAATAAAATACCCGGGGAAGTTACTAATTTTCTAAAATTGTTTCCGTTTTGTATTTCGACTGTAGTCCCGTTATGAAAATATGTATAAAGCAATCAAACTTTGATTTATTAGTGTGTTATTACTTTACTATATATATACATTGCCGTTATACTGGAAGGAATGGCCATGTTTTAAAAGGCCGTGAAGAAGGCGTGAGAATACTGTAAGTCGGCGTTGAATGAAGTATAATTATATTGAAAGAAGTATACAAACCTATGGTAATAATTTTTAACGGTCTACTTACATATGTAATGTATTTATACAACTATGACGTCATTAGATATATCTCAAGTATATTGGGGATGTCATTTCACGATATTAAAAATATTGATATTTTAATTTCAGGTCGTTTATTTACTGATTACTCGTCAACAGCTTGTGGTCCGAATGCAGAATTGAAGACGATACAAAATCGGTTCCTATTAATACTTCACAATTCAGTGGGATTTCTATTTTAAGTCACCATATTCATAATTTACTGACCTAGTTTGGGACACAATGCTTTCTCAGCTGCATAGTTAAAAATGCAAAAATATTGTGTTTTCTGTGGGTTCTACGCGCGTATTGTAAAAAAATCAAAACTGTTAACATTTTCCATTTTTTTTTCAATCGGCACACATACAGATACTCCATATTGTTCATCAAAAAGAATTGAGGTTTTACAATTTATTCAACCGGAAATACTTAAATGAACAAGTCATTTGCTGTTGTTACATCTCTCATGTAAAGTTGCTTTCATCTTGAAAATTCCTGTACTTTCAGGGTCAAGGAAATGTAATAAAATTTCCCACCCGATGGAGGGCTACCACTGAATGGAATAGCGTGTCATATACAGTAGCTGCATGGCCTGAGTAGATTCGGCGCATGGGCACGTGTGTCTCCAAATGTTATTGGCTCCCTGGTTTACATTATCAGCGCCCTTATTCGCATTACGTCCAATCTTGTCGCGAAGAGTCGTAAAATAGATTTAAAATTTCATTTCAGAAACTGACTTGATTTACGGTGGTCAGATCCAACCTAATCCCATTAAATTGATAACCTGGTCGAAAGTAGTTGGCCCCACAATATCATTTACAGAATTATCTCTTTTGAAATGTGCGAAACGTCATGACGTGGTAGTCTTGCTGAAGTTACAACTATGTCAAGAGCTTGCTGGTGTTTCAACACACACATAAGGTTAGATTGTTTATACTTCCACGCCTAGCTTATTTAGATTGTAGAAATAATTAATGTCGTGTGGTCGAGATGTGTTAGACGAAGCATTACGGTCGCTCGTACGCAGCCCGCAACGCTAGCTACATTTTTTTTTCATCAGTCACCCCCGCAAAGACAGCTCACATATTTATTAACAAAAGATGCAATCAGCACTTAAAAGGGGGAATTTGAACATGTGAGATTAATGCCAATCCCAACTCCGCTGCGCATAATTGAAACGTACAATTAATTCTTCTGATTAGAAAATGCGAATATAACGTGTGTAGTCGGTCGTCGTCTGTAGAAGTCCACTGTGCTGTGTACTATAGGCAAAGAGAACATGAGGTTTCAAGCTATGAAAACAGATGACTTGTAAATTACACATAATAAACGACACCGCGCATGTTTCATTGAGTTTACATAACGCGTGTTTGAGCAGGGTGTTTATACATTTTGTTTGACAAAATTGTTAGATGAACATGCGCCTGCTACGAATTACTGTTCTTGTCAGCGACCAATAGACGGAGAAACTGCAATACAATTAGTTTAGAACACCCACCATACAGCGGCATTCAACCATCACTCAGTCCCAGCGAGACATATGCCAAATGTTTCTCAAAAGCTAGCAATTGAAGAATTTGATAAATCCATAATAAATAAATCCAAGTGTTGTAAAATCAGAAACGACTATGACTATATAACTTGGCGGAATTAAACTGGGTAACTCTTGATGAAGCCCATGTCAAACAAACATAAAAATGTGCACACAATCAAGATCCATATTATGCCTATAGTAAATAATAATATTTGAGTAAGGTGTGAGTCGGTAGGTCGGTTTTCAAATGGTTTTACATTTAAAATAGTGTCGTTATTTCCACTCAAATGACTGCGCAAATCAAAACTAACTATAAAATTATTGAGTATGTTACGAAGTTATTTGTGTATTTTTACTGTCTTTTTATTATTTTGTTCCGTGATTTTCACAAATATGTTGGACACGGACGCGAACAGTGAATAATGCAAATAGGATTACTGTAAGCCAGGAAATTAATAATCAACTTCTATTAGATAGCGCAATCGAATTTAATTGCGAACTTATTTAATTATATTTTTTACTCTTGCACTAACTGACTCATATTTTACGAGTCCGTACAAGGATACATGTTCCGATATTATCCATTACATTCGCATTTTTGAAGCTCTATTTTGTCATTCTAAGCGACCGAGTCAATAAAATCAGCGAACCGATTTTACTGCTTTTAAATAAAAAGTTATTCCTTCAGCAGTAGAATTTCTTTTTCTGACAAGTGAATATTATATGTTGAGTTAGTAAATTTGCATTTGTTTTCATAAAAACATTCGGCTATAGTTTCATTTTATTTTAGGTGTCCAAGGATATACAAATTAAATTTTAATTGGAAAAAAAAGATAAATTTTGTATTGTCTGATGAAATATATTTAATAACTATACAAGTGAGCATATGCTACGCCCTACTCTCACAGCAGAAAAAAAAATAATGATGCATTTTGTGTTTGTTATCTGTAACATGTCGTCAAAGTCAGTGAATGATGAAGACACACATGATAACAGAAACCACGATTCGTAATATTACCAAAATAACCATAATATTACGCAATAGTTTAAGTCAATTGCTTCTGTGCCCATCTATCGCATTATGTAAACTAATCTTGTAATATTAATTCAAATATTAACATACTCCTTCAGCCGACGTCTCATAAAATCGGGACGTTAAAAACTAACGTCTGTTTGATAAATATGAAACGCGTATAATTAATTAAACCGAACATCTAAACCCGATGTGTCGGGTGACTCAGACCTATATATTAAACTGTACGGCGCCAAAAACCTAAACAAACATTTTTTTTTAAAATTTACAGTGCGTTATAATCCATCATACAGTTAAACCTCCATTACATTTGTATGCCTGGCGATTGTAGAAACATAATTGCTGTGTTTATTTGTTTTGCTCACACATAACAAATAATAATGTATCCAGCAGCAGCGTGGGCGAGATCTACTTGTACATTTCACTTAAAGGACACTCAAGATGAAATTGCTGTTATTTGTTCGATTAAGAGTGACTGTAGTAAAATGTCAAGTATAAGCACGACACTCTACCGATAACGCGACTCTAGATGCTTAGAGATGTGATACATACAATAATGGCTAGTTAATTCTACTATAGTGTTCACATATTGTTTACTGAGCCCTGAGAGTAGTAGAACCAACAGTTTAGTTAGTATGATTTCTCCATTTTGAATTTAAATAAAGAATACGACACGCGTAACTAGTCGTATCGACGTGGAACAATGTGTAACCGCTGTGTTTTTATCCAAATGTTTCTAATATGACAGTTCAAGCGAATTATTGAATGTCTGCAGGGTATACGTATGTGATCACTACTTGTAATAGAACTCATTAATCGTTACTTACAATAGGCGCAACATCCTCAATACAAAGACGTGATGCAAACACAAACCATGCAATTTTTACAAATTTTTCGTGATATTACTGTTAGCATTTTTTTTTCGAAACCCACCCATTTCATCCCATAGTTCTGATATTTATCATTATCCATTTTGTCCCCACTGCACAGTTAACGAATTCACTTATGCCTCTGGATACTGTCATTACAATATCCGTTTTCAAATGGTAAAATTAATAACATATATCAGTTGGTTGAAAGCTGACTCCGAACTACAACTAGGTTAATAAGCGTGTGGTTTCTCTTAATTTGTATCTGACTACCACATTCGAGAACTAAATTTAATGTTCATTTTGGTCGTTGGCATTGATGATATATACACGGTGATGCAGAATTATATTAAAATTGGGATTGCACAATATGTATATTGGGTGGGTGTATGTATTTTGTTGAAAAACAATAACATCGAACAAACAAGACAATACAGTGCGTAAATTTTTTGTCAAATTGCAGATAAAATTATTTTTGCAAAGTGCCAGAAAGATAATGTATGTAAATGATGAAAATATGCATGAAGCAAAAATTAATCGACAACTATGACCGGGAATCAAACGTTAGCTGGAGTGTGGTAACTTAATTGAGACATATAAAAACATAAGTAACCGTCGCGTATGGTATGGTGCACTGTTTCTTCATTAAAATATTATTCGAAACTGAACGAAATTTCCAAAACAGCTACAACGAACCGGTAACATTTGTGCAGTCTAACCACTCTTTCTGGAGCTAAGGAATATACAGAACATACAGTGTTTGGCTGTCTCACCCACAGAGTAGTCACGTACAGTGATCTGCTCTGTCGACTAAAACACCGTTGTTAGACTCCAACTAAAATTCTTGATGTCATAGATACGCTGTTCTCAGAAGCCAGATGTGCGTCAGTTTCATCCTTTCAATTTACTCCATTTCTGTGTGGTGAATTCAATTAGACTGGCGCCAGTAACGGATTTATGAGCAGCGCTTGGTGATTGTAACGTGGGCTCAGGGATAACATCCGGTGTGCGCGAAATTAATGATATTCTTTTATCTGTCAACAACGTTTTAACAGCGAGTCGTTCTACTGGTAAGATTAGTTTGTCTTCGAGGACTGACGCCTCGCTGTGTTATCATCAGACAGTAATTCAGACGGTATACAGTTACCCAAAAGACTTACTTACACCAATCTGTATTCATCCACTTCTTTCCCCACCAATCGTATTCTACTTTATGATAGTCAATGAGTTAATTTTTTAATATATGCTTCACATCAACATAGGAATTCTCACAGGGCCAATAGTTCTTAGCACGTAGTGTACAAAACAAACACAACCTCATTGTTAAGATTTTAGTGGTAACTCCAAATTTCAGAGCAAAAACTAAACCATTCCGGGTTTCCTGTCTCTAACAACCACTTTCTAATTACCTATGCATGACTGGTTTTTATCGGAAAATAACATGGCATTCAATAATGTGTTTTAATGTTAATGTTAGTGGATGCGACACTGGAACGTGTATACAAACAAAATTACCCCAAGCGGCAACTGCAGGGCCAGGTTGTTGTGATAGTTCAAATCTAACTTTTACGCGACAAGCTATGGACGAGGGTGAACAATATGGGAATAGATGATGACGTACTGGGACATAAATACGATTTTACACTAATCGTGCAATTGAGTTACCTGTGTTTACAAATGGCATGTAGCAGAGATAACATGAAACAAAATGTGATGAATTTAATTATCGAAAGATCACAAATTGCTAAATTGCCTGTTAAAGTTATATTTCTCTCTCTGGTACTGCCAGTAATGGTGAGGTGAACCGTACAGCGAAGAGTCCTTCGAGGTCAATTTCACAATAAAGTCCAATTTGTCTTGTTAATTTCCTAGCTTGCATTATTCATTACGGCAAATCCTTCCCATTTACAGGTGTAGACATACATATGTATTTTTTATGAGAAGCTCCGATTTAGTGGGTAGTTTACGCAGCGGAGTGGCTTCGATGAGGATCATTTATTAATCGCCTTGCACACGGGTGTATGTAAATTCCGATACAAATTCTGTTCGCCTGGACTAATGAACGTTTATGTATGATTAGCCGAAATGTTTTTCTGCAACTTCTCATTTATTGTGATTATTTTTACTAACATCAGGTGTTAGATCACACTTATAGTGTTTTATTTATAATCTATAATGTGTTATAAATCGAAGGTACATATTGATACTTGACCGACCCTGCGCACTGAACAAAAGTAAACTTCCCATGTGACTCTTGAAAACAATACAATATCAACTAATCACAGTTTGCAGCAGTCTAGACGGGTTGAGGCCACTCGACAACCATTCACGAAATTAAAATGAACCCCTTATGAGCAATAATCTACTCCCACGCAGTATTTTAGCCTTTTCATGAGCCACACGTTTTTTTTCTACCATTAGAAACATCCTTGTAATGTGTTTTTATGCTGATTAGACAAAGACGGACACTTTCCATCTCTACAATCTTAACCGTCTTTAATTAATTGTACCAAAGACGTTTGAGTTTCTACTTCAACGATTTTAATGTTTCAGTTCACGCTGTTGGCGATTTTATGCATAATAAGACACATATTCTATATAGTTTATTTCCACTCTACACTTGTAAGCATATCAAATAGTAGTGCCATCAGACTGGAGGCCATATTGGGGGAGTTCGACCAATCATTATTCATATTTCTAAATACAAAACAATATTCTAGTATAAACATATGCAAAATTAATTATGTGTCACGTGAAGATTCATACGAAAGATACAAATCTTTACATAAGTATTTTCCATGATTCCAGGTTAAATTGATGATTTTTTTTACATGCGCCCAGTTTCTACGTGAACCGTAACTGTATTAAAGCGTATGTCAATGTGAAGCGTGAAGAATCGTAGACTAATTGTTAAAAAGCAGTTTTTTATGATGTCTAATAGACTACGTGCCTAAACTTCAAGATGGACATTCTCACAAAGATAGCGAATCACTGTGACTGCCTGCATTAGCGAAGGTTACAATTCCGACCACGAAGTGAGTCCGGGACTGCGTTATTTCAGCAGAGAGATGCATATCTTCTTAGGGGATGATTAATCTGTCAAGCACATCGCCAAATGAGGTTTCGAATCGAGTTGTTAACTTGCTATGTGACTAATCAATTGATGTAAACGCTTATTTGTAACCCGTTGGGAGCCGAGTACGCTTTAGTGGTAAATATCGAGATAACTGGGTGCGCTGGGTAATGTAAATGCATCGGGTGTGTTAAAATGTGGTCATTGAACTGAACCGCTACACGTAACACTGAACGTGTAATTAATGTTTTGGGATTCACAGCAATTGAAGTGAATTAAATCGGATAGGGATTAATTAAAATTAATTTACAATCTATGAAGGAAGACTATGAGTACGAGAACAAACAAACATATAACTTATAGAACAAGTACAATAGTTGACTTAAACATATCGATAGAAAACAAAACACGCGAAGAACAAAAACAATTAAGTTCTTAAGCAATAATATTTGAAGGGAACTTTGCCAATTGTCATTCAGTGAACTTAACAACAATAAATGTTAAACCTATTGAAAAGAGAATCTACATCAACACTTAATGTTAGAATAGTACCATTTACTATAAAACATGTCTTTTCAGCTAGCATGTTATTTTAGCTAATTTATCTAATCTGTAATTTCCCAAATTAAAGATGCAGCTAATTTAACATAGGGCATATTCTCACAATGAGACAGTCAACACTTTAGCTAAATTAAGATTCTGTTAATTCATGCCAAGAGTCAAATCAGCGAAAATTTCATGCAGCTATTTCAACGTGTTCTACAGTATTGATTTTCGTTAACTATGTATAATGAATTTAGATAAATATATCTACCGTATAGTAATGTAAACCTCAAATATAGTTTTAATATTTTAATAAATTAAAATTATACCACAGTATCTGAACTTGTGTTGAATGACACAATTCACAAAGATGTTAGACGATATATTGCCTTTTGGGATTAAAACATTATTGACTTTGTCTAATATTGACATATAAGCCTTTTACCGATAATATGGATTTGTTAAATACGAATTTGTGAGACTTATGTATGTTTTATCTTTTCTGAAAGTATGAGTTTTATATGTTATGAATCTGTTTGATCCACTGAGATTTAAGATTAAAATGCGACGAACTATTTTTGTTGAAATATGATGCATCGTAAAAGATTTTTGTGTGGTATGACGTCTCATTCACGATATTGCTGTGGAATGAATTATTCAGCCAATCAAAACGATTTAATTCAAAAATATACCGGTATGATATTGCGAACATATAGCGTGACGCCTTTTTTGTTTGAAACACGAATTCTGTTGTTTGCAATTGCGAGATTTAAACGATACTCTCCATGGGAGTTGGTCAGATCTATGTGCAGCTCTCACAATAACAAAAAGACAGAAACGTCAATGAGTAAAAAAAGAAAGAAATGTGAATATTTATACTCAACATTGGATCTTATTTTATTCAGTTTGAGTTTAGACGCGCATGCGTGATACGAAACACGTATTAGAATAGAATGGCTACTAAGCTAGGTAGTCAATGGGCAAATATTTCTATGGCATATTAACATTATAAGTTGTCAGTAGTTAAACAAGATGTGACAGAAAGATTTGTCGTGATCAAATTAATTGTCTAGTCTTTGCGCATTTTTGTAACAAAACGCAATTGTTTGGTGATCAAAGTTGTTTTTTTAATTCTTTGTAGTCAAGGCTTATGACATGACGTGTATTGTTAAGTTGACATGACTCCAGAAATGAAATGATTTTTTCGAAGTACGATGTCGATGAATCGGTGTAACCATGTCAACACAAACTTCCAACAAAGAACAAGTTTAAATAGTAGACACTATTGTGGCTGTAAATACCCAAGCGTGGGTTTCGTATTTTCTTAATAGCGTTCTTCGTATGGTGTTGCAGTAAGTCCCGCTAGCACACTTAATGTTCCGTTGCCATAGAAAACAGTTTTATTTTTTTTTCCAATCCATCAATAAGACACAGCGATGGTTAGTTAGTTGCATTTTACCATAAATTATAGACAAATCAGTTGGTATGAACTATAATTTAAAAAATAAAATACATATGTTTTGAGCAAACTACTGAAAAACACGTCTTTTTAGCTAGTATGTTATTTTAGCTAATTTAGCTAATCTGTCATTTCGATCTGTAAGCCTATTATGTCAGTCTATTCTCACAATGAGATTGTTGACACTTTAGCTAAATTAAGATTCTGTCATTTCTGCATGACTGTAGTCAAATTTGCTAAAATGTCATGTAGCTATTTTAAAATGTTTTACAGTATGTTCAGGAATTGTGTAGTATTGTGGCAGTGTACATGTGACATTCACATTTCAAAGATGTAGACAAACAAGGCACTCTTTCTTCGACGAGTGTACTGATTCAGAAGTGACGCTCCTAAAATAATAAATTCCACCATCTAAAATTCCATTAGCTGGTCGATTCATTATCTTCACTTAGTGTTCATGTCCAGTATCACTAACACTGACAGAATATCGTTCACGCTGTCTATTCTAGTAACGTACAAATCGGTGTGCGCATGTATTTATTTATTAATTCATTGAATTACCCACAGCTTATTGTGGTTTATACAAATTAATGGCAATGCGGAAACATGAAAGTCACCACTCTTTAGCTTTCCCGTATTCTCATGCAACTGCGCATTTGGGAAATTAGCGTCGTAATCGGATTTCTCCCCAGTTTATGTATGAGCATCACTTGCAAATCGAACTCTGTGAAATGATCTGGGACCGAAATTTATTGAAGCTTTTAACGATGTTAAAGATTTTTGAATATGTAATGCGTAAGAAGAATGGAGATCTACTCGTATGCATACATGCATACAAATAGTATAAATCGATATATATATATATTGTGTTATATTCTGTGACGAATCTATTGAAGAAAATATCATCGCCCACCAACCTATTTATTCACTATTGACTGGATATATGTAAACATATCCATTTATTGCAAATAGCTGAACAATTATAACCTATTGGTGTGTTGTAAGTATATGAATACGATCGGCGTTCTAAATATGTTATGCTTTCCGGTACTAAAGGTCGCTTGCCCTTATACAGCTGGTGCTTGGGTGAAAGGCAGGTGAAAGTGCCTTGTTTATTTGATGACGATAGCGAGGTTGTGACTGAAATAGATTTTATTTATTTCAGTAAACATAGTATTCGTGACGACGTTAGATCATTCACAAAAGAAAACAGCATTCTTTGAATCAACAAAACATTGTGTACGGCGTTTTTGGACTCAATAAAAACGGGCGCATCCAATTCCAAGAATACCGCAAATCATGTACAAGGGCAGTACGGCGATACACGTCGTACGATACAGCGATCGCGTACTTAATGAGTGCATGTATGTAGTATTTTCATGACAAGCTAATTTATTATTATACAACTTCTCATAATATGCAGTATAATGTCTGCTTTTGGTGTCAAATGTCATTTTCGCCACATGTTGAAATCTTTCAGCGTCCGATGTAAACATGAGAATGTGCTAGGAGGTGAATAAATGTGACGTACGCAATTCGAGCGAGCAGATATTGTTTTCACTGTCAGATCAATGCAATCTATTTTTTTTACAAATATGGATTTTTTTTCATATTACTGACCAAATACAAATGTTTTCGCGCTAAATATCTGATTCTAGTTGTAAGTATTATTATTAAGACATACATAGGCGTGGATATGTGGAGAAGTAATCAACAAATTATATCTGTTACGACATCACTACACTTGGCATCGATTATTCAGGTCAAACTATAAACACGGACGTCACGATAAAGATACAATGACTTTACATTCCAGTCGCTATTACGTAGGGTTTCATTGGGAGTACGACGCCATCCAAGTGATGTTGACGTGTTCATCAACTACCTATATTTACCATGCAAACGACAAATGTGGACAACTTACTTGAAATGCGTAATCTCATGATGTGTAGGTTAAGTCACGTGACAGTCCTGAAACCTTTCATGGAGAGACAGGCAAAACAAATCCCCAGAGAGGAGAGGAAACCAAAGCAACTCAAAACAACAAAATGGTACATTGTGTGAATGTTTATGCTGTAGCTTCGCAATGATTATATTTTGTTTTGTTGTTGCTACAAAGTTTGCAAGGTCCCGTTTTCCGTGCCAGGAACTAAACCAGCAAGCTACGTACGCACTGTATATACAGTGTTTATACGTGTCATGCATTTCATTAGCACACCCAACGCCCTCTATCTATTGAATAATGTTATATAATGGATTCTACTGTACTGTTCATATATGTACATGGCGACAACTGCTTTGTATATTGACTTGCCTCTTCGCATTTATATGAATGATGTACGCGTTAGGCTACGGTTTTTGCGATTCTAGATCACGTTGTATTTTTGTCCGAGTGACTATCAGCTTTTTGTCATTTGAAAGCTCTTGTGTATAGCTGGTTCAATCAGATCAAATAAATCTTTGTTTGGGATTTGTTAGTTAATTAACTTTTTTAATTTTTTTTAATTGTTTTCATTCATTCATATTTTATTAAATCATTTAATTGCTAGGAGGTATTTTTCTGTCTATTGTTTCCAAACAATTGATGATCAGTAACAAATAAAATAAATATAAACAAATTAATAATAACAAATACATAATAAAAATGAACAGCCTCAAACCTTATTTTAATTATTTTTCAACCTGAAACTTATAAATAGAATAAAAAACGCAAATATTGCAATTAATCGTCTTCATCGAAACAACAAGTAATGCCTATCCTTCAAAATAAATAATCAATCCTTATCGACGGAATATGTTGGCCATTACTCTATCAAAAATGCGATCTTTCTATACACAACATGAACATAATTACTTTTACTAGATATTGATGTGTTGACTTCTCTGAGGAATTGACAATTATGAATGTAGCGTCTGTACAGACAAGAGCATTGAACTGGTAATGTATACTGGGCATAGAATATACTCGCAATTCTGTGAGTACTTCATTTGCTATGAGTGCTAGTGCTTTGATGTGGCATCCTTCGCTCAGAGCTGTAAGAACTGTATTCTTTCGTAGCACGCAACCGTATAAAACCATTAATAGCTCTCAAAACTCGTATCTGTCACATTGTTGTTTCAACAAATCTTTGGAGACTGGTGTTAACATCCAGTTGAAACACCACCTTCTGTGACGGGAATTTTGACCTAGATGTTGGTAAATGCGGTCTATTTATAGATTCGGTAACACGTTCAAACATGAATTAAATCGTCAAAGGCCGATTAAAAACTCTAGGAGTGCATTTCTTTCATTATAAATGGACACTCATTCCAATCCAAGTATCTTCTGAAATAAAAACAAATATTAATATCTTGAAAAATTCACTTCACATTTAGTATCTTCATATATTAAAGTTCAAAGTTCAACGATGTCCCGGATGTTTGCCTCCCTGGGCAGTCTTCACGATTTGCTGTTTTGTTATATACAAATATGCCAGATGTAACATACTGAGATCACTGGGGAATTCACTCAATTTGATCACTAATAATTAGTCAATGGTCCTCAATGTAGCGTCATGCCTCTAGGTGCCATTAAAAGACGTGATATAAATTACAGCACCCCCGTCATTACAAATAGAATACATATATATTTTCCAGAAAGTAAATAACTTCTAGCACACAGCATGCAGCATAGTTACACACGGGAATATCGTTTGTTAGCAGCGTGGTTTCTACAGCTAGGTTATTCGCTGACTGCCAAAGGTCAATAATACTTCGAAAGAGTGTTGATTAATCAGTTACCAAGCCAGTCATTCAGAATGGAAAAAAGTGATGAAAAGACTGATAAAAAAATTTCAATTTATTTCTCATCCAGTTATGATGTTAGAAATCGGCGAAAACGTGTTTCGCATTTAATTTTTCGCAATATGTTGTTTCACATATAATTTCGTGCAATATTTTTTCTGATGGATAACGATTTGTATGTAGGTATATGAAATTATTTGAACGCAGTTAGACATACTCTATTCGTTCTAATGGTTTAAGTTTCTGAAACATAAAACATAACACAGTTATTCTTCATCAGAAACATCATTTTGCTTTATAGCAAGGTTTAGTGTAATATCCACAAAATTTTAAAGAGGCACCCAACGAAAGTGGTAGTGTGCTCCATAGAACATATTTTCCATTTGTCGGTTAATTTTATCCGAGATATTACTGACCATTCAGGATGTCAGATAGCAGGTGCTAGCTATGTCGTTACTTGGCGCCACATCGACTGCGAAACACCTAGTTTCAATTGAAAACTATTTAGGGAATGAGCGACAAGGTCAAACGTTGTTAGTTCGGGTATTGACATTCACTTATATATCCATAATTGAAACGTTCCGGGAAATCTGACAGGGAACTAAGTTATGAAACTGGATAGCGTAAATGGACTTGTGCCTCCAAGTTACACATACATATTAGATCATTTATATATTTATAAGGTTTAACATGCTCACAGTGAACGTATAATGACTGGTCATAAGGGCGACACGCTTACGCATATACCCCCAGAGAGATTTGATCTTTTATAAAAACAATTTACAAGCTACTTGTCTGAGCATTTCCAATTAGTTCACTACATATTGTATTGATACATTTAAAAGCTAATGAGAGGTCCAAGATTGTGTCATTTAGAGATACGTTTGTTTAATAAACTGAAACAAACAAAAACTGTTTAAGGTTCCAATAAATAACACACGCCTATATTTTCTTTTTGGTACACGGCGTGACCCAAGTAATGAAATAAAGTGCTCACCGGCGATATTCATTCGTCGTAATGCCGCGAACACGAATTCCGTTTCTTTCTGAACTGATGCCATAATCGCACGTCTTGGCTTTTTAATCCCTTCATATTTATAAGGAATTGAGTTATAAGCCATATTGGAAGAGCGCTGGTGACTTTGAAATTGAAACTGTGTTTTTTTAAATGTGCGATTATAAATAGGGTGTCAACTACTGCATAATTAACGAACCTATTTATTTATCTCATTGTAAAAGGGAAATCTATGCTTTAAAATCCGTAACCATGATTACCCTAAACGCAATACATCCCCCGTGACCGTTTTATAACACATCACATTTAAATTATGCAAGCTTACACAAATGACACACGCTAGTCAAAGGATTCATTGGATATTCGAAACTAAAAATTTAATTTAAAACCCACACAACGCAACCCACGTTTCCAATACGTGCAATATTAATATTCGTGTACATTCAAGAAAACCGCGAACCTAGTTTTGAATGAAATTTCAACAACGTAACCTATTCTACAACACTGTAAAGAATTGAATAATTCAACCGTGACGATTATTAATGTTCACAACACGTCCATATGTTTTTTCGTTGTTTGTGATTTGTTGCTGAGAGTACATATAAGGTAAAATATATTTCAAAACACCGACGAGAACGCTGTCCTGCAAGCCACGAGTACCACCAGCAACGCACGCTAAACTGCAGTTTTGTTCACGTCCGGCTTAGTGATAGGTTTTTCATATTGCACTGCACCTCCAAAGTCAGCCACTTTTAGAAAAAAAGGCATCGCTCGTATTGTTTGGTTATAGCCCACGTCCCAGCTGGCCGTTGGTTTGTTGTGAGTCTGCGTAGAAAACACGGAGAAAATACGCAAAGGTCTATTTTGACGATGGGCGGATTCATGAAAAAGACCTAAGTATATACTTTCCAAGCGGACTTTGGACTTCGAAAAAGACTCTATTATCGCATGTGACTTTCTCAGCACGCGCCAAGATACTTACGTATTCTTACACGGCAGTGCATGTAAACATTTCCTATGTATCGCCCACCGCCCTAGGCATGTTGGGAAAAAGATAGCCAGAGGCTATTAAGCAAATTCTGTATCATTAGTAGTACTGAGGACTGGCAATCACGGGAGATGTGGCGACGAAGAGAGGATATTCTAACCTCAAGATCCCGAGTGTAACCATGGATACAGTTCGGTAATTATGCAGCAGACACCGCCCTATATTTCATCGTACATTTTAAATCACATCTACAAGTTCAAAGTCACCAGGCTCTTAAAATTTAATCTCTTGTGAATATGAGAGGATTAGAAATGCGAATTAATGTGAAGCAAATATAGAATCGAACACGTGCGCTTATGGCAACTGTTCAATTATGCTATGGTACCGAACAGTACATGAGGTAAAAACGGAATTCGTGTTCGTGGCATTACGATGGAGTGAATATCTCGAGAGAGCACTTTATTCCATTACTTGTGTCATGTTGTGTACAAAGAAAAGACTACACTCTAATCTAAAAAAAAGTTCACCTTCAAAGTTATAGCTTTTTTTTTCACTTTTCGAGTGTTTAACTCAGTGGGTGTTAAACGACCGAATCTCTTAATGACACAGTCTTAGACCTCTCATTAGTTTTTTTTATGTCTTCGAGTGTGTAGCCGAAAGTTTTAGTTTCAATATTTTACTATCCTAGGTGGCGCTGATGTGTTATTGTATCTAGACTCACTCTTATCAGTCAAGTTGCCCGACACAAAGCGCAATGTATTATGGGAGAATAATTGCATTTGCATATAACGGGCACATATTGTGTCATTGGATAGTAAAATAAGTAATTGTTTTCAATTAGGATTTATACACTGCTACCATAGAAACGAACGATTTTTATTATCTGCATGTCGATAGCATGGAGTCATATAAATAACTGAAAGTATAGCACATACATTGAACCAACTTAAAAGATTGACAGTCAAAGGTCTTGACATTATATTATTCCCTTTTTAATTAAGGTTAAGTATACTTGTAAGAAACATAATCACAATGTGGCTATGAGTTCACGTCTAATGATACTTAAATATATTTTAGATTACTCTCGGAAATTATACAGATTGTCGTTGAGTCGGACTGCCTGTCAATGACGGATGCGTTGATACTCCATCTAAATACATGTTGATTTATTGTATGCAACCATTCTGTAGGAAATACCCCTTGTAACTACAAAGTGACTCAGTTGATTTTATTCACCATGATAGTATACTATAAAAGGTACATATATAGACTAAAAATATCGCAAAAAAAAGTCGAACCATCTTGCGACAAGACAGCCCTTGCTAATATAGTAAGCATACAGTTCCCATAAGGCTCCTTGAGTCACCCTTTATAATCACGCGCTGCCAGAACCAGATGGAAGTGCACATAGCCATAGGCCTGAACGATACATAATATCACTCACATAATGTGTGCATGATTGTGAAACCCTGTGTTCAGTTCAGCTTAGAATCAAACGTATAAGCCAAACTAGTGCAATGTACTATTTCTAACATATATGGCAACATTGTTGATAATTAAGTCATGTACTTTGTCACGCATAGGCTTCGTTTGGAGGTTGTGGACACTGTGTAATTCCCCTTCATAGACTTATTTCCAAATTGAAACACTACATTACTATACACTAAGTATGAATGACAATGCGATGCCCACGTGACGGCTGTTGTATTTGCTATACGCTTTAACGCCGATGGATGAGCTGTTTGTAATGTTAGTGACATTTTACCATTAAGTGCATGTTTTCCAACACAGTGATAGCAGGATTTATTCCAGACTCTGGTGATTTCAAGATACGGTATCGACTAGTGTCAGTTTGCATCAATTACCAATATTGACACGGAAAAAAATAAAGAAAGATTTACATATATACTCATATATTTACATGTATACTGTCTATACATATTAAAATGTTAGACCCCAAAAAAAAGCAAAAAAAAAAACAAAAAAAAACGCATTATCCATTTTCTTGCATGTATGATAAGATGTGAACATATATATTTCTTGTGCTTAATGGAAAAACGATTATTTCATAAATACAATGCTTCCGTTTTGGTTTGAGGCAACCACATTGTTTGTAAGAAATCTGAGTTGACGTGCGACTCGTGAACTACTAACGACCCACACAATAATTTCTCAAACCAACCACCGCGATGATTTGTATAAATTGAATGAATTTCGGTGTATTAAATCACTTCTTTTGCTGAAGGGGTACCGAAAAACAGATTTCCGGTTGGCAAGATTCTTTTGTTTATTCTAAATCACATTAAAATTGTTTCGACTGCGCAGCTACTTCAGTTTAAGTGCGGTTGAATATGTAAAACGATTTCGGTCGATTCAATAAATAAACAAACATTCTATACTAAATGATTTGCACTCACATTTACATATTCATTGATTTATCCCTCGACTTCCAGGTTCGACATATCACGTGGTCATTCCTAGAAGCACTAGGTTCCGAGTCATAAGATCATCGGTTCAATTTACAACAGTAGTTCAGATTGGCGCCTGCGTACACCATCAAACCAGTTCATGTAAAAAAGACAAGACGTTGAATGTACTCAGCGTGCAAACAGGAGTGTCGAATTTTGTCACGAGACTTGGTGACTGTGAATCCTGATCGAGGTTCGTACATTATTACTACATTAGAAAGCGAGAGGGAGAGAAAGAGCGAGAGAGAGAGAGAGAGAGAGAGCGAGTGAAGTATATGTACGTATCTTGGTATATCTTGGAAAGGATCCAAACCCGTTTTGCTGTGTTTTGTTTTATCAGACAACCTCGCATTAGGATTCCGTTAGTGTGCTATCGTTGAGGCTACCAGTGCCGATGTTTTATTAGTAAGGCACGTTAGTAGTAAACAGAAGGCATCGTCTGTGTATAGTACATGTATTTTTTACGTTCTCCAATGAATCCTACGTTTCAATAATGTACTACGAATGCTCCCGTGTATGTGCTTCAAACATTTATGTTCAGTTTACTAAGCGAGCGAAAACATTTTTGCACGGAGAACTAATTTCAACACATTTCCCGTCACGGCGTTGCAATACTATAATAATAATAATAATAATTTCTCGTTTCATCGTGAATATTGTTATAGTTATACACCAAATTAACACCCTATTCCACAGCTATAGTCAAACTACTAATCGCCAAATGTGTTTTAAACGAAGTATAGCAAATTATGCCAAGTAACCACTATGTGGGATTGACGAATTTAAAAAAATCAGACGACAAGATCACAGAACCCCTACTCTTACATTGTTTCAATATATCTAACGCCGGACAACAATGTAAAATCGATGTAGCGTCAATTTTCTCCCTGATAAGCCAGGTGAAAAAGAAGACTGACTTGCCTCGGGAACGATATAATTGAAAAGTAAAAATAACATACCCAAGCAGTGTAAACAGCATCACATGAATTACTAAAAATAACGGCATTCACTGAACCGTGCTTTATATTTAAAAGCAATAATTCATTCATGACATTGCATTCAACGCAATTTGGAAATGTATTAATAACACTCGCTTTGCGTTTTGACTATAAAAATAATTATTTTTGGGTCAAAGGGCAGACAAATTATGACTGTACGCAACAATACGTCTTTTAAGTGAATTAAAATTCAGTTGACTAATCGCAGATTGATCAATTTGCTAAGATACATTGTAGACGTCTCCACTACACGAAACCGGATCTGGTCAGATCGCATAAATACTTTAAACACGAGACACACTGCAATCTCTTTTGGAGTCCGCCTTATCATTTCATGCCACAAGGTGTTATTATGTTTCAAGTTATATTGCGCAGATACCGTATCTATTGTATCTAGGTTTGAAATATAATGTGAAACGTGATTTCCCAAACTACCAATGCACTAATATACCAATCTCAACTTTTAACAACCTCACGCAATCACACATAGCGCATTTTAATGATTAGATGCGATTAGATTCTTGAGAAAATGAACCAACACAACTTTGACCATAACCATGTTCATAGTTATACCACATAAATGCACATAATTATATAACCACATTATTAATACATATTTATGATAAATAACAAAATCACATTCCCATAAAATAGCACTGTCGTATGGGAAAACAAGTTGCTCATACATTTATGTATTAACATATATGATTCAATTGATAGGGCAAATCGACATCCGAACGCACCCTTGTAGTGATACACTGAACGCACTGCGTAGCAACGAGTACAAAGTGTTTTCACTTTCACATCTGACTTCACAGGATTACAATATAGAACACACTGTGAACGCGGGCACATTCAAGTATTTCATGTTTGTCATTCTTTGCAAGGAAAGTATATGTGTTTAAAGCATACCGCTATAGGTAATCCGTATTCATGTCAGGTGCGCCGAAGGACAGATAAATGCTGTCTGTCCGAATGTACTACAAGTGAGTCCGCCTGGAGTTATTATACATTAATTGCATCCATCTAAAATGCTAAGTGCAACTCAAGATGAGATAAGAGCTACTCATTATCTTTGGAAGAAATTGTAGAACACGTCCTGGATACACGATGAAGTTATAGCAGATGGTTAGAAACACTCAACCCCAGAAGTTAACATATTAAAGGTGATTTTGTATTGTGCTCGTCATCACCATATAGTTGCTTATTAATATCTGTCAGGTAGTCTCCGTTTACTTTTTTTATTTATCACGCGTTGACATTCTTGAACCAAGAATATAAAAACGAACTCTATGTGAGCGAAATAAACCTAATAATAAAAGAGCGGTCGTTCAATCAAATTATCATCTATAATGATCCCGATGAAAAACAAGAAAAAAAATGTTCCAAATGACACTAGATTATATAAATGGCATATTTTGGTCCAATTATGCCTGGAGTGTATGAAATGAACAAGGGAGGCGAGAATTATATTCATACGTTCTTTGAATTATTCGTGTATAGAGTTGAATGAGTATGTTCCACGAACGTCATTCTACTGTGATGTGGTTCCTATCAATATTGCCCTCGTGACTTAATATTTCTTCATTTGTGATTCAAGAAGGCATTCACCCCCGCGATGATCATTTTATATAAGGAGATAACAAAATCATTATCTTGGCTACACTCACCCGATGGGAATTCGTCTGCCCAGTTCCCCGTTAACCAAGTTAACACCGTGCAAATCAGCCATGTAACGAAGAGTTGTGCATTCATTTGTGGCATCGTGTACGTGACTGTTTTTTCCAATAACGCTACTTACAGGCTTCAACACTCCTTTCACATATTTTGTTTACTATATTCTCTGTGAATATATTGGGAATACGGCGATGTCTAACTAAGCCGCACACAGACCGTTGTTGCCACTGTTTTCATTGTACAGCCACCTAATGTGGATTATGCTGCCCCCACACATTGCATCGCAAACATATTGTCTGGCAGTGTATACTGGAGAAAGAAGCAGACAGACAGGTCTGAGTGTAAGGCTTGTTTTAAATATCAAATCCTGTTATATATAATTCCACACAACCGTACGCACAATGGCGCTCAACTTCGTCTATCTCTAGCGGGCACAGCATTCCTATATAATAATTCAATAAATCGATATACATTAGAAATTACCTCGACCTAGTTTTCCCCGTCGAGGATTATTAAAATATTTATTGTGGCATAAACAAACGTAACATGATAAATATAATTGGTCGTTTTCAAATTCCCAGGCTTCGAATAATAATTAAAATGTTATCATGTCTTTCATGTACATGTGTTTTCCTGTAATGAATTATGTACACAAACGTCCCAGGTGGAGTATGTCACGCAGAACAAGGATATGTATCATTCCACGCATTCGAGTTCGTGCAGCAAAGGCAAGGCGTCAGGTATAGCTCAATACAACTTTGAACTGAACTTTAGGAACTTTTATTATAGTCTCTGATTTCAAATTGGTTACTTCTCTGGACATTCATAGTGAAGAGGTGGAATTAAAGACTAATGAAGCGCTGATTAACACTTTACGGCATTCTTACATATTTGCTAAATAGATGACATGGTCGAGTACATTGTTTTTAAAGAACAACCCCATCTGTGCCCTGTCATAATGATAACAGAAGGTGCAGAGCCCTTGATGTAAATTATAATAATGTGTAAAACTTAGGCGTGAATGACAATATGTCTACAGTTCTGAAGAAAACATAGATCATTTGAAAGTGTTTTTGGTCGATGCGTTTTCACAACAATAAAGCACAATGTACTTTGTGTTTTTTTATTAAACTGACGAACTGGGTATATTAAGATTTACATACTTCAAATAATAAATCCCTGTTTGACGGTGAATAATTTACATTTCCAGGTTTATCACTCCCTACCGTCAATGTCTTGTCAGTATATCTGAATTATTGATACTGTGAAAAGTTGTTCTGTGCTATTAAAAAACAAACTTGTCAATTGCAAGTTCGACAAAGTGCTTGAAAATTTACTTGTGTTCGAATGTAGAGTCTTCACTTAAAAAAAACGTGTAATTCCACATATGCGAAATCAAAAATATAATAGGAGCGTATCATGCTGAGAACGACCCCTAAGTAAGATAATTGGTGTTTTTGTATGATAACACATGGAGATAAATGGGGTAGATGGAAGTTATGTGAAAAGGTCAAATTGTAATGAGATGATATACCATATATGTTATTCATAAGATAAAATTAACCAACTTCACACCATTTATAAGTTGATATGGCAACCAAATCGGACAAGTACTTAAATTCTGGCAATCTGATCAAGTCAAATTGCTTTTTACTGTGAAGCTTGTAAAGACTTCAGGATAATCTGGATGTATTATGTTATCACATCGGGATATCTAGGTTTCCACAGCAACGATTTTTTTATATATTAAATTACTGTCTGGTTATATCCCGGCTGGAATAGGTTATCCTGCTGCATTTCCAGAAGATTGCAGGTCGTAAATACTGATCAACACAACTCAGTGTGAGTTTTTCCGTGCCTATGTCGATATACATGTTGCAGGAAATAGTTTAAATATAAAATTGACAAGCGCTGATAAAACATATTTCACTGAATATTCTAATTTTGGCCAATATTTACAAAATTTAGCCAAGAGACATGCACTACACAACCAGCAATTCAGAATGTCATACCATTTCATGCCCTGCAGCTCACTCGCGATAAGCACGGTACGTAAGTTCCGTACTTTTGACTGACAACTTACCCCTAGTGATTATGAATATACACACACACGGGCCATTTTCTTCTTTATATATCAGACACATTCTCGTCACAATCACCGTATACAAGTATCAGTATTATCAAATGAATTTCTAGGTGATCATACAAGCGATGAGCGTTGCTTTAAACAACATAATCGATCAAGAAAGGCAAGATCTATTTTAATTCGCCGTTGCATCATTTGTCGTGAACATAACGCGTTTATGGGCCCTTCGGCGAAGGCTATGATCTCTGATTCCGATGTACACTCATCGTTCCGATGATTTAATGATTCCCTAATGCATCGTTGTTATGCGCTACATTGCAGGGTTTGGAGGATGACAACACGTCGGGTTTTTCTGAACTTCCAAGCTACTATTCGTTGAGTCACCAACTTATTGATGCCTTAAGTTAAATTATTTCCCTTTATTTTTTGGATTTGTCCCGCATATATACAATATATAATTTATAGTCTAAAATATAAAAATTTAATTTTGAAAAATATAATATATATATATATATCAATTTCTAAGGTGTTCAATATATCAATCTATGTAACTCGCCACTTCCTCTTCTTTGTGTAACGCGTCATTCGTACAAAAAATAATATGCTGAACAGCACAAGTGCATGGAGGTTATCTTATTGATCGCGGGGATTCGATGATGATATTGCTTAATTTCTTCTCATTAAAACAGGAGTAGGATTAACCTCCAATGATGCTGGATGTTGGCAAGAAAAAACCCACTGCCAGCCTGATAGTCATTTTATTTTTCGTCTCTAAGTAGGATTACCATATTTCAATTTCATATTCTTATTTCTTGTAAGCTAAATAGCAGCATACACGTTTTAAAATATGGCAGCAAGCAGCAGTATGCAAGTTTCAAGCTATGTAATATTGTTGCCATAGGCACGGTTGTCAAGAGCCAAGTCTCCTCTTTATATTGAATATTCACTTCATTTTCAAATACGTTTATGTTTTGTAGATTTCCATAGTAAATATGTAAATACCATCATCAGCAACTCAATAACGACGATTATACACATTTTGCCTGATATTCATACGTTTAAATATAGTTTCTAACTAAGGTAAATTTTAAAATGTATATTGTGCAGTATTCAATTCAAACAACGGCAACGTTTCTTCTCTAGATTTGAAATGTATGGTATTCCATATTCTTTATAAGCAATGTTAATTTTTATACCTTTAGCAATTTAATAGATTCACCTACAAACTCATGTAGGACAAAAATAATTAAATTACCACGCATTCATTCTGTAAAATGGTCTCGATGCTATCATTCCATCAAGATAAGGTATATAGCAGTTATATTTGCATACATTTAACACAACATGTTAATATTTAATACAGAATGTTTAACAATTTTCCTCTAACCCTGCAATACACTCTGCTATATATACCTATGTATTTGTAAAATGAAAATATTAGTATCAATGAGAAATTTATATGGAATCCTACTTGTCCAACAATAATGGAAGGTAAGCATAAGATCACTCTGATGACCTAAACATGCTGTGAACCATATTCAATGTTATAGCTACTAGGGTGAAATTAGATTGTTAGATACTGCGTTCGTTTAATGTGCAATACGGCATTTCTGTTACATCAAAGATGATTTTAGGCAACGATTCCTTTGACTTTTGTTTTATTCTAGCGTAGACTCACCCTAATGGCTACCCTAAGGCAAAGAAATAAGTGGCTCACCTTCAACATGTTCAGAAATTGTAGTACATCGTAGGATATAGTTTACTTTTTCTTCTTTGATTCCTTTTAATGGATGGTCCCTTTCAAATATTCATTATTTGAAAACAATTAGAGCAAATGTTGTTTTTTTTCTGTGCTCTCAAATTACTGTAGGTTAGGTTGCAAACATCCATGGATGAACTAGAGTAATATCGTGGTATACCTCTAAGCTATGTAAATTAGTACCCAGAGTTTGGATGTTACTGTTAAACTTAGCACTGATACCCTGTAGGGATTATGAAAGAAACATACACAATGAATAAATGCAAAGCTCACTCCCACCCTTAACTATGACCTACAATCTATGGAGTAGGAAGTATTATTTCTAGCTCGTGGAACAACTATAAAATGGGACTCTAGATAAGCTTTGTAAATCTATGATATATGTGCTCAAAATCTAAATTAGATCAACCTTAAGCTAATGACATACTAAAATTGACGATAAAAATGTCCATGCTTATGATATACTCCATACTGTTGATGTGAGGTGGGATTCAAACACAAATATGCTGTCGAATTCGAAGGTGGCTGGGGACCTCGCAATTAGTGACTTTTTCAGGAAATTAAATCCACAAGGACACAACGATACTTACTATTGCATTACTGTTTAATCTTAAAACTGGAAGGGGATTTCCGAGATCACATGGGTAATGCTTCTCGACAATAATTACATGAGTTCCAAATTTAGAACTATGCTATTGCATGTTTACTGTACCCCCCCCCCACTAAGAAGAAGGTAATTCAGTATAAAGGCAAATTCAAAATAGTAAATATAAATGAAACAATGAAAATCAAGATTAAACGACATTTGAGCTCTGTAAATATGGCCCACAGATACTCACATAAAATCTGTCTATGAATGCACTAAAGGCCTGACAATTCTTCTCGACAGTTGTAAGAATTCTTAATCCATATATCATTTTCTGTGCATGAATAGTTTTTGTCAGCTGAATGCTGTGCTAGGCCACGGTGCACAGTCACAGTGCTAGAATTACATTTCGAATATGCGGAACGACCAAATCCAGCAACGCGTACGGTTTCTAAACCGCCTGTCAGTCAATGAAAAAAAAACGACTATATGCCTGAAACGTCAATAGTCTAACAATAACATAGAAGTTAAAGCCACCAATGATATGTATGGAGTAAGAATTTGTATTATTTTATTGACTTTAACTGTAATGTCTGCGGATGTCGACGGATCCTGACTCATCAACAGATAATATCAGAGCAATAAATCAAACCACATTCAAACACGAATTCTTAGATGAACAATACTAACATATGAAACATCAAGTAAGACTGATGAAGAAATGAGCGCTTGGACCACGAGTCGAATTATTAAGAAAAATAATATTATTTAGATGAATAAATATATTATTTCAATCCAGTCTTATTTAAGTGAATCTTGGCAGTGTGCCATATAATGGACTTTCCTCAGGAGAAGAAAAAACATCGATTATCTAAGGAATAATGTTTGGAATGACGTCATCATGCGGCCTATGCTTAAATTAAACCGACGTTAACTGTTCTGTATATCGTCGTCACATTGTCGGCTGCACAATATTATACAGTAATGTTAAATACTAGTAGCCGCCGTACAGGGGACAATTGTGTAACTTTCTTAACAATGATATATATGTGTGTGATATGTTACGTATACATAATCTGTCTATTTCAAATGAAAACACATCACTAATGAATAAAGATTCAAGCAAACGCTGTTTGCTAACGTACTCAATGCGCGAATGAATACCTTTGTCTGAAGGCATACACGACACATGCGCGCTAGCTATATGCCCCCATGCATACAGAACAATGTACTCGGTTAAAACAAATTGAAAGCAAATGAGGCAGATCATGGCAGAGTAAATGAATTGAAATCAGAAAGAAGAGCACATTTCTTACACACATATAAAATGCAAGTAGGAGAGTTCTCACGTTGACATATGACATTGCCATGGTGCCTCCATGTAGTCAGTTATTTCAAGCGTCAACCAGTATCAATAGGACGAGCTTATTATAGTGTAATTATACGCCCAAGTCAATATTGTCAATACAAACTGCAATTGCTTCCAAACGTATCATTATATGGCTAAGGCGTGGAATGCAAAGCCAGTCAGTGCACACTACCTTGTAGCTTTCCATTTCAATTGCGTATATTTTAGATACATAGTGACATACTGTGTGTGTATATATATATATATATATATATATATATATATATATATATATATATATATATATATATATATATATATATATATATATATATATATATATATATATATATATATATATATATATATATATATATATATATATTCTCTTAGTACATGTATAGAACTGAACATGCGTTTTCATTGTATTTACCAGCGTAAATACAATACAAAACCTGTCTACAAATATGAACAGACTAGTAAATTGCAGAAAAAACGCGTGTCATGCGATTTGTGAGGCATTGACAATTATGCTACGTAAATAGACTCCAAAATCACACCAAAGCAGCGTCATTAGCGTAGAAAGTGACAATCACAGGCTTCACTTAAATGACGGCACTTATCAAAATGAGACTTATTTTCTATTTTACATCTCAGCTTGAGAGGACCTTTTTGCTTATTTAAGGCAATGAGTAGATATCGCAAAAAAAGATATCGCGCGTAATATAACTAGTTTTCTTGCCATACCGACAACATGCCTTTTAGTGAGTCTACAAAGTGCATTTTGTGCTCCACAATTTAATTTTCTACTTTGGTAGCATACTTTCCGAAACCTTCCAGCGAGTCACGTAATTCCAGGTTGTCGACTAGGGTGACCTCCAGGCACCTCGTCTAACATATGCACATCATTTTAATGGAGTTCGATGGCAGTCGCGTGAGTAACATCCAATTGCAGGATTATTCCTTCAATTTTGACCAGAAAACTCAGCCGTAGTCGGTTGAATTATATTTTTTCACGCAGTATTTATAAAATAGGCGGCTGCTGAGCCGCTAAGAACAATATTATTGACTTAGTATAGTATAGTAGTATATTTTAAAATATTTAGTATGTTATGCTTGTATTACATACATATGGCATGTGAATACCAACAAGTGTAACTAAGATGAATGTCAACATTGTAACTGTCCTTTCATAGAGTATGTAAATGACACTTAATTCAGTCAATCAGTATATCAGATTTAAGGTATATACATACCAGACACTCACATTGATCATAATTTCTACTTTTCAATTTGGAAAAAGATTAGAAATTGGAATTTGGGTCATTGAATGCTTTTAATAAGAAACAAATACTCTACCAATGAGCACGCCGGAAACATTAATCGGGCTCTCCGGTACCGTGCGCTGTTGATTAAAACGCCACAGAAGAAAAACAGCGCGAGTAAAAATGATGCCTTTTGAATCGGGATTATTGATACATTACCCTGGATATTACATGAATACCATGTGGCATTGTATTGCGTAAGATATTTACATATTGCTTATGTACGCAAATTTGAGTGAGCACCAGACAATTACTAACACTGTTTTGATTCGAATACAGAGTTTCTATATGGAACCTGATATATAATATATATATATATATATATATGCTGAACTATATGTGTGATTGCATTAGAAAACTGGATTGAATATGTACATAATTGTCTCTCGTAATTCCATCCTGGATCGCTACAGCTATTGTTGTAGGTTACGAGACACACCTTCGTCGTCGTCGTGGATGTTCCTGTGTTGTGAAGAAAATTAAAATCTTAAAGGAATGTTAATAGTTTTATTAGATATAAAATAACATTTCGCAATGCAAATCGTTTGTTGCGTCCGCCGCCATTTGTCAATTGATTAATCAATTATCTTTCAACAATTCTTTTATATTAAATATCCTTATTGCTTATTTACCATTTGTGTTTTTTTTAATTTAACATACTTGTCCGATGATATAGTGAGAAACTTATGACAAGTGAAGAGGCACAGTTTAAGTTTTTAATTAGCCTCCTAAGTATGTGATATTGACAACACGAAATGAAAAAAATATTTTATTAGCACTGTGAAAAAAACATTGTTTAGTCAGTGTACTATATTAACGATTGCAATTCAGATTGTAATAACGCGTTAGTATTAACGATTGTAATAATGAAAATCAACGCATTTTGTGTATTGTAACTTGTATTACCGACAGATTGTGTAGGATTGGAATATAAATTTATTACTATTAGTCTAGTCACTCTTCCATTGCCTTTTCGAGCAGATATACTCCATGTATTCGACAACTGGTGCAGAGAGTGGCGCCAGTCTGGAGGAAAGATTAGTACAGTCCTTTTGTTTTGTAACGCCGCTGCGGTTGTGTTTAGAGCTGAAACGTGTCTGTTGAAACTATTGTATTGAAACGTCTGTCACTACCAATTGAAACAGTTTCATACTACTCACCCCGACACAGTGGTGTGATAAAAGAATGCTGGTTTTTAGTGTATGCAAGTCGAGTGGATGTCCCATTTCTGCCTTGATTTGAACTGTATGTACCATTACTTGTCTCTTGTTTATTTGACCTTTAATAATTCTTACAGTGTATTCAGTTAATAATGTGTAACTTTTTTGGAAATGTTGGTATTGATGATATCTGTCAATGCCTCTGGAACTGTGGATGATGCTGATAACTTAAATGGATGTAACTAGAATATACATCAATATTGTAGAAAAGCGATCTAGACCGTCGATTTTCTAGACTAGTAACTGAAGTTTAATCAAAGATAGTTATTGGATTAATATAATATTTAGAAACTTATAATATTTGAAACCTGATTTACGGTTAAAATTCAACCGTTGTATTCCTAGAATTTAAGCGGGAGGGTCGGAATTGAGTCCCAAGCGACGATAACAACACACGCTAAAAACACACAGGCCCATGGTTATGGCCATCTGGCGCATGCGCAGGGCACGACTCCCCAGCTTTAAAGTAGAGATGCAGAGATGCAGGTTCGTGGGCACTTGGGAGTAATTTTTTTTTGCTTTTTATTATCCAAACAGTCTTGGCTATAAACTGTTAAAATTGTGTAGAATTGTGAATAGTGGAACATCCTCAAAAAACGATTTTAAAATATAGATAACAGGTGCAAAACATTCTCACTTTTGAATGCTTAGCAAGATTTAGCAAGGCTGTACATAAATAATAAAAAACAAACATGGTGAAAAAAAGGAAATGACAGGATCTCCATATTATGCACTATATTTAACTTTTAACAAAACAATAATACATTTAAAGTTGGAACTGTTACAGCCATTTTAATTATGAGCATTAGCAAACTTCTTACTGAGTGAATTGTTATGCAAATTAGCAATTATCTCAGCTTATTTTAGTGCACATCTCAGAACTTTAAAAAAATAGCTCCTAGACGCTTTGACCTTTTGTTTTGAAATTTTCACAAATGATTGACAATGTGTTTATCTTCAAAACGCCATCGGGGCATTGTTTTTGGTTGAAGAGTGTTACAACAATCGTACAGCCAACTAGCCTGGGTGTTAATTTACGCATACACTTGAAGTAGTGAAATTTGGGCTGCTGCCCTGCAAAATTGACAACTGGTAGACACTTTCCAAGACGGCACTTTCTTCATAGTAAATAGATGTACCCATAAACCAATTTTGACAGGAAACAGAAGCATGGTTTAGGAACTAATTAGTCTTGATCAAAGAATGAACAACACGAGTGTCTTTGATTATTAATTTGCATCTCTGTGCTTCAAGATTCATGCAACCAGTTTCCTCTCGTAGCATTCTCACTTCTGTTATCGCGCTGGTAAACATATGCTTCTATTTATTGTACAGAACACTTCGGTTCAATATCCCATTCTGCCCCCAACACGTGAACGTAGTATGACTGCACAATTCACACGATGATGACACAAGATCTAGTACCACCTATTGTTGTTAGCAGATATCGTTTCTTGTTAAATTGTATTAGTCTGGTCATTACCTTCCATCCACTTGGACGAAATATCCTGTACGTGATTCTTAACTGCTATATGAAAGGTCTTATTAATTGAAGCCTTTATTGTCAAAAAACAATCATCAGTGATAATTGCATCCTTGCCGGCTCCTCTACTTTTACATCCATTGAGCGATAAAGAAGGTACTTTGTGCTGCTCATATACTCTGCATTTATTCGTCAATTGATAAATAATGTGTTGTCTCCAAGGAAAATTCCATTTTCTGCTGCTGAGCTGTGTAATTCTACTATCAGTTAGTTGGATTATTTGCCTAGATTATTTGTAAACAATTTGCACAGTAGAATGCGTTGATTGCTCGGATTATAATGTTTTGCATTTAATGCAGCTAAGTATCCGTTTGTCTGCGCCCAAGTAGTCAATATTCAATCTTTCACGTCTCATTTATCCACAATGGAGTTAATTGCTTATATCGTCCTCAAGGAGCATGCACAATGTCTGTTTGTTACTGTGCTTACCAACCAATCTTTAAGGTAACCCATCAATCAATCAAATAAGTGTTTGTTATCCCCAGTGTAGTGGTTATGTGTTTTACTTGACATAATTTTGTCGTGCTAATAATTTTATAATGTCTGTCCTTTCATTAATTCGATACATTGACTCTTTGACAAGCTAAACGGATGTAGTTGCCAACTGTGGAAGTCGTTACATGCAATACATTAATGCTAAACGTTTACCAGACGTGGGAAGAGAGTATCAGCCCCTCTTGGTATATCACCCTTCGGCAGATTATGGCTTACTTGCAGTCATTTGCAAGATGACAATCTACTTCTTGCACATATTTCACAAGAACAATTTATTTTGGTATATTTCAATATACGTTAAATGTGTTTTCTAATCTCACAAAATCTAAATATATTAACTGAAATATATTATTTTAAGAGTTATTATTACGTTTATGTGCGGCCTTGTTCTTTTGTGCTCTTTTCCAAAACTGAAACATACACAAAACCGCAAAATGTAAAAATATGGCCATAACGCCGATAATACGAAGCCCACTTACAATATTAATTAATCAAGTCACATGAATTACCACTCTCCTGTCACAAATCATTTCGTAATGACCATTCATCAGTCAACACGAGGATCTATAAGCAACATATGGCATTCGTTTGACCGCAACCTACTAATTATAATCGAAGTATGTAATATAAGTGCACAGAATATATTACGCATTAATTAAGTATTAACAGTCGCAGTTTCGACACTAAGTACACGACGTCTTAATGGACTTAGTTCATTCCAGTTTGATGCAGTTAATCATAACTTGTAGCAGCTGAAATATTTTTGACGATTTATGCTACGCAACGTCAAATTACTTGAAGTTGCAAATCACGTGACGAGCGTTCATAAGGGCGGCCTGATTTCATTTACTAATCATTTGGGGAATATATTATTAATTCAATATTGTTGGTAATCTACGAGTATGCGCTGTTACCATAGAAATGAGATTTCAATATGAATACTAATCGACCGTATTCATTATTCTATCTATGTTGTTATGATATCGCGGTTTCTTAGTAGTTTCTCCCTTGAAACAGGACGTGCCTAATAAATGAATGTTTCGCTCATTCGAACATTTCATACCATTCTTTGATTTGAAATTGGATTGATTGTAGATGACTTATGAAAGCCCGGCCCACGTGAACCGATTTGAATCGAAGTCACGTTATAGATATGAACACGATAAGTGCTGCTGCCAGGACTGGTGTAAATGTAATACTGAATGCATTACATTAGACACATTTGTAAAGGTAAGAGTGTTATTGAAGATACCTTATTGAGTGACTTGTAGAGTCGCATAAAAGCCTGTTGCATCAGTAATCTCGATCTTATTCATCGTGGTGTCAATGCATCTGCCAAAACCGTTGATTTGCACGCAACAGATCTGCGCCTCAGTGGGCAGTGAAAGCGCTGGCAAGAAACCGAGTTATGAAAGATTTTATCCGCACGAAAGAAGAATACGGAATAAATGTAGGCGGTGCAACGGTAATATATTGCACAAAATTCTCACGCTAAAGTAACGACATAGAAACTAACCCACAATTGATGTTGTTTTTCTTGTTATAAACATGAAAATATTCAAATAAATGGCGTGTCCTTAATAATATTAATTATGGCCAATATTGTGCTAGAAGTAATATATTCCCCCCCTAATCACATAAGTTATGCGCCGCGTGGTATCTCACGTCATGGTATGCATATAAACCAATACTATTGTTTCCTCTAAAACGTAAACATCCATAAAACGCAATAACCCGCAAAACCCACAAAGTGTACAATGCACAAATTAAAACATATGGTTAAATACTCACATAGACTAAGTATATATAAAAAAACACATCATTTCAATAATTCGAATGTGTTATAGTCCCAACCAGAAACATCAATCATTTAATTATGGTGCCTGCTATTGTGATAAAATAATAATTTGTGTGACATATGGTACATTGTACTCCGTATGTGAAATACATCTCGTTGATTTTGAGCGTGCATCCAGTGGCATGATCTAGCGATTACAAAGTGCTAACACGGTCACACATCGAAATTGTTTCTCCCCCAACAGATATCAGTTTATATTGCGAGGCATAGCGTGCGGTAATTTACACGAGATGTTATCCACAGCCAAGCGGTGAGTGTTCATTTTGTAGGTTACACATTGTATTGTTACTGTTACATCAGTGTTTCGCGTTGATTACAAGTTATATCATTGTACAATCAATGTTGGCGTGTGTTAACACACGTTGGGAATCTGTAAAAAAAAAAAAACGTTTATAATGTCCCCGATCTGTGATACAGGGGTGGACGTGTTTTTTTTATCGGTAGAACAAAACCATATGCTGCAATCGTTCGTTCCCCAAGGCGTGATTAAATGAATATTTAATATGCATACAAACAAACGGGATATTCTAACATTCTATCAATAGCGTTATCACTGAAGTCGACACGTTTAACATTCAAACCATTCTGTTTTCAACGACGGTGTCATCACATATCCACATAGCCAGTGAATACATCGCTATATTCATGGTACAATTATTGCACGGATTGGATGTCTTGCAGTTACATTTTTCAGTTTGTGGATACGCACGCAATTTATTAGAACAAATGTGTTCATGTATTGCAATTATACATGTGCTTTCAATTTAATACGTCTGTACAGAACAAATTATTGCTGTTGGCGGCATTTCGTAACCCTGATGTTTTTTTTAGCTTGGTGCTCGCTGACCCCAATTTGAAATAAAATAGTCGTTACAGCTGCGTTAGACTAGGTTTGAATATGCTAGCGTATTCTGTGTGGCTGATTTCCAGCGAATGGTAGTCATGATGTGTGCAAAGTATACGTTTTTTTGTACTGAGGCAATTCTGCGTTATAAAAATAGGATTCAGATGTAAAATATACAGAATGAGGTGAATCACTATTTTTGCAACACAAGCCAAAAGGCCAGTAGAAATTACGTGCCATGACGTACTTCGTGGGTAAAAACCTTCCATGTAGCTGGAAGCAAATAAATTATAAATAATTGATGTTGATGATGGGGATTTTTTTATTGGATAACGCAACGAGGATAACATCTAGTACCACCAGACGCGAACGGATATATAACGGCGGTTAAGTGGTTAAGTCAATCGTGGTACTGTGCTTAATTGACAGTATGCACTTGATTTGAGTATAGGTCGGTCTCTAATTCGTCTCTCCGCAGTAAGAAGAAAAGTGCGATGATATAGATAATATATTATTATTGATTAAACTTGAATGCTGTTGTCATGTATATGCGACAACTTCAACGAAACAAGGGTTGAATTTTGAAACGAACGTTTTTCCAATGAGTGGAATACATTACAAAACGCCCAACAAGGCGTGCGGAGATTCTGTTCATTACAATAATCTGCTCATCCGGATGTGCTGTAACATTATTGTCGTTGATAGCGTTATAGTCAATTACAATCCAAGGTCATGTACTGTGAAACGCATGGATGTTCACCAAATCTATGAACATGTGTTAGCAGAATGGATGACGTCGGATCAACCACACTGCTAGCTTGGCATGTATTTAAATAGCTATACAATCTACCATAATAATGCAATTGAATACTTGTTAACAGCAAAGTCACACTCAAATAGACATTGACGCCAGTCGCAAATAACACTGATTAAAAAGCAATTGAAGGTCGTAATATTGTATAGATTACATTTGGGCTAATACGCTGCAAACTATGAAGGCGGAGTCGACTACTTTGTGTATTCAGGATATATACGATATTACGTTATTTCGAAACTGCTTAGGAATGAATATATAATCATGATCAACAGACCGTTTGTCGCTCTCTGTTTTCTACAATGATGAGTTGACTATCTGGAAAATGTCAACCCCCTCAATTTGAAAAAGTAAAAGCCAACCGATGCAATTATGTGTTATACTAACACTTTGCGGCTTCACAGATTGATAAGGTGTCCTATCCAGTAATATTCACATGGTGTAAATTGGGTAATCATTGTACGATATTTCGTGAGCATTTTTTTAAAAGTCAAAGGGTGATCGATATTAATTATTATCATATACGCAGACATTTTATCACCTAGGTGTGACGTCACACTGCGCTGACACGCGTTTCATATCATCACGTGGGTGTGATGTGATTGAAATAGGTTTGCTGCTGATATAAAGTTGGTAATGTGTTGAAACGTGCACAAATTATGGGGTATACAACAAAAATGTTAACATTGTAAAAGTAGGTAAAACTGTTGGTATAATTACAATGTTGTATCGTTTTATACATTTCTGGGCGTATTCTCTCCGATGTGTGGCGTTCGACTTCCAGTTCCCGACACCTCGTTTGGACCTTATAACACTTTGACTCAGAGTTCGTCAAAATTAAACAATTACTACTAGAAACAACGATGACGCGAATAATGCAATTATTTTCAAAATAATATCGCCAAGAAGGGTACCATTTCTGCCGATTTTGAAAATTTGTTGAGGCCATGACTGCAAATTTGCTTTCAACGACACACTCGTATAATTAGCATAAATTAGCATATGATTAGTAACGGTAATTACAGGTTTCATAAAATCATTTTATAAAATTTTATTGTCGTTTTAACACTCGGGAGTTTATCACCTCATATCACTTATTAGCTGGTTGACTCTTATCAGCCTATATAAGTGATAATTGGTGGTAACCTCTTATTGTGATACTTCTAACATTCGAAATAATAGGATGTACCGTTCAATAAGAAGCCGTATCTGCATTTGTTCTAGCGTTCGACCATTAACTGTTATCGCTCTTTGAATTATTATACTACAATCAGAAAATGATGTATAATAATATGGTTATCATAAGAATACCGCAACGTATGCACTTAGGCAGTACAACACGGAAACGCACCGACCTCAAACGACCGCTGAACTGCATTCATGAATATTTTGCGGAATTCTAGTGGTAACCTCAGATTATTATTCGTTTTGCACCGAGTACTATATAATTCAGTCACGTACCCGTAAAAGCGCGATCGAAAGTGACACAGACACGTACGAATATGTGATTCTTACGTCATATACGAACACACATCAAGTCATAGCAACAATGTGGCGCGTAACGGAATATACTATCGGCACTGAACACGAACTTTAGCATACGCACAAATCTACTAAGATGTTTTTACCGGCATTTCGGGTTGTAACAAGTAGGGAAAACGCTTAGTACTTGACTTAAAATTCCCGCATTAATAACTGTAGTCTTTCGTGCATTTTTTAAAATAACAGTTAGAAATAAGCAGACAGACACAAGAAAAAAAAATCACATTCTAAATTATGAGCTTGTCAAAGCATATATCGATTATGTACTATATAAACACACATAAATCCATATAGTTTGCAATGAAATGGCGGCGGAGGAGTGCTACCGTTCATTCCTGAATGATGAAAATCATGCTTACCACAGCTGTTACTTAATAGCGTGGACATAATTTATGTAAACTCTTTTCATTACTATTACCTCAATAATAGATTATTCAGCGGTATTAGCTAAATATCGAATTGCAAAGTGCCCTTCCCAACCGTCCTCGGTGTTTGAAACCAAGTCCCATTCTTTTCACTACGATTACGTCAGGATTCCGATGTCACAGTTGTCAATAACAGTGTAACAGTTGGCACCATTCGTGGTCGTCATATATTTACCTTTCGTAGTTTCAGGCTTGCGGTAAGTTACATTTAATCAGCATTTATGGGCAATAAAGATTGATTTACGTTTAAACAAACAAACAACAAGCTAACCAACAAAATAACATCAACTGTACTAGTGTGCGAATGACGTCAAACCAAACAACCGCCATTGATATTACTTGCCTACCCTTATGTTCGAACAATGTCGGTTTTTTATCAGAGAGGAGTTAATAGTGATTTTTTAGCACAGATGGGTCGCTTCGGCAAGGTTCAAAGATGAGCAAGTATGTTCCAGCAATATACTTCCGTTCTTTTTCAGAATTGGACAATGTAAATCAAAATTGCCTTGAGCGTAGCTGCTGCGTAGTATGTAACGCAAATATGTCATTTCTTAAACTACGCACCGCGAAAATTAATTTGCATAGTTTTTGTTTGCATGTGATCACTCCCGGAACTAATAATAAAAAAAAATCTAGAAAAATACACACACTTCTCAAGGTATCACTAAGTTATTCTTGAAGCCATTTCCCTAGTATGTTTCTCGTTTTATGTTTGCAATTTTCTGTGGTATAAAACAAAACGATGCCGTTGATATGGAAATATCACAACGTATACAGAGATTTACTTGTTAACGTAGTGACATCTTGAAATTGACATATAATATGCATATTTTTGGTGAATTCCATTTTCAGGCAATAATCGCCTACAAACATAATCTGACGTCACTTAGTCGACGACTTCCCTTTTTAATATATAATCAACGCAAGAGTTTTAACTAAAATCTCCGTGGCTCCTTCATCGCAATACACCACTTACGCATGTTCGCCTTAATTAACAGACAGAACTTTCCTCGCACACTCCTTTTCATCCATCAAAGTATGTTTGAACAATACTTATTATTTGCCACTTCACGAACGATATATATTGCAACCAGATCGGATAGCTAGTCGCACTCAATTCTACAACCCATATGTAAAACATCTCTTTTGCCGGGCGATGCTTTTTTAATGTTCAGACATTCAAACAGTTGATCGTTGGTCTATTTTGTACACTATTTTCTCTACTGGCTCGCATGTCATAAGTAATCGCTATCACGTCTATTGGACAAATATATCATTAATTTATTGCTCTCGAAATGAAATTAAAGCTGCACTGTGGCCCCGGTGCTGAACTATTTGCTTATCCAATCCAAAATAACTCAATTTAAAATTACAATCGCTAATTGTCCGTCATGTCACGTCTAATGATGCACCTTTGTACACTACTCGTATTCGGTCAGCGTTTGACAGCGTTGCCGCTAGCCATAATTGTTCGTATCCGCCAAGCGAAATCAATACTCACAGCGGATATTATCACCAGTGTATCAACCAATATTACTGTGATTAATGGCAATATACGACTTCAATTGCCTCTGTTCTGCTTATGATTAGTCGCGGATGTTGCACTTCAGTGCCCACCACTTTGAGGGATTTCGACCATATTACTTTCCGTAAAGCTCATTCTGACAAATGTGGCAATCACGTCTTCGTAAATAGAGCTCACTGAGCCCAGGCAATCCTCGACATATTTTTTATTGATTCCATTTCATTGGTTTTAACGAGAGTTGTTTTGTGTTCTTGGACTTGTAAATTTCGCTATACGATCCACTTTTTCATACACCAAGTATTACGTATCTGTCATACTCGATGTCATGTAATAATAGCGGTGGTAGTGATTTTTTAACATAAATAACATAAATAAAAAAAGAAAAGAAAACGGTAACGTAAGCTATAGTAGGAAGTACGCTAGTTTCACTGGTTCTCACCGAAAAATGTTACGATCCGCCTACCAGTCCCAAAGCCAAAATAAAACACAAGCAAACTTTAAAAATATGTAAAAATATTACCTCACGTCGGTTCAGCTCGTAGATACCAATAACAGTAAACTGATTTACTGTGTGAGAGCGAGGCATAATAGTCACTCGTGACATGACGTGGTGATATATACTGTGGCCATCCAACGGAACTTACTCTAATCCAGATGCATATAGCACCATACCAACTGAATTTATACGCAATATTGGAATCATTGGTTATTACAGTGGTGAAACCCAATTATTTATTTAATTGTCAACATTGGAAAAGGTTGCATCTGAAAGCGAAACCGTGGTTATTCATTGTACTTGTATTATTTAAATTCTAACTTGAGTCTCGCATGGATATGACGAGCAACGCGTAAAGTAAAACTAAACTCGCCTTGCCGCTTATCACGGCGACCCAAATGTATTGCTAGTTGCTCAACAGCAGCTGCATACTAGTACGGAAATATCCCGAGCTTTGCGTGACATAAAAACTGCGTAATTCGGGAAGCGGCAGCACAGCAGTAGTAGTATACACGAAGGTCAGTTCTCAATATTTATTTGAAATAAGAACCTAATATATAGGAACTGTTGATTTATTTATCAGTATTTACAAGCAACTATCTTGACTGTCAGCTGATGAATTTGGCAGTGAATATTCAGCGAGTTCTGTGAAAAAATCAATCATGTCGCATTTGATGCGTACTACATACATCATATCACTGCATTATTGACCTGAATGTAATGTATGAAATATTTAAAATATATTAGAAATATTCTTGGGCTTCCCTGAGTATATAAACTTTCCTATCTAGTTCAGTTTGTATTTTTACATTCCAGTTGCTTATATTTACAACAAGCAAATGAATATATATTTTTGTGTGTAATGATATCAGTTGCCATAATTAGGGAGAGCGAGTGAGCGAGTTGCCCACAATCTGTGTAATTATTATACAAGAACGTATGTTTACACATAGCCGATGGCGTTACAATATAATATGACTTAACATAAAACAATAATTATTCATGGTTATTCGCTTCAATCGTTCTAGCTACACCCCAATTAAACATTGACATGAGTTGTACAAAAACAGACTACAACAATTGAAATAGAACAAATATTTCAATTTACGAGCTTTATTATAAGTCAGGTTTCATTCCCGGTGAGAAGGTTTTAGTGTGTACCTACCGCGCTATCATATTGTTCCCCGGGTAATGAGTAATCCATTCAATATACTATTGTCTATAAATAAATGCCGTTCTCAGTGATTTCGTATCGAATTTTCTGTGTCGTGCAATTTTATTTTATATTTCTAATAGATGTGCCTGAACAGGGAAATATGGTCGCCATCCAATGCAACAATTATTAATCTAAAAATAGAATATGTCAGTACGGGCAGGGTCAAAATAGTTGAATATACGTCATTGTTGTCTGCTGCATATTTTTAGGATACTATGAGGGTTGACCAGTAGACATTTCTTATTGTTTTATCCACTTAAATTAATTTTGCTTTCGATTTTATCTCAGAAAGAGGTTGATTTGAAATGTGCTTTGCTTTAAATTATCAAATATGTGATTTCTTTTACAGAAATACAGTTGTTTTTTTAAGATTTTTAAACACAATTCCCTGTGCAGATTTTGTTTCCAAATCCTCCTCCACATTATCATTATTATTAATGACTCGAAATATTATGGCAGAAAAACCTAAATGATCATTAAGATACCTGTCTCACAAAATGAGTGAATAAATATAAAATAATCGACATCATATATTACATGTAACTCATGACGTCATTTAGGTTTAATAACGACATCTAGCGATGCCGTAAAACTATTCAGCTAACCTATTCGGTTCACTGGGAAAAGATACGTAAGTTGTTTTGAAATGTCATAGTGGAATCACAGCTCCACACTAGTCTTCAATGAATAGCAATTTGAAACAGTCTCACAAAACATAGTGGTATTACATTCAGGATGCTGCATTGAAAATGGAGTCTGTATAATAACGAGGGAGAAAATAATGACCGGCGCCACGCACAAAGCGACACTCCGATAGCTAATTACGACACGTACCGACATGTAAAAGGATTTTCTCATATTCATAAATTGTCGACGACTTTTCCGAGCATAACGGGACGCGTTGGCAAAACTACATCAGCCGATTGAGTGCAGGTGAAACGACATAAAACAAAAATCAGCGCAAGGGCCTCTTGTCGTTACTTGACGCCCAGAGCTTACAGTCACTATGTTTGTTTTTTCTCAATCAGTCGGACGTCTGTAATTACCCATTTATCGTCATGACAAATTGCACTGGCCAATCAAAGACGTTCGGCTGCTGGCAATAATACAAATTAATTAAACAAGTATACAGAATATTCACATTCTAAACTTCCAAACTTGCTCGTTTATTAAATAAATAATCAGTTGATTATATGCCCTGCAGTGTTTATGATTAGTTCTCTGACTGTCCCATTTTGCTATTCCTTTACTCTTATTATATCATACTTGGAATTCATATATACGTCACAGCAAAGAGGCTGGTTGCAGCCATGTTTGATATGATCACAGTAAGTCGCCTAACTACGTACAGTAACTTCAGTTAGAATCCCACAATAAATATCTGCAGTACGATTTTATTAATACATCAAGATATCAGGAGATTGTACATAATGTTGAAATTTTAACTGATCATAACGCAATTCACAAGAGCATTGCATATTGATATAATCTATCACGGTGAAGCATTCAATCGCCTAATTTGGACACAGACCGCAATATTATTCCAATCCATTATATGACAAGCTCGTGTTGGTGATCATGCACCCAAGGGTCCTGAACTTAAAAAATAATAAATCAGTACATCTGACAAAAACCTAAACAATGAAACTTACAAGTGGATAGGAAAGGGGTGGTTCCTTTAATCGAGAATATTGCCTTTCGTAACATATGATCCATCTGTCAATATTGGATAAAGACGTCAACGTAAAAGGCTCAGATGCAGAAACAAACTGGGAAGGTACGTTGGATACATATGACCTCACCAAATTCGAGGACACTCGCACACGGGGCATGTCATATATCGACATATCATATTCGCACTTGTGGAGACGTTTGTTGTTTTATTGGTATAAGATGTATCCATGTATTCTGTAAACAAGTGTATAATTTTAAATAATGACTCAGGAGGGACAGTAAACGTGGTGAGATATGGAATCGCGCCAATTTACAACAACACGAGTACAGAAATCCACTTTGATATTCCACTCGCTATGAAAACTGGCGGATCGCACGCGGTGACATCGTGACAAGGATGACACGCAAATTTAGCACAGTTTCAGCTGAAACAGGATGAGGTTTCGGACGCTTTGGGCACACAGACGTACCCATATTGCAGGTGACAATTATGATCGCTACACGAAATTGACAATTAACTCCATGACAATCGTACACTTCTAGGTATATAAGGATATGTCTTCGATATACAATTGATTTTCACTTTCAGTGAGACGAATCATTGTATACCCCTCAGTTACTATTTAATGCGAATTGGTCCCAATGCACGTATAGAACCCGTGTAAATTAGCTTGTTTGTTAACACGAAATTTGAACGCGCGCTAAATGGCAACTGTAGCGCTTCATTTTTTTACACTAGTATGTCCTTAATACGACTTTCTGATTGGTTCATGAATAAGCCATGCAAGTCTTTAGTCTTGTTCGTATATTCGTGAATTGACCCGAACTACAACCCAGTTATCGTCGAATAATCAGGTTACATGTGATACCGAATTACCAATGAGAACGCGCCATTCCAATAATCAAGATCACACGACATTATATTAATAACCAATATACAGTGGTTATTATAAGTGAGAATCATTGGGGTGGCATCTTTGTTGTCATGTTTGCCTGCTAACAATCATTATGTAAAATATTTTTGGCACTTTCGTTCCAATGTATTCCTTTCAATACACTCTACTTAAGTTCCACGAAAACAATTATCCGCTAACGACTGAACTCACAGCCCTCCACATTTTCGCCGTGACAGTGTGATAAAGTGCTGTGCACGTTGTTGTTGCACAACGGTTACCTTTTAGAAATTCTGTTTCCAAGCAAAATGACTACGGCTAATTCAAGCTGTCGCTCGGTGTATCTCAAATAGTTAAATGACAGTTCTATTTCGAGTGCAATTTAACTCCCTAAGGGCTTAGAACGCCACATTGCTGTTTTTCCTTTATTTTTGGCTTGCTTATATTATTTTCATCCACTAAAAATGCACGAAAATGTATTTGATGTTAACGAGTTACTTTAATTATCCCGGTGTTACAGTATCAGAACTATTTTCTTAGTGTGCCGGATGTCATGATAATCAATGAGCGTCACGGTATAATAATAACATTTGAATACAACATTTCCAAAAAAAATGCCTAATTCTTATACTGAATAACAAGAAATGTTTTGGATAAGACAAATGGTTATACGAGGATACCGAAAAGTATACACGAAGACAGTAAACACAGCAAAGGCAATGCGGCGGCGTACTGTCTGAGTGCATACTTTGCGGTATCCTTGTAATAACCTTATTATTATACATCTTTCCCCCAAAGGATACATCATGGAAATGCCGAAATCCAAAAAGTTTAGAACACATTTAGCGAACTTCTTTGTGTGGAGTCCGTTCAAACCCTGGGCGCTGCCATGTTTTTTATTATTATTAGAGGACGCTTACGCGCGTAAATATGGATTTGGAATTTGCGTTTCCTAATATGATAGCATGAAAATACCCAGTGCAATACCGCAAAATTACGGCATGATGTAACTTATGTACGTTTCGGTGGCAGATGTATAATAATACACATTATAAGAGCTATTGATAAATAAATACCCTATGATGTACAGTGCAACAACTATATGGCTTAAAGATGGTAAGTGTCAACCACCTGACGCTCGCGGAATACGATTCAGATATATTGGTTCCGACGTCTAACTAACAATAGGTGACCCCAAAACGTACGTCATACTGAGAATCTAATAACGCACGGTTGTCTGGTACTAAATCCACCGATATCTTATGTATCGTTCGGTATATAACAAAGTGGTTATTAATACCCCAAAATCAATTACTAAAACCGACAATATCTCTACTCCTCTTTCTTAGTTAATCGACCATTAATTTTATTGAAGATATATTTTGTCGGAACCCACTGTGATCTCTATTATCAAGATAGTTGCTTTTATTTAATGCTAATCGTTATTGTCATTACAAAAATTAATTGGTAATCTGTAAATACCAACTCCTAATAACCCAGGCTAAAATGAGCGCATTAACGTTACAGCATACATAATTGATATACTTTCTATTTTCAACCTACTTTTAATACATATGTATCTACACACAAGTAATTTTACGAGGCCATCGCCGCCCTAGTGTCGCCTTTACTGTAGTGAACATTTCTTTGCGAACAATGCATACCGATGCACACATCTAGGCGATGACACTGTTTACTAAAGAATGTATTGTAATTAAATATATCTGAAATGCTGATGCATATACGTCATTTTCAGAGGATGTACCTTTACACGGTGTCAGTATCCTTGATTCTATGTTTTTGTCATATTGCCTCAAACCCAGCAAATAGAAGTGTGCATGAAAGCATGCGAAGAAACGGCGTGCATTGCCGTGTGATAAATGTCATAAAGGGGGATTGACAGGTCATATTTGTTTTCAACTCTGGAAGGACAATTGGGATCTACCAGGTGTGCTTGTGATGTATATAACAAAGGGTGTTTACAACTTTGAAAGGGGAATTGGAATCTACCAGGTGCGTTATTTGAATAACAAAAGATTTTTATGGTCTACTGAGTTACCTACGTGACACAGCTGCTAGGAAGATCACATTCTGATTGGCTCATGTGGAAACTCAGGTGGTGTCACTGAATCTGGGTCATTTATGCATATCAATTGGCTAGACAGATTGGGAACAGATTGGGTCCATCATTTCAACCTAGTATCCTGTATGTTGCTACGATATTGTGAGACAAGTGATACAGGCTATAAGCATCATTCTGTGAGACTTAAATGAACTGCTCTGCGATCTCCTGCTATCAGCGGTGCCCTGCAGAATAACAGCGTTCCTCTTCTTCGTCGTTGTGTTGCAGAAGCCATTGACTGTCATCCATTTCTACATACTGGAACTGTGAGTTATCACTAATGCACACTTCCCTAAGCAATCCTCTATTTTAGTGACTTTATTCATTGTATTTTTCTGTTTTTTATTTCTTGTGATTATTTTGAGAGGTATTAAAACCAAAGAGCTTTACCTCGATATTTTGGTGTATGTGTATTTCATTCCCAGGAATATTGTCTTGTCTACTCCATTCTAGCAGTGAAAAAACCCCGTTCAGTGTGAGTTCTGTGGGTGTCACTCTCAGTAGCAATAAGCAGGCCTTACACTGTGACACATTGTTACAATACATAATATTGACTGAAATGTGTTTGCAGCATGATTCTAACAATTCTAACTATATAATCGAATTTTTTTTAGCTATAACGACTTTATTTCGGAAACAAATATCGGTAATAATTATAATATTTCTGCCGATTTAAATAAACTATTTGCTGCTGAATGCTCGTCTAGACGTCGCGCTTAATCAGCATAAATTAGCATATGATTCGTAAGCGCAGTCTCGCAAAAATCTGTCTCTATGGCCAGTATTATCTCCTTCAGTTCGTGGGTAATACTCTGCAATGACATCACTGGTATCAACCGACGCTACAAGTGTTATAAGGTGATAACGTCATCAGTCAAGAATGCATATGTCGCCATGCCTCCCATACACACTCATTCAGTTCAACATCTTTGTAATTGAGCTGATTCTAAAAAACTCACACTCTCACATAATTATTGTGCTTGTATATAAATATATGAGATAAATATTAATATCACACTGCTGGAGTGGCTGCATTTTACGGGAAAAATGTTCGTTCGTCTATTCACAGTAATTAAACACAGTCAAACAATTCAATTCAGATTCTAAAAAAATAAACAATTAACAAACATATCAATGAAATAGAAGCCGCGTTGCAGCAACGGTCAGTGGAAACAAACAATGTTTACACACTTTACGGAGTGGGCGTGATTATATCCGACATTGATCAACATTGACTGGCATTTACAGTAATGTTTGGTCATTCGGATGGTAATAGTAAGTGGCGCATGGAAATGATACATATAACCTGTCACGCAGTGTATCTGGTTAATTCCGATCTACCATAATTGTGATCGGGGAATAGCATAAGACAGAGTAAAGCAATCGATGACGTCACCATATTCATGGTGGTCAGCAGCACATTGTCGTCGTTATAATGTATGATTTCATCAATGATAACGGCATGTTTACGAGCTTTGTTAATAATGGGTTATGAGAAAAATCGCAGCAGCAATTTCCTTAGTAGTTACCTGTCAGAACTACTGAAAAGAAAGGTTAAATTGCCAATTTCTTCTGAGATTATTACACACAAGTCAGCAAATAGGATAATTATTCCCACTATATGGTTAGCAATATAGTACATGATATCAGTTTAAGGAGGAACTTCAAATAAGGCTAATATCGGAGCAAAAATAATTAAAGTTCAAAGCACAATGAAGTTAAATAATGTATACAATACACCTTATTTGAAAATGGCCGCCGAGATATCGCTGAGAACGAGATAGCTGCGGGACTTTCTCCCCAAAATAGTTTTCCTGTTCTCTACCGCCATTGCATTTGCTTTTCGAAATACCATTCTATTCGGTAGTCTTTATCATGGGAAAAGTGAACGTGATGAGAACGGAGCACTATTTTATGGGAAGAGGGTGGTATCTTTTGCTCTATCGCTCTCAACGAAATCTCGGCGATCATTTGCGAACAAGGTTTATGGTGCATCGTTGATTCCTTATTGAAATCCCCGGGGATTGTCAGCTTCCCGTTTATAGGTAACGATTCTCAGAGAATCAATCTATTCACATAGTCAGATAACAACGTGCATGCAGAAAACTCATGATCTAAAGTTAAATGTAACTTCAAATTTGCCAACAGTGAGCATATACTAAGTAGTCATTAAGTGCGTTTCATTAACGTTATCAAAAAACGATCTCACTGAAATTTTATTACTTTACCATTGTTTGTGGAATTTGTTTTTTTTATTTAATTACATTGACTCCCGCGCGACCTTGGTACATATTAACTGTGTTTCCGTGCAATTTGTCAATTCACATTTTGTTAGTTACATTATCCCCGGTAATTTAGTCGAAGATGCCAATCATTTGTCATATATCTGCTAACAAGGATAGTTTACTGACTGCTGCATTTGCCTCGACACTCGCACCATTCAGATAATGGCACACACGAGAGACAGAAAGAAGGGGTTGAATTAAGGACAAACAATTCAGTTACGGTGTTATGAAATCGTCACAACGTACTGATAGGTCGTGTTGTTGTGTTTTCTGCGCAGGGATAGTCAATAAGAGCTAATTGGAAATTAAACTTTAATTGGGAGTTGTACTTCCATGTTTCCACCAAATTGAGAACGAGTTTTTTTACACAAATTACAATGTTGCCAACTGCTTTCCCGAATTGTTCAAGTTAGTTGCAAATTACTTCCAAGTGTATACATTTATGATTCCACAACATGCTTTTTCCTGGCAATGCTAGTCAAAAGAACATCACCGTCTAGATCTATCAGGTGCAACTGTCTCCTAGTGGGAGGGAGTGACACTATTGACAGCATCATAAATCATAGCATGTGCGAGGGTACAAAACGTCTATAAGTGATTCATTCTGCTTCACGGATTGATTGACATAAGAGTTGCGTAATGATAATGATTCTACACCATTTAATTGCGTGAAAAAAAAGAAAACCAATTTCCGGCATTAAAGTAAATTGCGACAGGCTATTTTGTATAGGCTAAATAACTGTTATTAACTCTTCTGATGTCAATTTACACATCTATGTAGTTTCATGTTTATTGTAAGTGCTTCCCCGCATATTGAGTCATTGAGAGAATCATGTAATTATTGATGTGTTTAATATATAACATCATGTAATGAACTTATGTCACTTCCCACGCTATGCTACTCTGACATATGCTTATACTGCACATGTACTTTCAATTCGGTAATATATAATCCACTCTGTCGCCTGCTGGCAAAACAATCTCATAACGTTATTCCAAACACGTTTAGTAGTAGTGGCCCCATTACATAATACTAGACTGTATATATATGTATATATATATATATATATATATATATATATATATATATATATATATATATGAACCCTTTGTAACAAATTATATCCAAGTCATTTTACGATATCGTGACAAATGTTACTTTGAAAACTGTGCTTGGGAACAATTGAAGTCTGCGTCATATCTTCTATTTTCAATTGGCATTTCGTTAAAGTCGGAAAGACGACCCAGTTACGTCACGTTGATAGGGGCAAGAGGCCGTATTAGTGAATAAATTAATTATACCTATAATAACATAATATGTTGATAAAAAAGGCAGAAACATCAAATGCCAAATAACAACAAGAACCATTTACATCACCGCATCAAACATAAGTGTTTTGTACGTCTTTTAAAATGGCTGTGGTAAACGATACTCTCGCATTCTTTGATTTCCTAATCCCACTTCGTCTGAATACAATCATCCGAGACATTCTGTCACATAGAGCATATCGGGTATCGCCTGCGGGTATTTTGCTAGCGGTAAACATGTGTTGCCAGTTGTTCTAGTAAAATCGGTAAACTTGAAAAGAAATGTCACATGGAAAACCCATTGATGCATTGGTGTTGACAAATGTTCACACATTTACGAATCTGGAACTCTTGGAAAATAGTTCAACAAAAACACGTTTTTATTTTGCGTTGCTAAGCAGCACGCCAATAATCTAAACGTTATTTGTGTTGTACATTTGTCACTTTTACTCGGCTGTGTACAGTTACGCTCTGTTGTTAGCGGTCCACGGATCCTGGGCTGTAAATGTTCAAATTCATTGCGTTGTTTTATGACATATTTTATTTCGTGATAACAAGAATGTGCGAATGTTAACAGGGAGCTTAATGAATCGGCTGAGCACTGTGATTTAATTGTAATGGGCCATATTGGGTATGTGAGGCTGCTATCGCGCTCATGAATAGCGGCTTTGATAACTAGCATATGTTGCTATGGAAAAAATGAACACATGTTTCAGCTGTCGTGCAACAAATACCGATTCTAGTCCACACGTAGAACTCATTCATGCGCAATTTGTCTGCAGGCAACGTTGCGTAAAACATCCATCGAATTTTTTTCCCGACTAAATTACTTGTCTGCTAAATAGTTCTTCTAACACATTGTCTGTTTTCTTCTATCACCAGCTGCTAAAAAGCGTGTGTAAATGCCAGTTGACAGCGGAGCTGATCCGAAGAGGAGTGCAAATTTACTTTTCATTTCATCGGTATAATGACATTAGTCCTCTGATGAAGACTGGCGTTTGTCGGTATTGTTATTGTCACTTGCTATCTGATTGATATGAGTTTAATACTGCTCTCACACGAGTGATACTATCAGGGAACTGGACCAAACCTAGAATGAAACTACCGCACGGTTACACCTGATCATCTACCGCTAAAAAGACATGTGGGAGATCCCCGGTGGAAAAATCTCTCTTACTCGACTACAGAGATAAAGGACCACCTCCCATGAGATATAACTGACTGTGGAAATGATTGGATTTGAGACCGGAGTTCGCACTATCAAGTCTGTTCACTGGATGTGACGCTGTTGCGGAGAGGAATGCATAAACAAGTATACCCGCACTTGCGCTGGTGTAAACGAAGTATTACTTCGCTCGTGTATGTACTTGCGTGTCAGTATCTATACATCACGTTTGTAAATGGTAACGAATCAGGCAGCGGATATGGCCCAAGCAATGCCTATGAAGACGGTGATCTTATTATTGGTGGATTATTTCCTGTTCACGAAAAAGGCGAAAATGATATACCATGTGGACCGATAAACGCCAATAGAGGCATACAGCGTCTGGAGGCTATGCTGTTTGCGATCGACAGAATAAATGACGACCCCACGCTACTGCCTGGAATTAAAATAGGCGCAAATATCTTAGACACGTGTTCTAGAGACACATATGCTTTGGAACAATCACTCGAATTTATACGATCTTCACTGACAAACATTGAGTTGCAGACGCAGTTAACTTGCATTAATGGAACAGAAAGTTTTACAGACCTTCCAAAACCTGTGGCCGGAGTGATCGGGGGAGCATATAGCAGTGTTTCAATACAAGTTGCCAATTTATTGAGACTATTTCATATACCACAAGTAAGCTACGCGTCTACTAGCGCAAAACTAACTGATAAAACTCGATATGAATTCTTTGCCAGAACAGTTCCACCAGATAATTTTCAAGCAAAGGCTATAGCTGAGGTTGTTTTACGGTTCAACTGGACCTACGTGTCCACTGTTGCTTCAGAGGGTCAGTATGGCGAGATGGGCATCAGCCAATTTCTTCGCGAAGCCAGGAATAGAGATATTTGTATAGCAACATCAAATGTCATTCCAACATCGTCAGATAGCTCTACATACGATGATGTTATACATGCTATTAAACGGATTCCAAACGCACGTGCTGTAATTCTGTTCACCAGGAGCGACGACACCACAGGTGTGCTCACAGCTGCTAAAAGGGCAAATTTATCTGAAAATTTCATATGGATTGCAAGTGACGGTTGGGGCAAGCAAGAGCTGCCTGTGATAAACAATGAAGAAGTTGCCGAAGGTGCTATAACTCTTGAACTTCAGGCACTGAGGGTCGATTCGTTCGATGAGTACTTTCTGAAACTCAATCCGTGGGGTAATTCCAGGAATCCATGGTTTGTGGAGTATTGGGAGCAAATTTTCAAATGTAGCATTGGTATTGACTCTGGATTTAGCAATAATACTAACCCACCTTGCCCAGACGACAAAGACTTAACTTCCACAGATTATTACCAGGACTCTAAAGTTCAGTTTGTCATCGATGCCGTCTATGCTGTGGCACATGCACTGCATAATATGCATGAACGCTTGTGTCCACACACAAATAAAATATGTGCTGCAATGGATCCAATTAAAGGAGAGGAGCTGTACAGAGAAATCCTTAACGTCAGTTTTAAAGGTAGGTTTTCAGTAAATTATTCAAGCATACACATGTTTATCGCACTTTTAGGGAATTCGTTCATTTAGTTAGAAATGGTATATAATATGAATTTAGATTTAGGCCGTCCGAGAGCACATATTCTGTGAGTAAACAGGAGCTTGGTGTACGCTATGATAACGTTTTAGCTTTGGTTAGTGTGGATTGACGTGCAGACATTTTGCCATATTGTCTTAATATCGCAGGTAGAAATGCTACTATTCTGTTAACACCCTTATTATTGAGAATCATAACTGCAATGATGCATGTTCGTGTCATATATGAACAGTTCCGCCCTTATATTGTACATATTCAGTTATCCCTCTCACACTTCACAAAGCTTTGCCCGTTGTTTAAATAGGTAACGTCTATATTTGTCATGTTCAAAGAATCTAATGAATATGCCGCATTACTTTAATATCAAAACTAAATCGTGCGGTTGAATATTTGTGATGAAAAAATGAAAATAGTTTCCCCTAATCATCTGTATATTCAAAGCCCCTAGCTATTTAATCAGTAGAGTCAAAATGGATAAACTTCTTTACTGGCTTATTAATACTATTGATTCTTGCATAGGGGACAATTTATTGGAAATGGCTGTTGAACCAATTTCAGTGTAATAATTTCTTCAGCACATTAGTATAATTGCCCGGCAAAAATATGCTTTTGTAATCATTTGAGATGACACAGATGAGTTGAAGCTAGATTTAGGTCCCTGTATGTACAGTCATTATAATCCACATAATGTATGTCAATAGTGTAATCGGCGACTTTTGAAATAGAGAACTGGGAGTGCACGACAACATAGAATTGCTGACTGATATAGAAAAATAATTGACATTGTGCAACTCTATCAACTTCAGTTTATTCATTTTGGACAAATCTAGAAAAAAAGCAAAATTATTACGTGACGATTTTTGAAATATATGAAGACACTAATGCTTCAATCTATTGACAAAGTAGAATGATACTTTACCAATTGAATTCATTATTAGTCAAAATTTAAACATGCCTGTTTAGTCCCTGTTCTTTTTATAAACAACCTTTACAATATCTTTACAATACTTTCCTTATATAAATACAAAAGATTTAGAGCCTTAGAGCCATTAATCAACTTACATTGTCCAACAAGTTCTGTTGCATCTTATGGGGAATTTGTTGAACCAGTTCCAACGGCATAATCTGGTTAGGGAACACACAACAATAAAAAATAAGCGAAAAAAAGAAAACAAACATAATACAACAACTGATCTTATTAGTGGGGTAAATATATGGAACAACATTGCGCACAGTCGTGGATGTCAGTTATAAAGTTTTAGCTCTACGCGTATCTTTCTTATATTCCCATAGTTAAAATTAAACATAATCTTGTAATGTTGCTTACAACAGATATGGTAAAATCACAGGTGAGCTTCGATGAACAAGGTGATGGACTTGGACGCTATGATATAATGAACTTTCAGAAGGACCAACACACTGGATTATATGCTTACAAAAAGGTGGGTCACTGGGCCAACGTCCTCTACTTGGACCCATCTCTCGTTAGATTCAATCCGCGACTACCAAAGCATGGAGAAGGAATATTCCCATATTCTCAGTGTAGCCTACCGTGTATGCGAGGAGAAGTGAAACACGTACGCGAAGGTGAGAGTTGTTGCTGGATCTGCACTAAGTGCCAACCCTGGGAGTACCTGAAAGATGAATTCACTTGTGTGGACTGTGGAAATGGAAGCTTCCCCACTAATGACCTAAAGGGCTGTTATAAACTGCCAAAACAGCACATGGAGTGGCACGAGGTCTGGTCTATAATTCCAACCGCCATTGCTATTTTTGGATTCATTTGGACTTGGATTGTGATAGGTATATTTCTGGTGCACAATGACACTCCTGTTGTGAAAGCATCTGGTCGAGAACTCAGCTACCTTCTATTGACTGGAATACTTATGTGCTATCTGTTAACATTTCCGTTACTCTGTAAACCCTCTGCCATTGTGTGCGGGGTTCAGAGGTTTGGACTCGGTCTCTCGTTCTGTATCTGTTATGCAGCTTTACTCACCAAAACTAATCGTATTTCTCGGATTTTCAACAGCGCTCAACGTTCAGCACAGAGGCCAAAGTATATCAGTCCACAATCTCAGTTAGTGATTTGTTTCTGTATTATTGCGGTGCAGCTTATCGGCGAGGTCATCTGGTTTGTACTCGATCCGCCCGGTATACGGCTTTTTTCCCCAGACGGTAGAAGAGATATTGTTATTTTAAAGTGTAATATTATGGAGACGGCTCTGATCATTTCGCTGGTGTATGACATGTTCCTTATAATGTTGTGTACTGTGTACGCGTTCAAAACTCGTAAGATTCCAGAAAATTTCAACGAAGCCAAGTTTATTGGCTTCACCATGTATACAACCTGTATTGTCTGGTTATCGTTCGTTCCAATATACTTTGGCACTGGAAGTGATTTCAGGGTGAGTATCCTTGAAATTAGACTCAGTCAATATTTTTATAAACAGACAATAACGATTGATGAATAGTTATAGCAATGTAAATCGTTCTAGAAAATTCTTTTTTTTAGTGAAATTCAATTGTAGAATTATTATTTCTAGAATGACATACTCGATTAGTTCCACATTTCTGTATGGATCTGGATAGACTGTTTTATCACATTGATTGACGTTCAACATAAAAAAAGCCCAGCAAAGCCCCAGATCACTTTTAATCGTAAGTAAACACGCAATGGCGACATATTATTCTTGTCTTGATTTTTTTTACAGATCCAAACGACAACATTAAGTATTGCTGTTAGTCTGAGTGCGTCAGTTGCTCTTGGATGTCTCTTTGTACCCAAAGTCTACATCATAATCTTCCAGCCAGAGAAGAACGTTAGGAAATTAAGCTGCACATCAGCAACATTCCGCAAACCTGGATCGACATATTCACAGAATCATGGTTAGTCAATTAAACTGTCTACTTAGGATAATGCCCACATATATTAGACAAATAATGAAATAACTTCACGGAACGTAGGTTTTAATGGGCTAAGAAATGAAATGCGGCGTACAGTCTCAATCACGGCGATCTTATTATTATTAAGACTCGATATATAGATATACGCAACAGCAATGTTGTATTACAGTGTAAATATATACAATTCATTTTAATATGGCTTGCCGCTTGTTGAAAGATCTGTCACAGTGGTGGCCATGCCTCTCTTCACTATTCGGGCAAACACAAATTATAACAATATTTTCAAAACGTTTGCGAATTTCAACACAAACACGCAATATTCTAATATTCACAAATTATTCTGCGCTAAAATATTATTGGTTACCCACACTTCAGATCATGGTTAGTTTTTAATTGGCCCTTCTATGAAGTAATTACACAATATATAAAGCTCCTGTAATTGTTAATAGTCATAGAACTGTATGTTTGTATGTTTCCATATTATCTGTTGGGAAATGATTTGGTATGTGGACACTCTGTGTCTCACATGTTACATGTGAATCCAGGGCTTTGGAATTACCTCTACTCTGAAGAACTTCAATCTATTGTTGTTCATCTGAGACGTCATTCAATAATGCACAAACGAAAATCAACACTTCACAAATTATGTTTCGTACTGCTTCATGTAATTTGGAAAATCTAAACCCTCGGGAAATTAAAATATCCAAGATGGATGCGAATATGACTACTGCAATCTGAGTATTATCTTGACTTCCGCCTATGACAGAACGACGCTCTTAGTGTTAGATGATGACAACATGTCTTCCAGTACGTACGATTATCTTTCCTACTCACAATCACCGATTCAATAGTTCAAATGCATGGAAGCAACCAGTGGGCAAAGCACCGTGATAGGTAAAGGTGCACGGAACTATGGGAAAATGAATATCAAATTCTATCACAATGCCCTTCTACGGCAAGGTTTTAGGGAAGTAGCATTAGTTAACATGTGACTGAAAACGACACGCTTGTCAGACATTGAAATGCACTTGATGACAAAATATTTTAATTAGCAGAAGCCATTCCTTGCCTCACAAGTGGTATGTCAGCAATTGACGAAACATTGACTGGTCACAACAACGAAAGCAATGTTGACTAGAAAATGTGAAATATGAAATCGAAATATATGTCCTTAACTAGAACATAATTTGGTTGAAACTTCAAACTTACACATTTACAAAAATTTATATGAAAATTAATTAGCTGCTGTCTTGGATAAAATCTTGACAAGTCTGACAACACCTTAAATGGATTTCCTAGCCCATATTTGAATGTCAATATATGGTTTACACATATTGCAGCTGCCATCTTGTGCCGATGCTTGTGCACTACACTGTACAGACAAAAATGAAAAACACTATCATGCATGTGCAGTGATTGATACAGCTTTTAAGATCGATATTATCACGCGCATGGCAACAACGAATACATGGAATAGTGTTGTCCGTAAACTTGTGATAATGCACGTACACGAGTATGCTCCATATCAGAAGCCATTGTAAGAAGATTTTTATTAGAAAAAAATAGATATGAAGTATGACTTCTGTGATGGATCCAGCTGCCAACTATGAATGTGGCCAAACCATGTCTGGGATTGACTTTCATATCAGGCCTGTATACCACACACAAATGTGTACAATTTACGAGTGCCCCAAGCAGAATATGCCAAGCCTCGTTATCGATTCCGATGAATGTGTGTGTCGTTTTGCATTGCTGCTATATAACGTTAATCAACATTCTCAATATGTCGTTCTTTATTGCAGGTCACGTGTTTCTTCATCTTCACAGCTCGTTAGCGCAATGTGATAGTCAAAACACAGACAGTCAAACCTCGCTTACGTAATTATTGAAGAAAGCAGGATAACGTGGGTAAATTGAGGAAAGATTTCAAGAGTACTGCTTACTTGTTTGAAAGAGCGCCACCTTCGGAGGAAATCTAGAAATATGAAACTCAAATAACGGCGGTTGGCAAGAGTGCCCGTGATGTGAACTCAGCCCGGAACTATGTACGCCTGAAAACGTGCCGTAATTGATTTCTATATTGTAGAAATGTTTATTGGAACTGATATGTTTTCTCTGTGGACTCTGAATTTAATACTCCTAGGCTGAAATAAGGGATATTCAATTATTACCTCCAGGGTGTGCCCCAAGCTTTGATACACAAAAAATATTAACAGAATTGTTTTAAATTTGTTATCGCTTTTATCATTGAATATTGCATGAAGTATGGTGCAACTGCGTGTACATTGCGTGTACATGTATAAGTAAAATACCTGATTTCATACAATAATCGCAACGATATATTGTTGCGGATTTGTTATTAGTAAGGCATAAATTACATGTTGTGTTCTTAAGTAATGTTCCTTTCACTGCAAGATCTCGCGTAATTCGTGAAAGCGCGGGTCGAATGTTTGCCTCAAAATTCAAATTATATTTGAACATGAACTTTTTTTTTACAGTTCAATGTTTAAAAATCCGATCTTTCAGAGGGGAATATGACGCTGGGATATCTTTACTTCATTAAAATTGACCAGTATCACATGTGTAAAGCTCATTATCAAGCGTGAAAATACCCTGAAAATACTTTCGCGTTTGTCACGGCATGTTTTGACACCACTACGACGCTATGAACTTTGTGTGTGCTGTTTTTCACGCATAACGCGGGATCTTGTGTGCGTAATAAACGGTCTATTGAAAATATATTGCAATATACTGGATTACGTACCAAGCAGTGTGGCTCGGCTCAGCGGAATCATAATTTACATAAATTAAGCAGCATTTGATCAGATGATAACAACGTCATTTACCTAGCTTTATGTTATAAAAAGAATATATTAGATACGAGCGCAAAGTAATAAGTAATATCTAGACAAGTCTGTGTCCAAGGTGCAATGGTGTATGTTATTATTTATTTGAACTAGATGCCTTCCATGAATGTATACAACGATGAGTCGAGTACTCAAGCAAACAGTTTCCTTCACTATTGTTTAGTACAATCAGGACCAAACTTAACTGAAATATTATATAACAAACATGAATGTGACGTAAGATTGTAGTCACATGGTATATGCTGTACATTGCCTGAGTAACACTATGGGATGTAATTATATAACTACAGTACACCATGATGTCTTTCATACAGGGCGCGTAGTGAATCTAACCTCATCATATATTCTAGACACACCAATTAATCCATTTATTATTATTATGGAGATAATATAATATAATAATCGATTTCTACATTTCAAAATGGGGTTTCAACACATTCCCTTCCATGTTTTCTTTTGTCAATTGTTTCTCATAAGGTGCCATGTAATATTAATATATATACAACTCACCAAATCAAGTTGATGAGCACTTTTTTTATATTTTGATAACGTCTTTCGGTGAATTCAAAGTTTGACATGTTCGCAATGAGAAATCTCTTGCAACCACTGCCACATCAATTGTAATACCTTGCCTAGTCTTGCTGGGATACTTTGAAGGCGTGGTGAAAGACAACATTCATACGTTTATATTAAAATAATTCTCGTTTCCAGACAAAAAAAACATACAAATTGTTATGCACATACACAATCAGTACATACACGTGTACACCGTTTGACAACGCCACCCACAGATAAAAAGGCGAGAGTACGAACTCATCGTTGATACAACCGAATGACGGATATAATAATCGAAATGTAGAACTCAGTACTTCAAAGGCTTCCCTAATTCTTACAAATAACTTGAATCGCGACGAGTCAAGTTCATTCATTGTATATATTGAATATTTACCGGGCAACATTGTGCATTCGGTGTTCGGTGTTAATGCTATTATGGTGATGACACTGTCTATGTGCGCATAGGTTCAATGTCTCGTTTCATACTCAATACTAAACGGACCAAATGACATTCTCTGCATCCATTGAAGATGTTCATGTATGCAAGTGTAATGGATAATCCTACCTTGGATATGAAACATTGTAAATAACGACAAATATTATACGTGTAATGGAGAAATGCAATTGCTGCTCTAAAAGTTATCAATAAATAAAAATGTGGAGCTGTCTGTTGTTTGTATACATTTTGCTGTGTCTTTATTTGACGACTGAGGGCGCACTCATATGAGTGAGAGATACTTCAGATGCTACAACGTAAATGTAACACTTCAGTACTGAATGGAATTCGTTCGTCCTACAATAGGTTGTATTTCTATGTGAAATCTCTTTGTCAATATGTTTTTAGTTCTCACGTATCAGCATTTGTTTGCCCATCACATCTCTTATTGTTAAATTCATATATGCAATATATCAATGTCACATATTGCGGACAGTCGGTTGAAAGATGGCGTTTCGGGACATGAACACACACATTGTACAATTGTGATCAGAAAGGAAATGAACCAAAGAAAATGAATACCGAAGTTACTGAAATGTACATGCCTCACCTTTTTGAAATGACGCAGTACTCGATTTTATAAATGTGTTCTTTGTAACAACAAATAATATTCAAATACGCACATAAGTTATCGAAAATATATTCAAATTGAGTTGACCGAAACCAATTTGCCGAGCAGGAAAATAACAAAAGACCGCCCCCTTTTGGCCGATCTGCAAAACGCCACCATTTTGAGCCAAGCTCAAACAATTCATATACACGGCTTGGAATGATAAATGTGTTTCTGATGATAGCGCCACCAGCGACAATTTGCTCAAATATTACACAGCAAGGAGAGAGAAGTTTCAAAAATACAAAACAAATTAAAGGGCGGTGGTCATCGCGTCCACAGAAAAAAAAAAGAGACTCACATCGAACGGGAGATGTGGAATTTGAATGTATTCAAAGTAAACATTATTACCTATTGTCTTCGTACTCATCAAACTAATTAAAATCAGATGTATTGTACGGCGTGTATTTTATTTTAAATATTCATTTAACTTTTACTATTTTTTTTAATTATTTTGTTTGTTTTCTGTGTTTTTTGTTACGTATTTGTGATTCGGTATTATTTAACTATCGCCACATACATCTGAACCAATGCCTATGTAATGAGATTTCAACGAGACCTCCTCTGACTGGTTTAGTCAACAAATCACATACCTCCTTCTATAGCGCACCTGATGACGTCACCGGTCAGAGTCAGGTCATAGACACATCAAAAGAAAATGGCCTATTATCTACCGATGTTAGCGATGGAAACGATCGGGAAAACACGGCTTGTCGGTAAATTTATTATGTCAAATACATCTATGATTTTTATGATTATAGTGTGGCCTAAATGGCTCAAGTTTATGTCGTTATTTGCGTGGTTATTCCGGGAGTAACGATGTTTTTCTAACTGTTCGACCGAACACCGGTAAGTATTTGCGGTCGCTTGTCCTGGAGGCGGGTGATGTTTTGTTGACGATCGGGCGAAAATCGTCCACGCTATTGAAGACTTAGTTGTAAATATACATCGAAATGTACCAACATCGGGCCAAAATCGTCCACGCTATTGAAGACTTAGTTGTAAATATACATCGAAATGTACCAACATAATGTATAATAACTCTCTATTAATTTAAAGTAATTGAGCTGAAATAAAATATTTCTTCTTATTTGGAATGCAATTGACCCGAAAATATGTTTTGCTGCAATATTCAGCGTGGACTCCGTTTGTCGGTGACCGTTATACAATTTATAATCAGTTTGGGATTTTAATGTTGCATTGTTTACAATAGCTGTTTACTGTGTTCTAATCATGATGACTTACTTATTTTTTTGTTTCCATTCTAGTTAATTATGCTCATTGCTTGGTGTAAAGTTGAGGCGATGACTGAATAAAAGAACCTTGGCTGGCGACGATACAGCAGGAAGTGTACACATTTGTTAGAAATGAAAAAAAAATATAATGACACAAATTGTAAAATACTGTTGATTCCTTTTTGCAAATAACAAATACACTAGTAATTTTCTAATAATTTATTGAGTTGTGCATGGGTTGGTGGGCAAAATATAGTGTACAGGAAGATTGCCCGTGGAGTAAAGTTTTGCCAAACTGCGAAAAGTTTGCGCTTCTGACACTTTACCAATTTGAGGTGCAAGTAATAATCCTGCAGTCAATCTAAACGTTACTGCAAATAAAGTACGCAATGGTTGCATTCAAATAAATTCTTTATGCCGACGAAATTTAAAATTTGTAGTTGTATGTGTGTGTTCCATTGACAAACACTGCGTCAATCGCAGCAGCTTCCATCCCATTTCCCCAAAATATTTCCTGCTGGACAGGGCTACGGCAATCAACCACATTTAGATAGCCGGAGCAGTGATGATCTAGATGGTACATTTCTTGCCATGTTTTATGTAACTTACAAGAAAATATGGTCAAGAACACGTCAGTAAAATAAAAAATTAAATAAATTGTCCGTCGCAGTAGACAACAGAACACGATTGTTTGGTCTTTTAAGGCTATTGACCCGAGTATTTATCCACCTTTTCCGGCCAACCTTGATTGAGATGATTGTTTTAACAATGAAACCCACGCCACGCAAGAGATCTTTTTTTTCTTGTACTTGATTGTAATTGTTTGTTAATTATTTTCTCCAATGAATACGCCGTCGGCCAGTATAAAAACGGCTAGATGTGATTGACTATAGCTTATACGGGTTTTGAACGGAATTTATATGGGCATTGGGTCATTTACTTGTGAGCTTTCGAGATTACTAAAATAAAATAAATAATAAAACACTTTTTTTTATTTTAATCAGATTGCGTTCTCAGCACCCGCATAAGCGTACGGTGATAATTACGTTAATAATATCAATATTTTATCAATAAGATTTACCAAATCGTAGAAAATTTTTAAATTTGAAATTGACTTCAACTACAGATTGGTAATCCCATTTTTTCCAAGTGGTTCGAATAAGGACATGTTATAAATTATTAATGAATATTTGTTCGAACGAATATTACACAATGGTGTTGGTTAAACCTGGTCACTAACAATTATTGTCACATTATTTACTTAATTTAAAGTTGAAATTTAATTTATAACTATTATTAGTAATCTCGGCTATTCATGCATTATTTGATGTGCTCAACGGAAATAGTACGGCCAACATCGGCGAATTAAATCAGCACTGACATATCGGATACGAGTTAACGCACGATCGAGTCTGCAGCATCATCTTTTTCCAGACATTGCCGACACACTCACTGTAAATCACATTACTAAGCTCTATTTCCCCGCTCACCCTACTCCGTCCCCAATTCCACGTAATCAATCGGTCATAAATTGGAAAATGATTAACGAGTTCGACTCCAAATGGCGTGAATAAATAATTCATCGTGGCGATAAAAATGAAAAATGGACCATTACACGTGCGAGTGGTGTCTCCCAGACAGTACCGCAGACAATGCACACAATTAGAGTTGAATTCTGCAATTGATTATGCAATTTTCTACCTGGGTTTAGCTTATGTTATGATCAGCGGAGTGTTGTCCATATCAATGTTGTATACGTGAGCTGAATATTCAATGGATAGAAATAATGGTGATATAGGAAATTCACTGAAATTGGAGTTGTATACTACAAAGTGTCTGGTTATCGTCAAAAGGCACCAAGTATTTTCATATTCAATTTCACCAAAGAATAAACATACACACAAATAAAAATAAATTGTAGTAGGAAATGTGTAATCGTAGCAGACCACCACGACAACAACAATCCACAAATCTATACAATATCGAACAACTGAGGGTAAGCTTGTCAATATAGTACATATATGTTTAAACGTTGACTCTGATATATTTGCCGTTTATACACTGTCCGAATGATTGGCAGAACGAGTATCCAATCAGCGATCGCGCTACACTTGGTGATTTCTTGCATTGACGAGAGACAAGGTATGGTGTTACTGGCCATAATTTCCCGAAGAAAACCTTGGAGCGCTGGCCTGAAATGTTTCAGCGTGTTGTTTGAGATGGTGAGATTTTTTAAACTGCGAAATCGTAAAGCAGTTGTGATCATGGTCTCTAAGCGGACAGTGTCTCCAGATGGTGGCATAAGAGAATGTTTTGTTGATGGGGGAAATTGTGTTGACCTTGTCCAGTACTTCAAGTACGTCAAATCAAGTTAAAGAAGACTGGGTATAAGTAGCTCCCCGAAGAGCAATTGGGAGTTGTTTCGGGAAACGCCCTCTTAACACATCTCTGTCCTGCGATGTTTCATGCATTTGTGACACTGATATTGACATGCCACTGTTCGGTATATATTGTTTTACAATTATTAACATTATAATGTGACATAGTTCAGAAGCCAAAACTAAAACAAGGCAATATAGTCTTGACTTGATTATAAACTTTTACTAGTTCATGTACAAGCTAGCACGAGTAAGTAGTTTGTCATTGCGCATGCGCCATAATTTCGTCGACGGTAACAACATATTGTACGGGTAATCACATATTTTGGGAAGAAAATAATTCCTAAAGGCAAAAAATAAAAAAAAATATATCATTTTGGCAATACTTATTGTTGTTATATTATACCAGCCTTATTTTCGTGTGGATTTAATTTTAGAAAATTGGTTTTGCTTTTTATTGATAACTGTCTCACAAAATTCTGGGTTACCGTCGTAGTTGGCGTTAGTTCCAGCTCTCACTACTTTGACCACCAATCGCGTTTCTCAACGTGAATTGCTTATTATAAGCAGCTCCCCCACTTGTTATTGAGTTTTCTTTATTGATTTTACCCCAAATGCATTAATGTGAACACCAGTACAATAGATTCAGTGGTACCGAACTTATATCAACATTAAGTTTCCAGCTAAGTGGTATCACTGCAATTAAGTCTTTACCATTTAAGATTCAGATAACAGTGGAAGGAGGGGGGGGGCTCAACAACTTGAAAATTCTCAACATATATCCCACATAATGAAATCCAGCTTCAACAGATTCATTGTTAAAATACTTTTACCCGCTTGAAGAATATTAAGATAATTCCGAATATCTTTGTTGAGGTAAGCTCTTTGTTGAGGTAGCGTTGCAGAGAGCCAGACTTGCACCATTTTATAATTATAATTAAGTACAATTAGTAAATGATTTATTTTAAAGTTGGCTCTCAACAATGTTTCGACCTTACTATGTAATTTCCTATGTGTAAAAAAATACAATTATTGTTGTCGATAGTTGAGTTGGTGAGAAGACGGCTATTTCATAACTATTTGAAGAGTTGGTCAAGGGAAAATAGAAATGAACAAGTTAGGACAGTTATCTCAATATCACGTGGTATACATTGAATTATTCTGGATAAAATGACAAAGCGTACAAAGGTTTCTTTGTATTTATGTAAATTAATCTCCACTTGCTGAATCTCTCGTTGTATGATTCCGAATAATCTCATATAAGAGACTTTCCTAGTAAAAAATGACAAATGTGGAGTACTCTCCCAGTAAATGTGAACTAAGCATGCTGAACAAAAACTGTCCAACTTTGACTTATTTTAATATTTGGTTTGCAGTTATATTAAATAATCCTATTAATAATGCTACGGTTCCTGTAAATTGTTATCATATAAAAAAACAAACAAATTGAAACTGGATATGGCCTTCCATATACCCTCAAAAACTGGAGAATTTGTTAGAAATGAACTTGCAAATTTGAACTTCTCCAAAATTATCGGTCTAGGTGAAATGAGTGCAAACATTCTGAACAAGGCATCAAGTGCTATTTCCAGATCTTTGTGTTATATATTAAGTATTAAGACCGGTAGTTTTCTGATATTTTCTGAAATTTAGACGTATTTCTGGCCTTTAAATCCTCTCAGACATCTTTGAGAGGGATGTTTACTCCTTTAATAAATGACTTTAAATCAGGTTTTCGGAAAGGATTATCGTGTGGAACAGTCTTGCGTCAAATGGTTCACCAGTGATCAGATGCTGGTTATAACGGTAATGTAAAAGGCATTACTGTTATTATTTTTGTAAGGATTTGAACCTCGTTGATCATGATGTGATAACTTACGAAATTCAAAATTCCAAAATTCACCAGTGTAGCATTATATCACTGAATTGGTTGTCGTATATTTTAAATCGTTCCCATGTGGGTCGGTTTAAAGATAGGACTTCTCAACCCCTAACCATTCCGAAAGGGGTCTCAGAGGAGAGTATACTTTGACCTTTTTTTATTTTGTTCCTTAGTGATTCACCTCTGCCTATAAATAATAACATAGAAATGGACAACGACGATTCAACGATATTCGCAAGATGTAAAAGTCTGTCGGATATTATACCAATAAAGGACAGTATTGAGTCCATTAGAATTCGGGGATGAGTGAACAACAAACAAACTGGCAATTGACGCTGTAAAACAGACAATGATTGTGAAAACGCGCCGGAAATTAGCACCAATGAATATGACCTTACCAAATGTAGGTCATGATGCCCAACAACCGGTTACAAAGGGAATATTGTTAGCTCTTGTACCAGTATGCTTTATCAATTGTGGAAATGTACAATTCGTGTTATAATGAAAACTATTTATAATCATCCTATGTTTGTCACATTTCATGATATTACCCCTCTCTCAGAAAGAATTAAATATATGTGTTTAGTTTTAAAATTTTTTGAGAAAATTTTAGTTTCATCTACAGGTCAGAAATGCAAATCAAAGTCATAATCGTTGATAATCAAGCACCAAAAATTATATTACATATTCCAAAAGTAATAGTAGATATTTATAACAAATATTTACATATTAAGATGCGGGAGTCATACCTGGAAAAATACTTCCCTCTTTTAAACTGTGTTATTTGAAACATTTTTGAGCTACTACTACCTTGCAATAAGTGTTTTAATGAAATGTAATAGGTGATTTTCCATACAACTGCGAGATCTCGCGAGATGCATGAAAGACGCGCGTCGAACGTCTGCCGCAAAAATCGAACGATTTGATTTTGAACTCGAATTTCTTTACTTCGTAGCTCACATCGACCGGCCGATCTTTGACAGAGGAATATTGCATTCGAATATACTCACTTAATCAAAATTGCCCATCATCAAATGTGTACAGCACATTATTGACATGGAAATGTCCCCCAAAATACTTTCGCATTTGTCGAATCTCACGCGATGTTTGACGCCACTACGACGCTATGACCTTTGTTTGTCCTGTTTTTACGTTCGATTTCACGCATAACGCGTGCTTCTCGCAGTGAACGGAAAATGGTCAGGTCTATTATTTTTGTATTGTATATACTAGTATTTTTTTGAATATGTATTATTATATCTTTGATGGCTCTGGGGAGATAAATTCGTTTTCTAGTTAAACCGGCTACCCTCATTAATTTAAAATGAAATGGATGAATAATACTTCCCACAAGAAAATCATGATAAGAAATACGTAACATAAAACTGAATGTTTTACTTTTCTCAGTGAATGAGAACTATCAAACAGGTTTAAAAATATTTCCACAGCAACTTGAAACGGTCAATAACCACCTTACTGCATTGAACCATGTGGAAATAAAAGAGCTGTAGGCCACCGGAAACGAGATTTCTGCCCATTGATTTCACCCCAGTTTGACCCTACTGCTGTTTCACTTCAGATCACTCAAATGAAACGAGTTTATTTCACGGCAATTACCGTGACGCTTCGTTCGATTGCAATCTATGTCACAGCATGTGTCCGGCGAGAGTAATTGCTCATTTACCCGCGATACGCTTCACATGCCGGTGGCGAATAGATGGTGTTGTTCCGCTATTTGTTCTGTTATTACTCAGAGAAATGATTATGGATCGGAAATAATTACATTGAAAAACACCACGTGCCATTGACTACTAGTGATTGACTCACGTCAAATAACAAAAATCGAAACTGTTATGGAAAATTTGATCCGAAGTAGACCGTCAATAAGTTGAAACGTGTTGTAATGGTTAGCGGGAAGCCTAGCAGTGAGGGAGATTTCAGAGTTTGATCTCGATGTTTGACAACTGACTCAACAGTGTAAACATGCGAAACATTTTGCTCGTGCGCCGGATTGAAACATTTCTAATGTGGGTAATCCACCCCACATACATTGCATATTTTGGGAAATAAACGAAAATAGGTTTAAAATATACAGCCCATCTATAAAAGAAATGTTTGTAAACTACGTTTCAATATTATAGTGTATGTCCGGTACCAACCTATTCCAGAATATATATAGAATTAGCATTCAATAGTCAATTAGTACGATTGAACCTCCCGTGATCTATACATACTCGGGCCAAGATGGCGAAAATGATGTAATGTGACAAATAGAGAGAATGACATATTATATTGACACATCTTATGATATGGATTATTGAATCAACCATTTGTCATATATCAAGAGTCTTGATATGTAATCTGGTTTTGTAGTGCACATAATGCCAATCTTATATCTCTAAAGTGGTTGCCATGGTTGCACTTAATTTAAATTTGACAAGGTAACAAAACTGGGAAACTGGTATGTATTATTAATTTTTATCTAGTGTTACCGCTACAAAACAATTTGTGTATGAATATTGTCACATCGATATTAAACACTGCGACTATCGTAAAGACTTCATTTGTACGCCACCGTAACGCCCTACACTGTTGCCCGATCGAGTGAGATAGTGTTATGCATCTAGCGTAGGCTGTTGCAATACCAAATAGATATATCTTACTAAATTGGAACTTTATCAACCATAATTCCAGTAGACAAGTATTCATACCGTTTGGCCGTATATAATGAATCATCCCGACGTCAACAATAAATACGATACCCAGCAATGCGTGACGTCACATATCTTATCAGATCTATGAAGATCAGATAAATGCTATATTTCTAATTACTTACTTTTAAGTCCTGTCTCTGTCATAGAGCGATAATTGTAACTAACCTCGTTAAAATAATGCAGTTCTAATCCATTCTGAATCCCTGCGTTTAACTATGTATTGCCGGGCGGAGTATAATATATATTTAGACCTATGTTGTGTTTCTATTTATTCTTAATAAGTAACAGAACACATGGCAGGAGTCTGAAACTATGTAAAACCTCTCCAACAAAAATAGCATTGATTCGATTACAAATATTGATCCATAAAAAATAGACTGAACAAACATCTTGTCTTAATCGCATTCCATTTGGCGAGAAACACTGTACTCCACAGAACAGTTTACTAATTCCCGACGTTGCCGACTAGTCACACGCCGCATGAAATATGCACTGACACGCGCATGTTATTTGATATATGAAAGCAAAATTAATTTCTGCGTTTAGTCATCTTGTCAATTACCCGGAGGGTTGACATTCATGCTCGACCTCTTTCATTCACTAGAATATTTCCGAGATATCAACGCTGATTTTCCAAATGACCTCGTCGCAGTTTGTACAATACGCTCACAAATAGGCATGGTAACCTCCAGGGAGATTCTCTCATCATGTCAAGATGTTCCACCTAATTTATCGAGAGTCGTTGAATTTATTTATTTATTTTGTTATTTCGCGAGTAGGGGGGAATACATCTTTTTTCCCCTGAAGGGTGATTCATCACACCTTGATCATCCACTTTTAAAAGGTGGTGCAATATGTTTCGTACTTACCTATTTAAAGCGTTGCTTTTACTTGATGTCAAGCAGCTTTATTTAAATTATCCCCAATACAATTCTTGTGAATTGCCGCTAAATGTGATGCTGACGATATTGTAAATTGCTGTCAACTACGCAGGGTTACGGGGTTATTGCTGCCAGCTAATTTCATCCAACGAAAATATTTTATACATCGTTTCAAATTACATATGACAACAACAATTTTCCGTCATCGTGGCAAGTTGTGACCCCGGACTATCTTAATTATCACGACTCCAAGGACCGTTTAACCGTAATTGTACCAGCCCCATACAGTTTTTGAGAATGTGGTACGATTAGGGTTAGTAGACTGCAGTAAACGAATACGTGGGTGTACCTGCACTATTGCTAAATTAGAAATGACCAACATAACAAGGCGACATGATAATTCACTAAATAGTAACGACTATGACAGCAAACTGGGATCAGTGAACCATTTAGTATACTTATAACACACTATGTTGATGTGTTTCTTGAACATCATCCAACTTTTATCTTCTATAGGATTACCTTTATACAGATTTAACAGAACAAAGATTAGACTTGTACTCGGATTACGCATTTACTTTGTATTTTAGCAATACAAATATAAGTCAGTAAAAGAATCTACGTCACAGTTACTAAGAAAAACTACATTTACATTCATTACACGCAATGGTATAGGAAACACAATTTTCATAAATCCAATTCTGTTGTCCCCACACATTCGCATATATCCTAGCCTCGCTTTCGTCAACAAAAACGTCCAAGATACTGACACAAAAATCACCTACGTGAAAGTAACATTGCATTTCTTTGCAAACATTAATTCCGAAAATATGCACATGTCCCAGCCAAAACAAAGTGAACCTTGATACCTCCAGGCAGCGCAAACAAGGGAAAATGTTCGATAATATATGATGTTGTAACAGTGTGATGGTATTCGTTTTGTGGTAATACGCAAAGTATGCACGTGTTAATTATCGTAATAGCCGAATTGTTCTAAATAATGAAATATTCCTTCCAAAAATAATATGATTTTAAACGGCTTACACATTGTGAGAAACCCAAACTTGTCAGAAACACGTAGAGAATAACAAAACACAAATCCGGCACAAAAATTGGTATGTCGCTCGACTAATCTAATACTTACGAAATCAGCATATTAACTTCATATGTGATAACCCACTATTATGATATACGTCTGGAAGTGAGCGTTCGTAAATGTTATAATAAACTGTGGAAACTGTGAGAAAAAAATCATATCATTTTATCCGAGTGTGACAATAAAAGACGGTTTCATAGAAAGGGTTACAATTAGTTGCTATGACGATATAAACTAAATTGATGAAAGGATGGTTCAGTGAAAATACAATCCAGAGAATATACTTTTTTTTACTACATTATACATTTATCAGTGAATATAAACTCCAAACAAAAAAGCCAAAATCTTCTAATTTAAAATGGGACTATGTAATCGTATTCTCGTGTGCTGTACCTGTCATCGACGTACCACCATCGGGGAGATAGGTTGATGTCGCCTTACCTATTTTATCCCATAAAAGGTGATCTGAAAATCTGTTTTGTGCCTGTTGTTCGCGAATAGTACATAAATGAAGAAATTGTTCAAAATATTTGCAAGATATAGAAGCCAAAGAGAGTTATTACGTTTCTTCTGGTATCCGTATTGATATTTAGGATATTTCGGATATGTCAAAATTACGCATTTTTAGCAAACTAAAATGCAATAAACATACATGAATATTTCATAATTGTCGACATCGGTCTACCGGTGATGTTAATGTTAGTAATGTGTTTTGAAGACATATTTATTTTGAAATAGTGAATTCGCCTGATTTCCTCCAAAATTGGTATGACGATTTTATAACAGTAAATTAAACAAACGAGTTGTTGTCCCACGATTCAAAATACAGTGGTTACAATTGACATGCATTCAATCCATTTCAAACATAAGAATATTAATTGAGCAAACCATTTTCAAAATAATAGTGGAAACGATCATTTTTTGCACATGCGTGCCACTTTTTGTACGTGTTTGCATCAACATTGTGAACGGTCACAGGGCCAAGTGCATTCAAACTTGATAGGCAGGTTAAGAATGGAGGTTACATTTCTCAGACCTACCTTGACAGATTTTTGTCAACGTTGATTAAATTACTTCACAAATCCTAATTGCCTTCACTACGAAGGACAACACATTTGCTTACTGATAGATCGTATTATTTAATTATCTCTAACGTACCGACTGACGAAGGCGATGTCAGACTGACCTGAATAAGTAGGTTTCGTAAAATACGGATATAGTGTAAAATATTCTTTTTTGTGTATATATATTGTGTAGATATATGTGATCGATTAATATGTTTCAACTTACTCAACCTCAATTTGAAGTTGAAATACATATGTCTTTCTTATTTCTAATATTGATAGAAACGAATATCTCACAAAATGACATCATACTTGTGCGTTGTGTTTCTTTTAGGTTTACACTAAAATGTATTGATTAAAATAGCGCCAGCTAGTGAGTGTAACGTGACACAAGAATGAAATGCATATAAGTGTTTTAACGCTCATTACGCAATCACAACACATTAAATATATTTTCAGAAGAACATGGAGATAAATAAATTATCAAAAAGGTGATATTAATACCGGATTTTAATTACCCGTGTAACACAGAATTGTCAAATTTGTTTAAAGACCAGAGTTGATAGTCTTACTATTAGTTATACTCTTTCAACGCTTTATGAAGATGGTCACAAATATCAACATAGCGCATCGAGACATATAGAACAGCCGTAGATATATATGTAAACATTTGTCAGAGGGTAAAGCAACGCCGAATACCTTGGAATCGGAAAGCAAATTTAGGGGTAACTGAAACTATACCTGAAGACTAATGTGTCATAGTTGGAGAGAATACACAATGATTTGGATCAATTAATAGGGCGCAAAAACGTTACTATACCGGTATTCCGATAACATTACTTATAGTTGTCGCAAGACGCAGCAAGCGCGATAACCATGACGGTGTCTGCCGTAGTTGATTGATAAACATACATTACCAACTATTGTCAGATTTGCCACTGAAATAATCATGTCGATTTTATTTTATCATACGTCGGATATCACGTTGTGAATGATATTTATACAAATGTAAACACCAATGGCGAATTCGTTATTGATACAAATAAACTTTAAACGAAAACACCTGAAATGTGAATCTTTACAAACAAGCTACGAACGAAACACTTCTAGTCAATACAGGAATGACATTCCAAAATCAATTAAAACACTTGCTTCGACGACTCCATCATTTTAAATGATTAATAATACGTTTTTATTTAAGTAATATTGTTGTTATTATTTACACCATACTTACCTGCAATCTTAATGTCATTACTGCATGCATTTTATTTAATGATTGCAATGTTCAAATATTATTTAAGATAACGGACATCGATTAGTACCACTAGAACTACCTCTCTGGTTTTCATCAGATATGTTTAATAATTTCCTAATGGTTTTTGATTGACATGTATAATCTACCAGAAATAAATAAATGACACAACGATCGAGTGAATGGCAGCAATTTGTCAACTAGTCAAAACATATAGACCTTTTAAATCGTAATATTAATCTTTTTTTCAGATAAGTTAATTAATTTTATTTCTCCTACAATAAAATCTTATCTAAATACAATCCAAACTATCACCTTTCTATTTATCTATATATTTCACACTTATGGTAACAAATCACTGAACCTGTATGATTCCACTTGCATCTTAACAACGTCATATTATGATGTGGCGCAAACATTAATAAAATGAAAACAGCAATATTTGTAGATATGTATCGCTAAATTAGCTAGGGTTATTCAGAATCAGGATAGTTGTTTTATTCGTTAGACTTAGTGTTTTAAACATCTAACATGACCCAATCATATTAACAAAGGTAACACAATTATCGAGAAAACAATTCCCAAACTCAGATATACTTTAAACTTAAATATAGTCGTACACAATTCATTGCCCAACCATTGCCCAACCAACGATCAACCATGGCTTAAAAGTATGGGCACGTATCATTTACAGTTGAATAAATGTTTTATTAGATAGAAAAAGAATGGACTTGCCAGAAACTTCTCCATGTTTATTAACCGTTCGGTGCCTTTATTTAAACAAATAACAAAATACATTTACAAACTATACAACGCATGTTATTGGTACCATGTAATACCTATCGGCTGAATAAACATTTACATATACCTATTGACGGTGACACGTGGGATAATACAGTAACGAAAACAATGATAGCTCTTCATTAGAAAGATCCAGAAATTCTCCATATTATTCTTCCACATGGGCCATGTCTGGTTAAAATTTGAAAGCACGTATATCGCACGCTTAAGCCGTGTAACGTTGTTAACTTGTGAATTACGTTCGCATTTTACGCTATTGTCTGAGTGGTGAACCAAAATGACCATGTGTTTGAGTCAACAAAGCACACACAGACATAAGCACAAAACACTTGACATAGTGCTTCACTGTAAGTTGAAATATATGTACATGATTTACTTCAGCCTTCAGTCTGATTTCAAACTATATCTAGAAATGTTTTTAATTCATCGATTAGTTTTCAACAAATCAGTGACTCATCAGGGGCAAACGAATTATGCACTGTTGTCAATAGGTTCCTAATGCGCCATTTTAGTTTATATTATCAACATCTTCAGTGATGGAAATCTGTTGATAACGTCCGCAATGTAAATGTCATCAACCAGCTGTGTGTGTAAATAATCTGGTGTGAGGCAAACGAGAGGTGATGTTTTGTAATCATTGTCAAAAGACCTGAATCTTCTGATTACAGAATGAACTTTACATTAATTCGACGAGATTGGCTTTAAGCAGAAAACCATTGCTTGCGTACTAACCATGTAGGAGTTTATAGGGCGCAATATTTCGGTCAATTTAGCGACAAATCGTGCCTAACCTACTACTAATGTCAACAGAAAACGTCTTTTTTGGTTTTGAAAATGACATTTTGCTTGTTTCTGCATATGTCCCTCCAGAAGGCTCAAAGTGGTATTTACAGAATGATGACGTAATGGATGGTATAATTAAACTTGAAAATGACGTAATCAATTCTTTGTCACAATGTAATGCTGGTGATATTAGCATAATAATAGCTGGGGATTTCAATGCTAGAACCGCATCTGACCCTGATTACATGTTACATGATGATGCTCGTTATAGCATTGGAATCGATCCTAATTATATGCAGTGTGATTTTGATATTCCACGCCATTCTAGGGACCTTACCCGTAATAATTTTGGCATTTCACTTCTGTCTATGTGCAAACACCTGTCTGTATGTATGTTAAACGGCAGAAAAGAGCCTGGTGAATTCACGTGTATTGCAAATGATGGTAGAAGTGTAGTCGACTACGCCCTGGTATCCCTGGATTTGTATGGCTATGTGACATCCTTCACAATACCAGTCAGGAGTGAGTCTGACCATTTTCCACTTTGTTATAAACTTAGAATTTCTGGTGTACTTAATTCAGACGAAAATTCGATCGGAAATAATTCCATTGTGAAATTTCGTTGGAACAACGAACTATTGCAAATTTATAAAACACGTGTTCTGGAGAAAACTGCTGAAATTAATTTATTGACTAATCAACTCGGGGCTCATAATTTAAACGAAACAGTTACCCAATTTACAGATATTTTAAAAGAATCGGGAGAAATTAGGCAAGTACAGATCCCTAGCAAAAGATTATCTTCACACAGACAAAATAAACAACCATGGTATGATGAGGAATGTCGCATGGCAAAATTATATAAACTTTCCCGTTTACGTCGATATCGTGATACTGGTCGTGAGATTGATTTAAATAACTACAGAAGTGCCCGTAATACATTTCGCTCACTGGTGAGAAAAAGAAACATACATATAACGAAAAATTGCAGGATACAATTAGAGAAAACATAACAAGTGAAAAATGTATCTGGGAAACTATTAGAAAGAATAAGAGTAAAAATCAAACATCTATAATCCCATTACAAGATTGGGCCATGTACTTCGAAAAACTGTATAACCAGGATTCATGTAACAATAACATAGATCGAGAGCATCTTACTGAAGTTAAAAACTTTCTGTATAGTTTTGATCCGCATTCTACAGAATTTGGGGAAACTGACACATCATTGAATGTGCCAATAACGAATGAAGAAATTATTCAGTCAATACATAAACTTAGAAATGGCAAATGTGCAGGTCCTGACCTTTTAATCGCTGAATTTTTTAAATTTTCATGTGATGTGTCGATAACATTTTTGAATGCCCTTTTTAACTTTTAACTTAATTTTTAATACCGGTATCTTTCCGGAAGGTTGGTCAAAAGGTATTATTATTCCTATCCACAAGAAAAACAGTCGAAATGATCCCAGTAACTATAGAGCTATATCACTCATGAGTATATTTGGAAAAATCTTCACCAGTATCATTGAAGCACGACTATCAAAATGGGCAAGGGTTTTTGATATAATCCCAGAGACACAGGCTGGATTTAGGGAGGGCTATTCAACTATTGATCAAATATTTACATTATATGTCATAATTCAGAAACAGTTAACCAGGAAAGGGGGGAAATTGTATTGCCTCTATATAGATTTCCAGAAGGCATTCGACTCTGTTAACAGGGATTTTTTATTGTTTAGACTGGCCAATAATGGTATCAACGGGAAAATGTATGTAATTTTACAAAGTATTTATAAAGACGTCAAATCATGTGTTCGTGAAGGAGGAGTCACTTCGAGATTCTTTGAATTGAAGAATGGGGTTCGACAAGGGTGCATGATCAGCCCTATTTTATTCTCATTTTACATTAATGAGCTACAAAGCATGTTGGATGACTCTGGGTATAGAGGAATACAATTGATCCCGAACGACATGTTAGAGTTGTTTTCATTATTGTATGCTGACGACATTGCTTTATTTTCAAATTCTGTTTTGGGCTTGAAAAGACTAATTAGTATATTGTATGAGTTTACAAACAAGTGGGATCTAAATATCAACTTAAAAAAACTAAAATTGTAGTATACAGAAATGGGGGATATCTCAGTAAATATGAAAAGTGGTACTTCGGGAACAAGCAACTTAGTACTGTTAGTTCATATGAATACTTGGGATTGGTAATGTCATGTAAATGCTCCTTTAATATTACCACAGAAAATTTAGCTATAAAAGGCAAAAAGAAATTGATTGCAATCAAAAGATACTTAGGAAATATGCAATGTTTTAAAGCAGACTTGTATTTTAAGATTTTTGACACATTAATTCAACCAGTACTTACATATGGGTCTAAAATTTGGGGATATGGTCAATATCAACATTTAGAAAGTGTACATACATCTTATTGTAGGCAATACCTCGGTGTAGGTAAAAATGCTCCAACTTGTACAGTATTAGGGGATTGTGGGAGGCTACCCTTATTTTGTTACCATGTTAAACGATGTGTGAAATATTGGTTAAAAATTACTAGCATGGATGAAAACAGATTACTCCAGAAAGCTTACCGGATGCTACTTTCACTGGACGAAAAAGGACAAAGGTCATGGGCCACAGAAATTAAAGAACTGCTATTTAAATATGGATTTGGTTATGTCTGGTTTAATCAAGGAGTGGGGGACTCTGATATGTTCTTGTATAAAGTTTGTGAAAGGGTCAAAGATACTGGAATTACAGATTGGTATATAGACGTTTGTTCTGTCGAAAAAACGCAGTATTATAGGCAATACAAAACAAATTTTGGGATTGAAAACTATGTGTCATTGCCACAATTAAAATTGCGCAGAGCAATAGCAAGATTAAGATGTGCGTGCCACCCCTTAGAAATAGAAAGTGGCAGACATAATAATATCCCTAGGGAGAGCCGTATTTGTCATTTGTGCCTGCAAGAAATTGATGATGAATATCATTTTTTACTAAAATGCACTGCATGGGACACAATCAGGAAAAAGTATCTTCCAAATGAGACACAACCCCCAAATTTGAATACTCTAGTACAACTATTAAGTTCCTCTAAAAGCCAAATCATTAACTCTTTGGCTCTATTTATTTATAAGTGTTTTTTAATCAAAGATCAAATGAGAATAACTTAATAAGCTTGTATGTATATATATATTAATATCCCCATCACATTATTATATAGGGCTTATATTATGTATTGACACACTCTTCATCTATATTTTCATACATATTTTGTAATGTAAATTTATTTCTTGTCAATAATTAATTTGCATGATTGTAATGGGCCGGAGGCCATTATACAATTAATAAAATTATTATTATTATTATTATTATTATTATTATTATTATTATACAGAAAACGTCTTAAAACAACCTATTAAAATTTACCAACACATGAGTGCCTGTGCTGTTGGTAAATCGTCCCCGCTTGAGCGTTACTATAACAGTAATATTTTAAGGGGCATGTGCATTTGTGAACTTTCTCTCCAACGATTGGGTGAATATTATTAACGTTAGCTAGGACATGTTCTTTCATTCATTAAATTGGAAAAGTTGATGCCCGTTACAGAAAAGATTTTTGAGATGTTGTTACGGGGAATATTTGTGATTTGTTGCCGTAAATACGATTCTTGTTGTAATTAGTGGCAGTTTTAAATGCATATTAACTGTCTACAACAGTTCGTTGAGGTTGCTTTAACATTCTCATGCAAATGACCCGTCCACACAATGGCGTATGGGAGAGTGGTCTGTGAAAAGGGATCACTGCGAATAGGATGAAACTCAAACTGACAAACACTTCGGCTGATGACAATTGCATTGCAGATTATATCAACAGTCAGAGGAGAAAATACGAATACAGATTAAGAAGGTGGACTACCACTGATAACGATACATAACAATTGTTTGTCTTTGTTGGAAAAAAACAATATAATATAACAAATAATAATTGGTGAATTTTAAACTCGCATGTTCACTGTGTCTTATTTTTTTATTTACTCATTGTGCATATTTTTATACATATTATTTTATATAAATGGTGCGTGCTTTCCGAGTGTTCACCTATCGATAGGAACCCACTGTTATCTTTGCATGAAAATTACAGTCAACATTTGAACCTTGGTGACAAACTAAAATACTTAGTACAGAAATTGTGAAAAGACTCGTATTATTAAATTATTCATGCTGGGAGAACTCTCCAATTTGCATGACATTTAGGGTGCAAAGCGAGCTTGGTGCAGTTTTCATCATTGCCTATGGAGTATTGTATTTAATACCAAGGGGGTACAGTTATTGGTACGCCAACTGCCTGCCCGTAAACCCTCTCCTTACATGTAATGAGGAAATTAACATTATCAGTTTTCTTCTTTACTAACAGGAGCAATCAAAACATGAATGTACTTCACTCTGGTTTTTATAAAGAATTAGATTAAATGTTTTAATTACGATGGCCGATACGGTTCATCACTACTCAAAATTGTAAATCAAATTTAGTAATTCAAAACTCATTATTCAAAATGCATAATTCAATATTCAAAAGTGATAAGAAGTAAGAAGAACAACCATTTTATCCAGGTCCTCATGGCGTGGGTAAGTCTTTTTTCAGTTATTTCATACTAATAATCATTTTCTCTCATAATCTTGACACTACTACTAATACCAACGATACTTGATTTATAATCTAGATGTTTTTGTCTTTCTATTTATCCCAGAGACTGCTATAATACACTCCAGCTTTGGGACATCACCCACAAGATAGAAATTATCTAATTTATTGATATTTCTCTCTTAGTTACACACATGAAGAAATAATAAATGCCTTATTTCTGAATCATGGTTTTGTGTTGGGTATATCCCAACTTAAGAGAATTCTACATCGCAATGGAATGGTTAGAAGACATGGGAATAATGCAGCATCAATGGGTGACATAATAGAAGCAATTCGAGCTGAACAAAACGGAAGCTCCGAGTGTCTGGGATATAGATCAATGTGAAAGAGACTAGTTTATGACCACGGTATGAAAGTGAACAGAGATACTGTAATGCAAGCCATGAGAATATGTGATCCAGAAGGTGTAGTTCGAAGAAAAAAACATCGGTTGCTCAGGCGAGAATATGTGAATCCTCTACCGAATTTTTCATGGCACATTGATGGTTATGATAAGTTAAAACCGTATGGTTTCTGTATTCATGGTGGTATTTGTGGATTTAGCCGTAGGATCGTATGGCATGAAGTAGCATCCACAAACAATGACCCCACAGTTATCGCTTCTTATTTCCTGACTTACATGATCACTTTGGACATGTGCCTCGTGTCATAAGAGCTGACTATGGAACCGAAAATAGTACGCTAGAACAGATGCAAATATATTTTCGGTATAATTCAACTGATTCTCTGTCAGGTGAAAAAAGCTTCATGTATGGAAAAAACACATCCAATCAGCGTATTGAAGCCTGGTGGAGTATATTACGTAGGCAGGGGGCTGATTGGTGGATACGTCTGTTTAAAGACCTTCAGGACAGAGGGCTGTTTGATAAAAATGACCCAATACATGTAGAATGTCTACGATTTTGCTTTATGGATATACTGCGTAAAGAGATGGAAAAAGTGGCATTATTGTGGAACATCCATCACATTACCTGCAAGAAGAATGCTGAGAGTTTAAGTGGCAAGCCAGATGTATTGTACTTTCAACCTGAAACAGTTGGATGTTGTGATTATAAAGTACCAATTGATAATGATGACGTGGCCACCCTGAAAGAAATATACCCACGCGATCCTTCACCATACGGTTGCTCACCTGGATGTTTAGAGTTGATTGATACTTTGGTTCCGGGAGTGAGAATGCCCACAAATGTTGAGGATGCCTTAATACTATATTTAACATCAGTCGAACAAATTAAAGAATACCACGACATCTAGTGTAATTAAGACACAATATTTAAAATAAATCCACTGAATAGTCTATTATTCGCATCAAAACATAACTCCCTCTCTCAATAATGCAATGACAGTAAAAACAGTCTCCATGGAACTTTTAAACTGAGATTATATAGGTTGATAAGACAAGTTGCAGGCACTGTTTACACTGTATATACATATATAACAACAAACAGATATTGTACCAAAATTATTTATTAGAAAACAACTAAAAGTACAAATGGTTAACAATAAACAGTAATTCAAACTACAACAGCAAGGCTTTCTTTTAAATTTGAGTATTCCTCTTTGTGAACCAATTCAATGTTCAATCAATAACAGTGGATACTTGATAGCAATACAACAGTTTGTAGTTGTCTTCATTTACAATGTTTATTTGAGTCTCCACAAGTTGCTGTAAATCCTTTTCAAACAAACTGCTTTCTGGCATTATAGTATAACTTGTATTGTTGAAACCAGGAAATGATCAATTTTATAAAAAAATAAAACAGTACAGCTTTAACAATTACTAGCAGAAAGTAACTAATACAGTGGTGTTACTTTATCAACATAATGTTTTAGCATATACCCCCATTGACTGATGTAGCAATTTAAAAAGCAGATGTTTTTATACTTCAGATCTAAAAGATTGCTTAAAATGATAGCCGTGAACAAATTTAAAAAAAAGTTATAAAAAATGTATGTACTATAAGGACAATAGGAGATGCTGGAGGTCACAGTTTGGTAAGAAGTAAATGAAAAATATAACTCGGGGGGGGGGGGATCAGTATAGGAAGCTGTACAGGGGAGTGAATATCATTTGAAGATAATATGCAAATTTGGCAATTAGCATAAATAAAATAGCACCAACTAATCAGATCTTGCATCACTTATATTTGACTCACAAGAATAAATGAATTACCAGGGAACGTGTCACAAAGTCGAATATAATCAGGGCATATAATCAGGCGACTTGTCCCCAGATAGATCATAATCAGTGGACTTGTCTTAACTAAGGTAGATCACAATGAAGGGTCCATGGGTAGAATATTACTAGGCCACTTTCCAAGGTAGAATATATTCAAATGCAAAGACAATAAAAATATGGTTAGACAATACCAATCATAATGCAAAGATAATATAAAAATAAAACTAATTTTAGCGCTGATCTCACTCCATAACCTGTATGCAAAACAATTCTGTGCACAAATGATAGAAAATACTATGAAGCATCATTACTACAGATGACGGTACTTTTTGCTCCTGCAGTTTGCAACAATAATAACTCGGAAGTTAGAAGTTGGAAGTCGGAACTCGGAAATTAGAAGACGGAACTCGGAAGTTGGTACTGTGAAGTAAGAAGGCCTCTCTCGGCTTTCGTACTAAACCATGGTGTATCCTTGGAAGGAAAAGTTGTATAATAATGAAGTTATTACGAGAATACCTCAAAGTATGCACTCATACAGTATGCCATGCATCAAGACTGACAACAAAACAATTAACTGTTATTTATGCAGCTAATATGGATTGAAACGATAACAATGATTCAAAACACAATTACTGAAACACTGACAAGACTTCAATCACTGAAGGACGCACTGATGGAACATATTCAACGCATCTGTTTAGTATATTATAGTGGTTCATGGAATCCTTTATATGGGGTTTTCTTTTTTCACTCATCATCTGTAGTATTATGGTTAAAGGATCTTCAACCTCATCATCATCAATATTCCAAGCATCTTGTTCTGTCATAAATTCAATAAAAGTCATACCTACAGATCATACATCAGAGGCAGTCTTGGCTTTTTTTATGGAGAAGGCATTCTGGTGCCATGTAAGATGGGGTACCAGCACAATAGCCAACCATAGTGTTTGAGGTGAAACTTTGAATGGATTTTACCTTAGCCATGCCCATATCACATATTTTAGTGAGATAAGTGGCTGCTGCAATCACAACATTTGCTGGTTTAATATCCTGGTGAACTATAGGAGGCTTTAGTGCATGAAGGTATGCCAACCCTTGCAAACATTGCTTGGCAATGTTGTTCTTGTTTTCTGTTGAAAGTTTCATTATTTTTTTGATATCATCATCAAATGCACAATCTTCCATATTATATCCTTCAATATATTCTGATAAAAGATATATTCCAGAAGGCTCATAGCACATATTTGGATGGCGAATTCTCTCATTTATTTTGATTTCATTCTTCACAATTTTCAGCATCTGCCTTTTCATGCGTTTTATTTGCATGTATTTAATTGCAACTGGAGTCCCTGTCCATTCACATTGGTAAACTGTGCCAAAAGCACCACGACCAATTTCACCTGCCATCACAAATTCTTCTCGTGTAATTTCAGGAATAGCTCCATTATCAGTAGATGTGTCTGCTGAACACGTATCCATTGTATAGCTGCCACTGCATGATCGTTTATGGGGTTGTTTGAATTCCACTATCTGGATTGGTTTTGATATGTCAGCTACATTTTCCTCACCTTCACCAATGGTGATCTTGCACTGATAGACTCCTGGATTATGTACTGCAATAACACACAGATGTTGTCCATACTGCATCAGTTGACCATCTCTATACCATGAGTACATTACGTCATCTCTACCATGGTTGTTTGTTACTATGCCTACAATGAATTCATTCCCATCATAACCAAATATCTCATTAGGATGGTGAAGAATTATATCATCTTTAATATTATGTGCCGATGGATAGGAGGTATAAATGTGACATTCATCATAAGCGGTATCTAGATATGTAGTCTGTCCAATTGCTATATGTGTAACTCTGAATCCATAGTTCATGGGATCATACTCATTGAAATCCTTGAGAGCAGGACAGTTAACTTCAGTAAACTCTCTGCAGGATGACCGCTGAAAACAGTTTAGTGTAACTACTTTATCACTATATCTTGACTCATTTGTTGTGGAATACCTGATGTGGAGGATACTGTTGTTATCAATTATTTTACCTTCAGTTGATAATGGAAACAAATGGTGTGAATTGTTATCCAAATTACCTTCTTTGGTACTGCAACCACTATCTGTGAGCTCTCTTACATCAGTACCACCTGCTCCAAGTAGACTTTGCTCCTCAGCACCTATACCAGTATTAGTTTCAGACACACTTGTTTCCTGTGTATCTCTACTAATACCACAACTAAGGTTTTGTACTTCTTCGCCTACACTGGTATTAGATTCAACCACACTTGTTTTGCCTTCATCTACACCAATACATCCAATAAGGCTATGTATCTCTGTACCTATACCAGTATTAGCTTCGGACTTGCTAATCTCTCTTTCATCTACACCAGTACATTCAATAAGGTTTTGCATCTCTGCACCTATAACAGTGTTAGTTTCAGCCACACTTGTTTCTCCTATAACTCCACCAATACCACCACTGAGATTTTGTACCTCTGTACCTATACCAGTATTAGCTTCAGCCATGGCTGCCATGCTAATCTCTCCTTCATTTACACCAGTACCTCCACTAAGGCTTTGTACTTCAGCACCTACACCAGTATTAGTTACTCTGACATCTGACTCCTCTTCTCCAGTCTTCTGAGAGTCATCTATGTCTTCATCTGCCTCCTTAGACTTGGTCATCAAGTACATAGTATTTCAAGTACATAGTTGAAATTCCATTTAGAAAAAAATACTTCAATAGATGCTTTTAGTATCATTTCTGTGCTAATTTCTAATGAAGGCATTTCAATATCACGTATCCCCCCACCTTCCCGCATGTAAATCTGTTTGTATGCTGAGTTGTACTTTGTCTTCTTGTAGTGTTTCCAACCTACTCGTATTTGATTGTATATTTTCTACCTGTGAAAAATGTGCAAATATATTATTTTGTAACAAACAATGAGATGTGAGAGCTTACATTAGATTTAACATCAAAATCAATAACAGTGACCTCTCAAGTCATGTCGCAAACTTCTAGATTACACACTTATTTAATGTATATATATTGTTACTGTTATGTAATGCACTTTTAATACTCCTGTGTTGTTGAATAGTAATTAGTCAAAGTGTTGCATACTGAATAGATTTCCAGTTCAATATTTAAAGTTGTATTATCTTCTATATTTAGTTGAAAGCTTAACTAAATCCAACAATTTGCAACATTTGCAAGAAATCCAGGGAAAAGTGTATGGGTTTTGCCCTATAAGTGGCAATAAAGTTAATCTTATCTCATAATGCAACTTAAGAGTCAGGTTGCACATTAAAATACGGACAAATGACAGCAATACACCAGTTCAAAGTTGACTCTTGGTTTGAGACCCCCTAAGTTGCTAAGAACTCTGTATTTTAAAACCGACTGTTTTCAGGCATTATACCAGTAGAACATATATTTTTTTAAAAAAACAAGCATTGTTAATGCATACTGTAATCCCCGTTTAGTATTAGCTGTAGTCGAAGTAAATGTTCAGTTTAAGTGACATGTAAAAATGAAAGATCAATGTTTTTTAACACTAACACAGATTATAGATTGCGTTACTGTCAGTATAGTACCTACGTGGAAACTGGATTACTTTGAACTGAATTGAACTATATCTTATAGAGGAAATAGCGTGAAATTAAAACACAGTCAGTCGTGTATTGTTGTTCAAGTATCTCCAAAAGAAATATGGCTTGCATCGTAACCTAATATGTAAGGTCATCATACAAAGTTTGATTGAATCAGGCCATATTGCCTTGTTCAGCTCCAATAAATAGTTCAGACATATTACAGAATGTGATTTTACGTTTTTTGACAAAATGGCCACCATTTCGACAAATTTGATCAAATCTCAAGACAAAACATGTTATTGTGTTACCTTGCAGTATACTACCTATGTACAAACTTTTTACTGAATCAGGAGATATCTTTCAGAGGAATCAGCACAAAAAAAAAGAAAAAAAGAAAATGGCAGTGAATCGGCCATCTTGGACCATATCTCGAAGAAAAAAGTGACGTGCACCTATAACCCAATATGCATGATTACCATGCAAAATTTGATTGAAATCACCCTGTACAGCTCCGAGAAACAGTTCCGTACACGTTATAGACTGTGATTTTATAATGTTAAACAAAATGGCCGCCATTTCGACAAATTTGATCAAATCTCAAAACAAAACATGGTGTTGTGTTATTTATGTACAAACTTTGAACTGAATCAGGCCACATCTTATGGAGGTATCAGCATGACAACGGAAAAAACAAAATGGCCGCCAGTCGGACATCTTGGACCTAATCTTGAAAAAAAAAGTGACGTGCACGTGAGAAACAGTTTCGGACATGTTTAAATATAAGATTTCAGCAAATTTGAGGGACAAAATGGCTGCCAGTCAGCCATATTTAAACGAATCATAATGAAAATCGGCCAGCATATGTAGGTCATCATACATTGTCTGTATGCCAAGTTTGATCAGTCCGAGAAATGGCTCTAGATGGATGCACGGACTAACGAACGGAACCCAAATTAATAGTCCCCGTTTTTTGACTTCGTCCGAACGGGGACTATAAAATAGAAGAAAATACAACTTAAGGTTAAACATTGTTTAGTTTATTAAAGTTACAGGTATACTTACTTTATTTACACTTGCTACTTTGTTATGTTTGCTTTGGCATGTACATTTTGATTTATTCCTTTTCTCCCTTATGGATTTGAGTAATTCTTTGACTCTCTCAGTAGACTTTTTTTCTCTGTAATGTGTGATTATTACATATTATAAGTCTGTGTGACATTGTAAATGGATCATAACATTATATTCATATTGTCTGGGGATGAGATATTCAGTCAAACATAGTTCACATATTTACAAGTTTACAAGTTTTCTAATTTAATTCATTAAAATATAGTTTTTTCATTCTCTTTGCATATGATAAATTTGGTGTGGTTAACACGAGATGTGCCATGCAACCATGCACGGCACATTTATTGCACAATTACCTTTAGGAACCAAGTAGGTCCTTCCACTCTTGTTCCAACCTCCTGGAGGTTCACAGAATTTCCCATCTTCTAGGATCATCACAGTTCCAACTTTATCACCTGGGTCAACCCACTAGTTCCAGGAAACACTTGTTCTAATATACACGAAAAACAATACATGACAACAGTTTTATGTGAATATGGACATAAAACCACTATCATCATTAGGAAAATGTGCAAGCATTGACAGGCTATATAATATGGCTATATAATTTGTCTATGTGGATAACACTGGAATGTCAGTTGTATTTAAATCAAATTACATGTAATACCATAACTATAACCATGTTGTCAAAGTTCATGAGTCAGAATTACACCAGGCTTCACACACCCCCTCCCCTACGGTCATGCAAAAACAGGGACAATACTCACTCACTAGGGTCATTCCTACTTTTCCATCTACTATTGGTAATGCCATTTTTTCACCATCACTATCACTAATGCACACTGTCTGGGACATACTGTCAGTTTAAACCACTATGTTTAAACAGGTCTGTAGAGGAATGAGAAATTCAGGTTTTAAATTATTCTGTTATCATAGCTGTAGGTCAATTTCATGGTAAAGTTGCCTTTCCACCAATTTTTCAAATTTAATTGGCTGTCAAATCATACCCAGGAATGAAGTACATAACATCTCTACTATCTAAAACAGGTTCAACTTTTGTGATATTATTTCCCATTCCAAAGCTATCCCATTTTATGTTTTTGGTAAAAGAAAAAGAATAACCATGTTTCATTTTTCTTGTCACTTTTATCATACTATTAGTAATTTAATTTAAGACCTCAGAGCACTGCACTTTGACATGCTGGACTGCAGAATTTGTTGCTGTATTTTGTACCTGTGTCTAATTTGCCCTGAATATGACGTGGCAATGATGTCCCATAAGTCACAACTATTAGGGATTTGTTTATTGTGTATGCTAATTATACATGTTTCTAGAAGGAGTTTTTGTTCTTGCTATCTAGTAGAGTGTTCAACTTCAGAGACCAATATAGTGTTTGAGTTTCATTTCAATTTTTTCTTCTGTGCTACCCAAGAATTTTGTCCTATAAGTCACAAAAATTGTCTTTGAACTGTAAGATGTCACTAAAAGGTGGTACCAACAGACAGAAGAGAAGGCAAGTATGGTTGGAAAATATGGAAAAACATAAAGAATGTAAGAAAAAACAACCATAATACCATAGGCACTAGGAGGGGAAGAAGAAATGGCAATGTTCTCAAAAGATAGAAAAGATAAAAAAGGAATATAAATCAGAAAACTAGCATGATATGACACTTAATGCAACTGGTTGCTTATAACAAATTAAATGCTTTAAACTAATCAGTCAGGCAAATCATAGTCTTATAATGAGAAAAAGACATAATTTGGTACAGAAGGACAAAATCAAGTTATTTTTCATACTTTTTTCCCTAAATAGGACAGTTGACAGTAAAGCCTTTAGTAGTCATGGTTTTTCTACATATTTCTACATTTACTAATCTTGTCTGATTGAATTGAATGTTAATGCCTATAAATATATTAATTATAAATTTTTGTGCAATGATTTAGTACAAAATTTAGCAAATTGAGAGAGATAGCATTTTTATGATTTTGTGGGGATAGCGTTCCATCAGTCACGTTGTTTTGTTCTATCAGTCACACAGAAAAACTTGATAATATTAGAAATAGAAATAGTTATTTTTCTCAAAATTAGTATTCCTGCTGAGCTAAACCTACTAGCTTGTGAATTGGCTAAAAACCAAAACCACATTCCTTGAACTGAGATAGCATTCACATAATCAGTGGACTCTATCAAATAACCTGGTCCGTAAATGTTCTATAGTCACAATAGGATTCTGGGTATGCTTCAAAAATATGAATAATTTACCACTATACAATTTTGGAAATATTGATCAAATGTCCCATAAGTCACAGTGAAAGTGACCTGTATAGTACACATATAGCATAACCTGTCGCCATATTTCGCATATTCATGGCTTCAATATGGCATCATTGTCACGTTTGTATCAAGTCACTGTTTACTACAACATAATTCTGGCATGTAGTATTGCGTACTTTGTAGAGCAATGAATTTGATGCCACAATAAAGCTACAAGTATGCAACAATGACGCGATATTGAAGCCACATGTTATGCTATATGTGTACTGTAGTTATGATCACCTCATAGTTACCAAGTTTTCTAAAAACAAATATCTGTGAAACCCAAAACATACCATGAAAGTCAAATGCCTAAAAATCATTGTGTGTGTGTTCCGGGGGCGAAGAAAATGTTTCAATTTGAGGACTGTTTCAATGTTACTGATTAGGACCAAGATAAAGTAGTGTGTAGCGCTATATATCATAATAAACAAACTTTTGTTGAATTTAAGGGTTTAAGTTTGAGGTATTTTGATTTACCAGTTTCACGCCTAATCCAACTTTGCCACTGACAGCTTATGGTTTCAGCAATTCACCTCGCTGCCGAAACCTAACACCCCCGTCCCCTCGGCCCGTCTCACACTCAAAAACCAAACATACACTTATTTAGAATATCCGACTTTGTCAGATAGCATTTTACTGCAATCTGATTGACTCTCACAAAATGTTGCTTATGGTACACAAGCAGACAACTGTCTCAACATGATTTATTCCGAAAATCAAAAGAATACACAAGTGTAGAACAAGAAAACCTTATAGTTACTTACCAATTTTGTTAAATTCACGTTATATTTTAGCGTTGCATTCCTCCTTTAGTAGATCTGTAAAGCTTGCACTCCGGGCTTTCACTGCGTGAATGCAACGCTATCAGTCACATGTGTGCTAGTGAAGCGCCCTCTTACGGATAGTTACAAAATGTTTGAATTCTGAATAATGAATTCTGAATTTTGAATGATGAGTTTTGAATTACGAAATTTGAAATCAGAATTTTTAATAGTGATGAACCGTATCGGCCATCGTATTTAATTTTACTGTACAGTTGTTTGTTACCATAAACGCGGTCTGAACACACAAGTTTGTCAGTTTTTCTCAAGTGAATTAACATTACCACGTAGCCCAACATGTTCATTGTGCTGTAACAGAGCTAAGTAAAAGGGATATACACGTGATCGGTTCTACGTTACCATTATATATTTTTATATTTTGTTTAAAACAAGTGGTTAGAATGGCGACCCATGGAAGCAATATACCTGTGAAATAATAGTGACGACAGATATTGATTACAATAAAGTGGCCACCTCCGCGTGATTGACATTTCCTAAGAAAAAAGAAATTGATATTGAAAACAAGTAATAGTTCATAAGATGTAGGTTAAAGCGGGAGGGTCGTCACCTGCGCACGCGCAGGAATTGCGTCTCAAGCGACGATAACAACACACGCTAAAACCGCAAAAGTTCATGGGTAGACGCTTGTTTGTAAACAACAACACGCTATGGCCATCGGACGTATGCGCAGGTGGTGACTCCCCGCTTTAAAAAGCAAGCTGGGTAAAACCAGCAGTGTGGCTCTCATTAGTTCGTATATACTTTTTTATCCAGTCAATGTCAAAGTTTATTAAAATTCAACATCAACCAAGGTACATAGACAATGAAACACAAAACTTTCAAATTAGTGAAAAAAATAATAAATGGGACTATTAAAAGGTCACGTGAGCACCCGATATGTGATGATCGGTGACACCTGAGATAATTTCTCTTATTATGTTTACCTGTTCACTAAAAAACTCTTCTTTTCTAAACAAGTCCTGCGTCTTATATATACTGGACAGAGAATAAAATGAAAAAAAAAATAACAAATCATGAAATATTACTGAGGAAGGAAACACTAACCCCAATCTCCTGGCACAATGGTTGAACAACCCTAAGCCAGTGGGTGGTGGTGCGACTAAGTGCGGGTCAAAACACGCCTCAGGATTATTACCTAGGTTGATCTTTTCATCTAGAATAAATGTTTAAGTAGTATTTATTTGCGGTCAAAGACGATTATTGTTATTTACCAGTTCATTGACTTGTCTCTCAGTTTCAACTATGTCAATTACGCCTTCATACTGTATTCCGTGATTTCTAGGTAGGACATCTGGTATCCTAACTAATATTGAGTACTTACAAACAGATACAACAGTAACAGAGGGAAAGAGAGAGAAAAAATAATAATACACTGAGTTTTCAGGTTAATGTATTTGTGGTTCATGCAAACACGTGAGGAGATATATAAAGGAAGAGATAAATAAATCCGACTTCAAAAAGAAAATGAAAATACGTCTTCAAAAGTACAGTACATATTCAATAACATTTACAACAGTTGTGAATGTTTCGCTATTGCAAATTTTAATATATTTGCAACATCTTTATCGCATTATGACGTCATCTGAGACGACTGGGTTTAAGTTTAATAAATCCAATCCAATCAATGACATATGATAATATGAGGTTACCATCTGAAATGACTTGTTCATATAACTGACTAATGATTACAAGTGAGTGGATAATACAGCCCGTGTCAATGTACTCCGTCTTTAAACATTACATACATGTTCACCACGTGGCATTTTAAGGGTATAGTTCAAATGTTAATACCACAGCAAGTGTGTACATATGTTCGTAACAGAGTTCCAAGAAATTAACATCTAACGTCTTCAAACGTGCATGTGTTTTGACAATATAACTCCAGGGGGAAAGATAGGTATCGCATTAGAACAGCATAAACGTGTTCACAGAGAGACTTGCAATACGAGGTCAGAATTTTGGGACCATATGTCAATTTCACAGTATATGTGTATATGCGCAGGTTGTCATATATTCCGAGTACGTTTCTAATTTGGCTAAAACATCGTACATGGTTCTTTAAGATATATATCTCATTAAAAATGCATTTTAATCAAAACAGACGTCATAAGTATATATTTTAGAGGGCTTAGTCGAAAAGCCTCATCCATATAATTTGGTTTTGAATGAAATAATCACGTGTTATTTTATATTGCGCGTTGGGATACTATATATGCAGTATAGACCGTTGATGCTTATTAATGCATAATCTATCAAAATGCCAATGCATGGAACATTGGATTTCAAAACAATTAAATCACCAGGTCATATTATACAGTATGCTTTGTTAAGATCTCCTGAGTAACCAGACTAAAGCACTTTGAATCACGCTACAATTGACAAAATTGATGACTGTCGTCATATTATACAGTTCTATTGCCGATGATGAATGAATATTAAATAACGGACACGCGCGAACGTATGATTTCATTCAAATCTAATTGCAGCCATAACAAAGGAGGCCATCGATGAGTTTTTTTTTATGAGAAACATAACAGCGCATTGGTGTCAGCATATTAATTACATGAAAGTAGTTGATTGCAAATGCAATAATTTATGCCTGTAGACGACAATGTAAAAACTTAGAATGCAGGGCTATTTTACACATACAGCAATAGTTAGTCCACACAATTGTTCTTCGACTGTCTAGTTTCAAATCAAATAGTTAAAACACCATCGCAGATATTGAAAGTTCAAAAAACTAAGCCTATTTAATAGCAAGTATCAGCAATAATGGCAAAAAGATACCAAACTGACTATTCACTCGAAATGTCAGTTCGTCATTACAAAACCAATTGGTTTTGGCTAAACATCCGAATTGATCAAGGGCTCAGCTGTTGTGGACACATATGACACATTAAATCAATCTCGACACCCCTGAATCTTGCAAACAGTTGTTTGGGTAATGAGACCCTTACATTCGCTGGTGACAACGTGACCTTCAAGTAAGTATAAGGAAATGTAAACTATACGAAACGCCCAAACACACATGTACACATTCATTCAATTTGGAAAGGACGGATGAAAAATCACCGTGCGGGAGTGAGAGATCTAGGATTCGGAAACTAGCCAGGATGAATTTCCAGTAACGCACGTACGCAAATGTATGTCTTCTTTTCTTTTAGTCCATGACTACATTAATTATTACAGGCAAAAAATACTGTTACACTAGAACGGAAGATCTGAGTATCTTGACCAGGTGAACGAATATGTTCATATTATCATAATCCGAGAGAAAAACGTTATTTGAAAATAATTTGTGAGTAGTAAATAGATCAGCAATTAATTAGTTTAGTTTCAGACTACCACCAGCAAAATATTACAATCAACAACAACGACAACCAGTATATGTAGGCTGTTAAGAAATTCATGATCATGATATGCAACGTAGAAGGTGTCATCCCTATGGCATGTATACGTGTAAACAAGCAGCAATACAATTATACTTTTTGGTGTTGTCTTTTTGTCTTTTATCGTGATCGCAAAAACTAATCTAAAGAAATCCTGACTGGACGCATCTGCTAGCATTTGACAGCTATTAATTATTCATGATTTCATTGATTATTCATGAGTAGGTGTGTGAAAGTAAAGATGATATTTTAAAGGTTGAATCGATTCGATCGCAGAGATGGAAACTTGACATTTCTAAGTGGGAAGACGATAGTTTCATCCACGTTTACTGAAACATATTAAGTAGTCTTTCAAAATCACCGAGACCTCTGAAGTGACAGTTTACGTACATTAACAACAACAACTTTTAATTAGCATAATCACCGGAATATTCCACTATGGTTTTCATTCCAACGCAGGGGGTTGCCTGCATATGCGTCCAGTCGGGATTATTTTCGCAGTCACGTTAGTTTTTGCGATCACGTTAAAAAGGCTAAATTGACAATTAATTATATTTGTTTGTAAAACAAAAAAGAATTCCCGACTTTGCTAGTCTAAGCAATACACCGTGTTCAAAATTACGCATTATCACACAATATACTGTTAAAAAGCCGACATTCCAATTAAAGAGGCCAATTATCCGCATGAAATTGGGTCCATATTAAAGACGCCTTTTGGATTGTATATTGGATGACATAGTTGCTGAATTCAGTGAAATCGGATATTTTTCTTATCATGGACGCTCCTAAATCTGTTTGCTTGTCTCCAGAAGTCTTGGCAAATGAAGAAACACAATATGTACAGCATATACCTTCAGGTGATAACACTAGAATTGCGGGAATTATAAACCAATTTAAGTGATATCCATGTCAGAGTATGAAAAAAGAACTAGAATTATATCTGTAGTTTCCAAGATTGTTATCTTGTTTTGCTACAGATTGCGTCAATGAGCCATTATTTGTATTGATTACTTTTTTAGAAACGGTTCATTTGTATTACAAACGACAAAAGCATACACATTGGTGATCAGATTTAATTTGGTTCTACAGCTGAGCCTTTAAGTCAATTCTGTTTGTCCCCCCCCCCACAACACCTGCTCACCTCCCGAAAAGATAATTTTTAGGAGAAAAAAAAAATGTACGTGTATGTTTTATCGGTCTCAATGCTATCGTCTTGATGATACAGCGCCTCTGTATTGCACGCGATATTAATACTTATTTGAACTGGACATACACTTGTCTATCAGTTTCCGATCGTTATCCGATACATTCTGCATATCTACCATTTATACAATGGCTTTTCCAACCTCAAGAGCAATTTCTTGAATCAGAGTGGTAAATTACAAAACTATATAATTGTTAGTATATTATAACGTTTTTTGTTAATATATAAGTGTGAGTTATTACAGCTTTAATTATTTGGTTGTGTAATATGGAATGTCAATATGGTAAATATTCGTCTTACTTTGTGTGTTAAAATTTAAATAACGTGACGGCTAATTAATTTAAATTGAAATATTATAAAATCTACGTAACAAAAGTAAACAAACAAATGTACAAATTAATGCATAAACTAACACCAAAGGAGATAAATTCATAAATGTTTAAATAAATGTTTAAATAAATGTTTGAATAAATGTTTAAATAAATGTTTAAATAAATGTTTAAATGTTTAAATATTTAAATAAATAAATAAATAAATAAATAAATAAATAAATAAATAAATAAATAAATAAATAAATAAATAAACATGGGTGCACTTAGGATGCGTATACTCAGTGTTACAGTCGTGCACAGAAATGTTAGATTTTTTTTTTAAAAATGGTGAACAGCACAGTTTGCTCGCAATTATGTTTTAAGTATTTTCGCATTTACTTGTTATGTATTTCTTTTTGCAAACAAATGTCGACAATCTAGTTCCAGGAAATTGTCGCGTAACAATTACTCTGTAAATGAGAAAGTACATCCTTTGCAAAATCACGAATTCGAATTCATTCAGAATAGCATTTGTCACAGCCACGTCTACAAGATCCCAATGGAATGATCAAACAACATTACGTAATATACCGATTTGTTTCTCATGTATTTACATACATACAGTAAATGTATACATTGCCATAGCAGCGTATTAAGCGAATGACATAAAAAGTACACTTATTTTACTGAAGAAATATAATAATAGAAATCTCTCAGGTGAATACGCAATTTGAAAATCTGTTATGCCGAATAACAAGGAAAACACCAATGCTAGAAATACAGGCTTTACTCTATTATTGAAAATGCGTAATGGGCATACGCATCCATAATAACTTAATATTGACATTATGTACGCACCCCATCTATTACGCGCACGTAGATATTTGTTTGGTGTTCCTCATCTATAGAAATGACACAAGCATGAGAGCGGAAATGCTAGAAGTCAGAAAATTGATATTCAAGTCTCAAGTACATTAAGCGATTAAAGATAACGTACAACGGCGGTGGCGAATCGCTCAATTGATAACAATTACAATCCAAGTTCAACTTGGGGACGCTAAGCGAATATATACTGTGTACATCACAGAACAAATCTTGTTGCTAGGCAACAAACGTTCAGTGTTGGAATTTTTCGACAACCACTCTCCATCACTGTAAAAAGCAAAATGCATAATATTATGTATATAATGCGTTCTTTTTAAAGATAATTTCTACAGAGAAACATATAACCTGATTTCGGGTGGCAAAATGTATATATATTCTATTAGGACATTACAGAGAGATGTATTACGTAATTGGTTCAGTGTCGAAACTATTGGTATTATTCAATGCGTCCACGTGCTGCTATGCGCACGTTTTTACATGTTGTAAGATGGCATCTTGCGGTTGAGTGCTGTAAGCAGCATGTTAGGGGCATCGCGCACGAATAGCAATTTGTCGCTGTACGTACACCGTGCTACCGTACTAGGGTTGAAATAGCTTCTCTCCCTCGTTAACTTCATTTTAAAAAAATCGTTGCTGCGCCATTGGTGCGGAAACACTTGTCAATCCATTTTCCCCTCGCCCAGCCTACCGCACTGTTTCCAAACTCCTACAGTATCTCGTGGTAAGATAACAATCACATAAATTCTATTTATAGAATAAGTATGTCCGTCGGGTTTTCGGCTTTACAGAAAGCCATTAAGATATCTGCAACACGATACTTACAATGCCGAATGTTTCAAACTTTTTAAAAAAATGATAAGTGTGTGTCGAAGCATCCACGGAGTCTCACGCGGTTTTGATCCAATCCTGTTTTGAGCGAAGGAATATCATCACCGATGGGCGAGTTGCAAAGAGTAAAACATCGCCGAGGTAGTGGACATTCCATTTAAACAATCATGCATCCCACATTTTAATACAATCGACACCTCGGAAGCTTTTAGTAGGATGTTAAAACAACAAGAGTATAATTCATAAAGTTAAACCTGCGAATTGACACGCCCGAGAATATTGACTGACGTACATGGCACGTTCTAAATGTTGCACAGCCTAAATCGCTGGGAAAAGGTCCAAAGGTGTCTGGGAAGTAACACATTGTTTGTTATTGTTGGGTTTGTCTTGTGAAATGAACAAGAACGATCCAGATGCTACCGCGATCACACATTGCGTTTATTTCAAATAGAGAAATTGTGTCGCTATATGAAGGCCATGCTGTGAAATACGACATGTACCATTCTCACACGAGAGGAAACAAAACAAGACTGAGTCTCTGGTTCATTTAAATGGCGTACGTATTATATGTAATACTTATTTTCACGACAGTAAATTGTTTTGTCTTTGTTTTCATTTGTATTTAGGTTTGTATCCATGTTCTGATAAATCCTCTCAATAAAACGAGTCCGAAAGCCTACATCAGTGCATAATGTCTAGAGAAAATTAACTGGCGATGTCATACTTGTGTATATTATGCAATGTGTTAGGTGTCGATGTACCTGTGTGTCATGTCAGCGTATGATGCAATTAGGTTTTTAAAAGTGTCGAATATGCACGACTGGATTTTAGATAGGTATGCTAAAGTCAGCTTGAATTTTTTCCCCGATTATAATGACATATATCAAGTTTGAAGTGATCAGAGCAAATGCATCATGTTTCGATTGCCCTGAAAACACTTTGATCATAGATCAACAGTGGCCGCCGCACTGCCATCTTTGAAACACACACCAAAACAACAGATATTTTGATACAGCTTTGTGTCGCGGGAGTGGAGTGAATGTGCCATATCTCAAGCCATATAGCTTATCTATGAGTAATACGCGATGAGAGGGAACACACACACACAATGTGCGTGCGATGGTGTTTCGTAGGCAGGACATCCAGGAAATGTATCAGGCCGGCGGAAGAGGGATCAGTTCTTTAATGTAACTGAAATAAAATATATCATGACGGAAGTTCACTGTGAGACAATACACGATCCGTGTGAAATTCGACATGTTGAAGTCTGTCAAACTCAATTGACAGGTCAATCAGTCCAGGCCAGTGAACCTGGGCTACAAATTAGCGATATGTTTGTTTTATTTGATGGCGGAGGGCAAGTGTGGAATCCGATAAGATGTGACGAACCACGTGGTCAGAGAAACAAAGATAACATCTAATTCAATCAAAATAATTGCACTAGACTGTCAGCCGCTTCGGATATATGTATTTAATTAAGTAGTGGAAGTGCTGTCTTTCTCGCCGATCGTGTCTCTTTCTGATTGCTGATTATTCTAACTTATAAAATGGATACAGTGGTCTCTTACACTAGTACTGCTAGTATTTGTCACTACAAAATTGGTGGGTGGGTGAGCGGGTTGAGGGGGCGAGATAGTGAGTCGTATTGTCAGTTGAAGCTGAATGCAAAACGATGAAATATATCAAAATGAAACAACGATTGTCGTACGTAGCATAAGTAGGTCAAAGGTGATGATCCGATACATAGTGTAATGTTTCCACCGTATAACATGTGAGGTAAATATTTATCATGTCCGTTTTATAGTAGGTGGGATGATGGCTCGGTCATTTCCTCCTAGTTTATAGCTATCACTGATTCGGGTCATCGCTTATCATGTTGAAGTTAGTGGCTGAGGAAATCCGTGATGGTGTATTTGGCGCACATAACGATGAAATATACCCGGTACTGATATATAAATGGATATTGCGAATCACATTGAAAGAAATAAGAAACAGTTAACTTAACATTCGTTGTTCTTTCTGTAATCTTGTCTTCGGTGTTTTTTCATTTGTTATGCCCAGCGCCACCAACGTCCACCGTAACTAACTATTCGGTCGGTAATTGCGATGAACTTAACCCCCAAAGATATATTTCATGTTAAATGAGAACTGTGACGTCTAAGTAATGTTTCGCAACCGACTTGTAAGTTACTAAGCGCCGCAGGGTCTGCATTGTGATTTGATAAAGCAACATTCAATTCGATAATATACGTTAAAGATTCTATTTAACCCGCAATGTTAGCTGACATGGTAGTCTAACGGTGAAATCAGAACCCCCGGCAACGTATGAATGGGGATAATGATGGCAAAACAAATTATTAAATAATACCGGGAGGTAGTTACCAGCAGATAATTATAATTTAACTAAGGGCATCGCCACCACGTTTTGGTAATTCATTCTCAGACTGTCACATTTGGCGAAATATATTATATATTACGCCGTGTGCGGCGGTTCACTCTTTGTCATCGAAGTGGTTCGCCCTATAAGCATTGAGCTTAAGAGAGTGTACGGTAGGTACGCCCCATTCATCGTCTTGACAGACAACGAATAGGGTCGAAGTCGTCAGATTTGTAAACGCCCATGCTCACTCTGTATACAGACGTCTTCTCACGGTACCCAAAGTGCTACCACGTTATCGCTGTGGATATAGAACGGACATACACGTTCTGCTGAGCTGGAACCATCATCACAAGCGTGTTGCTACGTCAAATTCTAATATGAACTACACTGGTAAGCGAGTCGACGACGTCGGTCTAACAAGCGCTTTGTTCAATTACACGAAGTAAAAACACAATAATGCCCATCTCCGAAGTTGTTTTTTTCAAAACGCTATCATTATTTTGAATCGACGTTACGATTTGGTTGGATTTGTTGACATACTACACCAACTTCCTAAAGTCGAGTTTGACGATAAAAGGAAACATAATAAGTTAGTCTGCTACACGATGTTTTCGCTGCGTGTTTTCGCCGAGTGTATGTATTAGGTGGGTGACAGGTAAATATCACAATAACAACAAATTGTTTGGTTTTGTTGGGATTTTTATATAAACGTCTGTTAACCTTGTTGTGAGTGTGAGATTTAAAACAAAAAACATGTTCTATACCACCGGAACTACCTTCCACGCGAGAAGAGAACACGGTTTGTTCAGTCGTTCAGTGGACAACGTTGTTTTCTACATCGTATTGGTGAGTTGTATTGATATATGCAGAGTCAGTGGGCTAGGGGATTCGGTGAAAATCCCTGGGGACGTAGTACTGGGCGGACTCTTTCCCATCCACAGCGCGGGGATCGGCAAACCGTGCGGCTACGCCAAGAAGGAGCAGGGCATACAGCGGATGGAAGCTATGTTGTATGCCATCGATATGATCAATAAGAGGACCGACTTACTGCCTAACATCACCCTGGGAGCCCACATACTGGATACGTGTTCTCGCGACACATACGCCTTGGAGCAATCTATGCAGTTCGTTGGTCCAAAGATGGGCCACGTGGACCTAGAGAACGTAGAGTGCCCCAACGGGAGCGACCCAATTTACAGTCAACCCCAGCCGGTAGCAGGAGTCGCGGGCGCTTCATCAAGCTCTGTCTCCGTTATGGTGGCCAACATACTCGGTTTATTTCAAGTAAGTTTATTTTATAGATTATTTTACATTGTTCTGTCAGAAAAAAAAATTGGATTAGCGTGAAGGATTTCATTACTGCGCTATGTACACTTTTGTTGAAATGTAAACATACGGTGTGCATAGAACGAGTCAATTATCAGTTACAAATTTCACGATGAAAGTCAAACATATTACAAATGATTGGCTCACCGAAATAACGACAGTGCGTAAGAGTATCGAAGGTCGATTACAAAATGGATCGTTTCTATTTCCAGTAAGACTGAAAGTAAATATCATCGCATTCTCCAAATTAGTCGCGCTATCGGTTTTCACCGGCTTCGCTAATGTACCTCTTCAAGCAAGCGAGTTGAAATCGCGGGCGGTGTATGGAAATTGATACCTGCGAAATGGTGAGTTAGAAGCGCGACACTGCACTAATAATAATTATCCACGGCTTTCAGGCTGATCAATACCTCAAAGAACCCATCACATGGAATACGAACACGATACACGGAAACAGTAAACATTTGTACCACCGTGCGCATCACGCTGACTCATGTGAGCCGACAAAAGCATGTTATTCGACCGAGGTAGTGTTATGTAATACCAACTCTGAAATGTATTTATGTTTTAATTGAGAGTACGTTTGTAAGCCAACAGTTTGAATAGTAATTGTATACGCCCTCCTCACTATGCCTATTCCATATTTACGCTTTAAGATTTATTTTTAAACCAACTGATCAATCATTATGTATTATAATCGGATTCATATTAAATAAAAGGTATTCACAATTAAACAAAACTTCGATGGCGATTCGATGGCCTATAAAAATTATACTTCGGATCTCGATCGTTGCAGCTAGAGTTAGCGTCGACAAAATGGTTAGTTGTCTGCTGGTAACGTACTAATACATATCGTACTGGCTGTAGACATTGCGTTTTTTCATACTTGCAATTGGACTGATTAAAATGTGCGATGCTATCAGTACAGTGCGGCGTTGTTTGAAGCAGCGTTGGTGATATTAGTAGTAACGTTAGGAACTTCACCAACGTTTGTATTCACTGCCAGTGAAATGCCATTCAAAAACAAATCAATAAGCAACGATACTGCATCGACCGAGTTGTTTCAGCATAGTGCCCCATCAATTTGGCAATTGATTTTGGCGTTGACAGTTTCATATATGATACATGCCATTCACAAACCTATTAAATGCATGAGAAAAACAGACATTTCGCTTCGGATACGTAATTTAACAAGTTTTCCCAGAATTGTTCCAGATATAAGTATATACACATGTTTATATCAAAATCGCGTCTGGAGGTGGAAACGCGTGGCAACGATCTTCCTTCGCTCCAATGGTATTAAGGGTCACTTAAATCACAAATAAAAATAATTACAAGTGCATTAAACCGTTTACGGGGAGTAATAGGATCGCGTTAAACTAAAGAAAAAAGAAGTACAGTTTGAATGTGTTCAGCAAGGGTCATGCCGCGAGGTCAAACCTAATTGATTTTTTTCTGCCACGTCACTAGAGACCTACCGATATTGCTATATACACAAGTATGAAGACAGCAATGACGGGGCCATTACCATGCAAATTACACCCACGGAGTCGGTGAAGTTCAATCATAATCAGAGGAACTTGAACCCCATAGTGAACTTGAACTCTATAACGGATATTTATATCACATTAGATTAATTCAATCTATTGTAGCTTAATTTTTAGCGATATGAAACAGACAATGAAAGCGTTGCCAATAGTTTCATTGTTGAGATTATGTTGGCGCATTTTTTTTAACTGAAAGATGGTAGTCACGTGTTGACATGTTTTCAAAATTGAAACTCGCATTAATTATAATAAGTATGACACGTCATATGTTATTATGAGAGACAGCACACCAAGCCCCCAACATACGGCGAAAGAAGAGTACATTTCCAGGTGATACTTTAGTGAATGGTAATTCGTCATTTTCGAAAAAAAAGTAAAGTCCAAATGCCCCTGGAATCGTCTCCCTTGTTGGGTAATGATTTGACCTTACTTGATTGGGTAGTAGCATGCTGATCCTTAGCTTACAAATTGATAAACAGTGACACAAGATGTTAAATCGTGTTAAAATATGTCGCATACTGTTTTATTTCTTATTTATTAGTCCTACTCACGGTTCTAAATTCCCGTAATCGTAACTTTGAATTTAGTTTGAAAACAAACTAAACATCGTTTTACTAAGGTTTATCCGACAAGTATAAGTTTAAATACAGTAGTACATGATATCATGATTTGACCACCCGCAATTTGAATCACAGCGCAATTGCCACAATGTGTCTTCATTGCGTCATCAATGGCATTACCATACTATAAAACAGGTGCATTAACTGTGCCCCGGACCGACACCACGACGTGACACATGTGTATGTATTCTTTGCCAACAAATTCAAGTTGCATGTATAGCTCTACCGTTCTCTATAAAATACATTTCAAAAAATGAAATAGTCTACTAAAATATTCAATAATAGTATTCTGTGTCGCTCTATGACTTTAATACTACACTTGATTATCTAACGCAGTCGCAACGACACTTGTCATTATTGGATACCTCTGTTCTTCTTGTGTGATGTCAGTTCCCCACGCATGTCCTACTCGCGATATATATTCGATAACTATCATTCATTCCCAGGACGCGTGCCATGTCTTAACGCATTCCTACAACGTGTAGTTTTCACTTCCCTTTTATTAATACATAGTTTGTCTCGCATGAATGCCTGAACACGGTGTTAGCTTTCTTCCACCACTCGGGTGCAGTTTCACGGTGGTAACGCCGTGTGATATGCGCAGACCGTCTGCCGTAATTGTTGCAGATCGCCACCTCGGAGGTCACGGCTGTAACTATTTCATTTGTCGTGATTACACATTACTTCATTTAGCCCGATGTACCTCCAAATTGCGGGTAATCACGGGGTAACTGCTGACCACTCTGAAGAACGTGGTACGCCGATTTAACGAACTGTTGCATGCTGTCAGTGCCTTGTATAAACTAAACGAACGGGGTCGGATTACTTACTTGGGAGTAATAGCGAACGGTATAATAAAGTGACTCCGATAGTACGACACACTAGAAAAATGTGTGCCCCCGAAATTTCTTTCAGCTAAGGCAATCAAACGCCACATAGTAAGATGGAAACTTTCTCAAAACACGCAGTTGTAAGTTTCCCCATCAGACCAATTCACGTTACTGTAGTTTATTGTTCAAGTTGTTGGAAATTACGAGCATGCAGTTCTCCCACACTCCACAGTGAGAAGGCTTCGAACACGCCCAAAAAACAGATTGATATTGCGTAAAACATTGGATATTGTGCTACGTTTGTGGTTATCTTACGATCGACCACTCATATACAGTATCCGGCAAGAAATAAACATAAGTAATTTCCCGAGGGGGTTCGTCAAGTAAATTGCAGATCACATACTTAGTCAGCTAGCCAATCACTATCGAAGAGAGTTCTGGCATCGAATCTGATTATGTTGTCTTCTCATTAGGCTAATGGCAGGTGAAAACAGCCGTGGGTCCAAAGTGGCTTCATGATAGCACCATAATTGGATAGATCTGACCCGTCTCGTTTTGATAATATCATGATTCAATCATCCAAGAACTTTCATGCGCTATTGTGACATCATCTCAAATTGAATTCACTTCAATGTTAAAACAGGACCGTTGGATGGGATTACGCGCCGGACGGTGTGGTTGATCAACCCCACATTTTCACTTCACGAGCGATTAATTTTCATGTTCTCCCCCTCGCTCATCGCCATCAAAGCGATGTTTTATGAGAGTGGGACATTTCGTTGGCGGAATAATGAGCGCATATGAATATACAATGAGAACATTAAACCGTTTTTTTCTTGCAAGGTTACTCTGAATGCAATGAAGCATATTGCATGTAATTGACTCTTACTTTGGAAATGTCTTTGAAATTATGCATTTGTGTGTATGTGTATATGTTGAAATTGCATTTGAAATGAAATTCCATTGGTGTAGAAACGTGCTAATGACGTCATAGAATGAACAAAATCCAAGCTATTGATTATATGTGAAGCGCATTTCACGCCATTTTGAAATAAGTTTAACCCCCAGGCAAACGCCAGCAGTCGATATACAGTATCTCGTCAACATCACGTTAACACACACAATGATTTATTTTTATTTTAACAAGATTTGTGTTTGTCTGTAAAACTCTGGTATTCGTAATACTTGTTATGCTTTCTCTTTGATCTTTAGATCAGTCGTTCCATTTTTGTGACAACTGTGGATTTATTTTTCATGTATTTTTACGTCACATGGAGCCCGTATTGTAGACATCATCGAGATGTGGCGCTTCAACATTCGAAATGTCGTACTCAGTGTTCTATCTTAACAAACACGCACACACACGCAACAAATCACTTTTGCATCTTTTTGTTCCCGATTGGCATTCTCAGCACTGCGCTCTATTGCTCAGGGGGTCAATCTTACTTTTCTCTATCAGACAGCTGTGTATGTAGGCGTGTTAGCAACAGTCACGTAATTGGCACTGTTCTTCGCGCAAATTGAATCTCTCCAAGTAGGTGCAGTCCGGAGAAGGGTATGTTTTAGCGAGAATTGGATTGAAAACACGAAAAAGTCATTAAAGCATTCGTGTTTCTAAAATGTTTGTAAAGACTCTGTCGACTCTGTGCTGCCGAATCTCAATATAAGTCTGTTTACAGTGGCTAGAGAGGTTTAATAAGTAGTAAAAGCCCTCCACGATATACAATTGCAGTCGACCAATAATGTGACATCTAATATATCCTGCTGTGATTGTTAGTTGCATAATGTACGTTTCACGTCATTACAATGTAACGTCACAGTGACAAAAACATAACCTTCACGGGCTTAGCTCTGATACTTCAGTAGATAGAATGATTATCACAGAATAAACATAACCTGATCTCTCTCGAGTCTTCTTTATTGAAAACAAAATTCAATGTTTCACTTAATCTTGAAATAATCTCGCGTACTAGAGTTGTGTCCTCCAGTGCGTTTTTTTTTTGTACGTCGCAATATGTTAAGTAAAAGTAGAGAAACAAAGTAGAGCAGAGAATCTAAACATATGACCAAAAAGGTATGCACTCGGGCTTGTAACTTAAATCATACAATATGTCAGGGTTACGTGATATTATTCTCTGAGTGTGCCATCGCGTCCACAATTTTGTCCATTCGCGTTCGTACCGTGGTATAACCACTACAAAAGTCCTCGTATATGTATTAATTACGGCTCGCCTTGGTAGGCACATTTTAGATAGGTGAAAATTTAGCTTATCGAGAGCATACTTCGACCGAGACAAAAAAGTCGTTGACGTAATGGAAAAAAATATATATAGCGCCTACAAAACCCCACTAATGGTCTATTAACAGATATGTTCAGCGATTTTCTCCGTCCGAAGGCAATGAAATGACATCTTCTGTTCATTCACGTATCTGTAGGTTAGAGTATAATAACAAAACTCTTTGAATCACGCCCGCCATTCTACACGCTCTGCCTCGTATGCCAAGTCATATCAGTGGCACCTGAGTGCAGTAGGATTAAGGGTGAATTAAAGTATGAGTAAGAGTATTTCAAGTTGTTTATCTATATAGTATACCTAAGGGATTGGCGAATGACAGCGGCAGCGGAATCCAGGGTACCTCCTGGGTCTGCAACTTTAATCAAATAACAATTAAATGTTTTGGCCAGGTACGGTACGCGGTTTGTATATTTTGGAGTTTAATCTGCGCTTAACAACGTGTTATAAATGAATGGATTATCCCCACGAGACTTTTACCTTGGGAATCTGTTCTGGAAAACAAATAACAAATGTGAATCTCAAGTAGTTTAAACGTGAGGCGTCATAGTAGAAAAAAATATAAGCATTTTGTGAACGCCTGAAACGAACGACTTGATTTCCATCTCTACGTTGCATGAGAAAACTGTACATTATTCATAACGTGATTCTGGTTGTGTTTGGGACGAGAAATTTCGAACAGGGTGCTACGTCATATACTACCATATGTTGTATGTGTGCTTGTTCAAATGTGTAAATAAGGACAAAATTTAACAAAAGTTCGACAGAATTAATTAACGAAAAAACTAGTCTGTTATTTAGAAAAGCCCTGTTATATTATGATTTTTTTTAGGGCGAAAAACGCATTGATGTTTTTGTGCTCACAGAACTGACCGCCACACTGGCATTGTTACAAGCAGTTAATGGACTTTCCCCCAAGCCATATATATTAATTTTGGAGAAAGTCTAAGAGTCAGTCACGCACACCAGTTGTTAAATATAGCTTTCCACAAGGACCCGTCGCTTCATTTGCATGTATTTTCAAGTTGTACTTGAAAGCTATGACTGCAGGCCATGGAATAATAGAAGAGCTATCTTTGCAAGATTCCAAGCACGCTTGGTTTTTTATTTGTGCTACTCTTTTATTCAACTGCCATTAACTGGAAATCGGTCAGCATAACCCAAGTATATCAGTAACAGTATTGTGTAAGTTAACGCTATCCAAGAAAGAAAAAGCAAACAACAAATAAATAAATACAAACAAAGTCTGGTTTCTTGAATAACGCTGATCAGATATATTTCAGCTGAGAATTGCACGAGGAAACAACAAACAAACACACATGTATGTAAATGAAGATTCTCACGATTTTGTGAAAGCCAATCGTCATGTTGTCAGCCATCCATGTCGTTATATTTCTACACAACATGTTACTTATATCCAAATACAGTGCATGGTACTGCATTCACTCGATGCATCAGTCAGTACATCGGGTCAAGTCGTTCATCTGCAAATCAGAAACATGGCGGTTCAATTAGTCATTTCTCAAGTGTCCTTCTGTCATCCGTCATTTCAGAGTATGGAGATTGGTAAAACATTCTGATCGGACACGTAGTCTTGTTAAACGGGTGGGGTAGTTAGGATGTTACAATGCCTTTTCAAATGCCTGAAAAAAAACATAGACAATTAAAAATAGTTCACCTACATGTTTAGTAATAAACCATATATGTATATTTCACCATCTTCTCTTTACAGTTTGTTATTAAAACATAAGTAAATTCAGTGGCCCATATGTGTGCGGGCACAGTATCTACTAAATATTCCATAAATGAATATATTACATTTCATGTAGACAGTTGGATCCTTTTTCATAGCAAAATGTATTTTACGCTTAATAAACCAAATGAATTTGTAATTGGATATGGGCTGTTCAGTGAAAAACGATGGAATAAAGCGATGTCTAAGTTTCGCATGAAGTGGATATACAAGAAGCCCTGAGTGTATCTAGTCCTCAATATCAGTTTCACATAAATGACAGATTTGTCGCATATTCGTATGCCAACCTTTCTCAATTAGAAAGGCAAGACTCTTAATTTCAACATGGATTTACTTCTATTGATCAATAATTTACCGTGGTGAAGTTATACGTGGATACGCTAAAATGAACCCGCGATATCTGACCAAATTTAAAAATAAATATCTAGACTGGAAACACGCGTTCCACTCCTTGATTATACCAAGCCTCCACACATCCATGTGAAAATAGAAAGTATTTCAATTTTCTTCAACCAAAAAGTCTTGTCTACATCCGCCATATTACAATGAAAGTGATTGCATTGGACAACAAGTGTCATCCGCACCAATAACTCGAAGTTAGGACTCTATAATACGCGCTAACTTAACAACTCGCACAGAATGACGCTCTAGTTCAGCTAGTATATGTATCAAACAATTTGAAAACATAATTTTAGGGCACTGTCCCAATCTGTATTTTAGAAAACTTGTTTCGTATTGACGTAATATACTGTGTAGATTTAGGATATTTACTCATTTACAAACTTCAATTATCTATCATCATAGCGTATAGTATATATATAATCAAGAATGAAACAATTGGGTTTTCAGCGTTGATATTCGTGAACCATTTCATTTGGTATTGCTCGCTTGCTTTCTACCGTGTACCCCCCTGTGTAAACACTTTATTGAGGTAATTCATAACGACAAAGACATCCACTGTTTTGTCTTGAAAAAGCTTTCCGATAAACTATGATGCCACTGCTTCGCAAAATAGAAACCATTTTATACAATTTTGTATTCTTTGAAGCTTTAAAGTGAGAATAAATACGTTTTTTTTTCTAGAAAGATCTATAATATTAAGTATTTATGTGGTTGCTTTCACCGATCGCTATCTATCTTACGCGCTTGGCAGTACTATTGATGAATCTTGTCAATACTCTCAATTTCTACAGACCTATTCTTTTGGGCCTTTTTTATACCGATTTTCCCCGTTTGTTCTCTTTTTATATCCCTGATAGGTTCATTCCAATATTTAATTGAATAGCATCTTAATTCGAGGCGATGAATTGAAATTTATTATTAGGTGGATATAAGGCAACGTTCCTTTTGTACTCACGCTATATAGAACCATACAAAAGATCGCCACGAGAGGAGACGTCACATTGCACCATGGGAAGTTACACGGGCATTTTTTTTTATTTCAATATAAGACAAGGACACAAAGTTGAAAGCATTGTGACATTAATTAGGATATAGTAATGGTATCTCTGAAGCGATAGCGCACATTTCAACCGATCGAGAGCTGAATATATTGCATATTTGCAGTGGAAAGGCACTTGTAATGTTAACACTTGCGGCTACAGCGCTATTTTTAAGAATTGGAACGTATTCTCAAACAGCACAGGCTGACATGAGATTATTCAATAGAGAGATCACCCCTCGCTGAACATGTATAACCGTTACCGTAAATCATGTTTGTATTTCTCACTATATAAATTATATTTATCCGGATTTTTTTAAAGATTTGTCATGGATAGTTTTTCATTAGATGAACATATTTTGAATCAAGTATGTTTTCGGTTATTGCGTGGGAACTAGGATTATACAAACGCAAAATATATCTACAAAATATATCTAGATATTTGTAGCGGAACGTCCTGTGCACTACACGTTTAAAACGGCGCTAAATTTCACAACGCTAGGTTAGTCGTGATGTAAGTAGCTTCGGTGATATGTGGAAGCGCAGTATAAATATACGTATAACAAATAATATTATTAAGTATTGAATTATTAATGACGAAAAAGCTAAGCGTCTAATATAACCTTTTATATGTATGCTAATTAACTAAATTTCGTGGTCATGCTTGTCTGAAACAGAGACACACACACCTACACACGCACGCGCCTAATACGCACACACGCATACACATTAGGAATTTCATCTGAACGACGACTACACATGCATACAACCAATTGTTAAAAAAAGTCGATGCGTCACTGACTACTTAGCAAGTCTGGATGTATCCCGCCTAACTCTGTGGACGCGTGTAGAATTGCCTCATTCCACACAAGTCAATTGAGTGTAAATTATGACGTAATCAAACTATTCAATCAATCGCTAGGTCTCTAACTGATTTCAAATTTCGCATTTATTTTTTATGTTTTTCTGCATCCATGCATATATTCGTCATTCGCAACGTAAAATCTAGTATTGAAGTGTTCGTTCCCGATCTATATTTACAAGGTGACTATATTTGTCTCTGATACTTCTTTGTTTATTCTCGCCTTTATTCCTCGTAAATGATTTAATACACGCCGACTGGCTCCCGACAGTGTCACAATCGTGCAGTCCTTTTAAAGACCGTACTTATTCAATGTTTCCCATTATTCCACGCACGTGCAATTAATCTTATGAAAAACCTGTCCTTTTTAGTTATATAAATTAAATAACTGGCCGGAAAACCCGACATTTATTTCTCTTACGTAGTTTTTTCTCTCATGGGGAATACGAACTACATGTCATGTCATCGAGTTATTCCACGGTTTACTATTCCAGAAGGGGTACGTCTCATAAAACCAAGTGACGTTTTTTTTTTAGTCACGTAGATCGTTAAATTAATATAAACTCTACCGGCTTTACCGTTAATAATGAATGACATTGTTGTGGACTGATAGTCGGTTGTCTGTCTGCATGGTATATTTGGATATTCCGAAGGCTGGTCATTGATATAATTGAAATGTATCGCATGTGGATATTTATACGAAAATCCACTAAATTGATTGAATAATCCGTCTGCAGAAACGTAATTGAAAACTTATTTCACTACAGTATCTGTAATACACTTGTTTCTAAATAAGTCTTAAGTCCTATTTTTGAAATAACATGTTTATAACCAGCTTAGAAATATCACACGTGCAACGTCATTTCCGCTGATTAGCATACTATGACTAATCGCCACGCAATATTCAAAGAAGCGAGACAGAACGTACAATACGTGTTAATTGAAATATACATGTCTCTCTCCTTTTGACATTATCAAAGTAATAACTGTCTTCTTGTCATTCGTAATTCCAAGTTCCGTTACTACTTAAATAGCAGAATTGTTTATTAGTTTGAACATCTGATCATGTTAAGTCGACATAATTGACGTCATACATTGTGCTTGGATTTCTGAGCTCAACGAAACTATCACGTGGTATCGTTACACGTAATTGTATTAGTTATACAGTATCGGTAACGGTAACTATTGTCGTAGTTGACGGAAAATACTTACTTTATTTTGTATCTTATTGGACGTTTTTTTAACCATTACTATTACCTTACAGAGTTGTTTTACTGGGAAATTTAAGATATTTAAAGAGCGGTGATCGTCGCGCAGCGCGTGTTCGAATTCCGTGTAAAAAAAATTTTTTACACGCCGCGATGAATACGTCGCTATGAGTCCCATATCGAACAGAATGCGGCGCGACGACCACTACCATTTAAGTACTTTATAACGTCTATTTTGCTCTTACTTTTTGTAGTTTACTTTAATTGTTTGGTTACATGATATGGAATGTCCAATATTCGTCTTACTTTGTGTGTTATTTTAAATAACGTGTCGGCTAACTAATTTAAATTGAAAAATTCTTAAATCTATGTAACAAAAGTAAAAAAAAATAAATGTACAAATAAATGCATAAACAAACGCTTAATGTTTAAATGTCTAAATGTTTAAATGTTTAATGAAATAAATTCATACATGTTTAAATGTCTAAATAAATGTATAAATAAATAAACGAATAAATAAACAAATAAATAAATTAAATTAATTAAAAAAAATAATTAAAAAAATAATTAATTAATAAATGGATTATAATAAAATCACAATTGTCAGTAGTTACAATTTACCATTTGAAACACAAGCAGAGTCCTGATAATACATCGCCTCTGTATTATTTGAACTGGACATACACTATTAGTTTCCGATCGTTATCGAATACATACTGCATATCTACCATTTATACAATGGCTTTTCCAACCTCAAGAGCAATTGCTTGAATCAGAGTGGTAAATTACAAAACTATCTAAATGTTAGTATAGTATGACGTTTTTTGTTAAGTGCGAGTTATTACAGCAGCACTTCTATACTGGGAGATACTATGATATACATTACCCTCCCATTCATTGAAATGCAATGCAATACACCCAGCTTAAGACTAAGCCGTTGCTATGTATACATACTCACTGAAGGCTACAGTTAATAGAGTTATGAGAAGGCCCTTCGCTTGATTAGAAATCTCATTTCTTAGGTAACATAAATCATCCATTAACCCCTAGGGATAATTCTAAACACTTTAATCCTCTCCAATAAAGTTTCTTAAAACCACACAGCTTTCCTGGCGTTGTACACAGATGTAATCAGATATACCTGAATGTATTAACTTTAAGGTATTACATTTTCTTTCAAAGTCTACACTAATGAATACATCACCGTGCCTGTTTTCGTTCATTGTTTAAAGCGCGGTGGTCGTCGCGCTGCGCATGTGCGACATTTGTGATGATAAACATTGATTTTCCCAAAATCCAATGCGCTCTTCTAATGGAAATCACAAGTATGAGATTTGACCTGGGTGCGATTTGCACTGAATACCGCCGGTGACTCCTTCGATACATTCCAATCATCTACAAATTTCGAAACGTCTCAGTTTATTAATCTGCGCAACAGTCAAAGTCGCCATCTTTCATGAGGCCCATATATCTCGCGCATGCGTGGCGCAACGACTACCGCCCTTTAACCAATAACTTCATCGTCGAAAGATATGTTTCAGTCTTCACTTTTGGACCGTTATGTCCACATTCGTCCGACAATACTGCTAGGTTTTACTAAAGTAACGAACGAAATGTGTCTGGTAAAAACTTGTCATACATGAGAGCAATGTTTGTTTCCCAGTGGGAGGGGTTAGCATCATGTAGCTTACCGTCCCCGTGGTTGTCAGAAAATCACATTTTTTATCAGGGAATCTTGAACCCTAATTATTGTCGTACTCTCATCCTTGTACTGGTCTGCTTTTCTGTGCACTGGACGTGATCAATTGGGAAAAGGAATATCAATTACAGTCGTATTATTCCGTGTTTCATTGTTGGCTGTCGAGAAATGAGAAGAGAAATCAAAGATGCTCCCATTGGGGCTATTGGATGATCCTACTTCATCACGGATGCATACAATACATTACATTGAATACGTGCATGAGATTATGGTTGATATGGAGAAGGTTCTTTCTTCTGACATACAATGTATACAGTGTGATATTACATCCAACAGGCAGCGTACTTATATAGCGGGAAATAAGAAGCTGCACTCGTCGTTAATAACACTATCTCGAGTGGGAGTGCCATTGTTCGGGAGAACGGAGTGTTCGTGAATTGTTCAATGGAACGTCTACACACACATGCACACACCACACCTAGAATTGTACTAAATATAAAAATGAGATTTTTTTTACCCAATGACGATTCTATTTAATATCGTTCATTGCTTTTGTTAGCTGTGTGTAGGAGTTTTGCATAGCTTACGATGAAAGAAGGTAATGTTCAAAAGCATATTATATTACATTATATATTATATTATATTATATTATATTATATTATATTATATTATATTATATTATATTATATTATATTATATTATATTATATTATATTATATTATATTATATTATATTATATTATATTATATTATATTATATTATATTATATTATATTATATTATATTATATTATATTATATTATATTATATTATATTATATTATATTATATTATAATATCGTCATTATTCATCTTCAACAAAAACATCTACATCATTTATAAATCAGTATAGATTCAATTTAAATGTGAAACGCAAATCCAACGTTGATAAGCCCGCTGTGCAATATTGGTCGTTCGTTATTGTGTATTTAATTTAATAAGTGCACGGTGTGCGTGATCGGCTTGAATATCACAAGTGGAAGCCAATGTCGTAAACCTGCCACAGCCTTAATTAGTTTAATTTATATTCTTAATAATATCCATGAAATCCATTTCAGGATATAATGAAGCAGTCTTGCAACATGCTTTTGTGTTGTGTGTTTCCCGAATATACATAACATATCCATATCCCAACCCCTGGATGAACGATCTCTTTGTTGTTCAATCAATTCTTTTTATATGCGAAGGGCACCTAAACAGATTGAAGCTACTTGAATATATTAAGTCACTCTTAAAAATCAATTACTGAATCCAATATCATATCTCTTGTCAATTTTTCTAATTTACCATTTTTGATATCGCATACTGAAGTGTTATGGTAGTCCATAGAACAAGCGTGTTTTTACGACAGACTGGCACCATCGTTAAATGATAACGATGTGGGTATTCGAGATATTACATTGACGTAGCTTAAATTGACCAAAAAAACTATAAAATGTTATTTATGGAGTGTTAATCACTCTTCATCCGGCCAACTATCACGATTTATCGATGCGATATTGCGGATTTAGAAAGCACTATCAAAATCACGATCTTCTTACATATCATTAAGACTATCTAATACAATTCATACTCATGTTAATTCACTAGGGTGAACTGGGTATCATCGTAATGTTTATTGTTTGCATTCTAAATTGGGCTTGCGTACGACTGTCCTTCATGCAGTATAACATATATTTCAGAACTACCGTTCGACGAGTTGGTATCCGCCTATGTTTGGTTTAGGATTCATGGTGGACTGGGATTACAATTACAGATTCGTTAGTAATAAGTTAATATGTATACCCTGTGTCAACGCATTTGTATTGCTTTGTAAACAGACTTGATTGGAACTCGTTTATCTTACTCATGCTTAAACAACTCTGCGAGGTATAACCGAATTAATTACTTATAGCGTTCATGAATTGCCAATGACTGCTTTGTGCGTTTTGATGGTAATTGGTGGACTCAATTACACTTGAATATAATGAATTTATGGCATTCCTTCCAAAGGAAAGTAGATTGGCATCGTTTAGTAGATTGCTGTGTACTGTGATCTCCGCTATCGGTATAATAAACAACGCTAATTGATTAAACAAAGTATTAAAAAATAGATAATCCCGACCGCTGTTACCATGTGTCACAATTCGGAAGCATTAACATCACGTGATGTCCTTTTAAAATTACCACATAATGCATCGGGGTAATTATGCCGGGGTATTCACAAGGTACATTCAAACCCAAATGTTTGATTTCCATATGATTAAAGCGCGGTGGTCGTCGCGCAGCGCGTGTTCAAATTTCATGTAAATAAACAACGTATTTTACACGCGTTGTATACGTCGCTACGAGTCCCATATCGAACAGGACGCGGCACGACGACTGCCGTCCTTTAAGCTGTAGCAGTTGTTTGGTATTTATATCGACACTGTTATGTTCACTATTATACAATCTATAATACGACCCATGACACACTTTGATGAAAGGTATCAAATTAATTATCAACTTTGTATTCCCATGCATCAACGTATGTACAATGGCTGATAAATATAATAACCATTGCTTTCATCAGCTATGATGCTGACTTTACTTTACTCTGAACACTTGCATACGGTCCCTTGTATTTTAGTTGTTGATCCCTCAATGAAATAAACTGTTTTGGGAGTGTAAATGGCGAAAGCCGAGTCACCGAGAAAAAACAACAACAAATAAACAATGGACTGTATGCAAGTCTACTTACTCTACGCTGAGTTCAGATCGTTCCGCTAACCAATACATAGCAGTATATAAATGAATTATTGAGTGATTGGACGTCACAGTCATTAGAAAAGTTCAGCAGTATGCACTAATCTACGGATGGTGAACGCTTGCATAAATTATAACCATTTCAGTGTGTCAATCACTGATTGATAAATGAGGCTGACTTTGAGGCTTATCGTCAAGTTCGATACCAACCTTCTTTGTTTCACGATGACACTCGAGTTGTTGTTGCCCTTTATGCCTGTCATTTATCGTTTCAATGTGCTGAAAAATAGATTGAAATTTTGATTCTGTCAATCATCTAACAAACAACCCGTGATAATTTAATTAAATATGACTTAATATAGAGTGAGGACAAAGCGCCCTGACATCTGAAGAAACACCGCCAACTCTCAGAAGGCTCCACAACTCCGCCACTGATTTAGGCCTGTCTGAGCGCATATGTGTTACTGCATTTGACGAGGAAATGCTACACAAATGATCATATATCGTAATGTGGTATGTAGTTTAAATATGGACTGTATAAATAATGTATCCATTTTCAGTGGTGGCGTTCTCTTACTCGGCTATGTGACTATGCAATAACTGCAGTTAATTCTGGTCACGAAAACATTATTCAAACGGAAACCATTGCGCGATGTTGTAATCTACGTTCGTGCTAAGTGGTATTTTTTCTCCTGTGTTTAATTTCACTGATTTCACAACATACACGTTTAACAAATCAACGTATTTATACAAACAGTCAATTGTTTGTCCGTGAAAACGGGATAAATTAAAGAAAGAATCGACGTTAATTTGCTCCGTATACTTGTGAAATGACTCAGTTAACCGAGGCTGGAGATTGAGTTAAAAGTGTGCGTTTTAAACTCATTTTACAGGTGATGTAAGCGTAAGTGCAAAGGATCGCCATTTATTATAAGTGACTTGTATATTTTTAGAAAATTACAGACCACCTATAAACGATTTGGGGCTTCCATACTGAGGTTCTTAGATGGCCTCCCGGCGTTCGCTCAGACAGACATGAAAACGACAGTATCGGGTCATCTGCGGGCTAGTCCTCGGGGGAATTTTCATAAAGCAATCGATGTATTCTTTGTCGCGATTGATTAATAAAAATGCTCAGCATTATAAGACCATGAACAAACAAACAAGTCAATCACTGCGAAGGCAGCGAGCTACACACATGGACCTCCATGCTACACCCCGCAATAATAACTCAACGGACCAACCAACACCGCTCTGTACACATGCAGTAGTGGGGGAATATCTTCACTAATATTCCACATTATAGCATTATAGCGTTCATAATACAGACAATAGCAAAATGTAGAAATGAACCAGAGCATCATTGGTATTCTGTAATTAGTTGAGCACAAACTTCAAAATGACGAGTGGTTATAAGCCTGAATTGCCTTCCATTCAGCAAAATACGTTTTTTTTCTCCTGCCACATATCCATAAACATGTACGTGTATAACATATTGTTTTTATTGGTGGGAGGTCAGTTGATGAGCGGGAGGGGGTGCGTACTGACCGAAGGTTCAATATTGAATGGCTTGTTTGTTTGTTCATGGTATTATAATGCTGAACATTCCCTTTAAATAAATTAAAATATTCTATTTCCGTTTTTTTGGCAATTTCAAATCAACGGATACTATTACATTTTACGCTATCAATGGTACATTATGGGAGCTATACGATGACGTCAATTTGCTACAGAAATATGCACTCTGAGACTTTTGTTATTAAACCAATGGAATTCGTAGGTGGTATGTCGATAGGTGATCTAGGCAAAACGTGATACGTCAATCATTTGAACCTGTTTGATATTTAATTACTCCACTGCGACTTCACACAATTTCCCATCATGATATTATTGCGTTGAACACATTCTTCAGTTAGAATACTTTGGGGCCACGCTTATTATTATGACATTACTTACCTGGTAGGATGTTTTTAGTTAGTTGAAATGAATATAAGATTGCATGAAAGTCATTTTAAGTGTGCATCTTTATCCGTGACGTTGTTTTTTATATAATCATTAAGTATACGTTGTTGGACGTCTTTAAAATCGAGTGTTTAATTTCTTAATTTTTCAATACGATGTCACAGCAATTCGTAGCTATAGATCAATCCGTTTATTTCGGTTTTTGTTATTATATTGCATTTACGTTGATATGTCAGTCTTTTGTCAACGTTCTGATTGTTGAAACATATCATAAGTGTAACATATGGCTACGTTAATAGACTCCTTGTGCTTGAATAATATACCTCTATTAAACTCATTTCTGGCCTATACTCAGCCCTTATTGGACGCCAAGAAATATTGATGGAGGAAATAGCAACGCATTAAACACGTGCACCACTATTAAATGTTTCACCCGCATATGTACGTATATTGCAAACATATTTATTAGACTACAAATTCAAGTCATCAAGGAGTAATCACGGATTTTACTCTAAGAATAACTATTATAAAATATCATGCTATCGCTGTGCCATGATTGGGTGGCATTAATATCGGTGTTTGGCATGGATACATACGCATCAGTTATCGGAAGATCAACAAATTGTAATATTATTTCCATGTATCTGAAGTGCCAACGGACTGTTGATTAGTTAACCCACTAGAGTGGAAAAAGTAAAGAATTCACTTGATTTATTTCTACCAAAATATCCAATTAGGTACTTGATACATTATGTTCTTCGACGTGTTTTGAAGTCTTTATACAATAACGCAACAGTGGATAACCGCGTAGTCATGGCAACCTATAATGTGTATGTAGGTCGGTGGGAGCCATTAGTAGTAATTGGGAACGTGTTCTGTTCATTTTTTACTTTCTGTCCAGTCGACTGGTCTCAAATTTGATCACTTTTTTTTTCAAATAGGTAAGGAATTTTTGTGAATACCATGCCCAATACAATCGACGGCAAACCTACTGCACTGAATTAATCAGTGCCGAGTCGTTCGTTATGTCAGGAAATAATTTCACCAGTGTCGCCGCGAAATATACAAACTGTCACAGCGGCCTACCTCACCTGTATTACAGTTATGCAGAAATCTACATGATTTTATTGAATTTCACGCTGTGTATAGAAAGTAGTGCTGACACGGGAAGAAATTGCTCTTACCATCGCTGTGAACTATGAACTCTGAGTAATCTATTTTCCCCCGCTATTCCGACGTCAGAATTGCTGGCTGCCATGCTTAATATCAATCGATTGTAAATTTAAAAGCAATCCTACCTACTAGATCAAAATAATATAAATAAGTGTGACCGCCGATAACATACAACGATATACATATTGAACGTCACGGAAATTCCTGATATATCGAAAACTAATTATTTGGCGAATATCCAGAAAATGTAAATAATTAACACTGTCAGGATAATTAATTAATGATCGGAAATTACGTTCAATTATTAAAGACGTTTCAAAACGATTACCCGTCGGAAACGGGTAACGTTAATGTTTATTTATATGACAGGTCTCCTCCTACTCTCCAAATCGCTTATGAGAAAAAAAAACACACACGACGATAGTTTAAATACAGGACGTGGATCGTATTTGATGTGTTGTGTAGATGGGGAATACGCACTTTGATGCTTAAACTAAAGACAGTAACATTTCAGAGGTATTGTGGGTTATGAACTCAGCCAATAGTGAAGTAGAACAATCACGCTTTAAATGCGCATTTTTTCTCTATTTCATGCTTTAAAATTTAAAAAAAAAACTTCTAACTCCTACGTATTAACGAAGATTTCTGTGCCTCTTTACCGACGCTGGGCGCGCATGGATATCATTTAGCAAATTTGCATATGAGTAACTGTATTGATATATTAGTGACCTTTAGCCCATTCGTGTATGAACTCTTCAATTCAAACCCTAATTACTGCCCAGGATACCGAGTGAGATTACCTGTCCACCACGAGGGAAACAACTTGATCCATTGTCACGAAAGCGGATAATCTGGGGAATTAGCAATAGGTAAATTGGAGAACACGTCTTGATTAAGCGTCTTTTTTTTTGCTATGCACGATCCAAACGATTCATCGGAGCGAGAAAGGGAGGGGTGGTGCTGGAAAGTCCAGCTAACGACCACAAATATTCGATTTCATATCTGAAAGAATCATTGAATTTGCGTGCTATACACATTTTCGACTTGGATGATCTTCATAACTAGCCTCCGATAGAATACAAGCAATATGCTCACCCTGTACCGCTTATGCGATATCGCGTTTATTCAATACATTGAAAATGAGTGTGGTATGAAGATTCCATCAATGACATCCATATACGCACGCATGCATAATGACAGGATTGTTCAAACAATAGTATCCATTTAGTCTCTACTTTCACATCAGTGGATACTCTAAGTGAAATATGCATCGAGGGACGTCGGGCAGCGCTGCGTGGGAGTAATGTGAGCACAGTACCATGATGTCAATTTTCGAACACGTCTGAAAATGAGGCTTTATACGTAATAACGAATAACATCAAAATATCGCACGGGATTCGACAAACGCGACAATCTTTGGGGGTACTTCCGCGCCTGTGCTATGCACATTTGATGATTAATTTCGTTGAAGTAAAAGTATTTCAACTCCATATCTGAGAGATTGCCAATTTGATTTTGAGATAAAAAAAAAAAAAAAAACATTTCCAGCACTGCTCGGGCCTTTCACGCAATACGCGAGATCTCGCCGTGAACGGGAAATCATCATTATCATGGGTCGAAAAGTTTACTCCAGTCAATAGCAGTGGTAGATGTTTCATGTGCAAGAAAATGATGTGATTACACCCCGTTCGTATTACAGTATCCTGCGAATTTAAGTGCAGAGAAGACGTAGAAGTTACGCTGTTGATTGCATTCACGGAGTTCAGTGTTGTGAATGTACGGCTGACGTGTTTATTTCTTTGATGTATGGGTTCCATTATAGTGCTAATTTAACCGAATATTGCAATTACTATCTTGCTCGATGCATGTAACGTGACTGGAAGGATTAAAAGAAATACCTGTTGAGAGTAAGAATTATACAGAAGGTGCTGCAATTATTATATCAAGTTGAGGTGTTAAAATAAACTTGATTGATTGATTTATCTAAATTGTCAGATGCATCGTATTGTATAGTTGGTATTATCATAATGTGTATGCGTCGATTGCTTGCGTTGTCATGGCAATTAGGAATAATTTTCAATAATAGATGTTTAAAAAATAGTTTTATGAATTTACTTGAAAGAGTTTTTTTTATTGTTGCATCCATTGCTTTGGTGCTGCATTGTTACGAACTGTGTGCCTGCTAACCTCTCAAATAGGCCGTGCAACTGTGAAATATCAAACACAATACAGGATTGCTTGTGTTCAGAAGTGATCGTTTTTCACTTGAGGCATGACTCCCTGTCGGCAACAAGTCTGACGATCATATATTCGCTCATTAGTAACTTCGCGTAAATATTGAGGGATTTCATTTCCGGTCGTGCCAGTGATTGGAATTTCATCGCACACATTGAAAGGTGTCAGCACCATCGAAATCGATAATCGCTTCGTTTCAGATGTGAACATATCAATCACACTCGACGAAAAATATTATATAATAACGCGCCGATCACTGCAACTGGTTTGTGACGTCTCAGATGTCTGCATGCGCTACGCATCATCCAAGTAGCCATGGCAACTCAGCATCTATGGCGTTGATGCATTTTAGTTGTACGATTGGGACCAGCAAATATCCCCAAACTAACTTGAAAATCTAAAATCGCAGTACAGGAAATGAAACCCGATTAAGAAAAAGCCGAAAAATACGTTGAAATCGTAATTAAATTTCGCTAAAAATTGTGAACACTTGCCATTAATGATCACAGGTGATGGTTGCAGGTATTAATGTGTGCCTTATTTTATTTGAGTTTAATAATAATCCATTATGAGCAAATAACTGCGAGTGGGCAAACGGAAATTTTGCTATGTATGTTTGCATTCGCACAAGCTCAGAGCGGAGAAAGTTTAAGAATACATCATATTCTGAAAATACATGGAATGTGCGCATAGTGGTAAAAGAGGCTGTTACACGAAGGCACACAACGCAAGCGCCGATTGGTTTTGTAACTGAGTTGATCTCGTTTCTGTTTATATTGCACTCTGGTCACCCGGCGGCTTTCATAAACACAGAGGCATTGAGCGATGATAATTTTTAGAAAACGTCTTGCTGTGGACTAAAAAAAAACATGTCTTTCTGAGTGTATTTCATTAGGGTGGTATTCGTGACACGGTAGTGATAGATAGTGATTTGACTGCCATCCTTGCGAACAACCAAGTGTCACACAACTTCTGTATAGTGTAGGTTTATTGGAGATATTGGCTAGAAGAGTTTGAATAAAAGATGTTTCAAACAAAAGCGTGCGGGGCCCAAATGAGAATTCGACGGATGCGTATTTTTTTTAAATTACAGACGCTTCATTAGAATTCACCCAACGTCCGATGACAGATTCTCTTGTACACTGTCTAATGCCCTGCACTGAATGACGACAAAGAACGGGTTTAAAACTCGAGACCGGTCGCGACCACTTTGCGTAAATTTATACTAGGTTAAAACGGGGTTATCGCTCTTAATACACTTGTTCTGATCACGCGGAATGCGTGAAGGCACACTATGCTGATATTCACCCTGGAAAGGCAGGTGGCGGGAGTTAGCTGTCGGGCATGTCCACATTGATCAATCAAAATTGCTAGAAAATTGGATATTGCATTGTGGGTATTTACTAATGTGAATAACATAAAATGCAATCACGGCAAATTTCGGTGAAACCCGCACAAATCACTAACAATTAGCGGCGAACACCACTGTGTTCAGCTGGCGTATGACCTCACATAGTCTGTGTCTATATGCACGGCCCCGTGCGCAGTACACCCTCATATCGTTAAATCCCAAGAAATCTCAGAGACCGTAATGCAGCCATCACTGGAACGATGAGGTATCGATGTTACTATGGATACAATGCTTTGATGTAGACATGACGCAGAAGCCGCGACATTGATGAATGGGTGCCCGAACGCTTCTGTTCACCTGATTGTGATCATGTTTAATTAGGAAATGTGTATGCAGTATATCGAGAGCCTTCAACGCCAAGATTTGAAACTGAAATAGAAGCCGAGTAGCTGAGCGAGTTTAAAGATGTTTACTTCCAGATTTAGAAATTTAAACATGAGAAAAAAGTTGAACACTCGATACCACCTCAACATACATAGCTGCCTCGTACCGTTACGACGGAAACTATAACTCTTCTTTGTAGAGGTAAAAAGATACGCGACTCGACTCGGACAAACTGAACATTTAACCACTGAAACGTAATTCGATAGTTCTTGGTACAATATGCAAATTAGATCATCAAATATGCAAGGTTCTCGTTCGAGGCCATGAGAAATTCGCAAACAAGTTTAGAGACATTCTCGTAACCGTACTTTAAAAGGCGGTCCGGGGTATTACAGACACACAATAAATCATGTTTAGTTCAAACAAACTTACAAAAGCTGCCGGTGCGCAATCTTTCTCTGTTTGACGGCTGAAATTCCAGTCCCAAAATAGAAATATGAATTATGCATAAAATGACAAACCCTGAATCAACAACTATTAAATGGCGGAAGTGAATGCAAGTAACTATCCACACCGATAAGACGTCAACGTGTCGTAAAAAAATGCGGGTTAAATAGAGCGAAAAAAACCGAACGTAATGGACTACTTTTTTCCGGTTCTTATAATAGCAGTGCCTAGAGATTACTGCTCGTCGATAACGTTGTCAGTTACACGGAACGTCAAGGAAGACAGTTATGATGGGGGGGGGGGGTGAATCAATTACACCCGCTGAGAATGAAGTTGTGAGTAGAATTATTAAGTGTTAACAAATGGACATATTAGCATACAAAGGTCATTTGCTTCTCAATTCAGGGTTACATGGCAAGCCCTGGATGATAATAGTTCACTAATTGAATCGTCTATACCCTGTCCAACCGCTTTGATTAGTTCGTACAGGCAACATGTAATGACGGCACTATGGTGTTTTGAAATCAATGCTGATACGCCACATGACCCTCCAAGAATAACCCATAAAAAACCTTTACGCGAGTGTCTAACAATGCAAAGGCAGAATCACTACGTAATTCGAGCTATCATAGTCACCAGCAGTGGTGACCAGCACTAAAGTAAAACTATCTTTCGAAATACTGTAATATATTAGCATTACATGTCTCATTTGGGCTCATAAAATTAATGGAAACAAATAAGAAATGGAGACGGTCAGATACTAGTATTGATTATAGGAAGTTTATTAACTTGAATTAAAACCCTTAGAGAATCGACCTTACATAGATAACGGTCTGTATGTCACTAACATATACTTGTCATAATGTATATTTTTATCCAATTATCTCTTCTTAATTTCACGAGCATCGACTGCACGGGTGGCATGAGTTTATCTACAACTCCTTCCGACGTTGACGTAATGCGCGTGGAAGAGGGGCTGTAATGTCGCTCTGCTACCAGTACCCGTGAGCATGTTGGTCCGTTACAATTACTTGCATGTAACAGCATTAATTTTTGAAAATATGTGTGTTTCACAGAACTTGAACAAATTCATTCAATTCCCCAGTTCAGTTCAGTTCAAAAATATGAAGAATTTTCCGAATATATATAACAAATTATTGCACTTGTTGTCAACTGTATTGAAACCGTATTAAAAAAAATAACAGCGACAGTGGAATGTACCGCCTATTTGTTTTAATCATATAAAAAAGCATACTCACAGTAAGCATTTATAATAGAAATAAAACTGATTTATGAACACCGGACATGCACCGGGATGCATCTGTCTTGTTCTCAATCAAATCAATACAGATTTAGGTAAATTATATTATTCCTATGTTAGCAAAAAAAACACTGCACGCGTATTTACTAATGGAACCGCTATTAGGACGAACATAACTCGCATTCCGAATCTAATTGATTTATTATAAATGTCCAGGAATAGATCTTGCAATGTATTTCACCATTTAAAAAAACAATACTGCTCTCGCGGCGATATCTACTTTATAAGAACTTCCAACCGAGCCATTTATCTAGAAATCGAATCAATGATATTAATCAGGTCTCATTTTTATTTGTCAAAGAAATACAAGTTATCTCCACGTGCATAGGAGTTGAAGAGACAAACACAATACAAAGATACCTCGTGTAATGTGATAGTATTCCCGCACGTACTACGTCTCGTGAAATGTTTCAACTTTCTAAAATATTTACACGCAAATTTCGAGATTGACCTATATATAAATAATGGTATTGTGGGAACAAAAAAAACGAAGACAAAAGTGTAAATGATCATTAATTTTAGTAATTGTGTCCACGGAGTACGTCAGTCGCCCTGGTAGCGCATCTAAGCATGTCTCTGGCAATTACTGACAACACTAAGTAGCATTTCCAGCACTATGATGGAAAGTGTCATTTCTGCCTAGTTTTCACTCGGAGCGTAATATCGCGATTGCTCAGTCCGAGAGTGATTGCAATCAATCGTGTCTGTCAAGTTCACGGCACGCTTAAGTGGCGTTCCTGTGAGTGTTAAAAAGAAAATAACAATATCAGTCACACCCGCTGTGTGAATGTATCCAGTGGTTTAAGTGGTGTGAATAGAAAAAAAGAAAGAAACTATTTGCAACTCAATACTAGGCTGTCCAATAGTTGCACACTGTGTATAATGAATTGCAATGACACATAGAGTATACGTCATCAAACACTTGTATTGATTTATATCGCATAAAATGGCGTTAGTGAGAATGTGATGTTAGTCAACTCCGAGAATCAATGCCAAGTCTATCCGCAGTTACGTATGTTTATGTTGACACCGTTCCGAATATGTACCGCAATTTACACCGAGAATTAAGTTCAAATCGAAATGCCTAAGCAAACATCCATGACGTTTAGAGGTTAAAATACGAGAACGATTTCAAGTGATCGTACGAAAGAGTAGTTGAGGCTTCCATCCACCGAGTATTTGAACAGCGATGTGCTCAATTTATACAAGGCCAAACGCGGGGAGCCAATGTTGAATAACTGCCAATTTGACAATCATGACTTACTGGACGTCCCGTCGTACGCCGTCGAACATTTAGTCATTTTAGACGTATTTGCCTTTCGAAACATGTTGTATATACAACACCACCCATCAAACCATAAGGAACTGCGCGGATTTTTTCCTATGTAGTTGTGATTTGGGTTTGGACAATTCGTATTACAATGAATACAGAAGTGTGTCCACTTTATATTAATGAAGATCGGCGATATTTATTAATATGACCGGAACAGATGATCAGCGCCGCCACAGTTGCCTATAGTATCTTTTTACTAAACAAAATAACACAGTGAATCACTGTAACAAAAATAATCGAAATCATCTGAGAGTTTATTTACATATATTTGCAAACAGAGCGCGTACCGATATGAAAACAAAACAAAACAAAACATCAAATGAAGCGAATTTTGTGGTATGTTCTAATACTCATCAGCATATTTTAATTATTATTTAAAATTATATTTCCGTCTCATGTTTATGTACACACGATTAAAGTAGATTGCTTAAAAAAAGGATAATCCGAATTCCGAAAATAGTACGGAACCTTTTAACATACTAGTAGTGGACGGCTACATGATCATCATGGCGTATACGCTCACGAATTAATAACCAATAGTCGATGCGATAACGAATTGGCTACCAAAATAATATATCACTGTATCTGACACTTCAATATCTAGAAGTTTTTGACCTACGTCATTTCTTGAAAAAAGATTCAACTCCCGATAAAATCCATAACATGTCACGCATTCGTAGCAGTGAACCGCAGTGAACAGATCTCTCTTGACAGAACCAAATTAATCGGAAAGCTTTAACCACACTGCGTTATAACGATCAACGCCCGCGGGTACACATTATCCTCCGAATCAAGGGTTTAAGATCAATTGAACCGAAAACAAAAAAATCGATAATTTATGACTGGGTGAGTTTGTGAGCGAGTGAGTCATTAAGTGAGTGAGTGAGCGAGTGAGTGAGTAAGTTAGTGTAAAAAAAATCAGAGACACCAAACCTACTAATGACGTAATTCGATACAGTGACGTAACTAGTTGCAAGTGACATAACTTTGCGCAGTCTTTCCACACTGGCTGGAATACACCACAGAGCATTTGAGAGGAATAGGAGAAAACAAATCTACTGGGATAAACGTTTTTCCTAATTACGGGAACATCCTTTCCATTCACCAATTGCAATAGCATAAACAGTCATTGAGAAATAAAACTGCAGGTGCCACTCGCTGTATAGACAGTTAAGTACATCTAATTTAAGGTCGTGTTTCATCAATAACAAATTCTGCTCGTCTATTCCCAAATGCCATTGTAGTCGCTCCAATTAAGTTTTGGCAACTGAATTCAATTTGGTCTGAATTTACATTGGATTTTCTCAACATAAAAGCCTTTATCCATTTATTTTGTACCTACTATTATTACCCGAATATGCTGTCATTAAACGCAAACAGTCATTATATATCAACCTCTTAAAGAAAAAAAGACAGATGGGGATTAGATTAGTTTGTAACGAAATGTTTTCAGATACGTGTCAGTTCACTGGAGAAATAATTGTAAGAACGAACCGTTTTTCAGTAGTCACATTTTCCTTCATCGGATTTTATGATGCGATATGTCCGTCGTGGTATAGACTGACACATCTCTCTAAACACTATGATATGTTGGTGAGTCCAAAAAATCTATTTTCAAGTCTCGCTTCGCGATTTATAATGATATGGGTTATTTTGTTACGAATGTACAGATTGAACCTAAAGCCAGTGTGTCAATACAAATGCCGAGTCTGATTATATTATCCGGGTTTGTTGATAAACGGCTTGAATTTAATGAAGTCAATGTTAACGATGTGTATATAACACGAAAAGCAATCCACTTATTAAAAAAAAAAACGTTCACCCTGATTGAATCCGATCGCTGCGATAGGAAATTGTTCTAGACGCCCAAGTAGGTGAGCATGCGCTAAGTGTTTTTGTTCAAAATACAAATAAAGTAAAGTAAATTAAAGTGAATTAAAGTAAAGTCGAGCCACGCGAAGTCAACTCAAGTCAAAATCCGCCTTCACAAAATCTTATTTAATCCTATCTTCTCTGTGCCATTTATTTAATCGTCCTCCTTGACTATGTTAAATACGAAATGGAATAAACACATCCATAATGAATTTAAGTACTTCAGTGATTGGGCGAATAAAGACACGTGATGTAATGGTTATTACAGTTGTTGGCGCGGACGTGGCTCTGAATGATGTGACGTGGAACAGCAAACACATTTGCAATATGTCCCCTCTCGCAAGTAAGATTCGCATAACCGTCAGTGTTTTGAAGCTCACAAACGTTATATGCGAATGACTGTGTCAAAATTTATCATTCCATCCTGCGGAGGAGAACAGCCAACTACGGCATTTCAGATTATACCTGAATTCGACGTATTTTTATGCGTAATTCAAATGCATGGATATAACAGTAAGAAATAAAAAGTGAATAATCAAAACAGTTAGCTGATTTGGCTTGTCAGGATGTAATCTCACCTCTCTGACTTGGTGACTGATTTGCACATAGTTTATCTGTTCAGTTTACGCAATTACGGTGACAGAATATGACAAGTAAAGTTAAGTAAAATATCGAAAGAAAAAAACACGGTAATTTGCGGCAATGTTCATGTACTCTTGAGACAATTCTGTTTTCTTTTCTTCTAATACCGGTATTTTCTACATGATCAGCTACAATAATGTCCAAATGGTTGCCACTTAGCTAGACAAATTGTCGGCGAAGGTACATGCCTAATACACGAGTCAACGATAATGTTTTCACAAACCCAGATCATAACAACATATTATTCATCAATCCTAAAATGAGAGTCTTATTATATATCACTGACATGTCAAAACAGCAACAGTAAACGAGGTCAGTGGTGACACAACAACAGTAATCTTATATATAATAGATAAGGCGCGTGACATTTTTTTCCCTTAGTGACATGTGGTATGAGAAATTCCACGCTTGGTATCGCGTAATAGCCTAGATTGGCATTACTACCTGTTTGTGTTCAGATCTACGAAACTATGAGGCACCGAGACAGCATATAGTATAAAGGAATATACGAAAAACAAGAATCGGATGATCGGATATCAACTATTATTATTCACGTAGCTTTACCGTGGGAGTTAGAAATCGCTTCATCCTATATATCGATTTAAAGTTGTGTTATCAGATTAATCATGTGTTATCAGTATAATATTGGACTGAGCATTTGTCTTACCCTTGAGTAGCACATGTCATTCTAATTTTATACATCATTGTGATATTTACCGACATTGCTCACAAAAGCCTTCATTGACTTTGAATAAAGTTTAGCAATTCGTACTTTCATTACAGTGATTACTGTACTGTATAATAAATTTGTAAAAGTACATCAATTGATTATATTGTAGTATATTAAAATTAACACACCATATTTCTTCATAATGTTTTGTGCAACGACGCACAATCGATAATCGAGGACAAGAACTTTTACTTAATGAGATATCTGTCCACACATTCGTACATGCATCAAACACTTTTCATTGGTGGGTAGCAGCAATTTAGTCAACCATTTTGTGAGCTGCCAAACTGTACTATCCCAGATCTATAACTATTTTTGTTTATCTCATCTGAACTGTAGATCAAAATGACCGCCAGGTTCTCGCTAAGAGCGAGAGCCGCGAGACTTATATAACACGTATTTGGAACATGGCCGAAAAGAATGGAATATTATATGAGGGGACAAATTCTCGTGTCAATCTCGTGTTTAATGAGATCTCGGCGGCTATTTGCCTCAGAGGTTTGTTACATAACATGCACCTATAGTTTGTTTATCCAATATCGGTTGCTGTGTCTGTTACACTATACTGTACTTTTCATAAATAATATACTCGGGAATAATTTCTTCCAAAAACCCAACTACTGAATAGACTATTTCATCTTTTTCAGTTGTTAAATAATTAATTCAACATCATTTACACACTGCCACGTTTAATAAGTTTCAAACGTCAGTTAAACTCTCTTGCAATTAAAAACAAGCAAGAAAACGTTTTCTGCAGACAATTTATGGTGAGTAGTTTATAAACTACTTTAGATAAGGGAAAACACTTTCTTTAAAAGGTGCAGGCAGTCGATACCATCACGACAATCGCATTAAAACACTTGCAGAGATCTAATGATACCATATGAAACCCGACCTTTCCAATCGCCAAACCCGACGTGATGTCGATGAAAACCTCTATATCTTCACACATACACACAGCAAACCATACTTACTCCGTTGATAACAAAGCCAACAAAACAATAATTGTTGACGTTCAAAAACAAGTTATAAAGTTACATCATTGAATATGATATATTCAAATGAAAGATTGTTTAATCAAGCAAGATAACCGTGATTTATATTGAAATGATGAGCAGACACGACGGAACTCACTTCAGGTTGCTTTTATTAAAAGCGTAATTGAAGCTCGCAGAGAGTGTTCAAATACGTGAAACGATAATGCATATACCTTCCATTAATGTCTCATGCCGACTGATTCTTAGTGTGGAAAGATAAAAATTGGATCGATTGTAAAGATGCATACTTAATCAATTGATGTATTAGCTCTGCGTGTGTTGTATAATGCTTATGTTAATTAGAGATTAGCTTAGTAAGTACGTCTGATAGCTCGGGTTTCCGGCCGTGACTGTCGTCAGGGCCGTCAGCGTTATTTCCACTCATTGCATGGCATCTCAAGGTTAATTCGCAACGTGAAACAGATTCTCGCTGTTATGCTTCGGCGCATACGCTTTAGATTAGGAATTTAGCTTTAATAACAACTTCACATTAAATGGGGTCGCCTCACCCAGAATTCATCTCTGTATCTCCCCCTGATTGAAGGCTAGTCATGTTTTAAATGAGAAGTTTTGGTTCAGGACCTAACGAACTGACAGTTAGACGCCAATCAATCATTCAATCAATCAATCAATCTATCTGTCGTCAAAAATATAATATAATATGACAATGATACAACTTTTACTGAGATATCGATATGATATAATCATTCTTTATTCAATACATTGAAATACTACTACTTATTATTTTGTATGTAAGTGAAAGTCAGGGCGATAATATGCTGATTATGATTAGTTCATGACATGCAAAGTAATCTGTTCTGCAATATTGTCTATACTCATAAAGGAATTTGCCAGTTACATGCTGCACTTGTCGAATCGATTATGAACAAATTTAGTGCTGTATAAATATGTGGCGATTGTTTAAACTCACACGCATGCGCCTATTAGACTTTAATTCGGTGACATTTCGACATAAACCTGTTCAGCAAACATAACGAGAATAATGGTAATCAATACACCATTAAAGTCATATGTAACACAGACAATTGACAATATTATTGCAACGTAAACAACGTATAATATGAGGTTATTACGAGGATACTGCAAAGTATACACGAAGATAGTATAGCGAGAGTATTGACCGCGTACTGTCTGAGTGCATACCTTGCAGTATCCTCGTAATAAACTTATTATTACATCTTTTCTTCACAAAAATACATCATGGGAATGCTGAAATCCAAACGTTTAAAACAGATTTAGCGAACTTCTTTGTGTGGGGTCTGGTCAAACCCTCGGGCAGCCATGTTTGTTTTTATTATTAGAGGACGCACACGCGCGTAATCGTTCCATATTTGGTATTCGCGTTACCTAATATGGTAGGATAAAAATAACCTGTACAATGCCCCAAAATTATAGCACGCTGTAACTTATGGCGTTACGGTGACAGATGTATAATAATATATTATATGAATTCTACCTTTGTAATGGCCAGTCAATGTGGGGGCGCTACCACATTCAGAATTTATGTAACAGCAAGACTGTTTCTAGAGGACGTTCTTTTCATGCACGGGTGTGTGTGTAGGTCTATTCCTGCAATTGTTACCGATATTCGCACTATCCGTCTTACTTGACACGCCATTGCGTGAACCACACTCATTTCTTATTTCATCCTTTGCTCTAATAGTCGATCATTCACACAGGAAATTGTCCGGATGACAACCTTATTCTCCTGCCATACACGACTCCTGTCAGGCTGTTGAAAGCGACGTGAAGGCTGTACCAAGGACTGTTAATTATTATTCTGACATGTGTCTTAACCGAGCACTAAAATAGAAATTCACTTCCAATGAATAAGGAGTTGTAGTCGTTCTAAATGTCATTGACATCAATAGTATCAAGCGAGTGATATGTTATTTCAAAGTGTTTCTGTCAGTCTTAGTAGCATTCTCCAGTAAATATACTAAACTGTATTTTACAAAGTGTAGACTCAATATTAATAAATCATTTATTCCTAACCACGTGCTTCATTACTGATTTTTACTATTTTCCTCAGATACGTTATCCCTGTGTTATATTATTTAAATTCGTTATCTATATTGATGTACTCATAAACATGTAAGTTTGATTAATGTAAGAATTTTCAAAAGTTTTCAAAAGTATATATAACGTTGGTTATTGTATACAATCATGTGGCACTTTATTATCTGGTATAATACTGTAGTAGGTGCTTTATAAACGAAGGTGAAATCCACTGCTTGCTTGTTAATACGCAAAGTAACACATAGGAAAAAAACCAATGTCAGGCATTTAGGATATTCGACTTGTTGTTGTATTAAACACAATAACTTCAGACAAAGACTATCCCAGCCTTCTAGGGCTTCGCATCGTTATACTAGATTGTGAATATTTGAATTATGCAGACACAGTTAATTTATTTCTGTTTATACATAACGTGCACCAGAGTCGGTCTGATGTCGCTGCCATTAAAAGACATACGTTATTGAGATTGTCAAATATATTCCCCCGGGACTCCACCATGGATACTGCTGGTGTGCGTGCGAGTAAGTTTAACGTCAAAACTAGAATTCAGAAACGCACAGAACGCACATGCCATGCATGTATTTATAATATCACTATGACGAGTGGCGGTTTATGCGTTCTGGCAACAAATATGTGGATGTGATTGAAAAGCAGCCAAACATATTGTTCCTTCTATGTTATCGCATCAGGAATACAATATTAGGAGACAAACTGACGGCATATTATGAGGGTGGGTAAGAGGAGCCACCATTTGATGCAATGAACGCTGACATATTTCAAATTGAACCTGTCAATACACTGTGTGGGTTTAATACCAAAATAGCAATACACGACTATGTACTGTTTTCAATTCGCAACCGATAACACGCAACGGTTCTCAGTTACTGCCTTTGACGCAAACCAATTAACTCTGCGATGAAAACATTTAATTAAAACAGCTGACAACAGACGGTTAGATACAAAGACAGCGTTTAAATTGTGGTATCCTTTTACGCAATAAAATTCTTTTCAAACAACATGTTCCCAATGAATTGAATGCATTTTTAAACGGTACACTCATAGATTTGAGTACTGCGCAATGGATGACTGCATGTACTCGGTGGTCGCTGACATATAGTTAAAATTGAGACGACAAAGTGAAAATATTAGATTAGTAAGTTTAGTTATTTTTCTTAGTGGGGAATCGGAACTGAATTGAGAGTCCCATCACTAACTCCTTGGTTGTATGTGCTACACAGCGTAACGTTTGGGTCTAAAATGCCCTATTATTAACGTGCCGTCCGCTAACGCACTGTTACGTTAAAATAACTCATCGATAACGGCAAGGAACACGAGGAAATATGAATAAATGCAGGGAAAGGATTCCGTAATTGCTATACCTGCCGTCCATGAGAACGTTTTTTTTGAAAAGACACAAATCGGCATTCGCGCCTGTCATTTTTAATGACACGGAAACAAAGTAACCCGACACATGTTCTAGTCAATTAGAGAAAGGTCAGATTTGAGGGGACGCATTTCACGGAACAGCAGCGGTGTTTCGCACGATATTTGTCCCTATTTGATGAGAGTGATGGGGGTCATACTTAGATGTATTGTGAACCACCTAAACGTATTATTCAGATTTAAATAAAGCACAGACGGAAATACGTAAGCTCTCCTCGTGCTAGTCTATTGTAATTTTTAAGGCCGATGACACATACACAAAAGAATGTTTAAGAAATATCAAATTCCCGTCCAGATTGGTGTATGCAGCAATGGTTTCAAACAGCGTTGAAACTTAATAGGTATGACTGATATATATATATATATATATATAATATTTGCCCTTCAATTCAATTCACAATACTATATTGTGGATTTATTTAGGAACTGTCGCATACTTTCCCCTCGTGGGGATCGCAACATATCTTGTTGCTTTTTTATACCACCATATCGCGTCGTCATATAATACATATTCAGTTTGAAATCGATTAGTAATTACTGTTTAGGTGATTTTAAAATATCACTGTTCATTTAGCCCGGGATTTACTTGTACAGTCGAAGGAATGTCAAAATATAGATACAGCGTATCAGGGACATTCGATAGTTTGTACTCTTTCATTTGATTGATTGATTGACTGATTTATTGATTTATTTGATTGATTAGTCAAACGGATGGTATGGGATGTGAGTGTGGGTGTGTGAGTCGAGTGAGTTTTTAAGCGACTAAATAGACTTTCCTCTGAAAAAAATGCTCGCCCACAGCATATTTCACGTTTCTCTATTGCATTATGCAAATGAGCCCTCACACACCCACAGAACTGACACGGACAGCTATTTCTCCCTTCACGTAAACCCTGGCCGTGGTGTTTTAGAAGTTTACGAATAGGAATTCGAGTGCGTGTACACTAACAATAGAATAGCTACTACAGCTGTGTATATATCCAAATGAACATGCCACGATAACGATTCGCATTTGAACTAATGCATCGTTATTTTTAGAATATGACATTGATTGTGGTCACGCTGCGATCTAGATAACAACTATTTATTAACGTGCTGATTAGTAATGAACACATTAATGAGACCTCTCGTCTGGAACTCATCTAGTAATCAATTTCACCGTCATGCAAATAGACTCGCCATTACAAAAATAATATTAATCAGCTTGTCAACAACGCTTATTGATTGATAGACTATGCATGTAACTAGATATTAAGGCTCTCCTTGCGATAAAAATACGAGAAAATGTCACCTGCCGTTTTTATTTAGAACGCGGTTCTTTGAAGTTAAACTGACGAAGCTCCCACCCATTAAGCCGAATGACGTTGTTCCGCGGACCTGGTGGTATGGTGACCGACAACATACATTACTACACGTCCCGAAATGCTACTACATGGCCCTTTCGCCTAGTAAGACGACTTAGTGCGGATATCAGAGATAATAATACTGTTGTAGCCACGAGTTGATATGACTGAGTGCACAAATTGACAATGTATGGATTGATACAGTAATATCAATCGATAAGACATAAAAAAATCGATATCCACGAAGATTCGTCACATCTGTATAAAAAGCCGTGTCATTCGTTATAGTGTTGAGCACTGAGGTTATTATTAGGTGGCACATTTGCCACGCTAGCGCGATATCACGTGTACTAAAATTGCAGTCAGCGATGCCGCCCCGCTGATTTCACTTTTAGACTAACATGCATTCTACAAATAGACGTTCGATTCATTCCCATGTCATTTTCTTCATCAGTGGAACTATATAGCACATAGTAGGTAATAGTGGTCCGACCATTGTTGAAATAAGCGGCATACCAGTTAAGTTATAACTATAATTGTCACAGTCCAGTGAGTTCGGTTGGCCTGCCGTCTACGTCGGTGTATAGTTCTAAAATTGATCACAATTATTCAGGCATTTCGATGTAGCTAAAGTATGCTTTTTCACAAATATTCAACACTAGATCACGTGTTATACACTATTTAAATAGGTTATAGACTGACGTATATAGATATGTGAAACAGTTGTATGCCAAAAGGTAGGATACGATCACGCACAGTATTACAATAATTATAAAATACTTGTTATGAATTAGGAATTAGGAATCTGTGACAAAGAACTATAGTTGAGTTTAATAGTAACATTGAAATTGGGTATATAAGGATGGGGAACACACATTTCGAGATCTGTTACTTTTGATTTTATAACACATCTCGATCCAGACTTTGGCGTGTTATTTACTAACTATTAACGTTGGCTATAAGCAGAGGTCTTCTTCATCTAACGCACTGTGTAGTTAGACCGCCCATAAATGCAATGCATGTAACATGTCACAAAGTTAATAGGCCATGATGTTTCTGAATCATTCACAGTACACATGGTTTCTTGAATGTATATCCGTTGTTCGCTAAGTGGGACTTTTATTGTAGGAGTTGATTATAGTATCCGCGTTCATTATTTGCGAATATTAGTGTTCCAATGATTGCGTGGGTTCGTACGGCGTAAACTAAAAAGAGTTTGGGCTGAATTCAAATGATGCGCTACTGGTTATGTTACTGCGCATATATGCAATGCATTATGGGAGAGAACTTCTTATTGCATAAATTGGGAAACAATTAGCGCACTGCAACTTATTATGATTCATATCAATATATGAATTTTTCATCCTATATATAACCGTGCAAACTTTCGACATATGAAGATACAATTCCACCATAGAAACCAATGCAAAATTCGGTCATTCAGTGCCATGACATTTCGGGCTCTTGTTTCTCAAAACACTTTCTAGTGACTAATTGTTGCCTTTCTTTCTAACAGATATATAATTTGTCTTTCTTTTCTTGTCTTGCAGATTCCGCAGATCAGTTATGCATCGACCAGCTCTGAACTTAGTGACAAGTCACGCTATAATTACTTCTCCAGAGTGGTGCCACCGGACTCCTACCAAGCCCAGGCCATGATCGATTTGGTGCAAGCGTTCGGCTGGGAGTATGTCTCCACGGTAGCGTCGGAGGGCAATTACGGGGAAGGTGGGGTGGAAGCTTTTACCCAACTCGCTAAAAATACAGGTAATTGTAATGATGACAACTTTAACTTACAAGATTTAGAATCATTTGCCTCATTGTGAGATAATGTAAAGAAGACATTTATTGTCAAACATTGTAAGAGGATAGTTAACTAACTTCGAATATATGATAAACTTATATTGTTATGAAATTTAAATACAAAATTTACATGAATGTATTTCACTTTATGAATCACCTTACTTAAAAACCGAAATGTTTAAATTTTGCAATGGGTCGCCGCGCCGTACAGAGATTGAAAATCAGCCCTAAACCACTAATCTTTTTAGAAGCTTGAATAAGTTTGTATATATCGTTAATATAAAGTCTACATGACGAAATTGGTCAGCATTTATGAAGCCAACAAGTGGCTTATCACAGAGGAAAAGTGCTGAAACCAAATAATTTATGTTCCGTATATGTGACTGTAAAAATACAAAAGTGTAATCTCACACGTGATAGCGCTCACTAATTATCGCCAGATACAATGATATCAAATTTTATTGACAGTCAGCCGAGCCGGTGATGAAATTGCCGTTCCCCTGCTACTACTGCTTCTTTTTGGAATTGTAATTCGTTCCGAATCGACTGCGCGGCTGACTCGCTGCGGGTTATTCGTCGGTTTCATTTTGAATCGTATATTTGATATTGCGGCGGTATGTTGGGAATCAACGTGTCACCACCACCTATACCCTGCACAATAATCACTACACTAATCCTCCAAGGTTTCATATTACGTAGACATCTCTCGCAATTACTCGCATGTGAATTGATTTCATTGCAGCATTCAGTATAGAGTACTTGGCGATTCACTGCGTGACAAATAGATGGTAAATTGAATACCAGATTTGCAATCACCACGTGTAAACAATGAGAAAATGCCTAGAAATCCAACTCCTATGAGTGGAGTCAATAACCTGTGTAAATTTGTGTGTGTGTGTATGTGTGCGTGTTCTTCACTTTTGTACTTATCCCTACTTGATGCAAATCAAGCCGAATACTTGCTGGGAATAAAGACGAAAAGTGCCCATTCTACGTCATCACGTGTATAAATCATAGTAACTACGAGTCGTGGGTAATAAAGCAGTTTGAATATAGTTTTAAGATTATTCTAGCTTTCCCCAATGCAACATATAATACCATCCTACTGAAATAGACTGTTGATTGTCTATTTTTTCAGATGCGAACCATCAACAATGTGTGTCCGAGTCATTATATGTTCGTGGCCAGAACCCAGATCATCACACAAACGTCTATAAATGGGTAATCACGATATATAATATGTGATTGCGCTATAAATATCATCATTATATGATCCGCGCAGCTTTCGAGCAAAAACGTTACCATACTATTAGGCATGGTGTCACACATACTTGCCGACAGCAATGACGCTTTGGTTACCTCTTGAAAACATTGCAATAAAAACTACATTGTAAGAGGATAAGTGCCCAGTAGCCGAAGTGGTCAACAGAAACTAATATTCGACGTGTTTGTAACTGTCTGGTGAGCAAATATACCGTCAATTCAATGCAAAATTCAGACTTTTTAACATGATACTAATGTCCCAACCAGCAAACGTATCTCAATGCCCAGCGAAAAAACGATAATGTGCGCTTGTGCGTATCGAAATGTTGATCGTTTGATTATTCCCAGATGAGGAAAGCCAGTGCTTATTATGTCGTGGCGATAGTAAAAAAAGCAATTGCAGTCGGTGACCCTCAGGGTGTAATGGGAATTCATGTTACATAATCAATTTTGTAGTCGAGACTCAAACACATGGAACAGTTCAACCCAAATTATCTTGTATGGATGAATGAAATGAAATAAAATAAAATGTTTTGTGTATGGTTTATTAAAACTTTTTAAACACAAACTATGGATATTTCGAAAAAATCAATTTATGTATTCAGCGTACGACTACTAAACAAGATTAACAATTATAGCGGTACACGCTTTGCCCCAGGCAAATAAATTCTCTCGTGAAATAACCGAATCGAGGAGAGAATAGGGTTATAGTGGAATACATTCACCAATGCTACGTAATTAGGATGAGAGTGTGTTGTTTTGAAAACTAAATAGAAGACAATTAAAACACAAATTTGGTGGGGTTAGATTAAACATGCGATTTACAGAGAACTCGCTTTATTGAGTTTCGTGAAGGAAGCAGTGCGATGTATCCCCAAACGAAGCGAGCTGTCAGAGGCCTTTCCAGCATAATACGTATTGACAGGGTGCAGACAGTCAATAACACCTTACTTAATCTAACCAACGCCATACTGTTAAACCGTAGACTATCAACCTAGTTCGTATTAGCGTTATATTTAGCACAAGTGATAGCACATCCTCTATTAACGACAACGTAGTGTATGTGATTAAGGAATGTAGTCCAATAATGTCCCCCTATGTCTATGAATAGTTGGAGGTGGTCTTTTGATTTACTAATTTTGTCATAACCTACGAAACTTCATTTTTTGTCATTCGAAGAGCCACTGATAAATTAGATTCAAGTATCAGTGTATTCAAATAAGATATTAAGTAGGAGCATTGCTCCAATCGCAGAGCCTTATAACACACTACTCAATCTAGACGACAGCCTGGACTCCACTAAATGCAAAGTTTATTTTTTAACATTACCCAGGAATATTCCTGATCAAATAATTTGTCTTTTCCATGAGATATTAATATACTAATTGTACATTATTAAATAAAGAAATGTCACGCCTAATATGTTACAATAGGACACTGTGAATTATTTGTAGCCATGTTTGTTTTGGATAAGTACTACTCTGAGCTCTCACTAATTTGGATATATCGTTTTATTTCTTAGGAACACATACGTGACCCTAACAGACATACTTTAAATTGTTAATTTCAAAATAATAATAATAACAGTCCAAACAAATACTTTTATACTGGAGACATTCATTCAATATATGCATTTATCAAATGTTTTATTTCTTCGAGCAGAAATAAAAAAAATCATAATATAAATATCATGATAATATGTAATTTATTACCTCAGTATAGAACACCTCAAATTTGTTTTCAGGCAAAGAACCTGTCCTGGTAATACATATAAAGAATATTCATAAGCTGAAGTATTGAATTGTAAAATGAACCAAATATATTACATTGAATGTCACTTTAATTAATGCTTTCATGATTTCTCACTATATCAAATATTTTGAATGTTTATGCAGAAAAGTTTGATATACTTGTTGGCTGAGTAAATACCAATGCAAGCATGAATATTCATTAGTCCCAATTTATTGAATTCATCATATAATACGTTTTTAAACCAGACATCATGAATAATGATGTCACATGGATATGCAATTGATTACGATTTACGGTGAACGCGACATGTGGAACAGGATTTGCACACTCTTTTTGAAACACTTGACATCACTTTATGTATACCCTGTACATCTCTAACTGATTTGACTATGTTGTGTAGTGCACTTGTCACGTATTTGATTTGTTCTTGTAGATTTTTTGTTTCGATTGTTATTAGTCATTTATTGAGTCTTTGACTTGTACAGTTTCCCATAGAACATTAACGATCTATGGTTGGGTATGTTATTTCCACTGGTTCGACAAGTTGGCGCATGGCTACTTGCAGATATATTTCAATTTGCAATCGTATACCCTACTGTGACAATAAGTTGTATAATTATAATGTTTATTCGCCACAAATTAATTAATTATAATAAATTACTTAGAATAAAATAAAAAGTGGTGGATAGTTTAAATGAATACATTTTAGTATTGATAATACAAATTATTATTTAATAATGTATAGCAGAAGTTAGAAAAGGAAACAGAAGTTAGCTCAATTTTACCTAGACAAGTATGTTCCCTAAGTGACTGAAATGTATCATAAGTATAAGGAGGGCAGAAAATGATAAACATTATTACAAAGATTATTAGAATAAACAATATCAGTAATTGTGCAAGATAAATGAATCAATTAAATAAAAATAAATATAATTTAATAAACATTTCATAGAACATGAAGTAAAAAAAAATATTTGGAAGAAACAAAGAAAATTGAATAAAAATGTAATAATTATTACAACTAAATCTAACATTTCTAAATCATGTGACACATGAGTAAATGTTTAATTTTAATGTTCTTTTTGAAATGCTTTCGGCTAATTTAATATCAGTGTTCCAACATTTTGTTATATTAATGGAATTCTGGGAAGTGCTGTCTAATTAATAATACAAAGCCGCAGTTACTGTATAGCTATGTTCATGCAGTTAGATGCCTAATTTTACATTATCTGTATTATTATTAATTTTTATTATTATTATTATATATATATAATATTATTACTATTACAATTAGTATAATTACAATGCACAATGTATATAAACAAACAAACTAGGGGGAAATATATAAAAAGACTGTTATGCATCAAATGAAAGCAGACTTTCAGTACAAACAAATGTAATTTTGTCACGTCATGTGCAAAAACGTGAAAAATAATAGTCAATAACAAACAAGCAGGAAATGGTTCTCAAAATCGAGCATAATACATTTGTGTGACTTCTGTCAACAAATAAAAGAGGCCAGCATTAAACCGAATTTGCGATTTAAAATTACCTTGCAATTCTACATATTCAGAATACAGAATTCAATATAATTCAATTCAATTAAATAAAAATCGCAACTCTATATAAGGTTGTATTTTAAGTGAGTTTAATTCGTCTCTCTCGTTTAATTGGGGATATATCAGGGTAGTAGAAATAACACTATACAGATTGTAACTTGATTCATTGTGGTTTGCGGTGCATGGGAAAATGTTTTAGGTATAGTACATAGCTTACTCTTTTCTAATGGTGCTTTTATCAGGTCTGTCCCGATAACATGCAACAAATGTCGCTAAGCTGCCTGAAAAGGTCAACTCGTCGATATAAAACATGTCTACGTATATCCGAAATGGGATTAAACTCGAGTTACCTAATACGTATTATATAGCTTTACCTACTTTCCCGTATGACATGTTGCTTGATATATACATGCCCGACGATTCACCTCAATTAATACTTGACTAGAGTTTATCATAGAACTTTTTTTTCCGCGTCATGTTACCGGGTATTATATTTTCTCTGTATGTCAATTCGAGAGTCGATTATATCTTAAGCAATTCGTCGGATCGCCTCATTCGCTGAACCGTGTGTGGGTGCGACTAGGTCGCATTACTATGTGGCTATTTTTGGCTCTATCTGACCTCGCCGCGAGTGGTTACATGTACATTTCAGTAATTTTCATTTCAGTAACTTCAGACTTTAATATGATATGACGTCATACCAGCTTGGTCAACCTTGCATTGAACTGTTCGTTGACGTAACAGCTGATGGGATATTTATCCACGAAGGAATGTAATTGTGAGAACCATCTAAATTTGATTCGTTCGATCTCAAAACACGTTTATATTGATTTGTATGGAGCCATTTAATATGGCATAGAAGAAAATCAAACCTCTCCGTCTTTTCTGATTTATACATAACCATATCTCTATATAAAAAAGAAAATATCTGCAATGGAGAACTTAACAATATAGTATAACAAAAACCTAGTTTAGGAATTATTTAAAACCTGTTTCTCCATATTCACAATATAAAACTCATGATCTAAATAACTTATTATGAAAAGTTTAAGCAGCATAACAGCAACGTGTTGTATATACTTCTTAAGCCATAATTCATAATCCACAATCCACAATGCTCCGCTACGCATGAGACCAGTTAATCCTTCAATGTTATACTTAATGTCTAATACTGACGATAAGTCGTGAAAATACAATCCGTCGGTAACCATAACCACGTCAGAGCATCAGTCGATCTGTTTTACCTTGGAACAACATCGATAACATCTGTCAATATAATCACACAAACGCTTGAAATCGTACATTCAAATTATTATGCCAAGTTTGCAAAACCTGTTTTTCGCTATCTACGCGAAGGAATTCCCGGGACACTACCAATTATTGGGTCGCGTTGGTCCGACCGATCCAATACATATTTGGTTTGAAGACTATTTTCTTAAATAAATTATGCAATTCATTTATGGAATATTTAAAAATAAATACTTATTAACGGAATGCGTGTTTGCTACAGAAGAATATCCAGATGTTATACCCCAAGGAAAGTAATTATAAACCAGATTCAAAATTACAATATCCCATATATCCGTATCTGTTCATTGTAGCGTTCATGCAGAACATGCGTAATTCAAGAACGTATCCCTCAGAGGACTAGTCACAGCGGGGTAATCATTGCTGCTTGTTGTCTCAGTTTCAAAACATGCCTGTTTATTTCAAGACCTACCTGTGGTGCCCAATAATGTACTACCGCAAGATATGGCGATGCGCACCCTGGGATTGATGAATATGTAAAGAATATACAAACAAAAGCCAATCTTCGCTGCACTCACAGTGTGCCATCCGCTGTAGCACTCATCTGCCTGGTTACCCCACGACTACCCTTCGTTGCAAATCAGAGGTGTATTTTTTCTCCTGTGTATAATATAATTATTTTTATACTATTGAGTCGGGCAGTAATCATTAACGAAACGCATTTGACGTATGCATCTTTTTCATGTTGAGTTATATAAATATATCACGCCCATTTAAGAAACCTTTGAAATACTGTAAATGGTACGCCTCGTCTGATACCTTACCATGGGACTCCCTCTCTCTTCTTATATGGACGCGTGTGGATGTGAAACCTGAACTCTCATAATGACAGCAGCACGATTAAAATAGCCATGTGTGTTATTAATTAACTAGGACTTATTATCCGTGGATACGCACAGTTCGATCTGGACGTGATGCGTGCCTATCCCTAAAACAATTCTTGAATCAACATTTGATATGTTACGCGTTATTTGTAATTCGACGAATAATTTGATCTGAGGGAATAAATGTAAAAATAAATTCTGAAATATCATCCGGTCAATTTAGGGAATAATATGTTATGAATCCATAATGTGATGACTGTAATTGTAGTTATGACAATTTCAGTTTTATACAGTGGAATGAGTTCAAGTTCATTGATTTGAAATTAAATTAGGTTTGAAAATGTCATATTTTATATAGTAGTAATAGTTTATTTGAATGTCAGGCCTTCGTTCATTACACCAATCATTATAATGCAAAGTTAAACAAATACATCACTGTTAGTTTAAAATTGAGAAAAATTTGACACGGATTTTGAAAACAATTGTTTACTTATACTGGAATATTTTATTGGGTTTCTGGGTTTCAAGTGATTTTAAAAAAGCAACACATTTTACATTGCATAGATAGACCCTGAAACGGCGAGAATAGAATTTATTTGGCATTCATTCTCAACAATCTATCTTCCTTATACTTTGACAATAAAGACAAATTTTCAACCGAAGAGAAATTATCTCTACAGCCAATGTATGACTTGAACACCGAAGTCTTGACAGAGCAAATTTAAATTTCGAGATCATAATACATAATAAATACAATCTTGGCTCTAACAAAGATTTAACATTAACATAACAACGCTATCTACCCGATTAGTCTATCGCTACGGATCATTCTTGACGAAAACAATTACCTATCTTTTGGTGAAATAAACCTAAGAAAACTTTGCTGTCTCACACATGTTGTTCAAACCATACAATTCCAAAACCATATCGATATAATAACTCGCTGATCTTTGTTACCCACTTAACCCCCCTCCCCCCTCCCCAGCCGAGTCCAATCTTTTAACTATCTATAACAGGCCCTAGGATACCGGTGCATATCCATTTATAAAACTTTTAACCAGTTTGAAATGCAACGTTTCATGAAAGTGCAGAAAATGGCTTATCTCCCGCATTCGCCTAAAAGCACTTCAGTATCTAAATTACATTACATTAACCCCTAATAAAAATCTACAAAAAAAAATTGCACCCTCTCCGCAAGAAATCCACATTCACCTAAAAGTACTAGTATTTACACTAGAATTAACCCCTGATAAAATCTACAAAAAATAAATTGCATCCTCTCAACAGGAAATCCACATTCACCTAAAAGCACTTCAGTATTCACACTAGAGTTAACCCCTAATAAAAATCTACAAAAAAAAAAGTTGCACCCTCTCCGCATGAAATCTACATTCACCTAAAAGTACTAGTATTTACACTAGAGTTAACCCCTAATAAAAATCTACAAAAACAAAAAATCAATTGCACCCTCTCCACAATTATGGAGTACCCCATAACCCTATATTTTGGCCCCATAACAAATTACTGGGACAACTGAAGCATATAATAACTTAAAAGGCTTACTTATCGGGAGACCACCAAGTTTCCTAATAATAACCTGTATTTTATATAATGCTCTAAATATCGTATTAGTTGAAGATATATTTTCACAAAACGGATTAATGATTAATTGTTCATTTTCAAATTTTATATAAATTTCTGACCATATATTCCATTTTTACATTTTGGTCGTTTCATATCAGCGAAGGTCGATATATTATGTGTGTTTTTATTAACATGTGATGTAATGTATTGTCAATTGCATCGATATAACACTAATACGTGTATGTATGCACGCAATTCAGGATTATTGTTGACAACCCCGAAAATTTCAAGTTACATAAAAGAAAATACTTTGAAAATAAAATGTGTGATGTCTTATACAGAAACTTAAAATATATTAAGTGGATTCAATAAAAAACATAACATAACATAAATGATCAAAAAATGTTTATTTTTGTTCATTTATGTTACGTTATGTTAAGTTATTGAATATGTTATTGAACATAAGTATACAGTTCCATACAATCGTTTCGATACGTAATTCTAAATTAACATAGGCTAGGCGTATGGTAATGTGTTCCCACATACAATCACAAAGTATACCTCTATCCCGTTGCGAAAATCGTGCCACGTACTTTGAAGCAAACGCTGTTAAACCATCACACTTATTCAATTATGGTGGGACATATATACTGTTCAATGCCAATGTCATCGTAAATACCACATACATAAAGTTCAATAAAATAGAAGAACCTGTTTATGTAATGGTTGGAAATTTTGCATTGCCTGGACGAAACCTCAAACCAATATGTGACTGTGTTAAGTACGTTTCATGCATAATTAGACCAAAATTTCATGCCTCTGAAATTACACATTACTTTCTTTTTTAATACAATAAAACGCAATTTACCTGTATTTTTTTTGAAACACGTATATGATATAGTTTTAAAATAATATTTACTTCTCTCAGTGTTTTTGTGTTGTTTTCTAGGAGGCATTCCTCAAGAAACTCGATTCGTAATGCCATTGTGAGTCCAGGTTTCATGTAATAGTTTTTCAACAAAAAAATAATGCAAACATTCAATGTGTTTAGTAATCTCTAACATTACTCTAAAGGCTAATCGACGAACGTGATGGTATGTTCACTCATTATGCATTACCATGGTTCGCATAACTACAGTCTCGCGTTTCACGTGACTGTGCGCTGCGTGTAGCCAACGTGACGTTAATCACAAGTTTAACTTATACATGAATAAGTGCTTGTTTTATCCACGTGTGTGGTATTGCACGTATGTTTTGATTGATTCCATTAAATTAACATATCCTAAATGACAAATTACTTAGCGCCGTGGATGAACTAATTACTTCGACGGGTGTGACTCAAAATCTGTTTTCGTGGTCAATTTACCGCGAAATTAGGTCTAAATACGCCGCGAGTTATTGGGGGTATGAGAAGAGACAGCTTGTAATTTACTATCTTAGAAACGAAATGAGACCAGCCTACGTTGTAATTTCTGCTTTTTAGAATTTCATTTCACCGCGTTGTCGACCCAATTTCACACTCTATTCTAGATTTACGCGGCGTGGTTTATCCGCAGATGGAAATGTGTGTTACATCTGATAACTAGATTAACTGATTGACGACTGTCAATATCATTAGTTTGTATTCATCTAACTTGTGCCTCTGAATGACACAATGCAACCGTTGAATCGAAATCCAGACACGTAGAATTGGCATACAATCAATATGAATGAAATATGAACTGATATACGCCCACTCATTTATTAAAGAATCGTTTTCAGTAAATAGATCAGGACAAATAACTTTAATAGTGTAATGACGTTTGGAGAGTTGTTGGTAGACATATTATGGTAACATAAAGACGTTGACAGGCATGTATAAAATGTAAATGACACGTCGATAGAAGAGCTAGACAACCGCCTCCAGAACATCAGCCAGTAGTTCCACAACTCGGTGATCGTCTCGTAGCTGAATTTGAATTATTATTTAAAACAAATTTGATCTTTTCATTGGCACTATTTGCAGCTACCTAACTATTATTTAAATGATAAATTTGTGTCGCTGTAAATATGTGTAGTGGAACCCTTCCCATTATAAGCTACTCTTTAGACAACGCATGAAAAAAACGCTCATGAACATGTTCAAGTACAAGGGACAATGACAACCAGTATTTCTGTCAAGATGAGGGCGTATCTAAACAGAAAATGTAACGTCTTGGACGACTGCATGTACCATGGGCTGAAACGTACTTCGCATAGGATACAAAATAAAAGTAGTCGTGTACTATAAGCTAACCTCCCCAGAGTTCTTATTGGTTCCGTAATGATGCGTGACATTTCAGGGCATCTGTGTACCGAGAACATAAGCTTGTCTTTAGAGACGTAATTTGAACAGACTCCCGCAAGCCTTGCAAACTGGGAATCGTCGTACACGTATTGTTGATGAACAGCCGCGAGTTTATTAACATGTATATTAGATACTTAATATGCTAAGTCTATACCAATTCATTGCTTATACCTTCTAGGGTCGGGTTAGTACTGTGGGATCTGGTGATTACGACCACGATAACTTTTGTACACGCGCGATAAATAAGATTATTAATCCAGTGGTGCGGAGAGATGACTAACAACACTCAATGAAGTAACCGATATTCTTGAGATAAATAACAGCACTGAATAGAGTAATCGTAAGCCTTGAGACACATACATTTGTTTTTTTCTGCGTATCGTCACAACAATTCTAATGTCAGTTGTAGTTGACACAAAATGTAATTTAAAACTGTGCAATGAATCATGGCATATGTTAAATCGTTCAACTTGGCAGTCTATGTGAACTTGAACAAAAAAAAACGATATCACTAAGAAGATTAAACTGTAACGGTTCACGTCGATGTTCTAGTTAATAATGACCTTGTCAAATAATGGGCGCAGAATGAAAAAAGGTGCTTTAAAAAGGTCATAGATTGGCGCGATAATCAATTAGAATAAATGGAAGCCGTATATTATCTCTCGTCGTGATTACTTTGCATAATTGAAGTCATTGAACTTGAACCACTCAACCACGCCGCAATATAGAGCTCATGTAATCAGGGTACCTGCAATCACATTGAAACGACAGCGATAAGGCCATAGTGACTAATTACTCTGCGAGGATGGTGGGGTTGGGTGGCAGTGGTGGCGGCACAGGGGGGGGGAGAGGGACGGGGCGGGGGCGTCGTTCTGTCAAAATCAAGCTGAAACCCTTTGTGTCAGCAAAATGTGCCCCTCAAAATGCAGGAAACAGCTTTTCAGAGGGTCTGTATTTCAAAATTATTAAGGGGAGCATCGTAGCGCCTTCGGCACAAAGCTGGTCAGCAGATCTCGCCCACCCATGCGCAGTTTCGTGCTGTCGCCTCTGGGTCGTACATCACCCCATGCGTCAGAACTGTATTGAAGTATGTCTGTTAGATCTGATAAACCTGTAAAATTGTATCTACATATTGTGTGATTGTACGACGTAGTGCTCGCCTCAAATGATCAGGTGATATCACCATATAGTGTGAGTACATGTTCATATCTGTCCCACACGTTAAACACGTTCACCCTACCTTGCCCTATGACTTTGCGGTGTATGCGCAATACCTCAGTATAACGCACGCCAGTGACGTACACCAATAGCTGCCATAATTTAGCGTACATAGGGAATTTAGAGCTGGATGAGCTGCATATAACGTAATGCATGGAGTCCTCCATTAACCCGTAATACATGCCTAAATGTTTATGGGATAGTGTTAAATCCAGCAGAGCATAACTCACCTAGTCGCCCACGTATGGTTTCATTGCATCAATGATATATAAGCGGACATATGTAATATGTAATAATGTGTGAGGTTTTTTTTTGTCTCGGTGTCTAAGGTATCTGCATTGCCAAATCGGAGAAGATTTATATGGATTCGTTAGATAGTTCCTTTGATCGTATCGTGGAGTATCTATTCGAGAAAACACAGGCGAGAGGCGTTATAACATTCGTCAACGAGGATGATCTTCAACGTTTGCTACAGGCCACTGAACGCAATAATATGACGGGTCACTTCATTTGGATCGCCAGTGATAGTTGGGGGACCAAGGACTCCCCCGTAGAAGATCAGGAAAGAGTGGCAGAGGGCGCTATAACAATTTTACCCAAGCAAACAGCTTTATCAGGTAAGGTTTGTTTCACGAGTACATACAGAATGGAGGAAATCGGTTTTAATGGTCGTTTATTTATTTTTTGAAAGTTAACAATGTCTAGAATAACGGAACTTTAAATCCTATTACGATAATGCGATAATACATGTTTAAAGTGATTCCAAATTGAATGAAAATATTAATTCAAACAACCCGTTAAATACAAAAGCTCTAAATTTATGCTTTCTCCAATATCTCTCTCAATTGAAAATATAGGCGTCTCCGGCTTTGTTAACACGTGACTAAAATACCAAAGAAAATATTGTTATTTTAACAAAACTAATCGTGTTTACAGGTATACGATACGTTCGTGCACATCTCGTAGTCCGTGCTATAGATCTAGACCTGGTTTTAAAACGGGTAAGATTTAGCAAGTACTTACTCGTAGCGTTCGCGAACATTTTCTTAGTGCGGGCTAACGTTTTATGCTGGTGATCTGTTGCAATAATGAGAGACAAACAACTGTATTATTAGACCTAACTTCCCATGGCAAACTTCAAAGCACCTAGCCAGAAAGTTGAGAGAGGGAGTTATTTTAAGCGGTAAAGCAGGTGTGCCCTTGGTGTGCTTCCGTAGGGCTATTGTCAACATAAGTATGGTGAAAACTGGAAAATGATTTGTTGAAGAAGTAATTATGTTGACCTTGCCTCGTACTTGAAATTAAATAAACACAGCCAGTGTATATGTAGCCAGTTTTCACGTTTTCTGTTCTTATTTCACTGTTTCTTACAAGACATATATACGTATTGATACGTAAAATATATTTGAATAGCATGACGTGTCACTTTATATAATTTAATTTTTCTCTAATATGAAAAGGTTACAGACTGATAGTATTCATAAATACAACCCAAATAATACTTCCAATTGGTAATTATTAAATGTACATATGTATACATTGGGGGTAGGTAATTGTAGTACTTCGGGCACTACTGATGGAAGTGATATTGCATCATGAAACGCATATATATCATTGTTGCGATGGACTACCATTATCTACTTTTATTTTCTATATATACATTTATCGGTCTAGTTGCTTTCGTAATTTTCGTAATTGTCATCACTTCTGTACTATATCTTACGTGATTGCTAAAATTGTGCCAGTGTTACCGATCGAAATAACATGTATCGTTAAACATGTCTATCAAGGGGATGGCATTGCTCCTTGCCTTTCAAACTTGTTTTAGTGACAATATAGAGATGCAAAGGTCGACCTCACGTAAAAGCGTGATCTAAAAAATAATCACCGTTAACAGACAAATTGAAGAAAAACCATACACACAAATGTAACAAATCGTATATGAGAAACGTATATGAGAAACGTAAACATAAATCACGTCTCGATGCGTAGTGTAGGGTAGTTATTAGCATAAAACCGTCACGTGTATGACCTTGTAAATAGAGATCGTTTAATCCCTAAAAAGGATTTTATCTCCACGTTTAACCGAACCATTGTAGTTGACACAATACAAAATACCTATACAAATATACATTTAATTTCACTAGTAAGTGGTGACATAAAATGTCAGTTGTTCGCTCATTACCCGTTATTTGTATATGTTCAAAGTTACGTGGGGGTCGAGTGCGATTGCCCGTGTACGTATTTCACGGTGTATTCTGATGGCCGTGCTAGCCCATTAAATGCAGCCATATAACGGTGCTTAATAGTTTATTAATTAAAATGTACGGCACAGATACTGACGTTACCGACAATCGTAAATATAGAAGTAGGGCGTTAAAGTTACCCCTTATGCACTGATCAGTTAATTGGGTGACATGTGGTCGGTACTTTTATTATAGCGGTGCGTTTTGTTTTCTATCCAGCGGTGACTACGTTGCTCTGATAAACAAAGGGAATGTTTGCGTTGATTGAATTGATATTCGGTTCGGTCGTCGATATATTCACAGAACTGGTCGTAATATCTTTTCCCAAGCCCCGTAGCTCATACGTACGACGCGACTAATTCGCATTACATAACAGGTAACTTCACGGTGCCTGGTGAATTGTCTGCCAATTACTAGCAGATAACAGTTTTTAGTGCTGTGTGTTATTTTTTTAAGAACTTATATTAAGATAAAATTTCGAGATTTCAATCTCCCAGTCGTACGTGCACGTAAAAGACACTAAGTTGCTAAACATGCCTATAAAATAACATACACACACACAGACAGATCCACTGGTGTTCTACTGCCCTAACGAAATTCCAGCTTATTGGTTGTGTCGCACTCGATACTTTCAAATTTGCATTTGTCTCCGACTTATCGCCACCATGTAGAATGTAGCCACTCTAATCGACGTAAATGGCACTCCAAACTCCCTAGGTAATTACAAAGATTTGTTCCAGACTTCGAGTATCAAACGTCTGCTCCGTGATAACGGGCACGAAACATATCCGTGACATGCACTGACATATTTATCATTCTGCTCACAGGTTTCGACAAGTATTTTCAGGCACTTAACCCGACTAACAACACCCGCAATCCTTGGTTCAAGGAATTCTGGGAGAGTTTTTTCAAATGTAAATTCAACGAATCCGTGGCTGCAAATGCAGACGTCATTTGTACAGGTAAGACTGGCAGTTCTATTTCAGTTAGTTTTAGTACGTGGCCAATTTACAGCCGCATTTAATTATCTAAACCGAGCGTAAATAAAGGATGATGTGCTGCAGATTTTGAATGGTATACTGCTTCTATTATAATCGAGATGTTTAATTGAAATAAGAGAAACACACGATTGGCAGAACGAGGACATAGCGTAAGGACGGCTATTGAATACGCCATAGGGGTTCTGAAATTGCACGGTCCTTGGAATGCGTGACTATTAACGCCATACTCCGGAAACACAATCACTATTTCTCCAATGATATCGGGAAAACGCAAGGTAGATCGTAAGACGTTTATCGATTATGCAAACCATTTATACGAGAGACGTTGACAGTAGAATATCGATGATAATTTGTCAAGATGCATCTTCAGCTGTCCGAGATTACCCTGGGTAATTGCCGAGTCTCGTCAGTATGCATAGAATGGCCACAGATACTTAAATAAAACGTTTCAATAAAAGGAACGCAGTATATGTATTTGACATTAGTTTCATTTTTTTACGACCAGTGAGAGAGTTTGCATTCAATCAAACGTAAACAAAACGACCGAATGATTCCTTCGTCGTCTTCATACAAACACTGGTATATATGAAAGATATTGGATTCTATTAACGTAGCCGGACTTAAAAGCTAAAGAAGAATTTGCGGTCGCTATTGATTCCTCACGCTTTGAGGAGATTAGACAGACCGAATATGTCTACGTATTGTGTGCATTGAATGGAAATTACCTAAAAAGGCAAATGCGAGTCTCGACATTTCCTTGCTCTCTTTCCTTTATTTGCACTTGCGCATCTCTGTACGAGCGATTTGAGAAACATTCAATGAGGGCTTACCAGACTTTGTCAGATGCGAGATATGTATAGCTAATGACATGTAATGTGCGCGTGATGTTGCCATGGAAATATACGAGTATAGCCCATCGTCTGAAAGGATGACGCGATGTGATTTAGCACGAATTTCTTTTGTTTTGTTTTTTTTGGGGTGGGTGGGCCCGAATGATATTTCACCCGCTGCTGCTACAAGTGCATCATGCTATTTATACGCATGGTCGTTTGGCAACATCCTTGCAATATCGACAGTCCTTGATTAGAAATATTCACATTTTCTCAGCTTTGAATTGATATGTCACTCAAGTGTTCATGGTGACTGTAACACAACATCAGTTATGCCAATACATACATATTAATGTTCCCATAAGATGTAGTCATTATTAACCAAGGAAACGTTAAATTTAATATAGAATTATGAATAAGTAATCATTACATTGACAAAAACGTAAACCAATTTATTATCAGATTCGCGCAGTATGCGTATTTCATTGTAATTACTGTTTTACAGGTGGAGATTAAATGTGATGTACACACATGCTTCTGATTCTGTTTTACCTGGCGCCTAGGTCCCTCGATGGGAACATATCTTATTAACAACCAAACCTTCCTTCGGTATGGTTTTAGATCGTCCCTCGAGTAACATATCCTTGTAATAAATAATTATACATATAAGACCACCGTGTCATCGCGACATGTTGCTCTGGTTGGTTTTGGCAGAGTGACATCAACCTCCTAACCGATGGGATATGCCCAATACAGAGTATAATGAATCCCCCAGCTCGATATATCTGTGATGTAGTCGGACGTGTTGAAATCTATACCAACACCAAAACACACATTGAAAAGTTGCGGCGAATGTGGTTATAGGCCACCGTATTGATTTCAGTAACAAAAGGAATAGGTGCCCTGTTCATTAACCTAAAGATTAAAGCGTTATTCTTCTTTACTCGAATACTTATATTCACATGCTCATGAATTAGTGTTTTTTTTTTCATAAAGGACACGAACAAATTTCTTCTTTAACGGGCTACCGGCAGGAGGGATTAGTACAATTTGTGGTAGATGCTGTTCTGAGTTTTGCTTATGCGTTACAAAAGATGAAAGAAGACAGGTGTCCAGACTCCGCAGAGCTATGTGATGCGATGAAACCTGTACAGGGTCTGGATCTACTGAGTTACGTGCGAAATGCCCGATTTACAGGTAATGTCAACTAAAACTTTAAAACAAAACATTCACATCTTCATAGTTGTTTCTAACCTACTTCAGAATCAAAATACACAATTATCGAACACTATTAAAAATATGAAGATTGTTTTGGGAGTTAACCCTGTAACTAGGGAGAGTAATAATTAAAGCAAAAATTCTCATTTATGCGACTCATTCTCGAATAAAGTGTATATTAAAACAACTGTATTGACCCTGTCTACACTCCCATCCCACAGTGCGCATGTTGCTTTATTTGAATGTGTGCCCATGTGTATGTCAGTAACAGTATCGACTTTCTCAATTATAGAAGATCGAAGAGTTCCAGACAATCGTTGCATTTCAAATACATTTCTTATTTATAATGAAAGACATCCTATCTCTTAGATATTCAACACCGTAACCCGGTAGCATACATCGTCATTGTTTACGTTGTTTTCCCGCAGGGAGCGCTGGTACGGAGATTCGTTTCAATGATAACGGCGACGCCCCAGGACGATACAATATATTTCAATTCCAGTTGGTCAACAACACTTGGACTTATTTGCCGATCGGTGAATGGGAAGAAGTCTTAGATCTTGATATATCTAAAACAATATGGGGTCAGAAACCGCCAGATTCCGTCTGTTCGCATCCGTGTCCTTCGGGGATGGCGATGAAGAGAAACGTGGGCGAGAAATGTTGCTGGGTGTGCACAAAGTGCGCTGAATACGAATATCTCCCAGACCATGCTACGTGCGAAGACTGTGGGCCAGGATTTTGGCCGAATGACACAAAAACTGGATGCTATGAAATACCACAAGAATACACAACGTGGACTTCTGCGTGGGCAATCGCCACGGGTGCGTTTGCGCTTACGGGAATCATTTTCGAAGTGTTCATCATCGCAATATTTATCGCATATAATAACACTCCTCTCATCCGGGCATCCGGGAGGGAGTTGATGTTTGTTCTGCTCTTTGGAATTTTTATCTGCTATGGCATGACGTTCGTTATAATGACCAAACCCACCCCAACGAAGTGTTGCATGGAACGTCTTGGGCTTGGATTGTGTCTCGTCACCTGCTATGCGGCCCTCTTAACAAAGACTAATAGAATATCACGAATTTTCAACCAGGGAATAAAAAGCGCAATTCGTCCGAAATACACGAGTCCCAAGTCGCAAATAGTTATATGTGTTGCGCTGATATCGCTTCAAGTACTTGGAGTGACAGTGTGGTTGGTACTGGACCCCCCGCAGACAAGGGTGGAATATATATCGCGTGATCGTGCTGTGTTGCGATGCGCTACTAGCGACTCGACGTTAATGACGTCATTATTGTACAACATGCTGCTCATCGTGTTATGCACTGTCTATGCATTTAAGACTCGAAAAATCCCAGAAAACTTTAACGAAGCGAAGTTTATTGGGTTTACAATGTACACCACGTGCATAGTGTGGCTTGCGTTTCTTTGTATTTACTTTGGAACATCCGACAAAGACCCAAAGGTAGGTCACGGTTTTATAATTTTTTAATTTTTTTAATTTTTTATATGTAGTGTGTTCGTTCATTATTTGTAATGTGTCGCTTAACCAGCTTTATTTCATGGATCATTTAAGTGGCGTTGGTGCAGGGCTCACAGACTGGGCCCAATTAGAGAACAATTAGTTCATGTTAATCATAAGTTTTGCTGTAATACTTAACTAAAAGTCTACTCGATGCTCTTGTGTCTGTCGTCGGCCATGTGCAATGCTACTTATGTAATACTCTTCACCGTCGTGTATTCTGACTTATAAATAATTGGAAGGCGGACTCATACAAGAGTGCTTAACTCGGGATTCTGTGATCTATTTTGGATAAAATTAGCCATAAATTACGAACATTTCAAATAATAGGATTAAGTGCCTGGTTAAGGTCTTCATAAACCAGGCTATAAAAACCGATTAAATCTGTTTGGTTGATTGTTCCCCATCATTAATGTATTTTACTAAGGAATATGTGTTTTGCATATTAAATGCGTACCAGGAATAATATTATTAACGCAACCGATCACTCAATCCTCTCAACGTATTGCTGAGCGCAATTACCAAGTGTTTCAGTAGAGTTATCGTTCGGAGATTTGCAATGTACTTATAGAAGAGCACCCCCTCCCTCCGGAGTATCGTTTGAATGATTGCCATGTAATTGATTTATTCATAGAATAAGGGCCGTTCGTGAGATAGATTGCGATCACTGGCTAACTAAATTTTTGCTATAAAATGGCTTTTAAAATCACAATCTAATCATGCTGTGATATCTTCATATATTGAAATTGTCTGTCACAGATTGTGGTATACACTTCAACAATAGATATTAGTCAGACGTCAATGTTACTACTTATTCACAAATGCACTTCATGACAGAGTGCGTCACTGCGAGAGGATACCGAACAATCACTTTCATAAATTGGATAGGGAGATTATTTGTAATTGAGCACATGCAATGAATTGTCAGCTAATTAATACTTGTATAATATAATAATAAAATGTTACGAATAATTAAATTATAATAATCCACTCAATTTACAATATAATATATTTCTGTTTCTCTGCATCTAGATCCAAATGACAAGCCTGAGTTTTACCGTCAGCATGAGTGCGTCTGTTGTACTGGTGCTGCTTTTCGTCCCAAAGGTTTATATTGTGGTGTTTCAGCCACACAAAAATGTCCGACAGGCGACCAAAGTTGGAACTCGGTCACAAAGTACTATGAATGGTAGGGAATACACTCGAACTCCAGCCACGAGCTCATCAGGTAATTTTACTGACTTAGACACGAGAATTGCGAATCAGAATCAAGAAAATCAGAACAGACAAGAAATAGACCTCTCATCTTCAATATCACTGATGATCACAAGTCTGTGACCCGCGACATTTGTAACCGAACATTCGTAATTGATTGTCATTTTACATATATTTATATATCAAAAACAAGATTACATTGAGTTGTGTAGCTGCCGAAACAGTCCACAGTTGAAATAAATACGGAGAGAATTTTCTTACGTTAAAAGTGGTTTGTGGTGGGCGTTCCGATGTTGCGATCCGTGACAGAAGACAACAGAGGGCGCACTTGTAATATTAGACGAAACGACGTTCAGTAAATGTATTTAACTGACATTTTGAATGAATGTTTTGGCCACGTTTAAAACATTCGTTGTCTGCTTTGTTGACAGACGTAGCGTTGAGGATAGCAAGTAGCACATCGGACACGCGGGAATCATTTGACGATATCCTGTTCGAAGGCACGGACGTGGCGGATTTATCGGCAATTTATCTAGGCTGCGAGCGGCAGACGACGATATGAAAAGCCAGAATGCATGGCAAAAGGCGAATGTGTTAAACAAACTATAGCGGTATTACCTGAAGATTGGAATACATTTCACTGTATTTATGTTGTCACGTGTGTAATGCAGTAAGAGTTTTTTGTTTGTAGAATATACGGTTTAACCATAATATTTGATAAAAAATGAGGCGCCAACGAAATGTGACATTTTGGCTTCCATGCTGTTTCCGACGGGGTGAGCAAAAGCGGTAGATCGCAGTCACAATGTCTGACTCATTGAAATATTAGTGGTTTGATGATTTAACTTTTAGAGAGCCGAATCATGGGATAATATTGACCAAAAAATTAATAATTAATAATAATTCACAGAATGTTGAGGTACCTAACGACTGTGTTGCTGCTACATCAAACACGAACCTTGTAGTCGCACTCATTACAGCGCTGGAAACATTCTGATTTCTACAATTAGTAATTACACTACGTAACTCGGAGTTCAAAGTTCCAGCTTGAACTTGACAGTGTCCATGGTGAATGCCAGTACAGCAGCACTTCCGTCGTCATTGTGGTGTCACGTGATGTCGTCTGCACGTCGCATGGTGTACATATATATTAAGGAAACAAGCGATGGGCCATAGATGGCGCTTTGCCATGCCTAATTTCTAAAGCCATTCGATAGCGGTAACACAACGTGAAGCGATTTTATTTAAATAAACAAAATACTGCTATCGTGTTACATGGAGCATTTGTAATCCCGGCACGATGTTCCGTGCATGTTTAGTCACTGAATTAAATAATTTAAAAAAATCTTACCTATCTATGCAATAATAACGAGAAATTATATGTGATAATTTATTCGTAGAGCGTTTTTGTATATTATGCTTCGTTTCGTTGAGTTCTGACATGTGTTGTTATTGGGAAGAGTGAGATATATGACTGTGATTGGAGATGAGATAACACATACAGGTCAGCGCACAAGTAGCCAGCCAGCCGGCCCTGTGGCCATCTTTAAATTGAGTTTTTAAACCTTCGACCGTATTAAGCGAGCAAGTAAATTGCTTTTACACAGAGTACCGGCGATGTCGATCTGCATCGGCTGTTTGTGAATGCATTGTGATATATGCTCAGTCGCTTTATCATTGAAAAAAAAATACACCGCATTAGATGCTACTATTCGATAAATTCTCAACAACAAGGACTATACATGATATTTGTATGTGTTTTTTTTATTCTACATTCTACCGGGCAGGGCTGCAATGGAGCAGTCAACTAACGCCCCCTGCGTTTGAAAAGCTCGGTGATTCACGGCGCCTCGGAATTTACATTTTGCTTTTTTTTTTTTTTTAACTTATTATCATTTTACTCACTATGAAAAGGATGGGCAAACATTGCTCAGAGAAATCAGAGATTTAAATATATATATATATATATATATATATATATATATATATATATATATATATATATATATATATATATATATATATATATATATATATATATATATATATATATATATATATATATATATATATATATATATATAAAACTAAATAACGACGACCATGGACAAGACTAAAATGTTGACAAGACGTTTAATTTATCATCTTGCATCGTCGTATCTATACATAATAATGTTTAACAAACAAATTAAACATTTTCCCACTGTGTTACATTATGCAATGCATATTTTTTACGCTGAGTCGCCACGTCATTGTGTACTATTGGATGTACGAGATATTTGTAATAATTGTAAAATCACTAACTAGCTGCATGTTATTTAAAAATACCCGATGTAAAAAAACCAGGTTGTATCATATTATGGTGTAATAAAATTCCGATGTAATGTTATTTTGTCTGTGGGGTCTTTTATATTTTTATTTATAATCTGCGATGTTTTACCTATTTTCGTGTTCGTGATTTTTGGTGCTTTTCCTTAGAAAATGGGATTTTTGGATTAAAGTAGCCTCACAATTATATATAATTACAGTTTCAGAAAGATGCCATTGCATTCCTATGAGCCTGTAAGAAAATGCACGACATTAATCGCCGCATAACAATTGTTATATTAGTTAATAATTCCCTAAGAAATATATATGTATATATATATATATATATATTCTTTTGGTTTACGAGTATATCACTTATGGAATAAACAAACGGCAACTTTTCAAATAAGTTCCCATAAAAATAAAAATAACCAAGTTGATTCAGACAAAAATCTGTTCGAGCGTAGGCGTTAGATGCCATATACAACATGAACGCCCGGGGCGGCGTAAAGGTGTGGGAATCGCGCCCTCTCTCTGTATATAACGCACAACAAAAGGTAGAGTCAGAATGTATTTGTCCGAGTTTTCAAATAATATTTTACTGTTACCCAAATTTTGGGTTCATACGGTCACATGCGGAGACTGAAACATAACAAGATGTGCTGCGATGACGTCAACAAAGCATCAGTCTACTTTAAATTACTATTCATATATGTACACTGATGAGCGTTGAGGGAGCTCTTGAAAAAAAAAAACACTGCAGTACCCACACTTAAATGAACGCAGAAATGTGCTTACATTATTCAGACAAATATATCACGGAAGTAAACAGTTTTCGTGGATATTGGAGCCCATGTTGTAATTGAAGATTCTCAAATGTTAGTTCTTCATGATCTCAACTAAGCGGCAACACCATGATCGATGATCATCGTCTTTGGCAACAGTGGAGTAAAAACGTTTACTGAACGTTGGTGGCGCTACAAAACATTATCGGGTATAGGAAACCATCATATTTCAGTATGTTTAAAACATAATCAAGTACCGTGATTTGATATACGCATTAGTATGCATCAATGTGTTTTATTGTCGTGACATTTGTCGAGAATATGGAAGACTATAGCAACACAATTTAAAGCAGTCATCAAGCACCGCGTTACTAGTAACACGTTACACGTGGCGGGGAATTAGCACATGCGTTGTTCACTTGGCAGATACGAACACGTACGTATTCGATTAATCCACAGACGAGGCATATCACAATAAATCGATAGTGATTGCTAGGTCAAATATTTTATCAGTGGTTTATTTACTTATTTCAAATTTGAAAAAAAAACACATCAACTAGTGATTCTCATGTGATATTAGTGAACTTGTTGTTTACTTCTGACCGTGATCGTCAATCAAAACAAGAAAAACACAATTCTTTCTCTTATTCCGCCATACAATTGTACTTCGTGATAATGGAACAGTATATTATTAAATTCACGTGGCCAGTTAACGCCCTCTACGAGCAATCGTAATCAACGTGCTTAGAGAATACATTTCAAACGTGTCGTGTTTCATACGATATATTTAATTGTATTCTCTTAATAAGAGAAATATGTGGTTTGTGCCAACTGAATGAATTCAACACTACTTTTAATTTATTATCGGACTTTATTTATCCTGCTCTATTTCTGTGACATAATTAATGTACGAAATTTTTTTTATCTCAGGTGAGCGCAAACAATAAATTTAAATGAAAATCATGAAAGCTAGTTTAAAAAGAGACTGATAATCATCCTTTCGTGCTTAGAATCTGTTGTGTTTGGTATAATCACGGAGGTTGTTTTAGTAATGTAATGGCTAGTGTCCGAGAGCTGTTATCGTTCCCGGTGGGGGGGGGGGCGTTTTCTACATATAACGTATGGACTGATACTGTATTTGGGACCCATATTGGCCAAAAAGACTAAGGTGAATTATGGAAGCTGGAAATCTAATTTGACTTCCAAAAATGAAAAACCCAATGATATCACACTTCCAGTGACGGATTTAGAGGTGAGCCGCCCCTATTAAAACCATCTGTTCACGCATATCCCGTAATACAACGCGATGGTTACTTCATTGTGAAAGTACCTCACAAAAAAACATACATCCGTCCCTGTACTGCGGCTGCTCTCCGAATGTTGCATTTTCACGAATTATCATCAGCTCTGGAGTATATGATTACTGTAAGCTGAATTATCTAGTTTCGTAAAATATCTTTTTTTCATTCACGCTTTCGTTAATGGAAAGCTTCATTTCACCACCTCGTATCTGGGAACGTCGCCCTCTACGTGATGTTCATGAATTCCGCGAACTTGGAAAGCACCGATATATTTTTCGACATTATATCTTCGAAATCCATGTGAAAAACACTATCAATAACACTAGATGTTTCCATGACAACAGATGCTTCATCCCAACGACCGTTGTTCAAAGTTAACGCCATTCGTGTCAATTCTAATATCTTAAAAGATGATAAAAACAATACCCAAACGTATATGGGGATTCTAGTGATGTAATTCGTGATCACAAGTTGGTAACTCCGCCCCATAAACCAGGATCATAGCCTAACCTTTCAACAGAATGCATGGCTTGGCGATGGCGTTTCCAATCAAATCATGGTCATTTGGGACAGAGTGTTCAACATCCGTATTTGTTCCAGATTTCGGAAAAGCCACAAAGTTAATGAGATAATTTTCCAAAGCTTTTTTTTTTGCAGCGTCTTTTCGACTACCTTTAGCGACTTTTCTTTTTCAATTTATTTATCTTTTCATACAACCTTAACGTCTTTCTTACCAACTTACACCAATTACCGATACCTTTATTTGACTCTCTAATCAGTTTTGGACATATCCAACTTTTTTTTCTACCAACCCAACCTCTTTTAATATTCAGCCAATTTTTTGTCTTTCCCACTAGCAGTTTGAAAAAAAAAATCCCTTCGAAATTTAATAGTACGTTGTTGAGATGTACATCATCTTACCAAATCATTATTTGTTTGCAATATTATAGTAATTTGATTCCATAAATTCGAAGTTAATATATTAATAACTATTTAAAAACTACATGTTTAGCTTCCCTTGTATTTGAAATGCGTTTTTATAATTAAGTTATTCTAGCGCCTGGACAGTAACGTACATGTTATTTTAGGGGTGTTACGTAACATATGGCTAAGACAATGACAAATATGAGATTTATTTTTTACAGCCTAGTTTGTACTTGTGTAGGATGCAAAATATATGGAATTTCTCTTCTTAAATTCGAGAGAACCGTCTGTGCCACCATTTTTGATTTTTACTTACTTTCGCATCTCGTAAATCGTCATGACAAATGTTAACTATCTCATAAGCATTTTTTTTTACTTTCCAACAAAATTTTACGATTTGCCATTTTATGTCTGGTGTGTTCCCCGACCAACTAAAAATATCCAAAATTACTCCTATTTTTAAAAAAGGTTCACCCTATTTGCCTGGTAATTACAGACCCATCTCAATCTTACCCGTTATCAGTAAAATTATTGAAAAAAACTCTGCACAAACAATTATCTTCCTTTCTTAACAAATTTAACATTATCAATAAGCACCAATATGGATTTCGCAGGAAATAGAGTACCAAGCTTGCGTTAATAGATCTTTTCTATGAATTAATTAATAAAATTGATGATGGTAATATCGTGATGGGGGTATTCCTGGATTTTACTAAGGCCTTCGACACGATAAATCACAACATTCTTCTTTCCAAATTAAGTTCCTATGGTATTCGTGGAAAACCTTTAAAGTGGCTTGAAAACTATCTATTGAATCGAAAACAGTTTGTTCAAGCTGATGGCCATACCTCCTCCACTCTCCCAATTAATTATGGTGTGCCACAAGGTTCCATCCTTGGACCGTTACTTTTTCTAATTTATATAAACGATATTCCTGCATCATCAACTTACTTCCAAATTAAATTATTTGCTGATGACTCAAACCTTTTTCATTCATTTTCCAGTAACAGTATACCCAGCGCTGAAGTTGATTTACATTTAGATATGGTGAACACATGGTGCAACACAAATAAACTTACAATTAATACCAACAAAACTAATTACACACTGTTTTCCACCTCTAAGAAACAGCTGGTAAACAAACAAAACATACATCAAGGGATAATTCAAACTTTCTTCTACCAATGAAAAAGACAAATTTGGGTCAGTTTTCAGTCGATTACCAGGGAACTAAAATTTGGAACAGCTTACCCCCGGAAATCCAATTGATTCGTATTCGAAGTGAAAGACTATTTAATCCACTGTAATCATCCATAGTTATATTCCAATATGTATATATATAGGTATACAAACATGTATCTGTGTGTAAGCAAACCATTGTAAATAAGTTGTTTTTGTGTACTTGATTGCCCTTTTTAATAAATAGCTATTTAAAAATATATTTTGATGGGAAACAGACTAGACTAGCTCTGCATGAGCTAATTTCTGTTTCCCAGCCATAGATTAATATTATTATTATTTATCAATATTTATTAGTTATTATTTATTGTTGTATTGTTATTCATTTATGTAATCTATGGCAAATAAACATTCATGTATTGACTTTCCTTAATACGTTCCGCCCAACTTTACTAACCTTCCATTTTTTTACTACATTTTGAAAAACAGCCAACTTTTTAAACTTCCCATCCAACCTTTACGTTGGCAGCCTAACTTTAACGACTTTGAAGCTATTTTTTTTAATTTCTAGCAAGCATTTTGACTTGAACTAAACTTTTCTGGCCATCAACCCCACTTTTTCAAACATTAACCCAAAATTAAATATTTCTACCTCTTCCTGAAGGAGAGTTAACAGATGTTTACTGTTATTTGTAATACCGATTTCTAAAACGCTCAAAGGGGAAAATGATGTGTTATGCTGTATTTGATATTGACTATTCTCAACCCTTAAGCAATGATCGCGATTAGCCACTCATTCTGGCATATATATCGCTTATTTATCGAAGGAATCAAGATCAAAATAACGTTGTATACTTAATTCATATTAGCCTTTGGCATTCTTTGCTATAAAGCAATGTCGAATAAGATGTAAATGCATATTATAAACTCTGTCGCAGTTGGTTGTATTGTATATATACTTGCAGATAAACATCATGTCGAATACATTATACTAGTATTATAAATTCAATGTTTGATTCGAATGTCACCTCAAATAATCAATAATAATGATTGTGTATGGATTGTTTCAATATAAATTAGCCACAATGTCTATTAATTTGTAATTGAGCAACATTAAAATTCCAACAATTCTGAAATTTATTTCCAATCACGTTACAATTGCAATTCCTCGTTAAAAGGACTGTGTGGGTGGTCCTTGCACCTGCAAATAAAATAACACATCGTTATGATCCAGGAATAGATGATGTAAACGCATACAATGGATGTATATGTAGGCAATAGATTGGCGTAGTTACATTCATAATAACTGGCATTCAAAATACATCTATGCCAATTGTTTGACACTTACGTTTTCCATAATACCAAGCCCATTGTGAAATTACGATTAAGAGACATCAAAGTATTTATGTCATCAGCGGTAAGCTTGAAGTCAAATACCTATAGATTTAATTGAACAATAAATAAATAAATAAATAAATAAATAAATAAATAAATAAATAAATAAATAAATAAATAAATAAATAAATAAATAAATAAATAAATAAATAAATAAATAAATAAATAAATAAATAAATAAATAAATAAATAAATAAATAAATAAATAAATAAATAAATAAATAAATAAATAAATAAATAAATAAATAAATAAATAAAAACATAAAGTTTGAGATATATTAGTGTGTGTGGCGAATAGAAAAAATATAACATCTTTATAGGTCAAATATTGGAATTGTACATCCGGAACAATAATGCCCCACTAAACTATATATATAAATGTTCGAGGTGAACCTAACTGGTACTGTGTGTATTGAAAATATTTAAATAAGGTTTATGATTTCTTTAAACATTATTCCCATAATAAAGTGACTAAATTGATTATATGGTCGAACATACCTCAATATTATCTTGTATCCGCTTTGGAGTCACACTTTTGGGTATCACTAAACAACCACGGTCAATGGCGAATCTAAGTAACACCTGCGCCGATGACTTATTGTGTTTTTCAGCCAGCGACAATACAGTTGGATCCTTCAGTAGATTTGCGTCTCCTTCCTTTGCCCTGTAAATATGTTATGTATCACAATTATATATACATACATTGGTTGCAGCTGGTTTATTTTGTAAGCCGTGTACACTAGGCTTATGTTACTTCAAGTGTCTCTGAACCCTTTTCTGAAATTTAATTTATCAAGAACGTTGCACTTTTGCCTCACACAAACACATCTTATAATGTCAAGAACTAGAAGATGTGTCGGAATGCTTGACAAAACCTAATAAGTTGTATTTATTATAATATTACAGCAACTAAGTACAACACGTTGGATAAACGTTTGTGAAACACCCTGAGGGTCTCGGCTTGAATTACAATATGTGGGAGAACGTGGGATACTAGCATTCGTTCCTACAAGTGTTATAGGCTTACCAAGGTCGGTCTAAAGAACCAAATGAACTGTAAGCAATAATTACAATACCATTCGCCTGACATCGATCAACCAACTTAGTTCTTGTAAAATACGGATTGAGCTCAATCTGAAATAAAATAGCAATAAATTTACGTTTAATCAATAATATATACATTTCTTAAATGTTGCAAATGTAATTGTGTAACAATTTAACCCAAATAAAGTAACGGAATAAGAGATTCCCTGTGTTTGAAATATACTTGTAAAGTTGATACATTTGATAACATTGATGAATTTTGTTTATCTGCTGCTCAATCAATGTCCATGCTTACGTATGGGTTGGTTTACGAGGTGGATGTAGGCTTGCTTTCCTGGAGCATTCCATGTATGGCTATGATATTGATATAGCTGAATATTGATAAGGGACTATTTGAGGTGGAGTGATGGAACCGACATTTGGAATAAAGTTTTTGCTCTGTCTATGATACAATGTATATTCTATTAGTCGCGTGACAGATTAGTTATTGATTCGGCCACGGCAATCCTAATCACGTCATTCCATATGCTTTGTGTTATTATAATGTTTTTTTGCAAAAGAGGTAAAAAGTTGACCGTTGTCATAGTAACCACTATGCTTTACGACAGTGCTGGATCAGTTACAGGGATTCAGTTACAGTAATTATGTAGCTCATCCAAGCGAGTCATTGCCGTAGCTATCTTATCGAGATGCTGGTCGCCATTGCATCCTAAGTATTTATCTACCCATCATTCTATCGTCATACCCAACAACCAGACACATAGAGAAAGAACTGAGCGTGTCTTCATTATGGTAAATCATGAGTAATTAATTGGTTGAACTGATTTCTTTTGGAATTTTTTGTGCCAGGCGACATTTCCGGACATTGAATGTCACTGTCGTTTCTCCCGATTTTTTTATTTGCACATCGCAAGTGCTAGTAACGATACATAGCGTCAATTATACCGCAGAAGCCATACTCGCGATATAATAGTGCTATGCGCCATCTGTCTATCAAATGGCAATTTAATGCGCCCTCCTGTGGCCAACCTGGCCCGATCAAATACAAGAACCTGCAAACCTTAACCAAGGATCCCTCTCAATCGTATTCGTTAATGAATAATAAATGTTGCCATTTATGATAATTAACCACTATTGTTAATCAAATAGTACACATGCATATGATGTGCTTACACATGAAACTATATGCTTTGGCATGTTCACCGCCACCTCCCCCCACTATAGTATATTCTTAGCAAATCTATATACCCATCTGTGACTGAATAACAAATAACCAAATAATCCAACTAAAACACAGTAATTTACATTCTGTTCTACTAAAAAGATATCAACAATTATATAACACCGTTATCCTTAAAATGTACAACCAGCACAGTTTGAGTCGATATTCACTCGGAACGTCTTTACTCTTAACAACAATCACTACACAGTACCACTAGCTACTTTATATACTTCTAACCATTATTTAAATTATTTCATCATTCTCACCTGATTAACCACTGGTTTATACTTCGCGACTTTTAATATTCTTTCAATTTGTTTGTCGTTGAAATTTGATACACCAATAGATTTGACGCGGCCTTCGTCTACAAATGTTTCTAATATCTGCAAAACAATTGATGAAAACAATCGTGGTGTTATGTAGTTAAACATGCGTGCATAATTTGTTTTTAGTAATATATTTAAAACACTAGAAACAGTTATACTTTATTATACAAAGAATGATAGTGATAATATTAAATAAACAACTCGCATATGCCACTAAAATTCGGCATCTTTTACATTGGAGAGTTACAACTTGGTTACACCGTTATTTATACTTTCCCTACGTTACATTCACTTATATGCATTTCCAACGAGTCATCCTTTCAATAATTACAATTATTTTTAATTGGTATGTCAAAGTGAAACATGCCAGATATATTTATACAAATATAGAGCATTCAATTATATAGATATTACGCAAAACAATATAATATACTCAAAGCTAGATTCAATATCCGAAATTTTATGAGTTTTGCTTCGTATTACATTTTTCTATAAGTACAATGTACTGCATAATCATCCACCTGTTGCTATGCCCCTATTGTTACCTAGAAAGGACGTGATGTAATTCCTCTTAAAGTAATGTCAATATCATATATTAGTTGTACTTATATGGGTTGTATATTACGCAAACTACTACAAAAACAAACTAGAGATCAGTATGATCACGTGACCGTTACGTAAACAAAATGATGCGAATTGCCATACGCAAACTACTACAAAAGCAAACTACAGATCAGTAATATCACGTGACTGTTACGTGAACAAAATTATGGGAATTTTTATACATGTATATCTAGCCCTTGTCTATTGTACTACATGAAATTATTGCCGACATTATTCTGACAGCTATCTATTTCACTTCAACTTTCAAACTAAACTTTGCCCTTGAACCTCTTTCTAAATTTAAAATCATTTGTGATGGCATAATTAGAACAAATATGTGGCTAATTACGTAATCAATAGATAGAGTTTCTACGTGTTTTATTAATCAGAGATTTTGACCAATAAAGTTTTCAAAGATAGTTAATGAATATTGTTTGAACGATCGCGAGTACCGTACCTCCAATACAAGCGAAGAAATTAGAATACTTGCCAATTAGCAATTAGTTACACAATTGTAATGTATCAAGTCAAGAGCAGGTCAGGTGCCCTGTTCTATTTACTTTGAAACTATAAACAGAGTGAGTGACTTACCTTCCACGTATCAACATAATCCACACCATCAGGTGCGTATTTACCAGTAGCGACAGCATCGTTCACTGAAGCCTATAAAACAAGTAGTAATGTATAAATCGAGGTGAACCATGTAAGTTCTTAATCTGACTATCGCATAGTCCATTCATGAATAATATTTTAAATTCTTTTTGTAAATCCGCAGATAAAAACACCAACCAACCACCCAGTTTGTGTTGTATATATCTATGACGGTAGCAACCAGTAGACTATCATGCTATAAATACGTTGTCCATGCACATACAGACTTACCTTTAATCCAATGGGATTATGAATCAGATATAAATCTATATAATCCAACTGAAGATTCGTGTACGATGCCTCAAAATTCCGACGAAGGGCTTCTGGATCCATTTGTGATTGTGCTAGCTGGAAGATAAGCAAACGTTATGAAACAATATGTGTGATAAACTGTGTTAATATTGGTTGATTATTTCGGGTTAGTGATTATACGAATATGTTTCATGAACATGAGAGCGGTGGTCGTCGCGTCCAGTCCGATGCGGGACTCATAGCGACGTATACAACGCGTGTAAACTAAATACATAGTCTGCTCACATGAAATTCAAACACGCGCTTCGCGACGACCACCGCCTATTAAATTATACATATGTGTACTAGAACAATTACGTACGAAGTAAGACATGTGCAATCTGGTAACATGAAAACAAACTAAGCAAACTTACTCATGTCTATCCACTGTGTATGAATAAGTGAAATATTAAATTGACGTGGTCGTCGCGCCGAGTCCAGCTCGACACGGGGCTCAGGGCGTCGTACAAAACGCGTGTAAAATACATTTTTTGTTTACATGAAATTCGAACACGCGCTGCGCGACGACCACCGCGCTTTAATATTGTGAATCCTTCCGACAAGCATATATACGTCATCCATATTTCACATTTTAGCGACCTCTGACCTTTGTAGTGATGAAAAGTTCTTCTCTTTTAACTTTCCCTTCGTTCAACACTTCTTTTAATGCATTTCCAATCTCTTTCTCGTTGCCGTAGACTGATGCAGTGTCTATATGACGATATCCCGCTCCAATGGCCGACTTAACTGCCTCTCTCACCGCCTCTGGTGATGACTGATGAAACATTATATTAATTATTTAGATAATCTAAATTTCACTGTCATTAGATTTTAACATGGGGAATTATTATGTTTTGGGGTAAATGAATGGCGCAAAATGTACTTTAGATTGGGAGAAAACTGGGTAAGAGTGACTTTGTTCCCATTGTCTCTAGTTGTGGGGAGTGCCTACAAACGCTATGCCCTGTTATAACCGTAATTTACGCACATTTTGTGTCGCATGTCTTTCGTGTCGTTCGTGTCTCTCTGGTTGTGCATATTTCATAAACTGTCTGGAGGACAACGTTTTATAGCGAACTTGTTATTTTAAGTTATTATTTCGTACCAATACTACCATTTCGATTAATACTATCACGTGGAAATAGGCGTAATGCGCTAATCGATCGGCTATATTACTGTATTACAATATTCGATGTTTTTGACTAAAATGAAGAATAACTTGCACAGGACAAATCGTGAAGACTGTACATTTACAAATACTATGTAACTGTTTGCTAATCTCTCATATACACAATTACTAACTGTATTGCTAAATGTATTTAAACGCAACTACGTAAGAAGAGAATATTAAAACTGACCTTCCATGTTCCGAGTCCAACTTTTGGCATTTTTAGTCCATTGTTCAAAGTTACAGTTAACGATTCCATTTTCTACTAATATTGCAGTGGGACCTATAAATTAAATGACAACCGTATTATGCCGTGCTGCGTGCACTTTATATCGCTCCAGTTTGTTGTCAGGTCACAATGACTCGGCGTTATTTGTGGGCCTGTGCACACAGGAAATCTGACCTTTGAAACACGTGTCCAAGGTCACTGTCCAGATTGTTGATACTGTTAAGAGTTCAAGGTTTAAATTGTATCTTAGAGCGCCCATTTGATAGAGCAAGAACTAAAATAAACAAAATGACTGCAAATGATTGAAACCGAAATTGTTATCGCTTCTAATAGACAGGTAACCCACCATTCATGTGTCTCGAAATCAGTAATTTGATAAATAAATTTATGATCGGGTCTCGTGTTTTCAAATTCGGCATCTTGAATAGGGCTAACTTTATACATGCGTTATTATACCAATTATACTCATTTTCCCTCCGTACATATTCAAGATAATCTTGTCAGCTAAATAAACAAGGAATAAATCGTTCAATTTGAAAACAAAAACTACTAACACAATACCTTTACCAGTGGCGGCGGCACCGGGCGGGGCGTCGCAAATCAAGCTGAAACCCTCGTGTATCAGCAAAGTTTGCCCCTCAAAATGCAGAAAATTGCGTTTCAGAGGGTCTAGTTATGTTAGGTCGCGAGGGATGGTGAGCAGATCTCGCCCCCTCCCCGTGCCGCCACCGCCTCTGTTTACATACTCGTTTGCTAAACCAATATAGAATTTTTGTCAATTGTCAATCATTTTATATTGCTGTTAGCTACAATACCTTTAAACAATTGAAAAATAAAATTACTGTAATACATGTAGACATCATCATTTTTTTGATAAAAACAAAGGAAAAAACGGCCCAAATTACCTTGTTCAGCAAGTTTTGTATATGCAGTTCAAACTAGATTCAATTTAATGCATTTATTGTGAAACTTGAAAGAATGCTTTTGACTATATCCGGTAACTGTAATAAATAGCGAATTAAGTCAAAAATTGTTTTTATTTAGGTGTGAATGTGGTGGACGATTGTAGTGGATGACAATTAATGTAATATTTTAATATATGGTGTAAACTGTTTTTAAATCCACTAGGTTACGATCATCGCTAGCATTGAAATATATAATAATATCATTGGACAAAATTGTTTCATTAAAATAAGGTTCCATAAATCCAATATTGTTGCTGTGAGAAAAATGGTATATGCTTGTATTTAATGCATGTATTTATCACCGATTTCGAGAGTAAAAGTCGTAACTTTCGATGGTATGAGTATTATAACTCGTTAATACATCCCACTTACGTTAATTACACTTGAATAAAGTCTGCACTTGTTATGCTATTCACGAAGTTTAAAATAGCCAAGCCTTCCGAGTCTCTTGATTAATTTGACAACGGTATGTATCATTAAACGAGATGAGTAAACGAACTAAATTGTCTACTGGTGTACAACGTCAAATACCGTCTGTATTTTTTAATTATGTCGATTGGGACGATTTTCCATACGTTACAGCTAACAAATAACTACATTCCTGTGTTCTCTCGCCTTCTAAAAGTTATTCTTTCTTCAGTTGGTGGCAAAATACTACCTGAATGTATGATGGGAACAGCCTATGGAAACAGTCTACGGTGTCTGAGGTAAACAACAACAAAACTAATTGAAATGCAGATAATCGCTGTAAGAATATAATAGTATTATTTAGAACAATAAACATGGTTATAAAGAAATTTTGCTCTCACTATATTTTGAAAATAATTGCCAGGTTGACATCATTAAACTTTTGTCAGGATTAAAAATAAAATCTTGTTGAAACGATTGCATATTTATTAGTATACAAGAAGTGGTTTGTTCTACAATTTCAACCATCTGTTCTGAAACGATGCGAAAATCGTGGGTAAACAACGGTGCAACAAGTCGCTAACTTCGGATGCAACTCTCCAGTTATTTCTCATTAAGTGTGGACGATATCAATAATTCATCCAGTGCATTATAACTATAAAGTGTCAGTGAGTACGCACCTGCAGTTTTATAAAATGGGCATCAGTATACAACAATATAGAAGTAAAATATGACATTACCTTCGGTATGCAGTATAGCAGGTAATGGATGTTTACACGGTCCCTAGAGGGCGCACCCCGAATACCGCGATGGCTTGTGTGTAATTGGACAGTTGCCGTGTAGCATTTAGCAGCTTGCTTTTAAAAGCCAAACTGATAGTGAGAGCGCCATCTATAGTATGTTGTTAGAATGACTTTGTTTATTAATAAGTCTGCGTGTCTCAGGTCAGTCAGTATGGCGGTTTGACGTGTAATAGTCGAATTAATTTTGTCTGTCTGGGAGGGTCAATTCCCCTGTTAAATTGACTGTATTTATTTCTAAGTGAAATTGATTATGGATGTTGTTGTATTCCAGTGGCAGTCGAAATTGTATTTGCACGGGAATTTAATGACTGGCAGAAGTGTTTTCGAAAGTTGTGGTTGTGTGGATTGGCGGGTAGACATTGCAGTCTGCTGTTGCCGTTGTGTTGAATCAAGCCCCTGTGAGAAAAATCGTTGACATTTTGAGTCTTGTATGCCAGTATTAACTGTTTCCAGTATGGCGACTCGATTTATTAAGCTGACTTGTTGAGATTTCAACTAAACTTAATATTATCCTGCGTAGAAAAGTCCGACCACCTGCATCACGTTGGTTTTAGTCGAAATGTCTCGTTTCCTGTTCCAGATATCCACCAGTCCTTGATTCGTGTCACATTCAGCATCAATTAGAAAGTAGAATCAATTGACATTTATCATTGTGCATTTTATATAAACGTACATCAATATTTCGTGTAATACGCCCTCATTGGCACTGTGTGTCCACTATGATTTATGTTTATTGTTTCGTGTCAGAGTTTTTTAATCCAGTGTACTTGACCTTGAATGTGTATTGCCATAGATATTGGTATTGTTATTACCGTCATTTTGAGTAATATTATGAGGTTATTACGAGGACACCGAAAAATACAGCGGGAGTTATTGAATTCCGAAGGCCCTGGCTATGTTTCCCTCTGTAATTATAGACAAACTATACATAAACTCATAAGGTGACCTTGACATTTGACTTTAAAATGTCGAAAGATCTCGCGAAATAGTAGGAAATTAACAAGCATGATATAATAACTGAAAGCCAGGACTGGCTATTGTGAGTGTATGAAATCCGCTACCTGAAGTTTTCAATGAATGCCAAGTCTTGGTGTGTGGAGAACTAATACAGCATATTGGACTTTCAAGTGAATGATAACAAAGACTGGAGTTTTCATGATGAAGCATCAATTATCTATTTTTTCCCTTGAACTTCCGACTTTCATGTTGAATATAAAGTTCGGCCATGGTAGTACGTGAATCTGCTCACCAGATTTCAGGGTCACTCTATTAGTATGGACACTCATTACCAGTCAAAGTCTGGAGGAAGTACGCGAGGTTACCCACGGTCGAACTTTAAGTACCAGCGATGACGTCACACAGTCTGTTGTATCATCTGTTAATTTGTTTACAGATATTCATCATACGGACAATCGTTCAATGAGCGAGAAGTCCAGTATGTCATTACACGACTTACTTTCGGACAGATGTATAGTGAATGTATTGTTTAATACGCTTAACTTTAGGATACAAATCCTACTTTTCAGTATCGACTGTTATCAATTTACTGTGTTACAAGAAGAAAACATGAAAATACAATAAGAAATACAAAGAAATCATCCATCTGAATATGCGAATAACATTCAAAATTACTAGTCGTAGTTCTTGATTGAAGTGAAACCACGACTGTTAATGCACAACAAATACATATATGCACACCAGGTTGTCCCTACACTAGTTCTGGTATGTAGTAAATGTAGATTTCTTTTTTATAAATTCGTGGCCTAGGTACTGAGGACGTAATATTGATATGTCAATTACATATTCCATCAGCACGAGACATAGTAACCACCCAGTATATGCTAGCCTGGAGGAAAGGTTAATATGGGTTAATACCACTAATTATAAAGCTTTTACACGTCTGACTTGTAGTGTGTCGAGTAGAATTAGCCAGGCTGAGTCATTGCATTGTTGAAAAGAAATATATATCGTGTATATATGTTTAATCAAACGACCCGAACAATCCCTAATTGTATTGATGTTCTGTTGCATAACAACGACGCGAATGCAGCGTTGCATTTAAACATATGTCAAAAACAAACAGAACATTTTGGCAAAACAACAACAACAACAACAACAACAACAATTGTGTTTTATATTTAGGCGAGGGCGCTGTATGTATTTGCAGGTGTATTCAGTCACAGTTCTTCAACAGGGACTGTGATTCAGTTAGCAATTCAACCGTTCTGCTTAGTGTATTCGATAGTAATCTTTTGAACTCATGGTCACATACAACATATAGTTGATCCGGGAGAAAAAATTACGTAAATGTGCGATGATGCTGTAAATCATGAATCAAAATTAAAACAAACAGTATTCAAAGCTACAACATCGGTGACGTGGGGAATCCTTGATCAATCTCGACCATCGCATCAGAATCGACAATAAATGAGTTAGTTCCTTTTTGATTCTACGGGCAAATAATAAATCAACAAGTCATTGAAAATGACACAGTCCTTGTTAAGTTCTCTTTGTGCTTGTCATATTAAAGCGGAGGGGTTGTCGCGAGCGTATCCTTGAAACTTGAGTTCCAAATGGCGTATACAACAGATTGTTTATTTACATCAAAACACGTGTTTTGTGTCATAGTAATATGGCCAAAATAAAAACAGCCGTTATTCAGCCATCTTTGATCTGATTATGAAACACACTGATATGTATGATGTATGTGCCAAATACGAATGAAAATGGTACATAAATTGTGTAAATATAGTAGTAAGGCCAAAAAGTCAGATGGCTGTCAATCGGCCATCCTTTGAAACAAATTGTCATGGACATGCATCCTAACATGTATAAAGTACATGATGTGCCAAATTTGAATGAAAACTGACAGAGCACGTCCAAAATACAACATTTTCAAAAAACAAGATGGCTGCCAGTCGGCCATCTTTGATCCAATTGTGAAATAAATCATCATGGACATGTATCCTAACATGTATAATCTATATACTAAGTTTGAATAAAAACTAACAAAGCATGTCCAAAATACAACATTTTCAAAAAACAAGATGGCTGCCAGTCGAATCGCTAAACCACTGCATGTGCATATGTCCCACATACAGTGGGACATATGCAAAGAATGAACGGAATCGGTCCAAGGGATTCTGAGATATGACTCCGGGCGGACGCACGGACGCACGGACACACGGACGCACGCACGCACAGGCGCACGGACGCACGGACGGACGGAGACCGAATTATAAGTCCCCGTTTTCGGACTTCGTCCGAACGGGGACTAATAACGACTGGACAGTGAGAAATAAAACCGAGAAACCCCATGGGCAGGCCAACACCAAGTGGCACGGACAAAGAGGGAATCGAACCCCCTGCCCTGTGCCATCGGGATAACAGTCATCCGTTTGACACATTTCTCGGTTCAAAATAAAACGATTAAACGATTACAAATGATTAGCGGAGGTTACAAACAGATAAACAATGAACAAGTGACGAAAGGTGAGTAAAAGACATGTACGACATTGAACAATAAAAATAACAAATGGTTGTACACTCAAATAATTACAATTCTAAAAATACTTAAAAGTACAATAAATCTAATAAAAAGCAATTGAAAAGGCGGGTTTGTACAATTAAAAAGGATATTATTCAGCCATTGTCTAAAATATCGGGGATTATTAAGGAGTTGTCATCCAGGATTGCAATGGCGTCATTAATGCACCACTGTGTTTCAAATACATCTAGAGACTTTGTGAGCAGGCGATAGTTGTATTCGTTAGTTACCCGATACCTAATTTTGGATTTAAAACACTGTAACACATTTGTTTGTACCCGATCGTTTAACCTTTTATATCGTGTTACGTGAGTTGCCACTTTCATAGTTGTATCATGATTTATATTTCAGTCAGTTTGACAGTGGTTGTCATGACATATACTGATAAAGGTTAATGACAAGACCAGATGGCGAGCTGGTCGAAATCAACCAAAAACATCTTATGACTCTGCAGTTTTTAAGATACAAGACAGTAGCTGTAATTCTAAACCAATGTTGTTTGCGAGTTTAAAAAAGGTAGTATCTTTGTGGAATGTTAGTGCGAGATTATTACCCCATCAATATTAGTTAGTGTTGACAATGTATAGAAATGTTTTCTCTAGACAGCTTGACGAGTAATTAATTGATTATGATGTGTAAAACTTTCATGTGATTGGTTGTTTGTTGGAAGGAAAGGCCTTGGAGTCTCTTATACTGATTGTAATTGGTTAAGGGGTGACAAGAAATAAAGATGGATTTAATGCTGTCTCGGGTGAAAACCAGGGACTTGGCAGAGAATCGTTTTGGGAACATGAACGAAGCTTGTGTGTGTCTTTTGTCAGCCTAGCGTGGAAACGACCGAATCCCGGTTACCTAAGTGAAAGGTTTTTAACCATCAAAAATACCTATCACACGTGGTGGATAACCCTTGGGCATTGTGTTCAACACAAAAATCATCCTGTGAAGAAAAGTGAAATGACGAAGAGGTGTCTTTCTTGTGAACCGAACTAACAGCTCCATGGCAGAGACGACTCAGAAACCGCGCTCGACGACTAACACCGTTACCAGTATGGCACCGATGTACAACGCTGAAGAGATGAAGATTTCAGAACCCCTTCGGAAGGACCAGTACCGGATAGGACTGTATAATTAAGAATTGAGCGACATTAAAGACAAGAAGATGACAAATAACGACCCGGACTAACGCGACGACAAGAGAAGAAGACGCTATATAGACTTTGAATTAGAACTTTAGCTATCTGTGTATTGCTTAGAGAACTGCTCGCTGGACACTGTAACTGACACTGTGTAACTCAATAAGGACGTTGAACTCTTTTCCAGAACCCTAACCCTATTGCTCAGTAATGTAATGTATTGCTTACTTTTCTATCTTTTTTTTACCGTTTTTTTTTGTGGTATTGAATTGTATGTATGCCCAGAGACACAGAGATGAATAGTAAGAATAGCGGATATTTTGGTATCGAAAAGATTATTAAGGGTAGGCTAAGGAACGGTAGAAAAGAGTATCTTATTAAATGGGTGGGGTACCCAAAAGATCGAAATTCTTGGGAATGTTATGAGAATTTAAACGAACAGGCGAGATTATTTTTAGAAGACCATCCGATACCCCTTATGGGATCGACAAGAGCGAATAAAAGAAGGCGGGAAAAGTTGATTAATGGTTTAGAAGTATATTAAAAAGAGATTAGTGTGTGACAAGACGAGTGTTATTTAGGCCCTGGGACGCACATCATTCATTACTAACGACAATACTTAACGAATTCATTCATACGAGACCATTTCTCAAGGAGCGTGGAAAGAATCCATGATAAAGCCTAAGTTTAAATTACATGGAAGTGTTATGTCCGCACTATAGCTACGTACGGGTTTGGTGTTGGGGGTCACACTTTCATGAAGACGCCGGGCGGTGACGCCAGGGACAATTTGATGAGAACATAGGAAACGCTTTAGGTGGGTACTTTATTCTACCATTCGACCACGCAAATTGAGAATTGGCCACGAATTTTTCATTTATCATGTGTCATACCCCTTTCTTTTCATTTCATTACTAATTTATAGTGCGTCTCCCGAGAAATTGATGTCAAGATGAGAATAGCGTTGATATTTATTAGTGTATTACTGGTCGTACGATGGAAACCGTCTGTGCAGATGAGAGATTATGTTCTGCGCCCCAATTATGGAGTATTGTTTGAACGGGTAGCAAACATCGATAACAGCCTAACGTACTGGCACCATACGTTCGCAATACCTTATTTAGATATTCCTATGATGAGTGTGAATGAGTCATTATGTTCGAACGAAACAGTTCACCTCATTCCGAAGTTTTGTGAGGAATACGGGGAAACTTTGAAGTTAGTCGAACAACAGAATAAGTTCTATATGTATCATATTTCGAGAGATGAACGAGCGATTCGTGTGTTATTTCCAAAGATAGAGAAAAGGAATTTGGGAAATGAACGGCAGAAAAGGGGATTATTAGACTTTGTAGGGAAGGTATCGAAATCTTTATTCGGAACGGCCACGTCGAACGACGTAAATATTTTGAGACGGCATGTAGCGGCATTGGAAAGTTCCACCGAGGTTATGACAGATCAAATTGTTGCGTACGAAGATGATTTAAACTCATATGTTTTCACAACGAATAAAAGAATAGAGAATGCTCTGAATGGGATTAAGGAAAATCATGAGGCCATTTATTCAATCGTATCTGATTTATCGCAATGGAGAAAGCGCTTGAACAGAATGGAACTAAATCAAGAGGCGTTAGAAAAAGAATTAAATTATGAACGGCGATCCACACATTTAATGTTTCGATATGCTATTCAACGCCTACAAGCGTTACAGTTACTTGAAAGGGAGACACAACGTAGGGTGAGTTCGATTGACGTGTTATTACAAGAAAGGTTACCTTTGCAGTTGATAGGACCGAGAGTGTTAGGGGATGCTTTAAGGGCAGTGCGAAAGAAACTACGAAAGAAATATCCTAATTTTGATATAGCATACACGAATTTGAATTATTATTACCATAATGCGAGAGTGACATTTCGGCGTACAGACAATAATGTGTACATAAAGGTTGGAATTCCCATTACTATAAAAAAACGACATATTCGAAGTGTATAAAGTGATAGTCATGCCTATGCCCCTCCCTTATGATTTAGGTGATAAACCTCAGCATTTCGACAATAATACAGCAAAGAACGGGCGCACGAAGGTAACGTCAGTTGCAGAGTATTTTGGGGTTAATGAAGATGAAACTTACTACATTGAAATGAGTGCAGACCAAATTTCGTCTTGTACTGGTCTGACAGTAAAAGATTGTCCCTCTGTGATTACCATGATAAATATGCGTAAGTCGTCGTGTACGAAGGCCTTGTTCTATGATAATAAAGAGGAAATTCATAACACGTGTAAAATAGATTTAATACTCAACCCAGTATACGACCCTAAGATTCTCGAAATCGGACAGGGGAATATTTTGGTAAATAGCAATGATACTAAATGGTTAATAGCATGCGGGGATAAAAGCCCTGAGCCTATTGAAGGTTGTACAATGTGTATAATTAAATTGCCCTGTGGATGCGCTATAAATTCCGACAATCTCTATATATCGCCATTGTTAACCAGTTGCACAGAAGACGAGGCCCCCACGTTTCTGCATCCGGTAAATTTGCCATTCTTAATACCCTTTTATGACCCAGATGATTTGACAGAAATTACGGGGGAATCGATGTATGAAAACCCGTGGCGAGTACAACTCCCTAACATCATCATTAACAGAGGGAATTTCGAGGAAATTGTACGTTCTGATGCACGTTTGGTGGTAGATTTAAACAGAACGGCAGATTTATTAAGGAAAAATAAACCAATTTATTATTCAAAAGTAGACAAATTATTTAGCGACATTACGGATGAAACCCCTGCCTTACCGTTTTTGGAAGTCAAAACTATTACTATAATTGAAACCATTCTGGCTATTATAAGCACAGGGTCACTGATTTTGTCAGTATATACAGTTTGTAAGGTGAGAACTTTGAGCATATTGATTGCAACCCTTCCCAGGGCCCGGGCTAAAACGTTATATTTGCCAGTAGACGAGTTAATTACGGACCACCCCTTGCTAGATTTGAAGAGTTCCATGATCCAACTTCGAAATGAAACGTTGATTCTGATTTTAATGTGTTCAGGATTCTTATTAATATTGGCGGTTATTCGATTGTGCAAGTGTTATCGTAATCGCTCTATAATGTATCGTGCACCTAAATTGCCCCGTACTAAGTTAATTTTAGAGATATCCAATGACAAGCTGTATGTCTTGGTAAATGTTATGACCCTGTACGTGTCTCCGAGCCATTTGGCCTTTGCAAAGCGACCCGTGATCGAGAATTTAACAGTTGAACGTGGTATAATTTCGTCCGTGTTGAATATCGAATGGGGTGATTTAAAATACAAATTTCATGGTGTAGAACGTGTAATTCCTTTGCCCAAAGCCGTTAAGATACCAAAGTGGAAAGATAGTAAGTGCATGGCTGTGGAAGAGGTAGGGAATCATTATAGATTATTGGTAGGTCTATCTGAAGTATATACCGAGATTCCCAGGGATATTATTAGTATGCAGTAGATAGGGAACCCAATACTGAATAATTGGGATAGCAAGTGAAGTGCTGGCACCTCTCCTTGATAGAGTAGGATATTCGAAAATATAACCAATGTATTTAACCTCATAATCTTTTTATTTAAATATATATAACTATTGTATTTTAGAATCATAACAGTAGTGTTTAAATTTATAGCTTTTTATTTGAAATTATAATTACCATATGTAATCATTGTATTTACTCATTTGAAACTATGTATTTTGTTATATTAGAGTGTATTTTACTTGCTTAACAATTGTTGATGTATTTGACGTGTGAAATATAAAGGTGATGACATCCTTGGTATTGGAACGGTATGTTCGGAGAACATGCAGAATGTAAAACAGGGGGTTGTATCATGATTTATATTTCAGTCAGTTTGACAGTGGTTGTCATGACATATACTGATAAAGGTTAATGACAAGACCAGATGGCGAGCTGGTCGAAATCAACCAAAAACATCTTATGACTCTGCAGTTTTTAAGATACAAGACAGTAGCTGTAATTCTAAACCAATGTTGTTTGCGAGTTTAAAAAAGGTAGTATCTTTGTGGAATGTTAGTGCGAGATTATTACCCCATCAATATTAGTTAGTGTTGACAATGTATAGAAATGTTTTCTCTAGACAGCTTGACGAGTAATTAATTGATTATGATGTGTAAAACTTTCATGTGATTGGTTGTTTGTTGGAAGGAAAGGCCTTGGAGTCTCTTATACTGATTGTAATTGGTTAAGGGGTGACAAGAAATAAAGATGGATTTAATGCTGTCTCGGGTGAAAACCAGGGACTTGGCAGAGAATCGTTTTGGGAACATGAACGAAGCTTGTGTGTGTCTTTTGTCAGCCTAGCGTGGAAACGACCGAATCCCGGTTACCTAAGTGAAAGGTTTTTAACCATCAAAAATACCTATCACAGTTGTAATTATATGACAGAGCAAACGATGTGTAGCGGTTCTTTTGCTTGGTGGGCCTAGTACGTACCAAGAAAGTGGTATAGTGTCAATATTTATAAGTTTATTGGTAATTAATTTCAGCAAGTTGAAAAGTGGGGAGAGTCTCGAGCATTCAATAAAAATGTGGGTAAGGTCGTCCCTTTCGTCACAGAAGGGACAAGTATCAGTGGTCTGGCCTTTCGTTTTTAAAAGAAACCCGCCAGTTGGGTAGGCGCCGTGGAGCATGCGCCAATTAAGGTCGCCGTCTTTCTCTGTGATTGGGGTCATATAACAATCTCTAAAGACGGGTTTAGAGTGGGAGAGAGAGAAAGTAAGTTAGTTAGTTGTCAGTTAGTTGTCAGAATAATCAAATTTACATATATAACAAAATACACGCCCTCTCATTTGAGATATTGGTCCACGGACTCGGACCCAACGCCATATGTTTTGATTACTCTTACAAAAACATTTTATTTATATAATTGAATTTATTTTATTTTACCTGACTTAATAGAACATTTTCATATTCTGTGCTTAACCTAAGCAATTGTATGCTATTTTCGAACGCAATTTTTTTTTGTCATCGAAACGATACGCGGTTGGCAGTGTTCATAAAGAACAGCGCAACGCTTTGTAAACATGTGGGATACTTGTGATGTGGAGACTAGTGGATTTTAACAGAAAAATTTAATTTTGAAGCAACAACATTTATAACGATTGTTTTCCTGTTTACTGTACATAGGCGTTACTTATTTTTTTCTGTAATTTTTCCAGGATCATTTATTTTCGAAAATCTACGAACCCCAGACTTTCTGACGGTGAACCTATTATAGAATAACTGCCAGCACACGTATTGTATGTGATAGTAGAATATTAAAACACCAAGGGGGGGGGGTGACACGTGATACGTAATATAAATCATACAAGGTTAATATTTGGTGGTCGCTTTTCGTCACGCCTTCTCCTGGTTGGCTAACCGCGTCCATGTAACGAAATGATTTTTAAATCTTTTTTTTTTGTTATTTGTCAAGGTTAACAAATGCAGGGTATCCATGCTTGTATAAATGGAACCTAGAAAATTCCCAGGTGTAAAGGTGTTTTTCGATATGTAATATTGGTTATTCTCGGATCTTATGCCATGGCCTCGATTTTTCACGCATTTAAGGAGATGTTTCTGTGAGTTAAACGTGATAATCAACAAAGATGTTATCATCGTTTATTTGTGGCAAAATCAACAATGATAATTATGTACGGGAAAATAAACAATCTAGAGTTGCAGCCGAGTTGATCCTTCTTAATAGTACACGTTTTGCACCACAACGTTTAACTTCGTTACATTTCCCATATGTTCATAAATAAGACTGTATATTTCGTCTTGCTGCAGTGCACGTTAATAACTATAATCAGAGAAGTCGTGGACAAAAGTACGTGATCGTCACCGACTAGATAATACTGTACAAGCGCCTGAAGGGGCAGGTAAATAACTATAATCAGGGAAGTCGTGGACAAAAGTACGTGATCGTCACCGACTAGATGATACTGCTTGAGGGGGCTATCCAATCACAGTCGAATGCAAAACATGTTTCTCCGAACCAGATTGTGAAAACAAGAACGAATACAGAGCAAAAATTCAAACATACGCTTTCTCAACAGCTTTCGACAAAAAGAAGACGTCGTATTAGTTGGTTCGTTGTCGGCTGGTAGTTTTAGTTGGTTCGTCAACGGTCGATCGCCATCCAACTATAAAAATATGTTAGTCTCCGTCTTTATATAGCCACCTATTAACATGTTAGTATCTCGGCATAGCAGTGAGACTGTCGCATAGCAACTACCTGACTGACACATTTGACCACAAACGTCGACGACCGCTTTTTTTCAGTGACCGTGGTATGCGCTGAGTTCAATGACACGTCTTACATGCAGTCGTTGATAGAGTAAACATATAATATAATATATAAATTAGTCAATTTCTCAACCACAAATAAACCATACTAAAACTCGTTTACGGTGATTCATTGTGTTATCCGTGGTGTAACTATCAAAGATCTGATGAATTAAAAACAGACATACCTATTTATAAAGACAACAGAGAATAAGTCTGACATCTGAATACACCCTGCTGACCATTAGTGAGACTCTAACTCTAACACTCACTCCTTGTTACCCAATTCATTTGTATATGCCCCCTCTAGATAACTATAGATGTCTTTAGGAGGGACATGTATAATTAAATGGGGAGTGCTGGAGGGTAGGGTTAGGGATGGGGGAGGGTACAAAGGGAACTCTTTCCGCTGTTACACTCGAAACAGCATGGCTACGTGGTATAATTGATGACCTCGTTTCGCAGGTGTTCAGAATGACAATCAAGGTAATGAACCAGATCCGATGTTGAATTCGACCTCACTGACTATCATTTAAATCACTCAATATAACGCCGGGAATTCTTCTGAATATTATATGTCTTCAATTTTGCATTTATGTCCACATATGATCTAACTGGCGTTCCAATACCTAAATGACAACCCGCAACTTTACGAGGGTATGTATACCACTATTATGAATTATGAAAATGCAATCATTTACATATCTATCCGATCGAGTAGAATTCGAACAAAGTTACACACATGATTGGCGGATGTTTAATAAAATTAAGGCGACTACACATTTAAAGGGCGGATGTCGTCGCGCATCGTCATGTTCGATATAGCGACGTGTACAACGCGTGTAAAATCAATTATTTGTCTGAACACGCGCTGCGCGACGAACACCACCCGTTTAAATTGATAATTCAGTTTACAACTTCCATGCTTTATGCCATGTTCAGTCAGTATCCGTTATTCTGGCAAATTGAACCGGTGTTTTTGTAATCAATGTTCATTGAATCCCGTCTATGGGCGAAGGCGCTATGTATTTAAGGTTTATCTATACCTAAACCATGTTTATAAGTGTATGCGACAGGTCTAATGTAATATCATGGTCATGTACAACTTCTAATTTACGTGTGACAAATATATACATAAATTATGCGATGATGCTGATCACGAACAGCTTAGATCAAAATGAAAACTAAGTGCACACAGCAGTATTTTACATCCACAACGTTGGTGGTGTGTTTCCTCGCACTTAATTATGAAAAAACAAAAACAATTCACAATCAATAGTGAAATTCCTAGAACTAGTGTATAAATATTCAAACTTCAATGATATACTTTCTCAACAACTATAAAGGCGAGGGGTATCTACACTCTCATCATAGGGGGCACTCCATATGCATGCCGCCCACATTCATTTCATCAATACAATTCTTCATGCTTCATTCTTGCAAGTCACATCAATGAAGTAGATTATCTGTATAGTGTTTTGTTGTTGGGAAATCGATAGGTCGTTGACACAACATGGTTTGTTTGTGTTATTTAGTGCATAATGTCCACCTTTGGCGTAGTCCGCTTAGAATATCGACTACTGTGATATTACCACGTACGTATTGCATTAACATTTGAATCATCTTTTAACCCCAATACATCCACATACGCTGTTAGTGTACTGCCAACGTCAAACTTCTACTGCACCCGGGAAAAAATACGCTCTGCACGTTTACTGCCAGTGCCTTGTCATCATATAACAACAAACATATTGACATCTTTTTTTGAAAATGTAAATAAAATAACATAGCATTAAAAAACGATGTTATAATGCGAAGAAAGTAAATAAAAAAAATACCATATGTGTTGTTCGAACTGCCTTCTATTTCCCAAATGCTGCGCTTAAAGAATGATCCATTTACATGAACAGGCCCCGCATTTAATTACTTAATTTGATTTAATTTAATTAAATAAATTATTGTACTACATGTCTCTTACATGTACAGCTATTTTCTTTTATCACATAAGATAAGCTGTCGTTCTCGCGCATATCGAATTTCGGTATTCCACGGATGCACACGCGAAGTACAATTCCTACGTTAGTCTGAAACCGCGAACGTTACTTCAATCGTTTATTAAATACCAATCGTCAATTAAATGTCTCTCCATTATACACATTATGTGCTACGGACTGTATCGAAGTGCAGCTGGCATACATAACAAGGTTGCTCTTTGACGACCTCTTAGTATCTATTACATATTCTATCCATTAAACATTTATTTATTATTTTAAAGACATATCAATAAAAACAGAATACAACTATGTTGTTTCTAAAATATTTTTTATAATAGGCAAATAGAAAAATATATCCTATGGCGATTACTAATACGCATACATGAATTCAGCTGATTTGTTTGATAAAAGTGCGCGTGACATCTGATTCTCTCATGCCAGTAACCCTGCAGGCTCGTCCCTGTTCGTGCATGACGTGCGCCACCAACAGCTCATGATTACCAAAATTTGCACAGAGCGACTGCATGTTAGCAGGAGTTCACGATATTATAGGTAGAACGTTTACCTGCAAGCACTTAGTTTTATTTCAAATGAATACTCATATTTTCATCGTAGTTGTTTCATACAGATTATTACGAACGTGGATTACAAAATAGCGAATAATTATAACTACCACGCATAAAAAATACCACGTGATATTGGTAATCGCAATTATAAATGCTCTATGTTTATTAGCGTTATTTATTCACGTATATTTGGTCATGAGACCTATTTGAACTAAAAAGCCGTTCGAATAATTCACGTCCTCTAGTAAAGGAACGCTTCATTGGCGTTGAAATGAAGTGCATGGATAAAGGCAATGCCATTCAAATCTACCACTATGTTTTGTTTTTGTAACGTCGTTCGTCATTTACGATATAGTAAAATATTCCCAAACATTGATTGACGACTATAAAACAAAAACGAGTTTGACGATTCCAACAGACTTTCCGTCACCTTAATTATTGTTATTATGAGTCTCATATAAACAAAGATGAAGATTTCGACTGTTGCGCAGATCAACGAGTACAAACTGAGACGATACCAAGCTTTAATTAGGAGTCGCCGGTGGTAATAAATGCAAGTCGCGCCAAGGTCAAACATCATACTTGTGATTTCCATTAGAAGAGCGCATTGAATTGTGGGAAAAACAATGTCTATCAACACAAACGTCGCACATGCGCAACGCAACGACCACGTCCTTTAACATCAAAGTAGCGATTCATGACTAGGCGCAATAGTAAAGTGGGCTTGAACCGATGAAAATCATTCTTAATTGGAAACTATCGTAATCATAAGTGCAACAACAATATTCAAAATCGAATTATAATTATGTTCGCGAGGTTTTGAAATATAATTTCAATTTTATGTGTTTTTTTGTTTATTCATAACTGTTTTTTTTTACTTGTCGTTATTAAGTTTATTTTTCTCACGTAAAATTCAACCAAATAACATCACTGCCTATATAGACCACCTAACTAACGCACTCACCGAAACCGCAGCTTGCGGCGATGGACGTTTACTGACTAAAACCATTCGTTGACCAAACTAGCTTGTAAGTCATTTTCGTTGTTGGCAATATATTGGATGTCAAAAACAATGCATATGAATAATTAAGGACTAGACGTTAATTATCGGGGAGGGAGGTCTGGGGGAATTGAGAAATAAAGCCGGTGATCATCTCACACCTCTCTGAACTTGAACATCTATGACTCTCCGCCAATGTTACGCTGGAAAAATAATGACCCACGCACAATCTGCAAATTCAGGAGTATGATTATGTGACTTTTATACTCTTATATAGCAACCAACAACAATGATATAATACGCGTACTTTGACCTATTTTGCATTGTATCGGGGTGGTATTGAAACTCACGAACACTATCATAGACAGAGGGACTGTGTCACAGAATAGCCGGCACACATGCAGTTGGTTTCTATAAAAGATACAAGAAACAAGATACAAAAAGATTTGCCATACAAATAAACTTTGTACTTAAAAACTTGTTTCAATAATATCTTTTTAAATTTTTTACTCGTGGCCGAGTAAGATGATTTATAGTACAATTAAGGTAGAGATGTAGGTTCATAGGCACTTGGAAGTGATTTTTTTTTCATTATCCAAACAGTCTAGACTATAGAATTGTGAATAGTGAAACATACTAAAAAAAACGATTTTAAAATATAGATAACAGGTGCAAACATTATCTCTTTTGAATGCTTAGCAAGACTTAGCAAGGCTGTACATAAATAATAATAAAGAAACATGGTGAAAAAATGAAATAACGGGATCTCCATATTATGCACTACATTTAACTTTTAACAAAACAATAATACATTCAAATTTGGAACTGTTACAGCCATTTTAATTATGAGCATTAGCAAACTGAGTGAATTGTTATGCAACTTAGCAATTATCTCAGCTTCTTTTTAGTGCACATCCCAGAACTTTAAACAAAAATAGCTCCTAGACGCTTTGACCTTTTATTTTGGAATTTTCACAAATGATTGACAATGTGTTTATCTTCAAAACGCCGTCGGGACATTGTTTTTAGTTGAACAGTGTTACAACAATCGTACAGACAACTAGCCTTGGTGTTAATTTATGCATAAACCTGAAGTAGTAAAATTTGAGCTGTTGTACTGCAAAATTGACAACTGGTAGACAGTTTTCATGACGGCACTTTCTTCATAGTAAACCGATGTACCCATAAACCAATTTTGACAGGAAACAGAAGCATGGTTTAGAAGCTTTTTATTAAATCACTTTGACAAAAAAGCACATTTTTGTGCATATTACAAACTACAGTGTCCATACAAATATACTAACACAATTTTAAAATTCATATAATAAGCTTTCCAAAAATATATAATTTTGTGGACAAGGGAGGTCATCTTGGTTTCCTAATTAACTAATTAAAATACCTGTCAGGTTAACTGCATCTCTACCTTAATATAAAAATTGGTTTTCCAATGTACATGTATCTTCATTAAAATATTGCACTTCTAAAATCAAGCTGCGTGTTGGCTGAACTATTTCTTTGTTTGTACTAAGACTCCATATCACAACAAAAACTGAAGTACAAGGCAAAGCTAAGAATTTTTCAGTGCAGGCAATAAGCTAAAATCTTTGTATTTCAATTATCATGGTTATTTTCAATTGCCAACGCCAAATTAACACTGTCTGTTTGACATGCATGACATGTAATGTTTGTGGCAACTAGTTCAGAAACGGCTTTTTCAAATAAGCATGAGTCAGAGTGCACAACATTTACACAAGTGTTAGAATGTTAGAACACAAGTGTTAGAATTATCAGACAATGGTGTTATTAACGGCAATGGGCCAATAATAATCAAAAGTGAACATATCTAGGATTTGCTCAACTTGTAGACACAATTCAATTTATTATTGGCAAAGAAGTATATTTCTTAATGTTAAAACTTATGACGAATAAAGTATATTATTAAAAACAACTGTTATTTATGTTGCAAAAAAGAAATAAATATCGGTTATGCATATTCTTATTAAACAAATGGGAAGAGATAAGCCAATAATAGAACGAGATAGCACTCACCAATCATAAGAGATTCCAGCCTCCGCTAGATTTCTTCAATATTCATATCAACACTTTGAGCCACAGAGCATTATACATGTACGCTGTTACCTTGACCTTTGACCTTAAAATGTAAGTACTGGGATCACAAAAGTAACATGTGTGCAAAACTTTGAAGACTTTGTTTCATATGTCAATCAGCCACTTCAGAAGACTTAATCAATCCTTTTCGTAACAAACGACTGAAACATCATTCTAATGAATTAGACAGGATTTGAAAAATCTTATTAAAAATGATATAGTCAATCTTCTAAAGTTAAAAAATGTTGTCTGGCACAAAGGCTGTAAAAATAAGGTAGACAATCAAAAGGTGAAAAGAGCTCAGTTGAAGAGGACAAGTGTGTCAGTGAATGCTAGCCCAGTCAAAACTCGAAGAGTAAGTAAGGGTAACCCTTCACATGTTGGTGATATTTGTCCTCACAATGAAGACTCGCCTGAAGAAGGGAGACTATGTTTGCTCTGTGAAAAAGCTGGTAGAAAAAAAGTTATGGAAGGCTGCCACATTCGGACTTGACACCAAAGTAAGAAGATGTGCTGTGATTATTGGTGACAAGGCACTTATTGGGAAGCTCTCCTCAGGGGACATGGTGGCCATAGATGCAGTTTACCATCTGTCACGTCTTACTAAGCTTTACAGAGATGCTGCAAGAATTGAAGCTACAGAGGATGATGAGGACCAGCAAACTAGATTCCTGAAAGCACAAGCGTTTGCTGACTTGGTTGACTATATTGAATCACAACGAGGTACAGGGACTGTTTTCAAGATGGCAGCTATTGCTAATTTGTATTCTTCTCGCCTTGTCTCCCTTGGCTTGAATGATTACGTGCACACAACTCGCCTTCGCTACAAAGTGATAATTGCAGTTCCAGATCTTATTGAAGTCAAATAAATGTCCATCAAACCGCACTGATTTAGCATTTGATGAGGATATCAGTCTAGCCCTACAAGAGATATCAGATAGCTGGGATTCTGAGATAACAGTTCTGGTCAAAGCAGCAAAGATTCTTAGAAAACTCAACATGAAGTATGATTTCACTGGACATTTTTCACCAGATAGTGAGGTAAGGTCAGTACCATCAATACCCCTGTCCTTCCAGCCGATGGTGTTAGATGGACCAGCAATAATGAAAGAAAAAAATCCATCTCTGGTACCAGCTTCAGACTATGTACCCGCTGCTGCACTTTCAATTTCACAGCTCATTATGTACAACTCTGTGAAGCAACGTTCGACCAACCCTGGCTGCATTCCACTTCATATTCGCGAACGTGAGAATCCACTTGTCATATATATTGCCCTAAAGATCTATGCAAATACCAGAAAAGAAAGCCTTGTTGATTCCATGTACGAGCATGGTTTGTGCATCTCATACTCTCGCTTGCGGACAATATCAACTGATCTCGCAAATTCCATCATTAGCTTTTATAAAAAGAGAGGTATTGTCATTCCTGTGCTAGCTCGTCTTGGGGTCTTCACGACAAATGCCTTTGACAACATCGACCACAACCCACGTGCAATGACAAGCAAGTCAAGTTTTCATGGATCTTGTCTGTCTATTCTTCAATTTCCTACTCCTGACAATGCTGGCACCAAACTTGGCCCAGAATGCATACTCAACCCAGACGTGCTGGGCAAAAAGGGGATTGGCATTCTTCCACAATCCTACACAACCATGAAAGAGGTTGCCTTGCCCAATGATGAGGTTATTTATGTGCCAGATTTGAACTTAACAGTTGGCTAAAATCAGTGGCACCCCCTCTAATGACGACCTTGCAAGATGCCTTCCAGTGGTTGGAGCATGCTTGTAAGATCTACCTCAAAGATCAGCTAAACGACAGTTATTGGATCTCCTGGGCAGCATATCATGCGAGTCAAATGGTTGAAATCCCCACTGTTACACCATCCTTCATGCTGCCATTGTCCAGGGAGTCAGCAACTAGTCCTATAATGGTGTACCATGCTATGGGGATTGTTGATTCAGTGACAAACTATCTAAATCCTGGACAAACTCCAGTCCTTGTGGCTGATCAACCTCTCTACACAATTATGAAGACACTTCAATGGAAATACCCAGAAAGTCATGGTGAAGACAAGTTTGTTATCATGCTTGGTGCCATGCATATCGAAAAAATGCTCTGGGAAATCAATGGTACATGGTTTGATAACAGTGGTTGGACGACTACAATATCCAATTCAAGAGTGGCATCAAGTGGTACTGCAGAGAGCTTCATTGGTGTCTCTCATATCACACGTACACGGTACATGCACCAGGTGAGTTTTTGATCTCTTCTGAGTAATATGCATTATGTCTTTTACAGGAATAATAATGGTTTGCCAGCCGTTTTGAAGGACTTGACATTAAAGTTTTATTAAACTCTTACAGTCCCAGGAATATAATGAATAAATACCCAAAAAGGTGTCCAAGTCGGATTCTAGACAGTTTAAGCTTTACAGACATCTGCATTCATTCATATTAAACAAATTTTTAATTTTACTGTATTTTCAGATATCTGCACTTACCCTATATATACTTCTCTATCAAGCATATGATGCATACACCAGTACCGACCTATGTCAGAGAACCCTAATGATCTCCTCCTCAGCTTCGATGTCTGGGTCAATCAACAAAAGGAAAAGGAACCGCAATTTCTGTATTGGCACCGTGGAATGGAGCTTGTGCTAACCACATTCCACTTTGTCAAGTCCGTCCGTACTGGAGACTTCAACCTCTCCTTCGAAACCATTGAACAACTATCATCCTGGGTGTTTGCTCTGGATAGAACTCATTACAAACGAAATCTGACCATCCATAACCGTGATATGCATGCACTTGAGGAACAACATCCAGCCATATATCAGAAGTTTGCACAAGGTCACTTTGTTGGACAAAAATCTAGCCACGCATTCTCCACAATTGCTCTTGACCAAATTCATGAGCAACTCATTGGTGAGCTCAAAGGCAACAGTTCTGGTGTCATAGGTCTCACGTAAAACCCAGCCGAGCTTCGACGCCATTTGATTATTGGACCACAACTGTCACGCCTTATACAGGAGTTTGAGCAGCCTACTTCTAGTACAGATGAAAGGCATCATGAACAGTATAGTTTCAGCATACTTTTCAAGCAGATTTCCAGGCACTAGTTGAGGCTATTGTTGACCTTGGGAACCCATTCCTCGAAGATTCTGGGCAGCTGATTGAGCTTGATGCCTCTGTAATTATGACAGATGAGGTAAGTTGCAAATTAGAAATATAGATCTTAATTGAAATCATTTAGACAGATTGCTGTATGTCTATACAGACGTATACTATTCTATTTGGATATGATTGGTATAGATGTAATTGTCTTCAGATCACATTATTCACTGAAAACATTTATTGTATTCATATTATCAATTTTCTTCACAGGTAGTCAAATCTGTAATAATGGTTGGTAGCCAGCTATACAATGACTTCTTTGAAAAGTGCATTGAACCTCCAAGGGAGACTGCACCTATTCCCAGGAACAATCTGAAACTCTTAGATCCATAACCAAAACTGAATAGACAAAAGGCAGATGTGACTACTCTGAAAGAAGAGCAGTTAAATGTCATACAGCTACTGCTTGCTGCAAATTCAGGACGTGAAATCAACAAAAATGTATTTTCACACGAGATCAGCTCCAGCCCACCATCAATTTCTCGCAATGGACTTATTTTCCATGGTACTAAAGCTGACATCCTAACACTTCTAGAGGGAGAAGCTCCTCTTGGGCCTACAACTCGTCCTTCAAGTGATGCTGCAGTACTTGATGGTCCAGCAATTGTGCAACTTATCAAGCCTGGGAGTTGCATGACATTAGGTTATTACATTCATGGCAAAGTGTTTCCTTATTTGTTTGCTTGGCTGGAAAATCTTGCAAGACTGGACATTATATGGGACATCTATAAGCAAGACAGTTTAAAAGCTGGCACCAGAGAGAATCGAGGCACAGATATACGCAGACGTGTCACCTTCCAGACCAAGGTACCTGGCAACTTCACAGGATTCCTGTGAGTTGATGCCAACAAAACTGAATTGTTCACACTCATCAGTGATGAAATTGAGAAGATGAAACTTCCACCAGGGAAGCAGCTGATATCAACTTGTGGTACCAATGCTGTCAGCACTCCACCTAGTAAAAACCTTGCTAATATCTCTCATTGTTTGCTTGAGGAGGCGGACACCCTCATTTTTGCCCATGTTGCAGATCAAGCTGCCAATAGACACAAACGGGTTATAATCAGAACAACTGACAGTGATGTTGTGGTGATTGGCATATCAGTTATGCAACACCTCCAGAAACTTCGTGAGCTCTGGATTGCTTTTGGATGTGGGAAAAACTTCAGGTACATTCCTGTGCATGAAATTGCCCAGCAGGTGGGCAATGCTCGTTCAGCTGGTCTTCCATTTTTTCATAGCTTTACATATACTGTTTCATCTTTATATGGAAAGGGTAAAAAGATTGATTGGACCATATGGCAGCAGAACCCAGATATTACTTGGGCGTTTAGAGTCCTCTCAGCCTCACCAAGTGATGTATCAGATTCTATCTTCTCTGCCATTCAGGAGTTTGTAGTGAAGATGTATGATCTCAGTGGCTGTGACGTTGATGCTGCTCAGTTGGAGGGTTTCTACTATAAGGTTAGTATTTTTAAACCGAGAATTGCATGAAATATCTAAAACCTAATTTGTTGATATTGTTACATTAATGTTTTTTGTGTTTAATCTTTTCAGGGACGTGATTTCGACCACCTGCCTCCTAGTAGTGATGCGCCATACCAGCATGTTCGTCGAGCTACCTACCAAGGAGGACATATTTGGGGGAATTCACTAATCTTCTGACCTACTATCATAGATCCATCAGAATGGGGCTGGCAGATGGTATTTAAGCGTTGGCAGCCACGATGGATATCTAAGCCAGTCATCTCCACACAGGTAAAACAGCTTGTAAGGTGTGGTTGCAAAAAAGAGTGCAAAAATCCCTGCAAGTGTTGTATGACTGGTGTAAGCTGCACTACACTGTGCGCATGTTGTGACAAGTGCTATGGAAGGGCACGTGGTATTCACACCTAGAACAATATTTGTGAGTACGTAATTGGTGAACAATGTAAGTAATTCCATGACTAATGTATCAAGTGATGCTGTATAAAAGAACTAATCAGAGGTGTAATGATAACTTGCCCATTAACGAAATAAATATTTATTTAAATGAGACTGTTGTTTGTACTTTGTTTATGTTTATTATATTATATTATAGTGTGCTACTAGCTTCATACCCGAGGATGATGAAGATGAGAGTTTAGAATCGTAGACAACGACATTGCAAAGCATAGCTAAACATTCCAAAATAATAGTAACATCTCTTAGGCTTCTACATTGACCATACAGCCCCAAGAACACCATTTTATTGAATTGCTCATCATAATAAACATACATCTGGACACTAAAATAGTAAAGATATTTTATTCAGATCTAGAGATATGACTAAAATGATAAATTTTGCTTAAAATTGGCCAAATTGACCTTGACCTATGCTGTAGGGATATAAATTGATCTCATGGCACCAACGTTACTATTTTATCAGATAATCTGTCATCAAAACATACATTTAGATTCCTACATAATACAAATATCCCGACAAGAACCAGATATATTGATAAATACGTCAGGATATTATTTGCTGATGGCGGCCATTTTTAATTCATGCAAATGAGGGTTAAAAAGGTCACCCAAGATTGTGTCCATATCTTAAATTCTGTATATGGTCATGGACTACATTTGTGCCAAAGGGGATGTTTGTACTACAATTTGCAGGTTTTAAGCCTTGGCAAGCCCACTATATAATTAATTTTGTATTATTTCAACTACCGAACATACATCTGAACTGACGAATATCTAACAAAATTTCAACATGATTCCCTCTGACTAGTGTTGTCGACCAATCGCAGACCCTCTTCCATAGCGCGCGTGTTGACGTAACCGGCCAGACTCAGGTCAGCAATACACTGACAGAATGGTGGCTCATGTTAGCGAAGAGAAACACAATTCTTCAGTAAGTATAACATTATTTAAAGCAACGGACATAGATCACTGATTGTTATAACTTTATTTTGAAAAAGTTCGGGCCAAAATTGTCGAAGGCTGTAATTTGTAGTGTAAAATAATGTACAATAATTATCCCTTTATTAAATATTTTGGAATGAAATATATGCAGATATTTCTCCGTATTTGGAACAAAAACGTAGCAACGCGACTGATTAAGAAATCGTTTTAGTTTCATCATTCAACGTAGATGTACGCCTGCGACGATTATACAGCTACAATTGTTGGGGTCAAATCAGTGTGGGATTTGATTGTTGCATCGTTTGAGCGAAATATATAATATCATAATCATTATGACTCACTGTATTTTTCGTTTCCATTCCAGTTAATTTTGCCCAGTGTTTGGTGTAAAGATGAAGCCTATATAACAGTTTAATTATCGACTTATTAAACGTTATCTCAGGTATCCGGGTTCATCACGTTCGCAACCCTTCTAACCAAGCAAAGACAAACACAGAGATGGAATTTGTGTCAACCTCTAGACTATTTTATTCACTTTTCAAACCACCGTACCTTACATGGAAGTTTAAGATCTTGGGTTGTGGCCTCAACACATTCGACTCATGTAGCTAATCCCCGAAGTATTTAACACGTCATAATATACTTGATTAATTGTTCATTATACTGGGAGTCTACCCATATCAAATCATAAGAAATAACAGTTCCTTAGCAAAGTTTAATCTGTAATTAGTTCCAATCACTGACTCGATTTCCGTCTAGGACTTTGTATAAGCCTAATGATAACAGGTTATGAGCGAGCGTTGAAAGATCTTGACCAACCCTTCCACTGGGAACCAATTATCGAGTCGTAATTTCGTTATAAAAGCGGACCGATATCTAAATACATGAAAATATAATCATGAAACTTCCCTCCTCTCAAACCTCACTTATGCCCCCGGCATAACACGTTCACAAATCAAAGATATCGTTATTCGCTCAACACTCGTCATGCTGGTTAAATATAATATCAATACAAAATGTATAATTTCAAATAAGTAAAAACACAATGATTAAGTACAATGGTTATAAGTCTGAATATAATAGTTATATGTCCCAAATACAATACCCTGGGAATAGTTGCAATCAATATTCTTAGGGCTCTCACTTTGCAAATCGTATATACTGACAAGATTAACGACACTGTAAATATAATAGCTAGTATGGTTTCAATTATTATGGATTTGACCTCCAGGAATGTTTTTTCAGAAATTTCATTCAATGTATCACTGACTAACTTATCCGCAGTTGAATAGTAAATTGGTTTATTTTTATTCTGTAAGTCCGCCATCTTCTTTAAATCTACTAACATTTGCGCGTCAGAATGCACGATTTCATTCCAGTTCCCTCTACTAATCGTTATATTAGGAAATTCTATCTTCCATGGACTCCTATACACTATTTTCCCTGTAATTTCTAGTAAATCTTCCGGGCATAAAAGTGTATTAGGAATGGCAAGTTTACCGAATGTAAAAACGTAGGGTCCCGTCTTCAGTGCAACCAGTCAAAACGGGGGTATATATAAGTTCTCTGAATTGATAGCACATCCACATGGTAATTTAATTATACACATCGTACAACCTTTAATGGGTTCTGGATTTTAATCACCGCATTTCGTATTATTGCTATTCAGTAAGACATTTCCATTTCCTAATTCATGAAACTTTGGGTCGTACACAGGATTAATTATTAAATCTATTTTACATTCATTATGAATTTCTTCCTTGCTGTCATAGTACAGGGCCACGATAATTTGCGCATATTTATCATGGTAATTACAGAGGGGTAATCTCTCACTGACAGACCACTACAAGACGAAAATTAATCTGCATTCATTTCAATATAGAAGGTCTCATCTTCGTTAACTCTGATATTCTCCGAAACTGACGTAACATTTGTGCATTCATTATTCGTTTACCATCTAAATCATAAGATAGGAGCATAGATTATTACTTTATACACTTCGAATATATCATTTTTTATTGTTATGGGGATTTTAACCTTTATGTACACGTTTTTGTCTCAGTGCCGGAATGTCACTTTCGCATTTTGATAATAGTAATCTAGATCAGAATATGCCAAATCAAAAATAGGGTAATTTCTTGTACCTTCGTTCTTGTCGCTTTTAAAGCATTCCCCAATACCTTTGGTTAAATTAACTGTATTGGCAACTTTTTTTTAGTAACATGTCAATCGAGCGCACTCTACGGTGTGTTTCTCTCTCTAGTAACTGTAATGTTTGCAGCCGCTGGAAAGCATACCGAAACATAAGATGCGTAGAGCGTCGTTCACAATTTATTTCTTTTTCAAACGACCTTGCGTGAGTTCCATGTTATTCATTGTGATTGTGATTAACTAGATATGATCAAATAAATCGCTTCATGGGTTTCTTTAATTCCACTTAGACCTTTATCTATTTTCTTATTTGCTGTGAATACATACGAATTTTAATCTGCTTCTTACGCGACAATTTGGTTCTTCATACACGCCGTCTTAATATAATAATATCGTTTGACGTGGCTGTTCCAAATAAAGACACTTTCCCCACAAAGTCCTCTCTTCTCTCAATCGTCGTCCGTTTCTCTATTTCTGGGAATAACCTGAATCGCCTTCTCATCTCTCGAGATATGGGACATATAGAATCTATTCTGTTGCTCAACTAACTTTAACATCTTTCCATATTCCTCACAAAACTTCAGAATCAGGTGAACCGTTAGGTTTGAACATAATGACTCGTTCCACCCCATCTTTGGTATGTCTACGTAAGAGATTGCGAACGTATGATGCCAGTAAGCTAGTATGTTGTTGATATTAGCTATACGTTTGAACAATATTCCATAATTTGGTCGGAGGATGTAATCTTCGTCTGCGCAGATAGTTCGCATAGCATAATCAGTGAAACACTACTACATATCAACGTTATTTTAATCTTGAACATCAATCAATTAAATAAAATAAGAGGAATGTGATATATTATAAATTTGTTATTTCTCAAAATGTCTACAGCGTCATCATCCCAGCATCCAAGCAATTGTGAAACTCCAACATCCAATCCGTAGGCAGTTGGAATACGAGAGCAATACATTTACTCAGCGCCGTCCCTTTTCATAATTTAATCACGGGTTTTATCACTGATTTACTTCATGCAAATTGAGCAACAACAACCCCCCAAAAAGATGAACTTGTTAAATATTAGTATTAGTCATGAATGAATGTCCAGGGTCTAAATGACATCACCCCTCGTTACACCTCTTTAAAATACTTCTAACTATGTCGACTCTTGTTTGCCCTATCATAACCTATTAGGCTAATCATACTTCTCTCTAAAGACAATCTTGCTTGCTCGTTTAAACGAATTTTGTTCAGCCGAGTACCCGGTCCATTTAATACAATATTTCTTCCTACCATTTCTTAGCTGTCCCTTAATAATCTTTTCTATTCCAAAATATTCGCTATCCTCACTATTAGTCTATGTGTCTCTGGGCCCTACAGAATTATTTTCCTTTACAGGTGTGTCATCCAAACTAGGAATAATTCCTCATTTTTCAGAATTTTACGCTTGAGCTAATTAGGGTTCATCCTGAATTTCTACATCTCCTCCATCGGTACCCACAATTTAAAATTCAGCGGCTTTTTTGGTCGTTGCATATGGCTCCATGTCTTAACCTGTTTACGTGTACGATATTTTCATTTATTTTTCTGTCACTTACATTTTGTAATCTGAAATTTATGAGAGACACTTTTTCAAATGCGCGATATGGTTCATGCCACAAATGTTCCAATTTCTTACTCAATCCTGACCGAAGTCGCTCTAGGCCTAAACATTTTTCCTGATCAGCGTCAATGCATTTTAAAGCAGTTTCATGGGCGACATTCAATTTCTCTTTGAACAATTCTGCGTAATATCTTGGTACCTAACTTTTTTCGTCCGGTTTTAACAACACCTAACCATGGGCAATGTTGCCATCTCCCATACGTAAAATAAAACAGAATTTCTTGAATAGTTTCTAGTCTGGCCACACTATATGCAAAAAATGCAGCCGGTGTAAATATGTCCCAATCTTTTACACAAGAATCGCAAAACATACTCAATATTTGAATCAACGTCTGATTGAAACGCTCAGTATTCGCGTTGCATTGTGGATAATAGGGGTAGTATAAGCTTTACTAATTCCAAACATTCGACATGTTTGATCCCTATCAGACAAGAGACATCACGGAGCGGCGTATCTACATATTATTTAGTCGAACAGAATTCTAACCAAAGTACGAACCAACATATCTTGAGTAGGGAATGCCTCTACCCACTTTGTAAAATAATCGGTAAACATGATATATCGATTTCCTGCTCGAGTTGTATGTACAGGTCCAACGAAATGAACACTGATTCACCGACTGACTCTTCACTAAGGGGCCTCTATTTCCAATGGAACATGGAATGACCAACTGTTTTACGCAATTAAGGTCCTTGCTAAATCGACCCTTGGAGATCCAAAGATGGTATAATTTCCCCTTTTCCATAATGTATTCATTTCTAGTATATGTCAATATTCGCGCTTTATGCGGTTCGGGCGGCAGAATTTCGTTTGTCAAATAATTTATAATCTGACTTAATGCAGGATCAGCCTGTTGCATTCTACTAATATTACACCAGTTAGCTGTATCATTGACCGTATCAGTTCTATCACAACGTACGTTTATTGGCCTTCCATTGTTCACCTCCAGTTGGATTTATCAGTTATTAAGGATACTATTCCAATTAAATTATCATCTTCCTTTAGTTCTGTGGGTATTTCGGGTTCCTTAGATAATGCATCAGCATTCTGGTGAATTTTACCGGGTCTATGTACGACTTCAAAATCATATTTTGTAGTGCAATTACCCACCGACCGATTTAGCCCTTGGTTCTTACTAAAGCATATATATACTTTAAACTTGAGTGGTCTGTTATCACTTAGAACTTTGCCTATCTCAAATATTGGTGGTAATATTTAATTCCTACCACGACAACCAATGCCTCTAATTGAGTTATAGGGTAATTTTGTTCTGCCGGGGTTGATGCTCGCACGCCATACGCAATCACCCTTTCATGCCTGTCTTGTAATTTTGATAAAATAAAACGGATAGCTTTCTCGGGAGTGTCACAACTAAATATGATTATCACCTCTCACTGCTGTTACGCATGCTGTGATTGGTTGAGACTCGGTCACATGACATGGAATAAAAAATGGATATTACATGGTATATTGCCCGCCAAGTGGATATTACATGGGTATATCACATGGATGACGTCACTGAAACTAATGCGCAACGATACTGCGCATAACAAATTGTCGTTCGCTGCACTGGGGCTGCTCTGGCCGCTGTTGCTTTCAGGGTTTTGAAGGAACTTTAGCCATCCGAAATAGACAGTGAACGTGCCAGAATGGATATTAAGTAAGATACTCTGTTTTGATGCACAGGGTATTTTTTATATTGAGCAAAAATGTACGGCAAAGCCGCCACTGAAACGTCGCAGCGGGGTCGCTGTAGCGCGTTCTACGCTGTGAGCATTTCTACGCGTTCCACGCCGATGCTAACCGAAAACGCTCTAAAGCTGTGTTGGCTTGTGAATAGGTGTGGTACGTTCGTGAGAAGGTAATTTCAGTCATTTCCACGGCACTCTAACATTTTTATCTGTAGAGTGATCAAATAACTTGCGTTTGAGAATTTCTCAATTCATTTCAAAAATGTTATTCTCGATAATTTGAGTGATTCACACTGCTGAAACACGGTTCAACTAAAAAGAGTATCCATGGCTGAAAATAACATTTACTGAGTGTATTTCGTTGTTTTTTTCAGCAATCAATGCATGTATGTTATTGAGTAATGTGAAACTTGTTATAATAGATAAAATAAAATATTGCATACTTCAAATAGAAGTGTTATTTTGCGGGAGAGTGGGTGTGAGTGATGTATGGTAGCTGTGATTGTCATGGTGGATGTCTGTTCGATGTGATAAAATAAATAACACATGGTTATTTGGACAATATCACGATTTGTTGTCTGCCCTTGGGCTGTTGGTCATGACCATAATATCATCAATATCATGGTCATGACCACCATTCCTTGGGCAGGCAACAAATCGTGATATTACCCTCACAAGCATGTGTTATTATTTAAATGGTTTCTCAAAATCGGGATATGCTAATAAGGATGGAATCGTTAGCGCTTCCTTCAGCTGTTCTAACGCCCAGTGACGTTCTTCCGTCCCCTTAAAGGTTACATTTTTACTCATCATTGCATTTAAAGGTCTCACTATATATATTGGAATACTAGCTTTTTATAATAATTGCAAATTCCTAAGAACCCTCTTAAACTTCTTAGGTCATGTGGAGAAATCTTTTATTTATCTTATTATTTATTCATCACTTTTTTATAGGCGAACTTACACTTCTTCAATTTAAATTTCAAATTCGCTTCTTTAACCTTCAGAATAATTGATTTATATCTTCTAAATGTTTCTCAAAAGTATTTGAAAACACGATTATGTCATCTATATAAACCAAACAGCTCTTCCAATTCAATCCCCTAAGCACAATATCCATAAGTCAGTGGAAGAGTGTCCGCTTCCAGCGACTCCCACATGGCATCGATTGAATTGGTAATTTCCAGATTGTCTGGGTGTAGGTCTAATTGGAAATATCCACTTTTTAAATTAAGAGTCAAGAAATATTTCGGTTTGGCTATCCCTAAAGAGTCAAAGCAATCTACAATTAATGGTAACAAGTAAGGGCCTAATCTCGATATAGCATTCAACTTCCTATAATCTACACAAAATCTGTAAGCACCACTGGAAAACACCATTCTGACATGAAGGGTAATTATATTTTCGTTTAACCTGTCTTCAATTTGTCTGTCAATTTCTCCCATTTTTTGAAGAGTAACCTATATGGTCTGCAACTGATTCTCCCTCTGCACACTGCTCCTGCAATTTCTAGCAATATATCATTTTTTCAACAATTATAACAAATAAAATTCTCCCTCTGTGCAATTCCCCTACAATTTCTGACAATATGGCAATTTTCCCCACAATTTTAACAAATAATATCACTGAAATTTCTCCGGTGGAAACATACGGCTGCAGTATGACCCTCCTCATTACAAATTCTACAAATTGAGATTTAATTGAATTTCCTACCCTGATATGCCCTCGGTATCTCGAAGTGCGGGGTGTTATACGCATATTGTGGTGGTTGTTGCTGTTGTTGTAACAATTGTTAGGTCTTTTGTGTCAGTTTTTTCACACTGAGTTCGGTCGCTAATAGATAGGTGCTTGTCTTCTCTGTGTTTTGTTCCTGCATGTCGCACACGATTTCACTCAGTCTAGCTCTTTGTCTGGCTTCTTTGATGGTATGCGGCCGGTGTGCTATTACTTGGCCTTTAATGTCATTTCGTAGTCCGGCACGGAAGTAACGCATAATTGTTTGTCGGGCGTTTTATGAAGCCAGATTGTAGCATTTTCTGATTGTGTTCCCTTAAATGGGATTGGTGCAATTCATACGTTTACGGGTGCGGGGCGATTTTGTAGTCCTTCCCCCACGAGTTCTTGAATATCCTCTACAGCCTGTTGTGTTCAAGATGCTCGGTTAGAACTTCATGTACACCATCCATAATTTGCGTTCGTTTTCTTGTTGTCCGAGGTTTACCAACATGTATAACAGTTTAATTATCGTCCTATTATCTGAGGTATCCCTTCTAACCAAGCCAAGACAAACACAGAGATGGAATTTGTGTCAAGCTCTAGTCTTAGTCACTCGTCGGGAACTAACCAAGACATGGAAGTTTGAGATCCTGAGGCGTGCAATTATGACAACATTATTGAAACCCATGGGCACTTAGTCCAGTCAATTTATGGCTTGACCCATCACAAATTGCAACAGAAATAATTTCTTCACAATACATTAGTTCCGAGGTGCCTAGATTTTATGCTCAACATTTTCTACTGGACCAAGCGCTACCCGGTCAGGCAGTGTTTGAGATCAGAGCCAGCAGAGTCTGAAGTCAAAACTTACGCCCGATCGGATCCTTCAGTTCCTCCCCCAACCCCGGTACCACGAATTTTTTTGGTTCGGTGGGATGGGCAAAGGGGGTGGCCGCGTTCATGGAATATTTCGACTGATTAGTTCGCTTCGCAGGGTAGTTCCCCCAGGCTGTGTTATGCAGCCACCCGTTACAGTGCACTTTTGTTGCAACACCAGGCTCTCTTACGGGAACTGGAGAGATGAGTAACACTCTCGGACCACTAAGCGAGGAATGCCTTGCTCTGGTGGTCGACATTTGCCAAAAAACAAAAAAACTCTAAACGTATGTTTTGTTGCTAAGGTAACAAATGTTCCTCGTTTTTGCCATTGCATAGTTTCTCAACTTTTGTAGCCTAGTCATACTAAGGTTTTGGGTACCAATAATTCTACGATGTGCGCATTTCTACGCGTTCCACGCCGATGCTATAACCGAAAACGTTCTAAAGCTGTGTGACTTAATTGTGAATAGAAGGTACGGAAATTTTAGTGAAAAAGTAAGTTCAGTCACTTCCACTGCACTTTTTATCTGAAGAGTGATCAAATAGCTTGCGTTTAAGATCTTCTCAATTCATTTCAAAAATGCTATTCTCGATATATTGAGTGATTCACACTGCAGAAACACGCTTACTAAAAAGATTATCCGTGTCTGAAAATAACATTTACTGAGTGTATTTTGCAGTTTTGTCAGCAAACAATGTATGTATGTTATTAAGCACATACACAACTCACAACCCCGAGGAGAAAATAGACGTATAGTAGTGCCAGAGTTAGGCTATGTGTTTTATAACACATTACACGTTCATACTAGGAACGTGCATAGATCGTGTGCGTCTAAGAAGTTTTTCTCGACGTCTGCTAGCGGTGTCCCGATTTCTTCACAAAACGATGTAAAGACGCTTCTAGAAAACCTGATTGCGTCCTTCGTCTTCGGTGCATCTTTTCTTTCTACTAGTGTGTCAAGTTCTTCTTCTGAACTGAAGCTAAATCGTCCAGTCTTTCGAGGCGGACCATCAATATCAGCGACCGAAGTAGCAGACGACAAATTGGAAGTGACGTCATCCCCGGGCACTAGTTGATGTACTAGTCTTCCTAGGGAACTAGTAATTTCTCTGGCGCTACTATGGTAATTTAGCCGATAACAAGTGATCCTGTTTTGACCAATTACAGTACGGTATTAACGAGTGATGTGTTATAATGAATAATATGAAACTTGTTATAATAGATATGATGTTATAAAAATAAATAACTGTTAGTCATGACCACCATCCCTAGGGCAGGCAACAAATCGTGATATTACCCTCACAAGCATGTATTATTATTCAAGGTAGAGATGCAGTTTACCTGACAGGTAGTTTAATTAGTTAATTAGGAAACCAAGATGACCTCCCTTGTCCACAAAACTATATATCATCGGAAAGCTTATTGTATGAATTTTAACATTTTGTAAATATTTAAATATGTAATTTGAAATATGCACAAAAATGTGTTGTTGTTTTTTGGGTCAAAAGTGATTTAAAAAAAATGCTTCTAAACCATGCCTCTGTTTCCTGTCAAAATTGGTTTACGGGTATATCTGTTTACTATGAAGAATGTGCCGTCTTGAAAACTGTCTACCAGTTGTCAATTTTGCTGGGCAGCAGCTAAAATTTCACTAATTCAAGTTTATGCATAAATTAACATCCAGGCTAGTTGTCTGTACGGTTTTTGTAACACTGTTCAACTAAAAACAATGCCCCGGCGGTGTTTTGAAGATAAACACATTGTCAATCATTTGTGAAACTTTCAAAGCGTCTAGAAGCTATTTTTTTAAAGTTCTGGGATGTGCACTAAAAAGAAGCTGAGATATTAGCTAATTTGCATATTTTATAGTTAAGTAAAAATATGTGCTGATTTACATCGCCGCTGGATTTAACAGAGTTCCACTAATGATTTTAATTTCAAATTTTCACAGAATACAGATGTTCATACAATGTCATAAAAATAAAACTAAGTGAAATTTGTCAAAAATTTGCAAAATAAACTGCATCTCTACCTTAAATAAACATTTAGTACTCTGTACAATCGTGTTTTTGGTTCAAGTTATACAACGTTTATATAGCGGATGGAAATAAAAAAAAAACTACTTATTAGTGAAAAGCCGTCAGACGACCGAAGGGATGATCGACTTGTAGCACTCTAAATGTACACGGCGGAATTACTTCTTTTGTTGTTCATTATTAGTCCAGCGTAAATCAGCAGAAATTTCAGTGAAAAAGCCAATTCCGGCCAAGGTTTATGTGTACTGCTAAATAAATGTTCATTAATTTGGGCAGAAGTAACGTAAATGCAGAAATACACGCCAATTTCCGCTAAAAACTGAAATGACATGTATAGCTAGATAACCGATCATTACGTAATTATATAGGTAACTATATATTCTAGTCGTAAATGAATACATCTTGTTTTTGTATGGTCTGTTTATAAGAACCCCTACACATTATTCCGGCTGCGCAATCCAGCAACGACAAACATAATCGCGGCTTTGAGAATTTAAACAACGCAAACTTCATAGTGTTGCCTTAAGCAAAACGTACCCCGGTTTCACGTATGCCTTTGTGGTACCAATCTTGCGACATTTCACGAGCTCATAGCACGTCTAAGTTGGGTTGAATTACTATCAACGCAAGCCAGCCGTTAATTCCCCCATGCGTCAAACAATAAAACAGAACGCGTTAAACCACACTTATCCCTAGGTATATAACATAAAAATATTGTTGGGTCTATAGTCCTATCTAACCAAGACTCTTTATCAACAGTTTATTTGGTGTTTACGTTACATATTTACAACTCTCGACTTCGAAAAATTTGAATCTTTGATTGCACATCGTAAAAGTAAATCTGATAATTAGAACATCAATGTGAGCAGCACATGTGTTTGTACTCATTCCTATGTTGAAAAGCACATTTTCATCAACAGAACTCGTCCCATGCCTGTCACTGTGATTTCAATGAAAATTACTTTAATAAACTGTCCAATAAAAAGCTGCAGCTTCTTAAATAAAATTCCAGATGACTTTGATTGATTGCTGGCAATTTGATATGATGAATGGTAGTTTAGTCGTAGAACTGTGCCATTTCTTAACTCCACTGTGCCAATGCTACAACCTAATGTTTACCAAAATTCCAACATAATCAACTCCAGATCACACAAAATCTCATGCGATATTGTAATACATCACACACAATTATGCGACACTGTGCATACATATTCTAAGGCTGTCTGGCACATGAGAGACTAGTCTATGCTACAAATAAATCTCAGTAGGAGTGCCCAATGTCCCAGACATGTTTTGACTTGCTGAAACACGTCTCTTCATATGAACATAAATAGGGCATGTTTCTCGACCAATCTGGGACTTTTTTCAATTACCAAATGTTTGATAAGGGAAACATTCTGCTGGGGTAACTTTACGCCAACAGCTAACAAAATCCGGCCGAATTCGTCTTTTCTGTGTGAAAAAAATCTCTTGCATACAAACACTTCAGTAAGAACAACATTTTCCCAGTGTATTTGAGTGTTGAAGGGCCCCTGATTGTCCCCCTTAATAGATTAATCTCATTTATAACATATACGTCATAGGTACCACTGGTCTTGTTACTGGGTCAAGGTTTATATACGACCCAATGACTACAGGTGTATGTTTAACATTTGAAACAATCCAAGCTAATTAGAGCACATATTACACGAACACAGCGTACGCATTCATATGAAATCCCCCGTGTCTTATGATGTCAGTGAAAATGTCATCGGATTATATAAAAGTGTTATATCTTAATGTCAAGAGGTATAACAAGAAAATTACCCGTGCAATAACATTGGTTATGTTTAGCAAAATTAACATGCATGTGCAAATACTTCATTAACCTTTCTGTAAATGGATTACTATACTACTGTATAGTGTTGTTGTGATATTTAGACGTGTTTAGCTTTGATATCTCTTCCTTTGTCTATCCCACCCTGGGGCTAAATGATCAGACAAAAGTTGTGTATTTTTGTATAACCTAAAGCCGGCAAATCAGTTAAACGTACACACTTTTTCTTCCACCTTTTTGTAAAAATTTAGAAAACGAATATGAAATATTAAAAATGCAACAATCAAGACTAATTAGTTTAAATAAGTTTGGGGGAAAATGCAAGGTGTTAAACCTTGAGTTTAGTCGTAATGTAGCAAACGCGAAGTTTGGAGTCTGCCTAAATTTTACCCAAGCAGTATTGCACAGTTTTATATTTCGCCTTGTATTTCATGGTAAAAAATCGAATTTAAGTACGTTTTCCGAAAAAGTGAACATTTTCTAGGCACTGTGATCAAATTATGTATCTATGCTCTGTTTATTTCCTCGTTTTTCACGAATAATTTGAAACACGACACCCATTGTGCAATTTAAACGGAATCATCATTATTTCAGTAACATGGAACCATGTGCCAATGAAGTAGGATAAATATGAACATGAGTAGTTATTCGGGTACTAGGGGACTAGAAAATGTTTTACTTCGGGATTGTGTTGTGATGAACGAACTGACACAAACCTGGCTTTAGATATCTGAAAATTACTATGCATTTACAAGAGACAGCGCGCCCTGTGACGACACATCGGGGTAAAGTCGTCATGCAAATTATTATCTCAAATAACGTGAAATAGAACAAATAATTCTTGACGACAGATCGTTACTGGTAATATGTCCGAGCCAGTGAACAATATAGTTTGTGAATAACTGTAAATAAAGTGTTTGGTGAAAATCATATGTATATAATATCGTTGTCTGTAAAAAAAATATATATGTATGTGACATTGATGTATGTAAAAATGTTATGTATAAAATAAGTTAATTATTATATTAATTATAAATAATATGACTAAGTCTTCAAGCTGGATAGATCTCCTTATATCTTAGCATATTGCAAATTGCTTAATTAATGATTGTTGTTGTTGAAAATTTGAATCACTACTTCACAGAGCAATACGTTATAGCATATGTAGTAAAATATTGGGTAGAAATGCCGGTTAAGCTAGCAAATTTGCAATTCTTCATTGCTCTGTTTGTTTTGTAACAACACCTATTAATTTATCCAATCCTAAACCTAATATTGCCAATGCTAGACCAAATACTAAAGTATGGCTAATTCTAGACCAAATACGGCCAATCCTAGACCAAATATAGGCCATTCCTAAACCAAATATGACCAAACCTAAACCAAACATGGCCAATCCTAGACCAAATATGGCCAATCCTAAACCAAATATGGCCATATCTAAACGACATATGAATAATCCTAAACCAAATATGGCCAATCCGAAACCAAATATGGCCAATCCGAAACCAAATATGGCCAATCCGAAATCAAGTATGGCCAATCCTAGAGCAAATATGGCCAATCCAAAGCCAAACATGGCCAATCCTAAACCAAATATGGCCAATCCTAAACCAAGTATGGGTAATCCTAGACCAAAGGTCACGAGGTCAACCATGTACACACATCGTTCCTGAAATTTGTATTTACTTTTCTAGTTTTCACCTTAAAAGCTACCAATATATATTCGTTTCCATATCTAAGAATGAGGATGAAGTGACAGGACTGTGGACAAGCAAGGACTAAGCTGTGCCAAGGTGATTTACATCTGTGTTAACATTGTCAGCCTGTTCACTTTCCACCTGCGCCAAAGTCACCGATAATAGCCGACCAACGTACACACAATGGAACTTCAAAAAAAGACAAGCTGGATAAGATTCAAGCAACCCTAGCTGAACCGATATCAAAGGTAGATAAACTAACTGACATGGAATTCAAATTACTTGAACTACAACAATCCGTCACATACGTGGGTGATTGCTTTGGCAGTTTCAAAGAACAGATCATACAACCCAAAGCTGAAAACGACGACCTTAGAGAAACGATGACAGAAACAAGAGATGAAATAAATGTCTTGCAACAATATTCACGCAGAAATAATATTGAAATACCTGGTGTAACGGAAGAAGACGGTGAAAATACGGACGATCTGGTTGTAAAAGTTGCAGCGGAGGCTGGTGTTGATATATGGCCTAATGATATTGACATATCGCATCGTTTACCCGTGAGGAAAAATAGTGGTGGAATTCAACTATCATTGTATATTAAGTTTACAAGACGCACTGTCAGAAATAGACTGTATTTGGCAAAAATCAACACGGGATATCGGAACCGGGGGTAGTACCCGCATTTACAACAACGAAAACGCAGCAGTTATTTTTCCAGGTAAAACCAGAAACGTAAAAACAACAAATACAGATTCATCTGGACAAATAATGGCAGAATTCATGTACGAAACGTACCCGGAGCACATGCCATACATATAGAAAGATATGAAGACCTCAACAAGATTGCTTGAGTAAACATTATTATTATTCCCTGTGTGCCTGTAAATATTCCATGACGGACACAGCTGACATTCAACCCACTAAATATAACTGTAGGAATATTGACTTGGACAATTTAATACCGGTAGACATGTAAAAAAAAACAATCCACTCTGCCCCATTGTTTCGTTCTTTTAAAGTTCTTGACATCTACCAGCTTTGTAAATTTCACTCTTGTTTTTTTTTCCATTTTCGACTTAATGATTTTGCACGCTCTCCCTGCAATTACTTTGACAGCGCCCTTCTTACAATTACCCTGCTCAACTATCTTCTAGTGTAATATATGTCTTCCTACAACCAATCTAACTATTTCTCAACATAACCTGAAATTTGCTTCTGTGACAATTAAAAAATCCTGCATTTAAAAGACATGAGTTGAAATCAAAATTGAAAGAATTTATTTTTTTAAACTAATTTATTTATATTTCTGATTATATGGATATGTAATTTAGTTGATTTTTTTATCTTTTATCTTTTATCATTTCACATTATATTGTTAATATTGTTTACATATTTGATGTTATCTGCCTTGATACATATTAATTTAATAGACCACCAGCACAATGAAGTCATTTTTTTTATCAAGTCACGGTCACAGACTAGACTAGCTCCTCCGAGCTATTTCTGTGACCGACACCAGACAATTTGCTACCTACATTTGTTTCTCTTTACATATGAGTAATGTAATTTCATATTGTTAAATTTCATTTATATTATCTGGTGTAAATAAATAAATAAATATAGATAAATAATAAATAAATAAATAAATAAATAAAAATATACCAATTCTAAACCAAATATGACCAATCCTAGACCAATTATGGCCAATTCTAAACCAAATATGTGATTCACTTCAAATAAGATAAGATTGCACAATGTTTATTCAAATACAGGTACAATGTTAGCAATGAAAAATCTTAGTATTAATTTTTCAGTTTTTTTGTGCCCAAAAGATTTGCCTTCACCATGTTAAATGTAGACAGATTACCCTTTAACTTGCTCTGATATAATGTTTGTTTAATAATTAGTATGATATTGTTCATGTTTTGCTGAAATATTTTCTGGAATATCAAGGGAGGTTTTTCTAAATATAATCACATTACACAAAAAAAACTGTTTCTTCAGCATTGTCAAGTTACACGAGGAGGTCGCATACGGAATAGCACAAATTAGTATACACAATATAATGCTTTAGTTTTCATCGGAATTCCTGAAGTTTTCATTTTATTTGGCTCAAGGAGGAAGGCGATTTTACTTATGTTACGACTGCGCCTGCGCAAACTTCAAATATTGAAACTTACGGTTATTTGTGTTTAGCATAATGATAACTTGACTTCAATTCCACTCTGGTTCCAATCAGGATAAAATGTTTTATTAGGGTAATTTATTAACTTAAATATACATAAACGATGTCTTTGATATGATCGCGAAAACGAATCCTCATGTACATCCTAATATGTATAATGCATGTACACAATTTGAACAACCAAGAAACAGGATGGCTGCCAGTCGGTCATCTTGGATCGAATCACTATTTTGAACTTTTGGCTGCTATTCAATAGCTGATTTTTAATAAATGTAAACCTATTAAATAGATTAAAATGTGCACTGCATTCCTGTCTATCAAACCATAATCTTCCATAATACATTGTAGAATAAGTACTATGGTGATATGAAAATGTCTAATTTTTACCTGAAACGTCCTGGGAAGGTTGGCGAGAGTTAGGCCATATCGCAAGGTGATAACAAGGTTGGCGAAATGAGGCAGGACATACTCAATGAGAATTTACCATGAACCCAGCAAGACCATGCGCTGATAGACAATTTCTTTCAAAAGCATCTCTGTGATAACTAATAATCACACTTGAATAAATCTACAAAGGTGTGTTTTATGCAGTGTAGTGCATCATCCAGCTTTCAACTTTTGCTTAATTTGCTTTCAAGGCAGGGTTAGTCATACGGTTCTGTGAGGGAGAAAGCATGAATGTTATATTTTTTACAATTTATTTTTACATCATTTAAATAATTGGAGAATTCTGGTAAAATCTGCATGATGAATCAAATCATTAAACTCCTTTAAATAATGTATTGATTTGCAGTGTGTCCAACAGCCAAAGCGCCACAGTGAATGAATATCATGAAATGACATATCTGCGGGGCTAATACATTAATGATAATTCAATGTTTGATACATGATGTTCTATCATATGTTGTTTATTTCCATGTATTAATTTGCAGTGTGTCCAACAGCCAAAGCGACACAGTGAATGAATATCATGAAATAACATATCTGTGGGACTAATACATTAATGATAATTCAATGTTTGATACATGATGTTCAACCATATGTTGTTTATTTCCATGTATTAATTTGCAGTGTGTCCAACAGCCAAAGCGACACAGTGAATGAATATCATGAAATAACATATCTGTGGGACTAATACATTAATGATAATTCAATGTTTGATACATGATGTTCAACCATATGTTGTTTATTTCCATGTATTAATTTGCAGTGTGTCCAACAGCCAAAGCGACACAGTGAATGAATATCATGAAATGACATATCTGTGGGGCTAATACATTAATGATAATTCAATGTTTGATACATGATGTTCAGCCATATGTTGTTTATTTTCCATGTATAAACAACATAGCTTTTATAATTATATACATATAGAACGTAGCAGCAACTTCTCCGTGGTTTCCAGTTGATTATGTTTTGTTATATTATCTGTCACATATGATGTTCAAAATGAATGCATAAGAATACTAAGCAAATCAGTTTAACTATTCAAAACTGAACACGCAAGACAAGCAATAAGTAAATAAAAATAAATCAATAAATAACTTACCTCTTCTGTTTCCTGTTCTGTTCTGTGATACATTAGCTTCGCCGTTATCTTCCAGATAATAACAGTTGCATCGATTTATTGACGCCAGTGATATGGTCAAAACATTTTATTTTTATTAAATGGGTTGAGATTACTAACAGATTTAACAATCTTACTTACCTATTCCTTTCTCATACTCAGTCCACCTACTGTCCTTGCCAGCCGTGTGTATCTTTCATGGCGATGTCCAGTGTGCACTGTTGACCCTGTTGTCGATAACACGTGCTGCACTATGCTTTGATGATGGTCGCTTCTGTCTACATTTTGGACGCCTGCAATACTTCATTATAGGGAGGGAAGTTTAAATGTGTAAACAGGCCCAAGAATATAAACAAGGGTGCAACAAATGAAAATTGGATGCAGCACACTTCTTAAACATTAAATAAATATCCAATTCCCTTAATTCTACTATAGACACTTAATTCTACTGTACACCTGACCAGGCATTGTTTAAATAGATTAAGGGATTTGAATAAATCTTGAGCTGGTCATAAAACTTTGTATATATCGATTGCAAATGTGTGTTTACTAATACTTTGCTGCTTGCAGCTATATTTCTTTATTTTATACCTTTGCTATTGTTGTTCCATGATTGATTTCCCACAGACTGGAATAGCCTGATGGAGAACGAGATAGTATGTAACCACATTGGAAGGTAATTTAAATAGAAATAACACAATATTTACAAAGATACAAGACTAAAACCACACATATAAGCTAAGTAATATACGTATTTATGGATCAATATGAACCCTACACAGTTAAATTGTTCTCGGGGACCGGCACTGTATGAAAGCAATTATAAACAAACAAACGTAAGTACATAAGTCTTGGTTACGGCATGCGTGCTCCGCATCACGCCACAGTCACTGTCCTAAACAGAACTGTGTCAAATAAAATGCAATGAGCATGGCTCCGCAGTAACATACCTTACAACACTATTCGCAAATCGTGATCACGGCAAAGCAACTCACTACTACAGATATACGTGCTCATCATCACGTCACAGTCACTGTTATAAACGGAGTGTAATGAGAACACCCCACCGTTACATACATACATACATTACATCAATAGACATAGCATTCGAAATCGTGATCACGAAAAAGCACCTGGCCACTGCAGGCATACGTGCTCGTCATCACGATACTGTCTTGAATAGACATTTCCAAATGATGTGTACAATGGGCACGGCTACATACCCAAAATCTTAACTGTGAACAGGGAGCAAGGCGGGATCTTCAAGGTCGTTTCATTGTGGCAACTGATTAAAAAGACACCTTGTTATTGCTGTCAGTCCCTCATTTTTTCACAAATTACTATCAAAAGTAAAGTTGCATTGTGTTAACTATTGTCAAAATACATATATATATATATCTGTTCTATTTTTATAGAAGAACTTTCCCAAATAAAAAAAAATTCAAAAATTTAAAAATATAAGAGGTAGTCACTAAACCATGTACTTTCACACTCAAGCAAGAGAATAGACATGTTGGTGAACTAGCCTTGCACTGTGAGTGTTTTATTGTTTACACTAAAGTTTTTTTCACAAATAAAAAAATTAAAAAATTTATATTTATTAGTGGGCAAGCCATGTTTCCACATACAAAAATACACATAATATATTTCTATTTTATTTATTTTATTTAAAAAAAAATATTTTAAAGGCATAACAATACAACGACTAGATTTGGTGTCACAGTTTGCTCCCAATTCATACTGGAATATTGCCAGCAATAATTAATAAAGCTTGTTCAGAAAACCATTTATTCCCGACATCATATTCAATGGCTAGTTCTCAGGATCTACAACAGTAAATAAATAAACAGAAATCATTTTGATGCGTGGTTTTTAGACGACACTGCCATATCGCACAGATATTCAACACCACCATATCGAATTTGGATTTGAACAACCAAGAATGCAACAAATATCAGGCTGCATCTTGAAAACAACGAGATACCACATTACAACCAGTCATTACAAACATGAAATCCTCCACCCCTCCCAGTACACCCTACAGCATTAATGGTTCCTATACTCATTTGCATCTATGTACAACAAGCTTAGCCAATAGATGCACCTGACTCATCAAACTTTTGACCAACCACTCATTCTAAATATTGTGGAGTGAGGGCGCTATTTACTAATGAGAGGAACCTTTTAAACGAATTAAACAGATATATATATACTCAATCGGCAAGGGACAATAGTAGTAGCCAGTTTTGTTTTCATCAGAACCTTATTAGGAAATAAAATGTAAAATGATGTTTAAACAGATTTATGTAATTTTGCATATTTACATATTGTCAAAGTAGTCTTGGAATATACATCCAAACAATCTAAACAAACATGCGCTCAATTAGGTCAACGCATCAGATCATATCCAGTAATATTGGAGTTGCAATGCTGTATGTAGTTAAAAAATTGAATCATTTCAAAAGCAACACATATGCTGTTATTTAGCTTGTAACTCAGGTAGTTTTTAAACTTTTGAGTAATATAGCACAACAATACAGTAGCATCTTATATTGCATTGTATACTGGTTGACGGTTCTAGAAATGACCATTTTCCGTACATTGCGAGAATCACGCGTTATGCGTGAAATCGAACGTAAAAACAGGACAAACAAAGGTCATAGCGTCGTAGTCGCGTCAAACATCGCGTGGGATTCGACAAACGCGAAAGTATTTCGGGGACATTTCCATGCTTAATAATGTGCTTTCCACATTTGATGATAGGCAATTTCGATTAAGTAAGGGTATTCGGAAGCAATATTTCTCTGTCGAAGATCGGCCGGTCGATGTGAGTTACGAAATAAAGAAATTCTAGTTCAAAATCAAGTCGTTCGATTTTTGCGGCAGACGTTCGACGCGCGTCTTTCATGCATCTCGCGAGATCTCGCAATTGTTCGGAAAATCACCTATTGACTACGAACATTTACCATGGGATGAGTCAGTGGGAAACTTGCGTACTCACATAAAGCTTTATGTAAATTTATCTCATTGGGCTTGACGGTTTGCATTGTAAATACTAGTTTTACGATTCATCATGTTATTACTCGTCAATTCATAAAAATCATCCCACCAGGCTTTACCCCTAGTAAAAATGTAAACTTTAGAACAAATGTGAAATTGATTCATACTCTCCCATTGTTTAACAGCTGTAATATACTTGATATATACAAACAACACCAGTTCCAATTAGACCTTTTCGTTTTGGATAGTGTTCATGGACATTTTCCTAATTCTATATCCTAACTCTTTCAGCATATGTACCCAAAACTTATCAAACCGAAGAAAATTTAATAATTCCAAAATACGTATTAATGCAGGTCAACATTCTATTAAAAATACTGGCCCAAGCTCTGGAACCAGCTACCACAGAATATAAGGACATTACCTCAAGGAAATTAATTAAGTTAAAAATTAAAGAAAAATTAATTGAATAATAATAATAATAATAATAATAATAATGGTTCCTATTTTACCTATTTATAATTAATTGATTCTTGTTTTGTAAACTACAAGTGTGAATTATTAGATAAAATAAAATATTTGATTGATTGATTGATTGATTGATTGATTGATTAAACTTCAGTTGTACAAAGAATCAATTTCAAATTATTTTTACTAGTGTTTAAATCTTTGTATGGTTTTGCCCCAAATTATCTATGTGAATTAATCGAATTTTATGTACCGAGTCGTAGTTTAAGATCTGAATCGAAGTTTCTTATTAAAACTCGTCAGATGTGTAGTAAAAAGTCCAAGGTGTTATACAAAGACCGTGCTTTTAAAAATTTAGGTCCTAAACTTTTTAATGAATTACCTCTGTCTGTTCGTTCTAGTCCGTCAGTAGACATTTGTAAATCCAGACTGAAAACGCACTTATTTAAATGTGCTTTTAATATTTGACTGATTGTTTATTGTATCAGCGCCTTTGATCTTCATATGTTGGAATTGTTGCGCTTAATTAAATAAAGTTATTATTATTATATTATTATTATTGATTGATTGATTGATTGATTGAAATTCATATCCTGTATTCAAATAAAAATCAATAAGCTGATATCAAAATACTTTAGAAATAAAGCCACGAGCGTACAGTCTGTCAAGGGTAATCTGGTGCATCAGATACACTGCTTATGTAAAACACGCTGCATCCAGACAGTAAGTAGTTGGACAGTTAATTTTAATATTCCCGAAGACGCAATCATAACATAATACGAAATGGTTAATTACTACTAAATTATGCACCAAATACAGGAACTATAGCGATAAGATGCATTAACAACAGCATGGAAACAAAATATTATGTTATTAGGTTATAAATCAATCAGATTGGTTAATTAATGGCCAAAAACACTTCTAAAGATATCCAACATTATTCTGTTAATGTTATGCAGGTCTAATGCAATATCATAACGTTACGCATTAAACTAAAATAACTAGAACGATTCTCCTCATATGTTTGTCTACATGTATTTGATTAGCCTAAAACCGAAATGAATCAATGGCAGAATCGGAATATGTGAAATGTGAGTAGCGAGTATGACGCACGTACATAATCCGCCATGGGGATATAATCCATATAGACTTTTCAACGATTCTAGCAAATGGAGATCTACTGTTGTCTTTGTGATAGGGAAAGGAGACTTATATTGCCGACATTCATGGTCTTCAATGTTATATACAATACTATTGTACACAAAATAATAACATTTTGTTACACCAATGCATTACAAATGTGTGTTTTTTTTAAATTCAAACAAATTACATTGTTTTATTCAACCGTACAAATTAAGGCCATTGTATTCTAAATAAATTTGTGAGACAAATGTTTAAATGGGTTATGAAATATGCATGACAATATACTATCTGAATATGATACTCGGAATGATGTCATTATATTTCTATATATTGTAAAGGGCATATAAAGGGCTTACTACCGTCAAAAATCACTTGCATGAGCACAATATAAATATTTTAAATTTTCTGTCAACTGTCAGTAATTCTTTGCATTTCACAACAAGACCATTATTAGTCCTCTTTTTTTGCAAACAAGTATAATTTAGAGTGGTAGTGAGACTGTAACGCGGTTCAGGGGAACTCTTCAGATTGATATTTATCTATTGACTTTTGAATAATCTAAACTAAACTTTCACTATGATTACTGTGACGGCAAGAATGAATAAAACGGCAATATTGCTGAATTAGACACTGTTTTGCTAATGTTACAGCTATGATACTTACAATGTGGCCATTGCCATTGTGTTATATTCACTGAGTATAACTCACGTACAATCTACTAAGTCAAAGGTAATTGTAGCAATTATAACATTTCACCTACACATTCGTTTATAATATTACATCGTATTGATATTATGTTAACTTGTGTGTTCATGGCATTATTTTACACTAGGATATAAACACGAGGAATTACACACCGCACTGCTGATATTGTGATACACGACTCTATATAGTATGTCTTAATTTATTTACGTGACTATATATTCTATTTTACTGAGAAAAACACCCAAAATAAACAAACTGTATGCAATTGATAAACATTATCATTTATGGTATTGTTTTTCATGAATTGGTGAAACAAGACCTAACTGACTTTCAGCGTATTACTGTGTTTCAGATTTCAGACGCGGATTAACTGATGATACTATTGAATATTTCAAATACTCAATATTGCACCAATATTAGTATGTTCAACTAGTCTCTAATATATCACATCATATGCCAATGTTTTCTGTTACGGTATGCCAGATGAATGTTGAAACAGCAATGTCAGACGAAATGTTCTCTGTATGGAATTAGCAATAGTCTTGACCTTATTTCCTAAGGATAATACAGCAATGACTACAGTCCACACTACACTAACCATTACTTATGAGACAGAAGAACAAACTGAGCAGGCACCCTCAACGCTGCGTTGACATGGCTTCAGAAATTGCAAATACCACACCGCCGGAAATACAGACAATTGCAACTTGGACACTTCCTATTATTATTATTTTACAATAATGCGTCAAATGTTGGGCAGTAAAACTCGCCATTGAGTTTGTATCTTCAAGAATCATGGACATAATCAAGTACTCGCGCGTATAGGGAGTCGGCAAATGTTTTTGTCAGCCGCTGTAGTGAATATGTATTGGGTCATAGTATTTTATATGCATTGTTTTCTACTTTCTATTTAATACTGCTACACATCTTCTAAATGGAGCTGACTTGCATCTACTCTAAACACCGTACTTTGTTATTATGGAGATGTTTATGAAAACTTCACCTCAACGCTGATTGATGGAATAATAATGAGGTTGTCAATCAATACATTATGCACTGTATCACAGACCACTGACAGTCCTCACCGGTGACGCTTAAATGCAAGTGAGCACAATTTTGTTTCGCGGTCTTCAGCATTTATACACACGCACAGATATTTTATTTTGTTGATAAAAACACAGGAACAAATCACGTGACTGTATGTAAGTCTAGCTTAAGCTAATTATTTGACGAATGCCATTCCTTGGTGGATTTGAAATATTAGAAAAGGAAATCTTAGAATTGAGAATTACTTGCTTTTATTAAGAAAACGTGACGGACGATAGGTACGTAGATTCTCATGATCGCTTATAAGTAAATGCAGCCATATAAAATACATATTGTGTCAGTTGGATGGGCAATTCGAATCGATGTATAATTCCCATAACACATGCCAAATGTATTGTATCAATCTAAGATCGATATAAGTCGCGAACGTACAGCTTGATATGTCAACTTCTTTTAAAATATCTGCTATCACCTGTTGATTGTATGCCTCTGAGATGTACCGACTACTTTTAAAACATCTGCTATCACTTATTGTTTTATGTCTTGGAGATGTGCCCACTACTTTTAAAACATCTGCTGTCACTTATTGGTTTATGTCTTGGAGATGCGCCCACTACTTTTAAAACATCTGCTGTCACTTATTGGTTTATGTCTTGGAGATGCGCCCACTACTTTTAAAACATCTGCTGTCACTTATTGGTTTATGTCTTGGAGATGTACCCACTTCTTTTAAAACATTTGCTATCACTTATTGGTTTATGCCTTAGAGATTTACCGACTACTTTTAAAACATCTGCTGTCACTTATTGGTTTATGTCTTGGAGATGCGCCCACTACTTTTAAAACATCTGCTGTCACTTATTGGTTTATGTCTTGGAGATGTACCCACTTCTTTTAAAACATTTGCTATCACTTATTGGTTTATGCCTTAGAGATTTACCGACTACTTTTAAAACATCTGTTGTCACTTATTGGTTTATGTCTTGGAGATGCGCCCACTACTTTTAAAACATCTGCTGTCACTTATTGGTTTATGTCTTTGAGATGTACCCACTTCTTTTAAAACATCTGCTGTCACTTATTGGCTTATGTCTTGGAGATGTACCCACTTCTTTTAAAACATCTGCTGTCACTTATTGGTTTATGCTTTAGAGATTTACCCACTACTTTTAAAACATCTGCTATCACTTATTGGTTTATGTCTTGGAGATGTACCCACTACTTTTAAAACATCTGCTATCTCTTATTGGCTTATGTCTTGGAGATGTACCCACTTCTTTTAAAACATCTGCTGTCACTTATTGGTTTATGCTTTAGAGATTTACCCACTACTTTTAAAACATCTGCTATCACTTATTGATTTATGTCTTGGAGATGTACCCACTTCTTTTAAAACATCTGCTGTCACTTACTGGTTTATGCTTTAGAGATTTACCGACTACTTTTAAAACATCTGCTATCACTTATTGGTTTATGTCTTGGAGATGTACCCACTACTTTTAAAACATCTGCTATCACTTATTGGCTTATGTCTTGGAGATGTACCCACTTCTTTTAAAACATCTGCTGTCACTTATTGGTTTATGCTTTAGAGATTTACCCACTACTTTTAAAACATCTGCTATCACTTATTGGTTTATGTCTTGGAGATGTACCCACTTCTTTTAAAACATCTGCTGTCACTTATTGGTTTATGCTTTAGAGATTTACCGACTACTTTTAAAACATCTGCTATCACTTATTGGTTTATGTCTTGGAGATGTCCCCACTACTTTTAAAACATCTGCTATCACTTGTTGGTTGTATGCCTTCGAGTTGTTACTAATGTCACCTGGTAACTTGATGTTGAAAAAGTCGGTGTTTTTCGCCTGCTGATTTGTTTTAATATTTATGTATGTCCTGGAGACATACGTACAACACGATATGCCTAGTTTTTTTTTGGAAACACCAGGGGGTTGATACTGATGTCTCGCGGTAATTTGATACTTAGATGCTGCTGTTTTTATCTGTTGATTCGTACGTGTTATGCATGAGGTATTCGATTGCATTTATCTGTGCATTGGGTTGTTTCTGTTAAAATCCCACACACTGTCACACGCGACGTAATATTACCGTAATTGGTATAGTACAGGTGTGATGGTTCAAATACCAAAATGGCAACTGTAACAGAAAGACTTCCCTGGCGGCGATGATAAAATACGAACACTGAGCCAACAGATGAGGTTTCAACTGGTACTGGTATTATTATACTCTGCAAACATCAAGTACAATAACGCGGTAAAACTCCACTACTCCAATAACCAAATACTTAAACTCCAATACAATTCAACGAGATCTCTGATCTGAACTCAGTGCTGAACAACTCCCCTATATATACCTCCACTGTCTATAAATAGACCATTACATCAGCATACATAATGAGTCTGGCACTTACTACAAATTTCTAGAATGTTCCATTACCTTCTATTGCCTCCTACAGTGTTCTATTACCTATTCAACCAGTTTCTAAAAAAATCTAGAATATTCCACCCAGACACAGTACGGTTCTAGAACATTCATAGTGACACGGAAGTGGTAAATAAGTCGTATGAGACACACACCATTCTTATTTTGCCATCTATATTTCGTTCTTCAACATAATTAGAACAGCTAAATAACATACGAAAACGTCGATGTTAAGTTGAATGTCTGGGGCAAATTACATATCCCAGCAATGACTACTGGCAGAAAGGTGTTCTCGCAGCTTAGTATCTATAGTGCACCCTCGACACTGTCTTGCAATTCCATCAGAGAAAAATCTCAACGAATATTGTGAAATGCAAGTGTACGGAATTTCAGTTTCGCCGTAGTTTGTATTAAACTATGGAGATGTTTATGAGAACTTATCTTCATTTTGACTTTAACGCTTATTGATGGACTAATAATGAGCCTGTCAATCATTACATCATGCACTGTACCAAAGATCGGTGACAACATAACCGGTGTCGCATAAGGCCGTCTGCTAATGGGCACAAGTCTCTTGTTTGTTTGTTTCGGTAACGTGGCCTTTCCCATTTATACACATGCACTAATATTCCTCTTTATTTAAAAAACAAACAAGAGACTGTATGTAAGTCTAGCTTAAACTATTATTTTTGGCAAAATATACAGCTGCAGTGAATGCTATTTTGGGGGAATTTGAAATATTAGGATAGGAACTTTTGGAATTTTAGTCATTACTTGACGAACAATGGGTACGTAGATTAATTACTTATGAGTAAATGCAGCCATATAAAATACATATTGCATCAGTTAAATGGGTAATTCGAATCGATGTATAATTCCCATAACTCACCAAATGTATTGAATCAATCTAAGATTGATATAAGTCGCGGAAAAACGTGCAGCACGATATGCCAGCTTCTTTAAAAACATCTGCTATCACTTGTTGATTGTATGCCTTGGGGTGTTTTACTGATGTCACCTGGTAACTTGATTTTGAAAAAGTCGGTGTATCTCACCTGCTAATTTGTTTTAAGATTAGTGTATGTCTGGAAGACATACGTTCAACACGATATGCCCTGTATTTTTTGAAACACCTATTTGGGGTAATTTGATATTTAGATGCTGTTTTTTGTGTGTTATGATCGAGGTATTCGATTGCCTTTAGCTCTATTTATATGTCCATTTTTATGCTGTGTATTGAGTTTCACTGAAAACTATTATGCAGGATTTATCAAGGCGCTATCCATGTTCGGCTACTCAAATTGCGGAGATAATTCAAGTCATGACATAGTTGGAATATACAGAACACCGAAATTACAGGCACTTGTACGCATATATAAACAAGAAAACGCAATATTCCCAACGCAAATACGCGTCCCCACAGTAAGCAGAGGCGCTCTAATTCACGCCACGGCGCACCCTCTCCCCCAAAGACTTAAAGTAGAGTTTGGTGAATGCGTTCTTACAGTGAAGAGTTGAACATGCGCAATTTGAATCTCAAAGCCTAGCACGATCGTGGTCAGAACGACCTACTCAGTTACGAACTTCCTCGGGAACACCATGCAGTGAAGAAAACCTGAGTGTAAGTGGTTCATATCATGGGGGAACTTAAAAGCTTGACTTTTGTATACTGTCAACTTGTTTCACTAAGTAGGTCACGCATTACAGTAAATTCGGTATATTGATAAGTTGAGAAATTGGGACATTGTGTCAGGAAGTCGATGATTTTGAGGACAATAAGCCCCCTAAACTGAATGTTTGTCCTTACTTTCAAGTTCTATTAATATAATAATTATTATCTATGGTGAAATCTTGATTATTAGGAGCATATCCGACAATTCCCAGTGAATGCTTGTCATCTATTTTACAGAACACTAAATAAGTGCAAATATAGACTAGTTGCAATCAGTTTCAAATGAGTGGATATCGAATATATTAAACTCGTAATTTCATATATACTCAATTAAACAACGTTGCGCGGAAATTGGATATTTTATTAATCGCATTTATATGTCTTCCAATATTCCATGCAATATTTGTGTGCTCGCTTCCAAGGCTTTTTAGCGCGTTTCATCTCATCTGCTTACAAGAATACCGTTTCTCCGCGAAAACTGTTTACAACCAGTTTATTGTCCACGATTGAGAAGACTATTTATATACTTACAGTTAGAAATACATATTAGATGGGTATTTAAGGATCATATTCCAGTTTGGGACTGCGTGACAGTGCTGTGTGGCGATCTCGATATTGGCATTATGTCAATGTGTTATCCTTGCGTTAACCAGACTCGGTCGAACACCTAGCACCTTAACCAAGGAAAAGTTTTAAAACGATGAATTTGAATATTGACTTTATAGCGAGAACGCATGTCTGGAATCACCGGTACATAGATTTACCGGTACAAGATTTACCAGATGAAATAAAATCAGTTCAAAATTGCTAGAACTGTAAAGGAGCATAATGCTAAATCTGTCAATGATTTCATTCATCTCGATGTCGCATGTCGATTTGTCAGTGTATCATTGTGACTGCATATTCATTCCATCGGGAAGACGATGTGGCTGTATCAAAGTGTCAGTCAGTTTTTCTATGCTTAATCTGGTCCTAGAATACTGGAAATACTTGATTGACACAACTACATGTCCCTATGTGTAACATGGTTTACGATGCGTTTTTGAAGTTTTGAAGGTGCACCAAGATCACGAAATGTGCATATGCATACAAATATTTATGATGTATGTGTGATTTGTTTCAAACGTTATTGGACCAGACATGTCCACCATAGTGTTGTGGGCGATCGGATGGACGAAAGAAACATATATGCACTAGTACTACAGGCGCTGGCATAGAAAATGTGATGAGAAATATAAAATAGAAGATATTCCTCTGAAAGTGTCGAAAATTGCTAATGGTCATTTTTTTATTGTGTCATACACTCTGCTAGGTAGCTTATCAATACAGTATAAGCACATATCTAAGTATATATCAGAATTTGTAGTTTCTGCATATATCTTACAAATATACTCACTAAATTTCAAAACAGTGTATTCAGTGTCAAAACAGTGTATTCATGCAGTGTGATGTAATGTAAACTATAAACGTGCGTATGTATCCGAATATATATGATGTATGTGTGAGCTTTGAATATGATCGGTCTAGAGATTATGCCTTCGAGACGGATTGCAAAACAAAGTGACGTTCTTCAGTTTCCCAATTCTCCAATGGGCCAAACCCCGACTGAGATCTGGGTTTTGAGTGACCTAAATGATTGATACTCCTGAATAGTCAGCACTAGTATGACTGTTATTCAGTCATCTTAAATCATATTTGACAATATGTAAGTAAAACAGCATGATTGGAAATGGCAGTGTATCAAAGTAACAATATGGAGGTCACAATGTATAAATGTGCCAGCCACAATGTAACAATGTAGCAGTCGCAATGTATCAATGTAGCAGTCGCAATGTGGCAATTACAATGTAGCAGTCACAATGTATCAATGTATCAGTCACAATGTATCAATGTAGCAGTCGCAATGTATCAACATGGCAGTCGCAATGTATCAGTGCAGTAGTCACAAAGTATCAGTGTAGCAATGTGGCAGTCACAATGTATCAATACGGCTGTCACAATGTATCAATGTGGCAGTCGCAATGTATCAATGTAGCAGTCACAATGTATCAATGTAGCAGTCGCAATGTGGCAATTACAATGTAGCAGTCACAATGTATCAATGTATCAGTCACAATGTATCAATGTAGCAGTCGCAATGTATCAACATGGCAGTCGCAATGTATCAGTGCAGTAGTCACAAAGTATCAGTGTAGCAGTCACAATATACCAATGTAGCAGTCACAATGTAGCAATGCGGCAGTCACAATGTATCAATGTAGCAATGTGGCAGTCACAATGTATCAATACGGCTGTCACAATGTATCAATGTGGCAGTCGCAATGTATCAATGTAGCAGTCACAATGTGTCAATGTAGCAGTCACAATGTATCAATGTAGCAGTCACAATGTGTCAATGTAAAAGTCACAATGTATCAATGTAGCAGTCACAATATACCAATGTAGCAGTCACAATGTATCAATGTAGCAGTCACAATGTAGCAATGTAGCAGTCACAATGTGTCAATGTAGAAGTCACAATGTATCAATGTAGAAGTCACAATATAACAATGTAGCAGTCACAATGTATCAATGTAGCAGTCACAATGCGTCAATGTAGAAGTCACAATGTATCAGTGTAGCAGTCACAATGTATAAATGTAGCATTCACAATGTATCAATGTAGCAGTCACAATATACCAATGTAGCAGTCACAATGTATCAGTGTAGCAGTCACAATGTATAAATGTAGCAGTCACAATGTATCAATGTAGCAGTCACAATGTGTCAATGTAGAAGTCACAATGTATCAGGGTAGCAGTCACAATGTGTCAATGTGGCAGACACAATGTATGAATGTAGCAGTCGCAATGTGTCAATGTGGCAGTCACAATGTATCAGTCGCAATGTATCAATGTATCAGTCGCAATGTGTCAGTGTGGCAGTCGTAATGTATCAATGTAGCAGTCACAATGTATCAATGTAGCAATCACAATGTATCAATGTAGCAGTCGCAATGTGTCAATGTGGCAGTCGTAATGTATCAATGTAGCAGTCACAATGTATCAATGTAGCAGTCGCAATGTGTCAATGTGGCAGTCGTAATGTATCAATGTAGCAGTCGCAATGTATCAGTGTAGCAGTCACAATGTATCAGTGTAGCAGTCACAATGTGTCAATGTGACAGTCACAATGTATCAGTCGCAATGTATCAATGTAGCAGCCACAATGTATCAATGTAGCAGTCGCAATGTATCAATGTAGCAGTCACAATGTATCAATGTAGCAGTCACAATGTATCAATGTAGCAGTCACAATGTATCAATGTAGCAGTCAGTCTATTAAAACTACAATACTAACTACTTACCTTTCAAAGAAATTACGTTTCCCTGATATGAAGAACAATTAAGCCAATGCTTATGTTTCTCTAAGACGTTCCATTCACAAATCGCATTCGATGCATATTTCCAAACGTTAAGAACTAACTTCATGCATTGACGAGTAATAGAACAACACATTCCCCAAGGTAAGGTCGAACTGGTTTTTTTCAATACAGCAGAAATGCATCTACAAAGGAAAAATAATAAGAATAATAATCAGAACAGTAGCAACAAGCTTTTTCGTAGAAGCTGCCTGTTGTTTTAATATTTGGAGATCCAGAAACCTCACGCTTCTAGGAAGAATATAAATTACCAAAACTTATATTGTCTCTAAATTCATGTTTCCCGCCAATTTATTACATGTCCCAAATAATTATGTCAAACAAATGGAATGCATTATTCTCCGTTGTATTTGGGCTAACAAAAACGAAAAGGTGCGTAGAGATATAGATTCATACACGAAGGTTTTTTAGTATAAAATTCTGCAAAATTTTCTTGCTACCAATTATTGTTATACAAATGAAAAATTAAAGACAGTGATAAGTGTAGTTTTTGCAATGTGCATAGTAAAAGTGTTTTTCATATATTCTGTGATTGCACCCCTGTAAAATTGTTTTGGGCAGACATTGTCGAATGGTGGAACAAAACTAGTAAAATGCATTCACAGTTGACAAATGATATTATCATTACTGGATCCTATAATCTTCAGAATATTTTGAATTACATTATAATCATTGCAAAACAATTTATATATATTTGATTGTAGACAAGACAGAAAAGTATCCTCTTTCAGACTATTCATTTGTATAAAAAATGTTTAATTTAGAAAAAACGTCTTGACAGATTCAATGACAAAAGTGTCCTATTCAAAAACCGATGGGGTCCACTAACGCAATACTTAGCGTATTAGTTTATTTTTTTTATAAGTAGCTGTTGGCATATAGCGTTGGCTGTTTTTGTTTTGTTTGTTTTTTGTACTTGTCTATGTAAATTTATTTGTTGAATAAAAAAAAAAGCTTTTGGGTGCCACATGCATATTGAATACGATTCCGTCTCCAAAGCCTAATCAGAGCAGAAGCTGTAGTCTTTTTGGTGGCACATGCCTTATGATTTCGATGCTTCTCCCCAAGCCTAATAACATTCTATGAGATGATTGTATTTTAATTACAGTCTCATTGAATTGAATCAAATGAAATTAAACTACAGTCCTATGCCAAAACATGTATTTTCTATAATTAAATGAATCCTAAATAATGTGAAATCTGTCTTTATTAATATGTCGTCCTTTCTTACACAAACAAATTGAAGGACATTCAAAAACCTCAAGTAGATACATACATTGTATATATAAATTCAGTTTGAAGCCCTGTGACGTTAAAGTGTAATTTAAACAAGCGGTCATTCTTTATCTATTCCAAAGTCAGCATCTTTGGCCAATTTATTACATCAGTAACATACAATCAAAAGCTACATTGCAACTGTTTGCAAAACAGGCTCGCCCCAAAAGTATCACGGCATTCTATCTGAATAAATCTAATTCCATTTATTAATTAATTATTTCACTAATGTGTATCTTCGAGGAAAGACAAACTCTAATCAGTTCAGTTGTTAACCCTAGGTAGCAACAACCAAGAACTAACCGAGCCATCGTCGATATTCATAAGATAACCATACAATCTAGGATGCCATAAATGTACAGACCTAACAATATATGAGCTGACGTTCCTTTGTATAACAAATTTACAGCTTTTGCTTGCCATCTAAGGGTTGAGGTTTTTGTGAAATAATCCTCAAATCACACTGTAATATTACAGTAGACGAGCATTAGTATAACGCTAGTTAGTTGTTAATTTAATGCCACGCTATCAACACATTGATGTTCCTCCGTATAGCAGTACTTGGCTCACCCAAGTAAATTTATACTCTTTGCCTTCTATGCGTTCTTTTTGTATAATACCAGTTGTCTCATTCTGTTAAATTACCTCCCTGGCCCTGAATGCATTGATGTTTATTTATATATCACTACGTGGCCCAGGCACGATAAATTTACACATTGACATTTCAGTTATAAAACAGTATTTGGCTCGGGCTGTAAATACACAGTTCTGGTCATTTATTTCTGGAATGTGTGATTGGTCCAAGCAAGCAGTTTCAACACTCAACATCATGGCTGACAATCACTACATGATAATGAACATGGCTTTATCTTTTGAATGAGTACATGTATAGGGACAAATAATATTTCAAATTACAGAGGCGTATACACGATGGCACTATTCCTAATTGAACTTCTCCATGAACTTTAAGATAGTTTAACTCGTGTATAGTAGCCATTTCCTAAGGATTATTTACAGAACATAGACAATTGACTCTTTAATTAGTGATTATATTAGTAGGGTTAAAAATAAGCTATATATTTATTCATAAACGGTGGTCATTTGTGCAAAGATATTCTAAAACGTTGACAGTTTGTTTTCTATTGGTTTTGTTTGCGTTTACAAAAATTCAAATTCGTAGGCCTACAATATGCATTCAACCTAATGTGTAACAACCTTCAAGGCACAAAAAGTACTGTATACTTCGTGACATTTAACATTACAGTATGGAATATGAAGGTATTGTAATACCGGTGATGCTACAAGCGTCACTCTACTCCCTCGTTCAGCATCAATAATTTATTGACAGTGACGTAAGAAGATGCTCAAAAAATCATCTGTTTCTTTTTAATCGTTACAGGTGTGCCTGATATTACCTAAAATGGCCACTTGAAGATATCTACTGTGAAGGATATATTTTTTTAGAGTGACGTGTAATCAAAATTAAATGTGTTTAAGTTTAAGTTTAAGTTTAAGGATTCACCTCGCGACACGCACAATATGACATCGATTATTTGCATTTACTTTTCTTGATGCCTGTGATAATTACATTCATTAAAAAAGAATACACACATCGGACATGATGTTTATTGATTTCGCAATGAGCTCCATCGTAAAACGAATCGATGAATATCCCACGGCTACTTTGCACGGGTCTCATCTGCGTGAACTAATTCCATGCTCAGACAGTCACTTGATATATGATCCAGATTGATAAGGATTGAAGATACTTTAATCGTGTATATTATCATTACATTTAGTTTCAATGTGTAAACTATCAGCCCCAAATCGTGTATATCGCGTCAATGTAAACGTTAAGACTAGAACGTAATATTTTTTTTTTACATGCACGTTGTTACCACTCAAGCCAATTGCCGTTCTATTGAATGACTCGGACAGTTTTAGAATGTTTCCATATTAGCGTACCCATTGGATGGACACTCAAAAATATACAAATAATAAACATATACCTAGATAATAAGTGATACATGTAAAGTAAAAAAACCCATACCAAACCTCAGACGAACACACAAATACGACAACCAAAATACATTGCAATACATAGTCAAATCTGTGAAAGCATTGTTCATTGACCCCAGGTATTCGAACAAAAGGATAATTCCAAAAGTTTAAACTCACCCTACTCTACACGTTGCCATATATCATTCTCAGTGATAACAAATTGGGGCCCAGAAACCTTAGATTTACACGAGACATGTGACAACTAATTCCATTTAAAATCATCTTTGTAACATTACAGTGCTATAATAGCTACCCAAAGCCCAAGAATGTTAAACCTTGCATTACTAGAGTGCCAGTGGATGAAAACAGATATGTATCTGTAAAATTGATCATAATGTGCTACAGTCCGGGAATGCGGAACGAGCCAGGAAAGGTCACATACGTGCAAATAGTGAGATATTTCTGCAAAGGTTCTGAATATCAGGGTACACAAATTCGTAAACAGATTTTTTTTAATCTCATGTTAATGACATATCCTTGGTATCAAAACATGAATGTAAATTTAAATTATTTGTCTTCTTTGTATCTATTGTTTTAATCAAATCACTTAGAACTGCGGCGTCATGCCTAAAATAAATAAATCGGTCAGCAAATATGTATAATGTGTTCTAATTTTAAAGCCGATACTGGATAAATACCGGTATGTACGTAAATACAGTGTGTTAACGAGTGGCTTTATTACAAGAGTTATATCACATTTATGGAAAGGTAAATGTAGAATTTAAATCTCAATAAAATCACAGTTTTGAGACAGATTGATTTTATATTCAACACAAACGAATTATTTATAAATAATTTTATGCAAACACGTATTAAGAACAAAAATAATTCAAATTGAACGCTTTCTTATTTAAACATGTAGTAAAATTTCGCAGTGCTTTTTTATAGTTTTTTTTAAACAGTAATTAATATCTACAGGCAGCCATACGATCTTTTTTTTAATTGTATTTTCTTACAAAAAATACGTATGTTACACGTCAGCTAAGCCATTCTGAACCAAAAAACCATGTCTTAATTAACATAATTCGGTAAATAAACATCACGATCGCTGATAGTTCGGCCAAGTAAACTCGCTTCGTTTTTCATTTCCTTATATCGCCATCGGTTTTTGGTTTATTTTTTGAAAATAAACAAACAATTTGTTTAAGGGATTGCGCAACGACTGTGCTTTGCTTTTAATTGACTACTTATATATTCCGAAAATCATAATTATTGTGATGGCTTCAAAAATAACCATTTCTTAATGACAAAAGATAAAACGGCGAACGTGAGACTGACTCTCTGCGTTACATTTTTAGCCTTTGGAAGCTGAAGAAAATCACTACACTCGTTTAATAAATCTGAAATTGTACGGTCATTCGTGATGAGATATCCTCTATATATAAGAGTTGGATGAATCAACGGATACAGCGACAAAGGGGAAATATCCACAGTTAGCAGTGATCTACAATTTGAAATAGTGGAAAAGTGTTACAAGTGGATTTTTTCACGATATCTTCATTTTTATTATTCTGAAATGTGCCAATTTTATTCCTCTGCGACACCGTGTGTGCAATTTTATGATCTCTCGGTATCTAACTTCTATTTTTGTAAACAAATCGCCCCACAATGATTCCAATAGTCTTCCCTTTCCGTCAAGTGAACACTCATCAACCACCTGAACCACGCAGGAATCCTGTTATACGTACAGTATCCACGGTTAGCATTTCTCTGGCAAGGTCGACAATACGAGACACATCGACGCCGATATCTTGCAAGCAAATTTCGCAGATTCCAAAACCGCTTGCGTCAATGAGTAATCCGATAACATTGCATACATGAAACAGGGTCACGTGCATTGTGTCATGTGGGAAGGTTGTTTGACTTTTACGCTGATAAACCATACAACTGTATTAGATAAAAAATAATGGTTGGGTTATGCGGATAATAATTGTATAATAATCACATTTCATATCACATACAGTCGGTGGTCACGATCTTGGCAGACAGCCAAGCCAATCACGTCCACTCACTACCCTGATTAATGACAGGCTGCAGCAATTGTCACAACACATTTGACAAACGTCATTACATGTTCAGAGAGCTCTGAACCAAGTAGAACTATCACATATCTATTGGTAATAAAACAATTGTTGAGATTTTGCAAGTTGTATAGATTGTTATGTTTCATTTCTGTTTTGTCCAACAAAATTTACGAGATCTTTAAATGTGTCTAGTCATGGATCAAAATTGTATATTAAGTTCAAGAGTTTGTAAAATAGCACATATTACTCATATGCTTTACACTGGGTTATGATAACTTGTCGTCCCTATGAATTTGCAAATAGAAAACATATGATAACTCTCACAAGATGTGAATATAAATGCAGTACTTTGAGGAACTAGTTGAACAATGACGCGGTCATTTTAATCTTTAATTTTCACGTTGAATGTTCATTATGACTATGCGTATGTGACAGTGCCCTCACAGTCTAGAATCAGATTATTAACAGCCAATCAAATTGCTTCTTTCATCAACGTGCTTTGCAAAACTATCACAATCCTCGTGGCGGAGCTACTTCACAAGAAGTTCCACGTTGCTAAGTCGCGCATTACTCTACCACGTATTTCTATGGGCTGTTGTGGAACGCCGGTCGAACAACCGGTGAGAATATCTATATTCGAGAAAATAGCACAAACGCGCAGAGGTAATCTTGATACACTGTTCAGGGGACTCTCAGCAACCATCCAAAAGTACTGTTTTCTGAAAGTTTTCGGCCTTTGTTTTCACCGTGATGGTTGCCAGGCAGTGAAAATGCCCGGATGTCCCCTGAGAATAATTATAGCTGCACACAATGGACGCTGTGTTGGCTTGAATGTCGTAGAAATACAGCGACAATATCGAGAAAGTATGCAACTCACTGATATAAAGACCAAATCTATTCAAGCTATACTTAGTTCCGAGTCTGATATGTTCGTTGTTAGTCGCAGTGGAAATGGTAAATTATTATGTTATTATTGCGTTACCGGCCTTGCGACCATCTAGCTTGGTAATAGTGTTGTCACAACTGTTGAGTATTATGGAGGAGCAGGTGTTTTTGTGCCATTAGTGTCAATGAATGTCGCCAAAACGTAGACACTGAAAGCATAGCATATGCCTATTTAGCGACTTTGTTCATTAAAAATCACTTGTGAACGAAAAATATGGCCGCAGTTTTGTTCCAGCGAACATCAAAAGTAACGGTGAAAGATGACAGCGACGTAATTTGTAACCACAAGTAAAAGTATGATTAAACTTTGAAAAGTTTGAAATCTATGTTCATAAGTAATATTATGACTGTATGTCAACAGATGTTCAAGTGACCTTACTTATGTTGATGGGGGATTTCACACTCCTACAAGTGTTCTTATTTAGTATTTTATAAGAAAGTTATGTATATATTTCCGACATGTGATAATAGGATATTAAACACACTTTTTAAGGGCTTGCATGAGTACTAGTATTTGAACGAGTATTTATTCGAATCACAGCAGAAGCGGTGTAGAACTGTATAGAGTTGCCAGCACACTAAATCATGCTGCCCGATAGGTATAAACTACGGGAGCCATGCCAGGAATGAAACCACACTTAAACATCACGAGAAAAAACGGCCCACCCCATCCAGCCAAGAATCGCGCACCACTTAAAGTTTGAGATATATAAAGCGGTTACATCCATTGCAGAACTACCCCTTACTTTCGTGTAGACATTTCAGCTGACTGTGAGCATAACGTATTTCATCAGCAGGTCGTTTAAGTGAGTGGTAAAATGTATAGTTAACATTGGAACAGCGATATTTCTATATAGTGCATTTCATACATTTGACGTTGTTGTATTCGTGTTATTATCAAAATGACATATTTGGCCATTTCAGGTCAAAGTATCACGTGAACCCATCAATTGGGCAGTGACGTATTTGTCATGTTTAGGGTGTAACCTTAACGTATGTCTAACGCAATGAAATAAAATATGATATTCATAAAACGTTTTTATAACTAAGTTTGTATCCTTAATGTAGATGCAAACATATGTTGGAACTGTCTGGAACACCATTTATACCTCATTGTGTTTTTGCAATAACATTTTTATATTGTGTATATTTTTTCAAATTTTTTTTGTTCGATTTTTGGCTCCTGCTCATGTTTATTCTCTTGTCATGGCATTTATATAATCCGTGACACCTGGCGGCCATTCATTGTTCCTTGTGTGTATCAAATAAACAAGATAGAATTGTGGCAACACGTCATGTTTCATTTTTAAAATTTACACTTAGACTATGAAAAATATCGGTTTTATTCCATTTTAAATCACCCCCTACATCTGCCTTACATACTGTGGCCATTCATTATTTTATTCTCATTCTCACAGCCAAACTATCAAAATACGAGCTTAGTGTATTAAATTAGAGTGAGGGCGTACTACGACAAATTGAACATTGGAATATTGGAGTCAAATTTCATTATTTCATTTGGTCTTGACCTGTTTTCAAGATAAACAAAAAAACCTGTGAGATTTGATACAAGGCAGCATTGCCATAACCGGCCCTTTGACATGAAAACATTCTCATCAACATTGGGTGAACAGTTAGTAGAATGTCATTTAAGCCACACTTCTAATATTACGGCGTTTTCTATTGGCTAGAAGTTGAAATATGTCGACATGACACAGAACGAAACAGCACATAGAACAATACGAAGCTCGCTCGTAATAGTCACGGTGGTTGGGGTTGGTGTGTACAGTATGTCGGTTAATATCAAGGTGCAGGAAGAAATAATTGAATTAGAACTACAGGTTAGAGCTGGTAGACTAAAAATTTTAATGAATGACCGGTTTCAAGAACAACGAAACTGTACGATAAAGATCGCGATTAATATGGCAAGATGACACCGGGTGTTTTGACATTCCGAGCAACTCAGTGATAGTGTATATACAGTCCGTGGATTGACGCTGTTATCGACCACCTCAAGTCCACGGCGAGATACAGACACACAGCGTCAATAAAATGAATACAATGTCAAAACGAATAATACAGTCTCGCTGTTACAAATGTAGTCGGCATAGGGATTGGACAATCTATTGAAGGTCGTATCAAGACCAAATTGAAAAAAAATATGTAAACACAGTACCGCTGTATTCAGGAGAATTACTCCATTACGTCCACGAAATAAATTTGGAGGTGACGCATTTACTGGCAATAAACTGACAAGGTGACACGCCCTCTATCCCAATACCTATTTTGAAATGTTTTTGGTTGATTTCTAGCCCCACAATGTTTTGACTGCCACCGGATATGTCGGTCCCTTCGCGTATACGTTGAAACTAGGTTGGGTTATACCAATACACATTGAACATTGAAAGTTATATTGTGATATGTATATGGGGACGTTCGTAAATAAATAATAAATGGCCGTATTATGTACCGCAGCTAATGTAATTTTCTATAACGTATTTTGTATTCCAATTCGACAAATGCGCATATGAAAATATGGGTAAAATTCAATTTTCGTTGTCGTTTTCCATCTTGCTTGCATTTATGTAAGAACCGGTTTTCCATGACATGACTCATTTTGTTCAGTATAATATTCAAAACAACCTATAAACTATGGTCTTAGAATATACTCAATTCAATAACCCAACTAATAAAAAAGATATATCACTTTAAATGTAAATGTAAATGTACAATGGTCTTTGGGGCGTGTTCCCATAATAAGCTACAAATTTGATTTGCTAACACAAAAATACGTAATCTAAGATACAGAAAATGCACCCCAAATTGTACTGAAAAGCCCTTCTGATTCATGAACTATATATATATATATATATAGGTTGAATAATTCAATTGCCATCTCATCGTTTAATTATAAACTACTTAGAATTAGTGTTGTAGACATCACGTGTCACTTCAAGTGTGTAACACAACCATGGCCTACAGTGGTAATGATGTCTTATATGTTTACTATTATAGAACATCAATTCTTTCAATTGATTTCACTTCCTGTTCAGAGAAGCTCAAAGGAAACTACGCCCGTAGCGGAATGCGTTGTAAGGCTGTTCCGTGACCAATTATGGTATGCGCATTATGATTGGATGGAATTATGTCAGACATAATCTATCTAGATTTCACGTTATATTCTCTAACCTACTCTAATGATGATCAAACGTTATTTCCGGTTGCAGATGTGCTGGAGATGCACCTTCATACTGTAGTGTGTATGCGAAGAACCAATGTAAGTGGCGGTTTTTTGTATCCATCGATGCACAGACTTAGTTGCACACGCACGAAAGTAGTTGCTGTTCATATTTGGCACTAGACAATACCGTGTATGATACGGTATATACAGATACAGACAGTGTCGCGTTGGATTTACGTTCATACTGTGCCAGTACTGGTAGGAATCATCCTTTTTGTATTTCAACATTACCAGAATGCATAACATCACACGCCATATGAATGACAGCACGTCACTGATATTTGAAAATGCAACAGCTATTTTCCCATACATCTTCAGATCACCGCCATCATGGGTGTTTCACGATCTCATCCCTACTTTAGCGAGTGTACTGTGCGTGTGTGGCCTCTTAGGCAATGGAGTCGTCATTTTCGTTATGATACGATACCCAAGCATGATCAGCGTACCGAACACATATATACTTAACCTAGCCTCAGCGGATTTTCTTTATTTTCTCGGCGTGCCTTTCCTCACTTACTTCAATACAACTCGTCGATGGTCTTTCGGCGATTTCATGTGTAAATTTTCTATGGGTGTCGATGGAATGAACACGTTTACTGGAATATTCACTTTGACTGCAATGGCCATAGATCGTTATTTTGCCACCGTTCACGCGGTATTTTCTACAAGGTTTCGATGCGTATTGACGACAAGAGTTGTGTGCATGGTTCTGTGGTTGGTCTCTATTATCGTTACATTGCCATTGTGGAGATACGCTTCAACAGAGACTTACGACAATGTCACGGTTTGCAGCATCAACTGCCCTCTATATGTAGAACAGCTATTTGTTGTTTATTCCTTCTTAACTGCATTTGTAATACCACTAACTATCATCATCCTATGCTACCTTTCTATTTTAAATTTCCTCGCAAATCGAAGAAGAAATATGAGAACTCGAACATTTAATCTTGGTCGTATTTCCGTCATGGTATTAACAACTGTTATATTTTTCTTTGCATGTTGGTTGCCATTCTGGGCAATAAGAATTATACTCTATGTCTCGCCCTCCACACATTCCCTCGTTTTACAGATAATGTATTATTGTACTCCTTTACTTAGTTCTGTTAACAGCTGTTTCAATCCAGTTATCTATACATGGTTTAAAGACGATTTTCGCAATCAGATCAAACAATGTATGTGTAACATGCTGTGTAAACGCCAGAAGAAAATGCGCACTGAACATATGGGTGCAATGAATCAATCACGTCAACGCACAGTTCCATGTCATGTGACTGCTTCGAACACATCCACACGTACCCAACGGGATGTTACAAAATGCTGACTTTGAAATTATGAAAAATTTAATCCATCACAAGTGATATATATATATTGCACGATTTGTATGTGTTATTTATTTATCCGTTTGTTTGCATTTTGTCAAATATTTTATTTATTAAAATCGTTGTCTGAAAAAAAAAGTTGAGAAAATATCGCAAACACGCAAATCATCTCATATTTGTTTGTGTCGTTAAATTTCCATGAAACAGAAATTCTCCATAATATATCACATGTGGTTATGTCTATCGCCAATGGTAGACAGTGCTAATACCAGGTATATCTTTTTTTGGAATAATATCAATTGGCATAATAATTATATGTTTTCGATTTAACGCAATATCGCGTTTGTTTACATTTCATTAAGAACAAAATTATTTATTTGTATGTATAATATATATATATATATATATATATATATTAAAAAACGCATACGTTGTATGCTGACAATTATTTGTTTCTGGCGTTTTTTTAATGACAAGAGCTATAAAAATATAATTCTTAAGATGCAATTTTGTTTTTTTCAATAATTCATTATTGGGTCAAGTCAAATACTCTGATGTGTGATACAAAAACAACTTTTTCAGTTCCTGATACAACAATAACATATCAAATAACAATTCTAAAAAGTGTTTGTTCTCCTCTATATTGCATCTCCACATTTTTGAACGCCATCATTTTCTAGCCAACATTCTGGTGTACATATGTGTTAAATTGTTTTTTTGCACCAAACTGACGCTAATAGAAATAAAACATAAAAAAAACATTCGAATACGTTCGAATAATAATAATGAAACATTTTCAAATAACAACGTTCGTGAGGACAATGACATATTCGTCTTAACTTGAGATTCAGAAAATAACAGAATCACAGACTACCTAGTTTTTCACATGTTATTACTGCATGGCAACGCAAAATGATTTTAATTTTTGACCATTATTAATTATCAAAACATTTACAGCAACCACCTGCCTTCCAACGTAATACATATTTTTGTAAATCGACGCACAGATCTCGCGACAAAGCCACACGACTTGTCCCCCTCCGTAATGACCCATTACTGTTAGTCTGACATAAGTGACCATAGTATTTATGCAATGAACGATTGACTGTTTGGGTGGAACAAAACAAGAAGCTTAGCTGGGTCGCTTTCAATGGTATCGCAAATAACTACAATTCCTAGCTTGTTTGGTATGCAAGGGCATTGAGTACACATACAATATAATTAACTGCAAGCACACGTTTCCAAATTCAAATATTTTATTTGTCACTGAACCACAACATTAGTGCAAATTATTACTGAATTGACTGTGTATTGGGATACGTATACCCCCATCATTTCGTGGGTTGAAATAATTTGTTATTTGACATGTTAGTTATTTCTACTTTCTGAAAGACATAACTACTATAATATATAAAAAGATCAGGTGAATATCTGTGAATATCTATAAGTGTTGATATTGATCAGCGCAGCACAGATCTCCGACTTTTTTTCAAAGTGTGTTGTTAATGATTGAACCGTTACTCCAGCTCGGTTATAAATTCTGTACATATATCTCGTTCCACGCTATGTTGAAGACACGTGCGTTATTTGCCGTGAATGAATCTGGCATAATTGTATTTTGTTTTCCCAAATGTCTCCATGCTGACCTCGTGACATATGTGTGCCTTTCGGGGAGATGTGTCTCCTTATTCAAATAGCTTCAACTTTCTGGTTGAGCGTCCATTGCTTTTATTTGAATTTTAGAGTGATGAGTTACGCCTGTGCATAATATATAGGTCATTCTCATAGAAGGTACTCAATTATGTCACTACGTAATGTAAGAATTTGATCTCTTGGAAGTATTGGCGACCCGCTCCTCAAGGGTAACTTTGTGTGTGTGTGTCTGTGTGTGTGACTGTCCGTGTTTCTACGTAATAATTCCTTTTAAATGTCTTTTTTTTGGCTTGGCCAATTGGCAAGCATGTCACACCTTCACTCTAGTGAGGGGGTGAAAATCTGAAGAAAAAATCCTGGCACGCCATTGCCATGGCAACAACCAAAACACTGATTTGTGAATACTTTCGCTCCATCTTTCGCTTTATCCCCTACCAGTCTTGTAATAGCTATGTTTAAATGGCCATTCCTTTTATTTTGGATAATTTGCGCACCGACGAGAGATCAAAGGCGCCAGCATTGTTACACTGTATCAATGCAAAGTCCCAACGCAACTTTGAATGAACTGTAAATGCTGCGTTCAATCAAAGAATCTAAAACATACAATCGCAAAACGGTCGGAAATAACAATTATTGCAGCAAAATACACGCTAGTAATAAAGTGAAGTGACTTCTGTAGACTGAATTCTCTAAGAAAACTTCGTATACAGGGCCCCGGTTTTAGTTATAAACAGCCGAAACAAATGTTGTTTCTTTGAGCGGTGCGGATTGCCAACCAGTCTACATTTTATTCTCTCACACATATATGTCGCTGACTTTCCAACATAATTCTTATTTTTCGTCGTTGTCGATGTTCACCATGTGAGATGTGATTAAAAGTTGCTATTGTACCTATTCTTCATATGAAATACCATGAAAATGTCCTTGTTATACCTTGAAGGGGGAAATAGGTACAGTCTTCAAACTTGGCACAAATACTTTATGTGTCACCCACATAACACAGTGTCTTTTTAGAAACAAAAGGTAAAACAGTATAGTATGTGTTTTGAACTATACAACAACATAGAAAAAATAGCCAGTGCTATTAAAATAGGCTCACATTCACAAGGCCTTGTCATATTTGGGAATCAAAGGTCATAACTACAGATAGAAATAGCCAGGGCGTACATACTTGCAAACGTGAACGTGTTTTTCCACGCAATTCAAAAGATCACAAGGATCACGGTCACAGTATTGATTTATTTGTATTCGTTATTGAGCGACAACGGGAATAAATTGGAACTTCAAACTTGGTATACATGTTTTCCATTTAACCCATAGAACACGATAACTTTCTGGCATATAAAGTCAATGTTTATGTGCATTCGTACTTTGGGAAAATAGCCACTGTCATCAAAATTAATACGCATATTTCCTGGGTCAAAATCACAGTATGAGTTTATGTATGTATGTTTGTTTGTTATATATGTACGTTCCGCATTACCATTGCTCTAAAATATGACAGAGCAGAGCTGCTCAAATAGGTCATTGTCCGTCGTCTATCATCTGTCCGACATCCATCAATAATTATATTTTCGACTTCGTCGTCATACTACCATGCCAATTACTTGGATACTTTCACAATTTTTAGCACATCTTTTTGTAATTTGTGGTAACAGATGTATTTTTTACTTCTCCTTTACTTCTATTTTGTAAAGCCCATATTTGTATCATTTTTGGTTAAAAATGATTTTTGACTTCTTGAAAAATATCAGCTATATTATTTTGATACTTGATATTTCATAGACCAGGATAATACACAATGTCAATTACCATACTACCACCCCTAGTTCATAATTGTAAAATGTCAAGAATATTGTAGGAATAATAACCGATGTAAATATATAATCTCATCGTTTAGCACATGATCAACTTTGTTTTGAAGAAAGACACTCTGTAAAGACAGCAGAGCTTTTTCATCCGTGAGGTCGCTTATTTTTTTAAACTTGACATACATGTTTCTTTTATGACCCAATAACAAAATGCCAAGGTAACATTATAAGTGCTAATTGGTATATTTAAGAGATCTAGCACAGGTTGCCATCTCTTCTGAGTTGGATGTGCTATCTAGTTAGTGCGTGCTATATTTGTGAAACTATAAAATCAAGGATTCTAACAAACATGCACGTTTATGTCCAATAATATTACATTTTTAAACAAAGCCAAACGATCTATTATACTGACTGCTGTAGTTGGTTCTAACGTTGGTTTTCACATTTCCACATTATAAGTTTATAAGTATCAACATCACGCCATTTTTTATCTTGGCCTTAGTTAACATCATTTGCAGTATCGACGTTTAGTGGGAAATGCCAGAAAATCAAGTTGTATGAATTCAAAACAAAGCAGAATCTAAAGGAAAACAAACACATGTTTGAATAATTCAATTCAGTTTTGTTTAGTGGAATGAAAGTTGTTATTTTCAACCTGACTTAATCTATAATAAAACAAAATTGAAGACTGTTCTATATAATTGTTATTGTTGGCAACAATGTTAGAGTTCCAAGTGATATAATTCGGTTGCTACTATGTGACACAATACTATATTCCCGATTTTTCTCTCAACTATATAATAAACACTATAATGTTCGTATATACATGTAATTAATATACAAAAGCTTATGAATATTCATCTGACGTATGACCTTGTATTTTTTGATAATCGATCTCTATTGCAAAATACATTCATGTTTCAAAATGAATATTTAATGAATAGTCGAATTAATAAGATATTAATATTTATATTTTATGTTATATTCCACTCAATGAGCTTGGATTTTTTCATGAGCCATAACACCACGTGACTATTTATCGGGCTGCTCCAAATTCATCAGTTTAGGGAGAGCCCGGATTGGACAGCGCGTTGAAGCATCTGCTTACAATAGTGAGGCGAGTTACGAGTTAGACTTTTGTGTTTCATCATTATATGTTCGAATATATATATATGAGTTCTATTCATAACATGTTGATATGGAAAACGGACATTTGTGCGCGTGTTCTAGTTGTCAATATTTTGCCAGCCTGACCGCTTAATTTAAATTCGACTGGGTTTACTGATAAAACGATTCGACTCAAATTGGTTTGTTTTAAACATCCATTTCTGGTACTAAGAAGGGTAGATTACTACTTCTGTATATAAAGATGAAACTGATTTACTAAGTATGATAAAAGAGGACTTGGTGAATCATGCGGCAAGGGTCGTCGAATACCTTTGTCGCAGACATACTCTGATTGCAAGCTTAGTAAGAAGACAGACAGCAGATTGTCCATCATTTCATGCAGCTCATCAGAGAAATAGCCGCAGTGGATCTTTAAAATAACATAAATTTGTTTCCATACATAAACATTTCCCTACTAGCCCCGTACTGAAGTCTTTCCCAGATTTTGAATGAGCTTAATAAAGTCTAACTTATTTTTTAAATAGGTTTTACTCTTCTTCACCGGAAAAGTGAAGCATTATTATTTTTAAATAGACTTTCCGGTTCTTGAATTACTGTTATGCATGCTCGTGCATATATTTATAAAGCAACACGTTGAACGAGCAACTCTAAAAAAACGGGTTCAACATTAATAACACTAGACGTAAGAATAACGACAAAATATAGAATGGGAAAATATTGACGATGTATCTCTTCTTTAAGGCCTTGAAAAGAAGGTTGTTCTGAGACGTAATTTATACTTAACCACACACTCTCGCAAAACAGCGACAACCACCACGTTTAATGCTTGCAATGACATTGGCGGGGAGCTTCATAACGTGCCATTTAAAACTATTATTTGAGTTCACATGATATTATTATGCTTGATTCAACTCAATATAGAATATTATTTATTTATTTATTTATTTATTTATTTATTTATTTATTTATTTATTTATTTATTTATTTATTTATTTATTTATTTATTTATTTATTTATTTATTTATTTATTTAATTATTTATTTATTTATTTATTTATTCATTCTGCATTATGTGATCAATATTTTCTGTTCACTTTGACATTTAGATAAACGCGAATCTAATTGTAGAATCTAATTCTGACCAAGAAACCTGTGAATTTAAGTGTCCCATGGCGCCCAGAGATTACAGCGCTCTTTAGATGCTAAAGAATGAGAAAAGTATTTTAGTATACATTGCGCAGAATTACGTCTTAAGTTCTTATAGTTGGAATAACTATGCTTCAAGGTAATTTGTTAGAATGGCTGACAAGTATATTTAACAGTGTGTCGTATTATTGACGATGTATACAACAAATATATAACAATGTAAATACATTCATAAATACATACTAAGGAGCATGTAGGTGGGAGAATGTTATCACTTTTTCACAGTGTTAATAATTGAACTTGCAAATGTTCAATCTATTGACTTAGTTCTATTTGTGTGTCATAGTTTTTCTTTAGATCAGCATCAAATCAGATGACTCATTTTGAACGAACTGGGAACCATCAGCTAGTGATATATCGTGATACAATAACATATGATTTGTTCAGGAAGGTTTACTTCTCATATTAATACGAATGAATATAACCTACTCAATATGCTAGATCTGGTAATGTAGCGTATGCGACAATTTATAATTTCGGTGCGAGAGATAATGAAATAGTGATATGTTAAATCGTATTTATTATAATTGTGATTTTTTTCACTTATGATTTTAATGTATACATTTTGATTAAAAAAAAGGATCAATCAAACGGTTCTCATAACAAAATAAATCAGATTGTTGTGAAGTTTTGACTTGCTACATTGACTAATAATGTTGTTTTCGAAGTAGATTGTTTCAAGATAGAACGGGCATGCGACCAGAGGGCAGTTGTAGGTTGCATGGTAGTTTAACCGTAAACAGTTGACATGTTAATATTGACAAAAAGTGGCCCAGATTGACAGATCAATAACAAACTTGATAAATGGGCGCAAATTTGTGTATATATAATCAGTCATACTATACGTAGCATACCATATGTACACACTTGAACCCTTCAGGCTTTGCAGGTTTCCATGGTAATTCAACACGTAGTTGATTGAAATACATTTCTTAAACGTGAGCGATCGTTAGTGATTTTTCTCTTGAAAGGTATTTTGATATACTTGTATAGCCTAATGCTTAATATATTAGTGTCGATATCAAAAATACATGCCATTTTTTCTTCATTGAAAGTACAGTGACATTTTAGAGAGCACTTTACGGGGGGTCGATAAGCGTTCCCATGACTATCTTGCTGTGTTTCAACCTATGACTGTTTCACAGTCAGAAAAGTCGAACTCAGTGTATTTACATTTTCATTGGTGAAATGTCACATTGCCATATTTCGTTGAATTCCATTTTAATCAGAACATTCTGAACACAAGCTCCCCTGAAATATGTTGTTTATATAAGTCGGCGCTGTTGGATCATGAATACTAAAAATCATAGCAACCATGTGAACGATGAGTGAGTGACATTTGAGACAGAATCGAGCATAAAATATTCGATATACAGAAACTAGTTTATTTAAAGACTCTTTAAAGACGAATTTGTGCAAGTATATTGCCGCTTGCAATTGAAACAGGAAAAAAGGAAGGGGAGGGTCTGCCACAGTGAATTTGAGGATGAACTTCAACTTTTGTTTCTCTTCCCTAAATATGAGAAAGAGCGTTCAGTTTTCCTTAAATTTTGTGTTATATTCTTTAAAATGCATGTTTAGCTTCAAACATTGAAACATTTCACTACAATAAGCCATGCTCATTCTACAATTATATAAAACCGTGATACTTCAACAATTATTTATTGTGAATTTAAATTAGTCACGTTTCGGTGGGGTTTTACATTTCTCCCGCTGATTTAAGCACATTTTGGTTGTTGTTTGCTGCTATGTGCTATTTGACGTGGTGTCATTTCTATTTTAATATAGAGAAATGTCCAACAACATACTGGAGGTTGCACAAGGCTGCTGCTACTTCTAGAAATCTAGAAATGTGTAATCCCAAGAATGTTAGTTTGGCTTAGAATACACTTGTGATTTGTGAATGAATCCGAGCCGTAGGCAATTGCGCTTGCTTAATATGTGCAGTTATCAAACAGTATAGAAAGCGAGTTGTAAGTAGTAAGCAATTATTACCTGTCCAGTATGACGTCACACTATATTCAAAATTTAAAATGAGATTTCCGAGTTGGGCTTGGATTTAGATTCTATACACAATGTTTTGATGTATTGTGGCCATTGAGACGATACACCAATAAAAAAAGTATTTGCATAAATACTATTCATGACAACATGGTATTTACACTATTGATTCACTGTTAAGTGTTATTTAGTTTATGGGATAAAACAACATTTTTTTAGAAAAAGGAAGATTCTGTGAATAGTAATCTTTAGATACGCTGTCAATTTCTATCCGATTTAAAATATTATCTATAGATCCAATAGTGCGGCCACAATTGTATACATCAATTAATCCGAATGTTCTATTAGAATTAATTATCATATATTTAATAATGTGCACACTAATACACGAATGAACAATACATATACCTGATACATCCTAATCATAGTACTCATACACTGTAATTTGTCAAGAACATATGCCACTATAGAATATACTGGTGATAATAAAACAAATGGGATGTCTTTGTATTGATAACATATCAACTATGTTTCCTAATCAATCGCTTTGTCGTATCTCGTATTGTTTTCTGACATCTCATTGGGCGACTTTCACAGAATATAGTGCATGATAATTGTGTACTCTTACATAAACAGAAATCCAACACTATTGTGTAATCTAGTTACTCTCACCATGGGTCAAATTGTGAAGTCTTGGATTCAATGCATATTTCCATACCCAATCTTGCGAGTGTGCATGTTCTCAACAAAATTCTCAGTTGTGATGGAAGTGAATTGAGATGGTGTTCGTGTAACAATTTTTATATCAATGATTTCTTTTGTTGCTATTGATTTACAGCTGTGCATAATATGTTCATAAAATTAAATTTCGTAGTCAATCTTCGTAGCCTGTTCAATGGCACGATAAAATTCATGGAGATCACCAAGTAAATAAGAGAATGTTCTTCCTAAATTGATGTTATGTTTTTTACTTTGTCAATATCAAACTGACAAAAAAACATTCACAATGCGTCAGTACTAGCATATAGAATATCGGGAGAAACAACAGTGACATTCAATGTCCGGAACTGACGTCTGGCACAAAAATATTTACAAACTATCCAAATAATGATGTAATTCCGATAAATACATCGATAACATCTGTCATTTTTTCTACACCTACTTGCTTTCTGTTTCTACCATCATTGTCCCTTTCACAATGAAAACAATATTCTTTAAAAAAAGTTATAAGCTGCATTGAATCTCGACTTCTCTATGATTTATCTTTACCTTTACTTTATATAAATTTTCTTTTCCTAATTCTCAAAATAATGAACGTCTGTGTGGAAAAAAGTGCTTGCATAATTGAAGCATTTTCCGTACTTGTTATAGTTTAACCAGTGCCCTCCATGTTTGTATATTGATCTACGTTCACTTATTCATCACCCACACCTAGTTATCCCTCACTATAGATGACTGGTTGGCAGGAACTGGTCATTTGCACCAACGATAAAATAACGACGATGATAACATAAAACAAATTGCGAATGACTTTATGAACTAGTGCTGATCAATGAGAATTAGCATTAATTATCAGACAGTCGCATGCTTGTTGGCATAAAATTAAACATATGACGTCACAGCGCGACGGCCATGGTCTCTGAGGTTATCCGCTATATTTCAATCTCTACCCCTCGCAGGCCAGTGTACTACTAAAGAAACAGGTACACCACATTATATTCTGTAATGTATTTCTGACCAAGATCGTGCCTTCATCTGTGCCTTGGTTTTGCCAATCCCCGGCTTCCTGTATCTCTGAATATTGATGTTGGAACACGTGATAAAACATATGCAATTAATCTTTTTGAATCCTCTACTACTAATAATTATAACCAACATTTCGCAGCTGATTTTTTTATATGCACAAAAGAGGCATATTAAGGTTCGAAATATACAATTATGACTATCATTTTGGATTCAACAGTTTAATACAATGTCAGACATCTTGAATTTATGCAAATAACGTGTATTTATGCAAATATAAGGTATTTCGGTACATTCGAACAGAAATGGTGATTTTCAAACTTACTTCAAATTATGTAGTTCAATGATACTATAGCGGCCATTTTGGATTTGTGCAAATTAGCAAGATTGTATAACAGTGATATCGTGTAATCAATTAACTGTATGGTTTCAAACCAAAAATCCATGAAGATACTGTGTAAACCCCACGTAATACTATGTTTAAGGTAAGTCGCGGTTATTCGACCAAATAGGTACGAGCTAAAAATTATCACAATTTTTATGGTTCATCTAATAGTTTTTTTAGGTTCATTGTACAAAATATTTGTTTCTTGAACAAATGCCTACAAATGCAAAATCGTTGTTTTGTAAACATAATTACCATGGGAAACCATTTTAAAGCATTATTTCATTAGAATAGTTATATCAGCATATTGAAATAATTAAGCAAAAAACAGGATATATAAAAACTATAGTGTGAACGTCACGACAACCTGACATTTGATTTAATGGCAGCCAGCAAAATGATTATAATTTGTCACACAATTCCATCTTTGACGTCAGTAGTGTATCAGTTGTCGCCGTAAGATATATTTTTTTGTAATCAGGAAATACGATGTTATGGATTACTGAGTGAGAAAACTTATATTAAAATATTATAACGCCGCAAAGAAAAATGTTACTTCTCGCGACTTATTCACTTCTGTTCTTCACGTTTCCTCTTCTCAGCATTTCAAATGTTTCAAACTTCCGCATGGTCACATTTCTGTTCTGCAATCAATGTGAAATGATGTTAAGCGATTGCGGAGAAACAAAGAAGTTAATGATAGGTCACATTACTGGAAGAATTCTGTCTGTCATTCTGCTTAATGTGTACACAGCGAAATGTGTCACTAGATCTCGTTATTTTTTTGGAAGTTTTGACCTGCTCTTTTTTTTCTTTTTTTTTTTACTTTTCATTTTTCTTTTTTTTTCTTTTCTTTTTCTTTTTCTCTTTTTCTTTTTTTCTTTTTTTCTTTTTTTCTTTTTTACTCTTTTTCTTTTTCTCTTTTTTCTTTCTTTTTTTTCCTTTTTTTTCTCTTTTTCTTTTTTCTTTTTTTCTTTTTTTCTTTTTTTCTCTTTTCTTTTTTTCTTTTTTTTCTTTTTCTCTCTTCTCTTTCTTTCTCACTAGATTTCATTATTACATTTTGTAAGTTTGTTCATTGCAGTATTTTTTCGGTTCTTTCAGATGGCTGTTTTGACAGAAGTTTTGTGAACGTTTAAGAAAAGATAATAGTAATGCAATGATGCAATAAATTATAAACTTCTTCTCATATTTCTGATCACAAGGACCTATCAAATTGATTTATCACTGCATATTGAGCCAACGACAATTGTATGTACTGACTCGTCTTCGACGACGAGGACTCGGGAAGTTTGCATTGTAGAAACCACTTATATTGAGTAATGGTGTGCGGTGGATTGTGCACCTCTTGAGTTGCATTTGCACGTACTTAGGATGTACAGTATCCGCTTTTATACATGTTAAATAACTTATTCCGTGTAAGAAAATGTGTTTAAGATCTTGTGACTATTTCGATGATTCGTTCTGACCATATAACTAGATTTGTGTGGCACTGTGACTCCTTCAAATAATCGAGTATGCTTACCCTGCCAACAGACAAATGCAGTGAATTGATATGTTCTATTCTTATCGTTTGAATACAACAACTTACCTGTAATTCTATATAAACAGATAGAGAACTCTAAGTTACCGCTATTTTTGGTGTCCACAACGACTACATTTCTTAATTGAATCAAATAATCCTGCAAGATTCTATGTATAATGGAATATATCAGTGTCGGTAATTAGATATTTGGTCTCGTGATTGCGGTGTAAATCGTTGCTACCAACATATATTCTTTAATGGGCTAGTGAGCCACTTGTGTATATGTGTGTGTGTGTTAGCGTAGATCGTAAACTACATCTATAAATGATAACAGTATAATTATGTATTGTTTCCAATTGCCCTCTCCCCATCTTAGAACAAAATACCATCTTAATATCTTTTTCCCATACTGCTATCACATACGATTATAAAAATGGTTGTAGTTTGCGTAAACGGTGGTAGAGGTATTTTTCAGGCATGTTACCACGGCAACCATTTCATAATGAATGGCAATCATCTGAGACAGCCAAATTGTTTTCAAACTTAAGGCTAGAGAAACACAATTTAAATCAAAATAATCAGAATATAATGTTTCCAAGGTGACAACCTGTCAATCGTTGCATTGCAGTGTGAAGTGAAAATGACCGCATTCTTGACATTATATATATGTTTCCATGGTTACAAATTGATGTTAAATTTCCAAGACATAAGATACTAATACATTTTGACACCTTACTATACACATATCAAGCCAAATAAAGTGTGGGGCATTTGTGTGGCCCCACAATTTTAACTAGGTAATTGTTTCAAAATGTTTCCCCGTCTATGATGGAACATACATGTATGAATTACATAATATGAAGAAAAAATCACGAAACAATACATTTTATAGACCGCAAGATACACGCAATTGTTTTACATCACATATCTGTATTTTATTCCAAGCAGATCTCTTCTACTTGCAACGCTTCTACCTGTCACTAATACGTGAAACGATGCTTTCTAAATGTATTCGTTGAGATGACTGCACAAGTAAATATGCCAGACAGGCTTTCTAACTTGTATGAAAACCTAATTAAATTGTTAGGTTCCGATCGAGTCAGGGGATCGCCTACGAAATGAACTCTCAGTGGAGTGTGAGCGCGTGGCGTGGGCGACTTTGCAAATTCAGAATACGTCACAGACAGCGCCACGCACCAAATTCATTTAAGCTGAACTTTTCATCCTAGCACTTTTCTGCACACCATGGTATGTTATATATGGAAACAGTTGTATCAGGAACCACGACAAGCGCGAGGAAACAATTTTGGATGTTTTCATTGAAAACTGGGGCAAAACCTATCTTGCAGTGTAGCCTTTCACAGTCTCTCGGCATCGTAAAATATTTGACCCCTGCGTGGTTGATATGTATATTAGTCATATAGCATTGCTGATTCCAGCTTTGCCGCGGTCAAGGATTCCCTATTTTAGCGAGGCGGCCCAGCAACATTTCCAAAGGAATGAGACAATTGTGTATGTTTTTGGGGGACTAAATGTAGCATTTATGTTATATTAACAAATATAGTTGTACTATAGCTACCATTTTATATTTAAAAAATAAAAAAGGAATCGCTGTCCATCATCCTAAAAATACAAAACGGCAAGTTTTCCATTACAGGGCAAAGTCGCAAATATGCGTAAAAAAGCTAAACGATTGTTAAAGCAAACATTCCTGTCTGAGTCCTACTATCACGTTATGTGAGGCTGTGCTGAGTGGCTGTACGATAGACAGCTCACTCCCTAAGCACTTTCTTGTTTTCACGATACCCGACAAATGTTTAAATTGCTTTCGAATAGATTGAATAATGAAAATGGTGAGGACAGTCAACAACTCGAATCTTTGCAATTAGGAAGCCAACGTGATGTAAGCTTTGTACATCATCTAATTGGTATGTCTGTGTAAGATATGCTGAGCAAGGATTTCTATGAAATGATGAAAGACTAATGCAATAGTACAGGTAAACTGAGCGGCATATATTGCCCCAAACACGTGATTCAAACTCGTGACCATTGTTGGCAGACGTGCTCTTCATAATGCTACAATCATTGCCTAAAAACAGCACCTCACCGTGGTGTGCAGTAATCACGTAATTAATTCACAAACATATGTATCTACACACATTTATATATGAATATAAATTAATTATTCACGATCTAATAATAAACATCCACAGTTATAAGAATATCCTCGAGGATACTTCTGTCCTTACCAGCAGAGACAATCGCTGTGGAATTGGATGTAATTACAGACAAAGGAAGGGAGTACTTTACAACACTGTCACAGTTCGCTACACGGCACTGTAAGCAGACGTGCTCCACATCACAATGGTATCACATGATCGAAATTATTATTATCAGTAGCAGAGAGCAAAAAAAATGTAGTTGTAGTGGTTGGTTGATATGTATGTATAAAAAGTATAACTTTTATTTTAAGTTTGATTTTTGCAAACATTTCCTAAACGATAATTTACATAACGATTTCGTTGTTACTAATCTTTTCTCCATGATTCGAGGCACTAACTGTCCACTCGACAAAATCAAACTATATGCTAATATATATGCTAATATATATATATTTAAGCAAAATAGGTAATCAGTGTGCATGAATTTGTGATCTGAACTCAAAACATCGATCCTGATGATTGTTGTTAATTTCTGATTCAAAGTTATGTACTTATATATTCTACCGAGAAAAGAACCACATTGCATCTACATAAATAGGAAAGTGGATTTTTTGACAGCAACAGTATACATTTATCATTTCAAACAAGGAATGTTCAGTGTTGAACTCGGAATTGCCAACTACGACTGAACTATTTGTTGTGTCTCACTTGAGTTGTATTAATGTGTGGATTTCAGTCTGATAGTCGGAAGGTAAATTCATTGATTTCATAACTAACATTTTATAGAAAAAAAATATTTATGATTGGAGCCAGATGTGCCTAATCCAGAAAGTAAAGTCTAGCATATGATCATCGATTTATTCATCAATATATTTGAGCTGCTAAGTAAATCAATTATATTTCCCAGTAAACAAATAATATTATTTAAAAGTGTATGACTTAAATTCGTTGAAAGTTCCTAGTAATATTCACAATTGGTAGTTAGAATTGTAATGTTCACTAAATGCTTCTTTCGTATATACATTTGAGATGGAGCTAACATTTCGGCAAAGATATCATATAGTGATATGGCACACGGACAACACTTTGAAAATTTGGCTTAATCTATTTATACTGATTTAAGGTCTTGCCTTGTTTACCCAGTTATCCACCCAATTTGTGAATTACAAACAAAGTATAGTCTCGAAATACAACCTAGAGTTTTGGAATTTGGAATTACCCCCAAGACGTAAAAGTGATCTCCGTGCAAATTTTTATCATAGCAAACTCCTGTATCAATTTTCACTGCAGGTCGACTTTTGGGACAATGCGCTAGGTCACCAGGGGTCACCAAAAGGCAATGGGTTTCAAAACTCCAAGGTCAATTTTGTTCATTCAGCGTCACATTATCATCCGTACATGTTTAAGAAAAGTGGTTGTTTTAGTTACTAAAGATGACTATTTGATTGATTGTAGAGACATTTTGTTTTCAAAACTTTGATTTTGATGAAATAATATATCCTGATTAATATTTGATATCCTGTGCGCCATAATCACATGTCCAATTACGTAATTACATAGTGTTACGGGTTTTTGTCATTTCTAATTATTGCAATATTCCACCCACTGTCATCATTGTATTGATGACATATCTTCAAAGTTAATGGGTAAAGCAGTTGAAGAGAATAATATGATTGCATATTTCACAATGGGATTTTACTTTTTAAATGAGTAGAATGAGTAGACAAACTGTGTCCTATATTACCAGAATACCACTATATACCGTATACACATAATAATGAGCAATTATTTGAAGTTGGGAAGGGTAATTGAATGTATAATTTTGTTTTGTATATAGTGATATTACGGATGGCAAAATCAAAGGTGGTGGTTATAAATTATTATACTATTAACATAATTGGTCAAATATATTATCAACTTAATTATTATATGGGGATTACCATATACCAATGTTCGAGGTCACTAATTTTCAAGTATCTTTTACCTTACAAAGTAGGTGGTCACACACACATGGTGCATATTTTTGTTAGATCTAATGTAAATTTTATGTTTTCAATATTTCTCAATATAAAACAAATAATGGCAGTCCATTCACATATTTTATCAGAGGATTTTAAACTTTGTAATATTTGTTCCAAAACTACAGATGGTATGTTATTGATATCCCTTAGATATGTGAGAAGAATTTGTGAAATTAATTGCGCAATTGCTGTGGCACCAGCAAAATCATACAAAAGTAGGAAATGAGAAATTTTGATATAAAGTATCGTTTATGGCTTCATTGCTTGTCTGAAACAAAATGAAAATGCTTATCTTTTTATTAGACATGTGCTTAACATTTAACATGTTTATCAGATGAAAATATCCCAAGCACAGCACATGTTGGAATTATTGCATATAATCCTGTGTTTACCTAACACTATATGGAATCTTTCATATCTTTTCAGAAGTGTAAAGAACGAATATATTGTTAAGTGTATAGTGTTGTTTGTCAGTGAAAGATCTGTATATCTGAATGGCTGGATTTCAGAGAAAAATTACCATGTGATAGGCTTTATGATTCTTGAATTACGGCAGTGCACGCTCGTGCATATAATTATAAAGCAACACGTTGTACGAGCAACTCTCACAAATCGGGATAAACATAAATAACACTAGCCGTAAGAATAACGGCAAACGTCTAATGGTAAATATTCACGATATACCTCTTTTTCAAGGATGTGTTGGTCTTGTCAAAAAGATTGAGACGTAACTTAGACTTAACCACACTCTCTTGCAAAACAGCGACAAGCAATAGGTCCAATGCTTGCTATACATATTATTTATTTATTTATTTATTTATGTATTTATTTATTTATTTATTTATTTATTTATTTATTTATTTATTTATTTATTTATTTATTTATCTCGTATATCGTTATTCAATGGCATGAATGTGACAAAATTCTTATTAATAAATCATGTGACTTGTTTTGTCTTTCAAGTACTTTTTCGGGTATCGGTTGCCCACAGACAGCAAGCATATACTCATATTACCACCAAAAATAGAAATTTTACCATTTAATATGGCAGCCATCTTGGATTGATAGCCAAAATAGGCTGTTTCACGGGTGTATTATCTTATTAATAATTACATAAACAAAAATAAATTACATAATTACATAGTTATCTACAAAACCTGCATTTAAAAGTCTTGTTGAAAAAGGACAATGTCCTTTTAGAAAACCTGTATATTTGCAATCCGAACCTAGAGAATCAGATGCGAGGTGTACATAGAAGAAGAGAGTGAGATATATTGCTGTGAAGGTTAGGAAAATTGATGATAGTACAATTAAATGATCTCATATATCATACCATAGAGTCTGGTAGAAACTGGATGAATGCAAGGTGTTTTCCTACTTATGAGCAGTATCAGCTGGATATATCATTTGAATTTGGTTATATCATGTAATCACTCAACATAGGATGTTGATGAAAAATACAACAAGGAGGAATAGCTAAGAACTTCAAACTTAGCACACAACTTCCATGCGCAACAGGGAGAAGATATACAATACACTTGGCAAACATTTCCCTGATGTGATTACAATATGAAAATGTAAGGTTACACTTTGTATGTATATGTTTTCACTCAGAAAATATATGAGCCATCTTAAAACACACTTTTTGATTTGTAATACTTGGTTAGATTTTAAGGTACAGGGAAATTTCACATGGTTACATGTACGACGTTTATTACAACGTTTATTAACCCAGAGGCCTGAGGCTCTGAAACTAATATTAACATTGCGGCAATCAGGTATATGTTGGCATCTTATCAGTATGCTGTCTAGTTGTGAGATAGTATGTGTTTCAATATATATTGCCACAAATAAGATTGCTCGTATGTTACGAGCGAACGTTTTCCTGATCCAATCGTTCAAGATACCAATAGTAATATCTTGAAATCGGATTCCTTAAATAGTGGATTACAAAATGCAACTCAATAATTCATAAGATTTGTCTCCAGGCAGTTGTAATCTTCTCATAAAAATATGTTATAAATCCCAATTCGATATAAATATGAAGATTACGTCATTCATACGGTAAATCGGATTATTCATACAGCGTATCGTCTAGTTCAATCGTTATATCTCTAAAACGCACAGGTAGCAACTCCTACAATTTGGCAAACAAAACATTCTACCAACAACAACTCAATTCGTAGACTATCAGCTCGCTTTAAAAAGGACTTCATTAGTGTACAGCGCCACACTACATAAATACAAGAGGGTCATCTGTATACTACTGTGGCTATGTTATGCGTTCAATTATAATTGATTCCATATATGAAATTAAAACATAGTTCAAATACTGCATTTGCATTTCCCTTCTATTAGTATCCGCAATAGATGTAAAGTCGAATACAACTCTCATGTGTATTTCCAAACTCACCATTTGCAGTGTACCAAAGGACCCTTTAGAAAATACAAGTGTAGTGACTCGTTCATGTTCTTATAGATACAGTGTAGCGGTGTATTAATCTACATACACAGAAAACACCGAGGCATACTATTATATATCTATCATATAATAATTATATCGAATGTCACCGCAGCATCGGGTATGACGTAATTATAGACAAGCCATAAAATATTAAGGATTAGAATCGACTATGCGGGTGATTTGCTGAATAAAAATAAAAACGCATGATGTTATAACAATTTATTGTTACACACCTTTTAGCAGATAAAAATTTTTAATGTTGATCTTCAGAGATGGGTGGCAGATGTTACTTCAAACGCAGTACTAGTGGAGTCGGTTTCTAAATGGTAAGTATGCAACACTGAAATGAATGTGGTTATTTTACAAGGGGGAAATGACTGCATTTGAAATACATTTTCTGTTATGGTGGCTAATTACGAGTATAAGCGACAAATAGACGTAAATGGGATTCAAGGTATACAGTATACGTACTATAGAATGATACTATGTTTGCATCGTAATAAAGCATATCTCAGACAAGAACTCCATGTGGCCGCGCACGAACGTATACGATATACGAAATATCACAAGTAAAGAAATTCAAGAGTTTCAGCAATAAAGTCTAGGCAATGAAGTTCAGAGTCGCCGTCTATCATTCGTACATTAATTACAATACAATATATACGACGCCAGAAGAAACATACATGGTAATACAAACATACGGTAACGTTAACAGTCACAGGATATCTCATTACAATATTCGTTCGCTGAACAAGAACTTTAAAAAACTGAAATTGTTATGCGATAACACCCTTACCACCAAGTTTAACATTATTGCTCTGACTGAAATGTATTTCTGGTTATTAAAATATGTAATCCAAATGGTCTACTAGCTGGATATTTTTAACGTGTCATTCATGATACTATATTTTCAGACGCAATTGACACTTCTTACTGAGAAGGATCCAATTAACACCATCAAAACTCACTATAGGGATCACGGAAACCTGGTTCAAACACAACAGATGCATCCAGCTAGTCTTGAAAGCAATCTTACCGACTAACTCTATTTATAAACTTGCCGGTGAACAACGCAGAAGCTTAAATGGTTCTACTATATTATTTTAAAACTGCTCATTGCTCAGCATACACGTATTACTTCTTCCGCCAAAATCATCTGTTCTTACATTTTGTGACATTGCGGTACGATCGCAACTTATATTATACACTTTTAATTTCACCCATCGTTGCATGTATTGAAAACGTTAGGAATATGTTTTATAAAAACACCACTGATTATCAGAGAGATTTCTCGAAGTACAACAATGACAATTTTCACTTTGGCTTAACATGAATAGGTGAATATGTCGAATCAAATGGTCAGGCACTCTTGGCGTTATTTAAGTTTTAATTTATCACACTAGATGAAAAATCGAAACAGGCATGATGTCCATTATTTTAAAGCCGACACAATCAGTTGTATCTATTATTGTTCTATCATCCACGATACATACAATAAAAAACATAATTTTAGAGCTATGAGTGCCCAGGAACTTGCAACTGTAACTATTGACCGGTGATTGTACATCTGCTTGACCCGTATAAATGTAAATATGTAGGGCTGGAAGACAATCAATCTATAAAACAATCATCCGTTGGAGAAAGAGTTGAAGTTAAATTGCATGATTTGATTGGGCGCGTTAAGAGTTCATTAATCAACGTTTCTGTAACGATGTATTGTAATTCAAATTTATATCAATTGACTTTGTCGTATTTCACTATTCAATTGACTTCGTCGTATTCCACTTCATAGCTCGTTCGATTTCCCATAGAAACGCGTAACAAAAATTAACTTAGTTGACCAGACCAGAGAACGAGCTGTCGTGTTTGATTTAGTCAACTGGTAAAGTTTATATTGACAATTCTGCCAAGAAGTAACGGGCTGGCGACGATTTAAAAAAATACATGTATGAATGAATGAATGAATGAATGAATGAATGAATGAATGAATGAATGAATGAATGAATATATAGGAGACGACATAGCTTACATGCTTTCGCAAGAGGCTTAAGACTGTATATCCATACGGCACGATAATATTACGTGTATTTTCTAATACCGCATCAGATCAGATTAACAAAAGATACCGTTTCATCAGACTTTTTATATGACAGATATAATACATGAATTTGAAAAAAAATCAATTATATTTTAAACTACCAATGATTTATTAGCATCAGTTTTATTACCTAAATTTAAAGGCTTGTGGAAGTGCAGTAACAAAATTTAAGGAAAAATGAATGATGTTATGTCTGAATCATATTTATATCTCCCACGACAGACAGTGACCTTTTCTCGTATTCTTGCCTTACAAAACGGCAGTTTAATACAATGAATATATAATGAGATTAATGCAACGAGTAGACATGACAATTACGTTATGAGCGTTCTAAAGGACGGCCTGGGAACAAGCATAGTTTGAAGTTGATAAAACTGTCTGTGATGGACAACTACACTAAATTGTCGATTATCAATGTGTCCTGGTGAATAAAACATAATAGGTTGCTATAGATCAAAAATATGCTGTTGGATTAATAGGGGAATGAGAATATGACAGAACCCCACACCCTCCCCGTGGCTCTCGTTGCGTATGGAAGTTATTTTCACGAGTGATGCGGTGTATCCTACGGCTTTAGCAGCAGAATACACCGCATCTCGAGGGGAAAATATCGTACTTCTAAATATTATTTATTTCTGCGATGTTTCGCAAAACGGTACTTCTGAAAGGACTACTTTGTTTGCTCTCAGACCTCATTTGTATATGGGTTGTGGAAATACCGATTTTGATTTCAGGGAGGAATCAAAATAAACTGCAGTACGGATGAAAAAATAAATTGTATGGTAGTTCATACAAGAAACCTTTTGTTAGCAAAGCTAACGACTTTAATTTTGTGACTTGGCGTTACGTATAATTCAATATCTCAATTAAAGAAGATAATAAATGCAACACATCTTTAAAATATTTCATACATTTCTTTAAAAACGTTGCTTCTTATTTATGTATTGACATGAACTTGTCTCAAAAAACTTAGAATAAATACATGATTAACTGCATAACACCAATATACCTGTACAGTCTTCTAAGCGCGTACTATTCAGTTGCACACAGGTGGTAGTTTTAATATGACTTATCCTATCGCTACAAGCTGCAAGATTAATCGAAAAGAATTGTAGTGAAAATGACACGTTTTTGATCAGTCCAGGAATCTCCAATTAATTGTCGATATCACGTCAATCATTCCGTGGTGTGTAGACAAATTAAGTTATCTTAGATAACAATATATATTACAATGAAATAAGTCCATAACTGGTTTTTTTTTCGTGCTTTTTAATAGAATGTGGGAAAAAGTGTCTTACCTGAGTTGTGGGCAGGAGCTATTATTAATGTTTTGTATAAGCATGGGTCTCCAAACAGTCCGGAGAATTAATAGGGGTATTTCACTGCTCAGAAAGCCTTTGGCTTTGCTATAAAAAATGGTATAAGGGGGAAAATGTTCAAAATTGTATTTAATATTTATAGTAATGTGTGAAATCTTTAAATGGTTTCAGAGAAATCAGGGTATATTTGTTAGTTCCTTCGAAGATTTTGTTTATTGTTGTTGTTTTTTTGTCCCTACCAATTCATTATTTATATTTCTTATTTTTGTTTGATTAGCTGTTTGATTCGTTTAATTGTTTCATAACAGGTTAATTAATTATTATATCAACTGGTTGCTTGGTTAATTTTTTTGATAAATAGTTATTGATGAATTGTATTTTCATCTATTTTGTTTCCTAGTACAGATTTAGAAATATAAATAGTTTCTGTCTGTCAATGACCTTTACAAAGAAGTTCACTGGAATGGCAGGACTGTGGACGAGACTAGTTCAGTAGAACTATTTTCACAGTCCTCATATTTTTGTTATTGTTTTTATCTACTTAACAACTTGTATTTCCATTTTTTCTGATGAAATAATCATATAATTGAGAATTATTTGCCTGTCCTGTTGATGTTAGGCAGAGGTTCATGCTAGGCAGAGGTTCATGCTGAGTCTTTACCTTTTTTTCCTTTTTTATAAATGAGTTGGCTTCAAATTTGCAGACATCAGGGCAGAGGGGTAGGGTTCAGTTATCTCCCGATCTTGTAAACATTCTGTGTAGACGATGTTGTGTTATTTTCTGATTCGATTTTTGGGCTACAGAGGCTGTTGAATAACTTAAGTGAAGACTGTAATGTTTGGAAAATGTCTGTCAATCTTTCCAAGACTAAAGAGGTAGGTATTATTTGAAGTACTGAGAAGTGGTTTTATGATAACAAAAGACTATGTGTTGTTTCATATTATAAGTATTTGGATGTGTTGTTTCATGTCTGTTAAATTGGCCCAGTGATACTAAAATACTTTCCCAACAGGCTAAAAAGTCGATAATGTGTTTACGCAAGCGCATCAGTGAATTAGGCCCCTTGCCATATAAACATTTCTTTAAAATTTTTGATACAATGATTTTTTCCTATTTTAACTTACGGCTCTGAAGTTTGGGGTCACCGGGGTTGTGAAAAACTTGAACGCGTCTAGCACCTTGCATGTAGAATGTTCTTGGGTGTTTCCCAAAATGCAACAAATTGTCAATATTATGGGAGTGTTGGCGTTACAAAATAAACCTTATCACTGCAAAAAAATGCATTTAATATTAGGCCAAGTTACTGAGTATGCCAGCACGTAGATATCCCCGGAAATGTTATGTTATGTTACTTCATCTAGATATGTCCCAGACGAGATACAAACCAAATTGGGTGACCAATGTTAAACAATTATTTATTTTCCTGTAATATGCATGAGGTGTGAGAGTCGCAAGAGGTATCGAACACCAGTAATTTTTTTAACATTTTTGTTTCAAGACTAAAATATCGTTTATATTTAGATGGGCAAGAAGATGTCGCAACTTTGGACAAACTTAATAATTATTATTGTAATTTTAAAACACGGCTTGAGCCCGGGCGTTTTTTTGTTTGCTATTTCTATTCCCTATCATAGGTTTATGCTATATTGTTTCCGTTGTTCTTCTTATTGTCTTAGGATAGCAAGCCTCTGCCCACTCTATGAAAACGTGGAAATTGAAGATGAGTTACACTTTTTGTTGATTTGTCTCTTATTTGATGAATTTAGGAAAACATACATCCCTAGATATTATTTTAGCCCGCCCTCATATGAGAAGTTTTTAACGTTGTTATTGTCTGACGACAGAAATGCATTGAATTTCCTTGCAGCCTTTCTTTTTCATTCCCTTAAATTACGTTATAAACTTTACTGTTTTTGTTACTTCATATTTTATATATAGTTTATGTATTTTGGGCCACAGGTCTTTGATTGCAATAACGACCTTATAACTGGTTAACAGATTGTTTACTTTACATCACTTTAAGTTTAAGTTTAGTAATTTAATGAATGTTTAGTGCACAGCAAGTGTACACACGAATTTACGACTAGAGTAGACTGGAAAAACAGACAAAACCACCATAAACTAGGATATGGACTTACCAACCAATGTTGAAAAGATATTTATGTTTAGAAGTTTTAGTTCAATCACAACAAATTGCTTCAATCATTGTTTCGATAACATTTTTGGAGAAGCTGCTATTATTCTACTAGAACTGAGATCAGCTAATACTTTATTTAAATATCATTATTAATGTGTACATTATCCAGTTAGTATTTAATATGCGTCTATAATAAATCGTTTGTAATTATACATGCACATAATTAATGCGGTCACATTAGCATAATAGTTGAACTAAATCTCTTCATTTTAATGCACAAGACGTAGTGAGCAGTGAGTGTCTTTTTATATTACATCTCCGGAATAAGTTATGTGCATATTCAATGAGGTTACAAGAGCTGTTGATAGTTAATAGTGACCATCTGTTTATCCAGGTGCCTATTATCCATTTAATTAATACGATCGATAAAGAGTTAAACCAAGTTTGCATTATCGGCTTATTCATAATAGATATATGTGAATTAGATATGTACATAATTAATGAGATCATACGACCGACTAATAAGTCAACCAAATCTCTTCATCCACAAGATTTAAAATTTAAGTATTTATAGAAAGTGTGGTCAACTTTTTTCAGGCAATAATAGGAGTTATTTTGCCCATGAAGATTTTTTATGCACTTATCATCATTATATTTCACATATTATACGTCTGATACCGGTAACAATAGATTTCATTTATCGGGACTTGTTTAAAAGCATTACTGATGCGCTCGAATGCTTTCTTTATTTAGGAAAAAATGCGTCATCTTTACGTCACAATTATCTCAGAGTATGGTATTTACGTCACATTAATCTCAGATCAAGAAATGGAGAACAACAGTCAGGCAGCTACCAGTTAATTATATTAATCATTATTGACGATTTTGTTTGTGATACAAAAACAAAGTTTACCGCTATACTGTAATGTAGCGATGGGTGGGGAAAACGTTAAAAGTATACATGAGGATTGCATTTTTGGACACGGTCTACAACTGGTTCAATATATTATACTATTCAGTCTGTAAAACACAGTGTTTTTGTGTTCGGGTAGTAAATATGTTAAAATCATTCGGACTTTTTCCCTTGCTTACACATCGATCGCAGTAGCAATGTAGTGCTTGACTGACATAGAATCACGTCACTTGAAGCGCGGTGGTCGTCGCGCAGCGCGTGTTCGAATTTCATGTAAATAAACAATGTATTTTACACGCGTTGTATACGTCACTATGTGTCCCATATCGAACAGAACGCGAAACGACGACTACCGCCCTTTAATATTGACAAAACTGAGGCGCATCGACCTCTGTTATGCGTAGGTAGATACGATCTTTGCCGTATCATCGTAAAAAACACTTATAATTATGATCTTCAGTTTGAGACAGAGATGATGTAAAATTGATGTATTTTGCGTAATATTGCATGATTGGTGACGCTTTCAACAAGATAAAATCGTTATCTTCGCCGTTCCACTATCTAAGTACATTCACCCTTTAGCAATACAATATTACAAGGTTGAGAAGAAGTCTAAAATGAACGTCAAACAACTGCATTGATAATATGACGTTTATATGACGTAAATAAACAACACGAAATCCGTTGACAGCGTCGATATAAATTAACCTGTAGGCATCCAACAATGAAGAAGATATTTTTGAGAAATTTCACTTTCAAACGCACCTTCCGAATTAAACGACACTACATTCACATTGTAACGTCATTTTGACGTCATAGAAGCACTCCGTCACTATGGCAATACTTTGGCTAACTTGAAAAAATTCCACCACCACTATATCGTATGATCACGAGCCGTTTTTGAATGAATAAATATATTCGATGTTGTATTTAACGTAATTTACTGACATGCCAACAAGTAACAAACAAAAAATAATCTTAATTTTCATATATTTTGTTAATAGAGTTGAACGCCTTCGTGGCAAGGGACTGAAATCCATAAGTGTATCCCCAACTGTCAAGGCAAAATACCACAAATGCCATAATGCAACTGACACGATAACGGATGTAATGCAGTACATTGTTATGTAATGCATTGACCATACATTGTAATGCATTCATAAAATTATCTGACGCATTTACCATATTAAGTTGTAAGTTATGTAGTGTATTCATCATGTTATATAGTGCATTCACCATGATATGTAGTGCATTCATCATGATATGTAGTGTATTCACCATGTTATGTAGTGCATTCATCGTGTTACGAAGTGCAATTACCGTGATAAGTAGTGTATTCACCATGTTATGTAGTGCAATTATCATGTTATGTAGGGCGTTTACCATGTTATGTAGTGCATTCATCGTGTTATGTAGTGCATTCATCGTGTTATGAAGTGCAATTACCGTGCTAAGTAGTGTATTCACCATGTTATGTAGTGTATTCACCATGTTATGTAGTGCAATTATAATGTTATGTAGTGCATTTAACGAGTTATGTAGTGCATTTATCATGCTGGGAAGTGCATTTATCATGTTATGTATTGCATTCACCATGTTATGTACTACATTCACAATGTTATTTAATACATTTATCATGTTATGTAGTGTATTCACCATGTTATGTAGTGCACTCACCATGTTATGTAGTACATTCAACAAGTTATGTAGTGCATTCAACATGTTATGTAGTGTATTCACCATGTTATGTAGTGCATTCACCATATTATGTAGTGTATTCACCATGTTTTGTAGTGCATTCGCCATGTTATGTAGTGAATTTACCATGTTATGTAGTGCATTCAGCGTGTTATGTAGTGTATTCGCCATGTTGTGTAGTACATTCACCATGTTATGCAGTACAAACACCATGTTATATAGTGCATTCACCATGTTATGTAGCGTATTTATCATGATATGTAGTGCATTCACCATGTCATGTAGTGCATTCACCATGTTATGTAGTGCATTCATCGCGTTATGAAGTGTATTCACCATGTTATGTAGTACATTCACCATGTCATGTAGTGCATTCACAATGTTATGTAGTGCATTTAACGTGTTATGTAGTGCATTTATCATGCTGGGAAGTGCATTTATCATGTTATGTAGTGTATTCACCATGTTATGTACTGCATTCACCGTGTTATTTAATACATTTATCATGTTATGTAGTGCATTCATCACGATATGTAGTGCATTCATCACGTTATGTAGTGCATTCATCGCGTTATGAAGTGTATTCACCATGTTATGTAGTACATTCACCATGTCATGTAGTGCATTCACAATGTTATGTAGTGCATTTAACGTGTTATGTAGTGCATTTATCATGCTGGGAAGTGCATTTATCATGTTATGTAGTGTATTCACCATGTTATGTACTGCATTCACCGTGTTATTTAATACATTTATCATGTTATGTAGTGCATTCATCACGTTATGTAGTGCATTCATCACGTTATGTAGTGCATTCATCACGTTATGTAGTGTATTCACCATGTTGTGTAGTGTATTCACCATGTTGTGTAGTACATTCACCATGTTATGCAGTACATACACCATGTTATATAGTGCATTCACCATGTTATGTAGAGCATTTATAATGATATGTAGTGCATTCACCATGTCATGTAGTGCATTCACCATGTCATGTAGTGCATTCATCGTGTTATGAAGTGTATTCACCATGTTATGTAGTGCATTCACCATGTTATGTAGTGCATTCATCTTGTTATGTAGTGTATTCACCATGTTATGTAGTGCACTCACCATATTATGTAGTGCATTCACCATGTTATGTAGTGCATTCATCTTGTTATGTAGTACATTCAACAAGTTATGTAGAGCATTTTTCATGTTATGTAGTACATTCACCACGTTCTGTAGTAAATTTATCATGTTATGTAGTGCATTTACCATGTTATGTAGTACATTCAACAAGTTATGTTGAGCATTTGTCATGTTATGTATGTAGTGCATTCACCAGGTTATGAAGTACATTTATCATGTTATGTAGTGCAAATATCATGTTATGTAGTACATTCACCATATTATGTAGTGCATTCACCATGTTATGTAGTACATTCAGCAAGTTATGTAGAGCATTCACCAGGTTATGAAGTACATATCATGTTATGTAGTGCAAATATCATGTTATGTAGTACATTCACCAGGTTAAGTAGTACATTTATCATGGTATGTAGTGCATTCACCATGTTTATAGTGCATGTATCATGTTATGCAGTACATACGCCATGTTATATAGTGCATTCACTATGTTATGTAGTGCATTTACCATGTTATGTAGTGCATTTATCATGCTGTGTAGTGCATTTATCATGTTATGTAATGCATTCACCTTGTTATGTAGTACATTCACCATGTTATGCAGTACATACACCATGCTATATAGTGCATTCACCATGTTATGTAGTGCATTTATCATAGTATGTAGTGCATTTATCATGTTATATAGAGCATTTCTCATGTTATATAGTGCATTCAGCGTATTATGTAGTGCATTCACTATGTTATGTAGTACATTCAAAATGTTATGCAGTACATACACAATGTTATATAGTGCATTCAGCATGTTATGTAGAGCATTCACTATGTTATGTAGTACATTCAAAATGTTATGCAGTATATACACAATGTTATAAAGTACATTCACCATGTTATGTAGTGCATTCATCAGGTTACGTAGTACATTTATCATGTTATGTAGTGCAAATATCATGTTATGTAGTACATTCACCAGGTTATGTAGTACATTTATCATGTTATGTAGTGCTTTCAGCTGATGTAGTGTATTCACCATGTTATATAGTACATTCAAAAAGTTATGTAAAGCATTGGTCATGTTATGTATGTAGTACATTCACCAGGTTATGTAGTACATTTATTATGTGATGTAGTGCACAATTATTATGTTATGTAGTGCATTTACCGTGCTATGTACTACATTCAACAACTTACTTAGAGCATTTGTCATGTTATGTGGTGCATTCGCCATGTTACGTAGTACATTCAACAAGTTATGTAGAGCATTTGTCATGTGATGTAGCACATTCACCAGGTTATTTAGTGCATTCAGCGTATTATGTAGTGTATTCCTCATGTTATCATGTTGTGTCATACATTCATTATTTAATGTAGTACATTTATCATGTTATGTAGTGCATTCATCATGTTATGTAAAGTATTCAGCGTGTTATGTAGTGTATTCCCCATGTTATGTAGTGCATTCACCATGTTACGTAGTACATTCAACAAGGTATGTAGAGCATTTGTCATGTTATGTAGCACATTCACCAGGTTATTTAGTGCATTCAGCGTATTATGTAGTGTATTCCTTATATTATCATGTTGTGTCATACATTTATTATTTAATGTAGTACATTTATCATGTTATGTAGTGCATTCATCATGTTATGTAAAGCATTCAGCGTGTTATGATGTACATTCACCAGGTTATGTAGTACATTTATCATGTTATGTAGTGCAAGTATCATGTTATGAAGTGCATTTACCATGTTATTTAATGCATTTATCAATTTATGTAGTGCATTCACCATGTTGTGTAGTACATTCACCATGTTATGCAGTACATACACCATGTTATATAGTGCATTCACCATGTTATGTAGAGCATTTATCATGATATGTAGTGCATTCACCATGTCATGTAGTGCATTCACCATGTTATGTAGTGCATTCATCGTGTTATGAAGTGTATTCACCATGTTATGTAGTACATTCACCATGTCATGTAGTGCATTCATAATGTTATGTAGTGCATTTAACGTGTTATGTAGTGCATTTATCATGCTGGGAGGTGCACTTAGCATGTTATGTAGTGCATTCACCATGTTATGTAGTGCATTCATCACGTTATGTAGTGTATTCACCATGTTATGTAGTGTATTCACCATGTTGTGTAGTACATACACCATGTTATGTAAAGCATTTACCATGATATGTAGTGCATTCACCATGTCATGTAGTGCATTCACCATGTTATGTAGTGCATTCATCGTGTTATGAAGTGTATTCACCATGTTATGTAGTGCACTCACCATATTATGTAGTGCATTCACCATGTTATGTAGTACATTCAGCAAGTTATGTAGAGCATTGACCAGGTTATGAAGTACATTTATCATGTTATGTAGTGCAAATATCATGTTATGTAGTACATTCACCAGGTTAAGTAGTACATTTATCATGGTATGTAGTGCATTCACCATGTTTATAGTGCATGTATCATGTTATGTAGTACATACACCATGTTATATAGTGCATTCACTATGTAATGTAGTGCATTTACCGTGTTATGTAGTGCATTTATCATGCTGTGTAGTGCATTTATCATGTTATGTAATGCATTCACCTTGTTATGTAGTACATTCACCATGTTATGCAGTACATACACCATGCAATATAGTGCATTCACCATGTTATGTAGTGCATTTATCATAGTATGTAGTGCATTTACCATGTTATATAGAGCATTTCTCATGTTATATAGTGCATTCAGCGTATTATGTAGTGCATTCACTATGTTATGTAGTACATTCAAAATGTTATGCAGTACATACACAATGTTATATAGTGCATTCAGCATGTTATGTAGTGCATTCAAAATGACAGGTAGTACATTCAACAAGTTATGTAGAGCATTTTTCATGTTATGTAGTACATTCACCACGTTATGTAGTAAATTTATCATGTTATGTAGTGCATTTACCATGTTATGTAGTACATACAAAAAGTTATGTTGAGCATTGTCATCTTATGTATGTATGTAGTGCATTCACCAGGTTATGAAGTACATTTATCATGCTATGTAGTGCATTCACCATGTTTATAGTGCATGTATCATGTTATGCAGTACATACACCATGTTATATAGTGCATTCACTATGTTATGTAGTGCATTTACGATGTTATGTAGTGCATTTACCATGTTATGTAGTGCATTTATCGTGCTGTGTAGTGCAAATATCATGTTATGTAATGCATTCACCTTGTTATGTAGTACATTCACCATGTTATGTAGTGCAAATATCATGTTATGTAGTACATTCACCAGGTTAAGTAGTACATTTATCATGGTATGTAGTGCATTCACCATGTTTATAGTGCATGTATCATGTTATGCAGTACATACACCATGTTATATAGTGCATTTACCATGTTATGTAGTGCATTTACCATGTTATGTAGTGCATTTATCATGCTGTGTAGTGCATGTATCATGTTATGTAATGCATTCACCTTGTTATGTAGTACATTCACCATGTTATGCAGTACATACACCATGCTATATAGTGCATTCACCATGTTATGTAGTGCATTTATCATAGTATGTAGTGCATTTACCATGTTATATAGTGCATTCAGCGTATTATATAGTGCATTCACTATGTTATGTAGTGCATTCACTATGTTATGTAGTACATTCAAAATGTTATGCAGTACATACACAATGTTATGTAGTGCATTCAGCGTAATATGTAGTGCATTTACCATGTTATGTAGTACATTCAACAAGTTATGTTGAGCTTTTGTCATGTTATGTATGTAGTGCATTCACCAGGTTACGTAGTACATTTATCATGTTATGTAGTGCAAATATCATGTTATGTAGTACATTCACCAGGTTATGTAGTACATTTATCATGTTATGTAGTGCAAATATCATGTTATGTAGTACATTCACCAAGTTATGTAGTACATTTATAATGTTATGTAGTGCATTCATCATGTCATGTAGTGCTTTCAGCTGATGTAGTGTATTCACCATGTCATATAGTACATTCAAAAAGTTATGTAAAGCATTGGTCATGTTATGTATGTAGTACATTCACCAGGTTATGTATTACATTTATTATGTGATGTAGTGCACAATTATTATGTTATGTAGTGCATTTACCATGCTATGTACTACATTCAACAACTTACTTAGAGCATTTGTCATGTTATGTAGTGCATTCGCCATGTTACGTAGTACATTCAACAAGTTATGTAGAGCATTTGTCATGTTATGTAGCACATTCACCAGGTTATTTAGTGCATTCAGCGTATTATGTAGTGTATTCCTCATGTTATCATGTTGTGTCATACATTTATTATTTAATGTAGTACATTTATCATGTTATGTAGTGCATTCATCATGTTATGTAAAGCATTCAGCGTGTTATGTAGTGTATTCCCCATGTTATGTAGTGCATTCACCATGTTATGTAGTACATTCAAAAAGTTATGTAGTGCAATCACCATGTTATGTAGTGCAATCACCGTGTTATGATGTACATTCACCATGTTATGTAGTACATTTATCATGTTATGTAGTGCAAGTATCATGTTATGAAGTGCATTTACCATGTTATTTAATGCATTTATCATTTTATGTAGTGCATTTATCGTGTTATGGAGTTCATTTATCATGTTATGTAGTGCATTCACCATGTTATGTAGTGCCTTTATCATATTATGTAGTACATACACCATGTTATATAGTGCATTCACTATGTTATGTAGTGCATTTACGATGTTATGTAGTGCATTTACCATGTTATGTAGTGCATTTAATCTGCTGTGTAGTGCAAATATCATGTTATGTAATGCATTCACCTTGTTATGTAGTACATTCACCATGTTATGTAGTGCAAATATCATGTTATGTAGTACATACACCAGGTTAAGTAGTACATTTATTATGGTATGTAGTGCATTCTCCATGTTTATAGTGCATGTATCATGTTATGCAGTACATACACCATGTTATATAGTGCATTTACCATGTTATGTAGTGCATTTATCATGTTATGTAGTGCCTTTATCATGCTGTGTAGTGCATTTATCATGTTATGTAATGCATTCACCTTGTTATGTAGTACATTCACCATGTTATGCAGTACATACACCATGCTATATAGTGCATTCACCATGTTATGTAGTGCATTTATCATAGTATGTAGTGCATTTACCATGTTATATAGTGCATTCAGCGTATTATGTAGTGCATTCTCTATGTTATGTAGTGCATTCACTATGTTATGTAGTACATTCAAAATGTTATGCAGTACATACACAATGTTATGTAGTGCATTCAGCGTATTATGTAGTGCATTTACCATGTTATGTAGTACATTCAACAAGTTATGTTGAGCTTTTGTCATGTTATGTATGTAGTGCATTCACCAGGTTACGTAGTACATTTATCATGTTATGTAGTGCAAATATCATGTTATGTAGTACATTCACCAGGTTATGTAGTACATTAATCATGTTATGTAGTGCAAATATCATGTTATGTAGTACATTCACCAAGTTATGTAGTACATTTATAATGTTATGTAGTGCATTCATCATGTCATGTAGTGCTTTCAGCTGATGTAGTGTATTCACCATGTTATATAGTACATTCAAAAAGTTATGTAGAGCATTTGTCATGTTATGTAGCACATTCACCAGGTTATTTAGTGCATTCAGCGTATTATGTAGTGTATTCCTCATGTTATCATGTTGTGTCATACATTTATTATTTAATGTAGTACATTTATCATGTTATGTAAAGCATTCAGAGTGTTATGTAGTGTATTCCCCATGTTATGTAGTGCAAGTATCATGTTATGAAGTGCATTTACCATGTTATTTAATGCATTTATCATTTTATGTAGTGCATTTATCGTGTTATGGAGTTCATTTATCATGTTATGTAGTGCATTCACCATGTTATGTAGTGCCTTTATCATATTATGTAATACATTCATCATGATATGTAGTGCATTCGCTGTGTTATGTAGTGTCTTTATCATATTGTGTATTACATTTATTATGTTATGTAGTGCATTTACCATGTTATGTAGTGCCTTTATCATATTATGTAGTACATTAATCATGTCATTTAGTGCATTCACCATGTTATTTAGTGCATTTATCATATTATGTAGTACATTTATCATGTTATGTAGTACATTCACCCTGTTATGTAGTGCATTCACTCTGTTATGTAGTGCAATTGTCATGTTATGTAGTGCATTTACCATGTTATGTAGTGCATTTATCTTAATATGTAGTAGATTTATCTTAATATGTAGTAGATTTATCATGTTATGTTGTGCATTCATCATGTTATATAGTGCATTCACTCTGTTATGTTGTGCATTCATCATGTTATGTAGTGCATTCACCCTGTTATGTAGTGCATTTATCTTAATATGTAGTACATTTATCATGTTATGTTGTGCATTCATCATGTTATGTAGTGCATTCACCCTGTTATGTAGTGCAATTATCATGTTATGTAGTGCATTTATCTTAATATGTAGTACATTTATCATGTTATGTTGTGCATTCATCATGTTATGTAGTGCATTCAGCGTGTTATGTAGTGTATTCACCATGTTATGTAGTACATTCAAAAAGTTATGTAGGGCATTTGTATGTAGCACATTGAGTAAATGTTCCAAGTATGACAATAGCAAACCGAAAATTCGACAACAAACAGCTTACAAAGTTGTGAAAAACAATTGCAAAGTTGGTAGTTTCATTCGGGATTGTTACCTGTGATCATATTAACAAGTCCAATAGTTTAAAGTTCGGAAATGTGTATAAATATTTCGTAAATAGCCTTTAAATTAGGATATTGTTACTCGAAGTATGTAGAGGTCAAAGGTCAATTTTAGAAGGTACTAGTGCAAGCGATATCGATTTTAAAACATCCAAAAACATGAAATAACCGCCAATTCGGCTTAATTTCAAATAATCCATGCTTCTGTGTGGCTGGTGACCGACAACAGTTTAAAGTAAAGCACAATTGGGCGTGGTTAGTACTTGCATGTGAGACTCCATAAGAAAAGGGAGGTGTCTAATTTATTTTTGTGGTTTCATCACACACATGGGAAAGATATAAGGCAACGTTCCTGCATTCTTTCTTACTGTGATGTCTATCATTTATAGTGAAAAATCGTGGAATATTTGTAACTTTTTTAATTAATAAAAAGTGTTCACATTCCGTCTAATTTCAATAAAATTGTTTGATGCCGTCGGCACGTAGTGGGTTTTAAGCTGTTAACACATCGTGCAAAGTTGTTCAAAGTTATTTCAAGTTGTGCAAAGTTATTGCAAAGTTGGTAGATGTATTTGTATATATGTCAATGAATGAATACACTAGCAAATACAAAAAATCAGCAGTAGGTGTTCCTGTGTTTGGTTGTTTCACTTATCTATCTAGCCATCTTTTTGCTGTTCTCAATTGATTTTTTGAAAGTTTTTTGTTCTTGGTTAATTATTTAATATTTAATCTAATGTATACCAAGGGAGCACAAATGATGTTTTTGTTGGTGTGTAAAATTATGCACTTACTTAAGTATAATTAGAGCAAAATTTATAAAATAATATTGAAAACAAACATATTGCAACCATCTCTCTGGATGTATTCTCTTGGGTCACCCACAATGCATTGCATTGTAGGTGTACATGAGGACGCTTCACTCAAACAACCAAACAATGTGGCTGCTGTCATTCAACAACACTCACAGATGAGGCACAGTTTGAATATCTGGTGACTTTCAAGCTGTTGAACATACTACTACTGGAACCTAGTGATCAATAAATGAACAGAGAACGCATGGGTCATAGTACATCAACTTGTAGATTTCATGCAGTGGTATTTGATTGTCTGACTCAGCCAGCAGCTTAACTGCAAAGAACAATGATAATGATAACTGTTGTATAAAAGATTGCTATAAAGACAGCATAGATAGGTAAGTGATACACTTGTTATTTTTTTCTGAATTAAATGTTATTGTAAGACAGACATGGACACCAGTATTTTTTTGACTGTTTTGTTTGAACTGACTCTGTTTCTTTGTTTACTGATTTTCAAAAATGGCGCCTTGAATAAATTATGCAAATTAATTTGTATTTTATTATCATTGCGATGAATAGATTCACTGGGTTCATTCTTTTCTGTCCATAATGATATTCAATTTATATTTAGAACACATTTGTTTTCAGGGTTTTTTTAGATTCATTCTCACAGATTTCATAAAATTACTTTGTAGCTGCTTAAAACAGGATAATTAATTTATTAATTTCAATGATTATACTTTCATTTTCTTATTTTAGTGCTGCCATAGATGGAAAACTATAAAATATATCCAGATATTGACTACTATTGACACATAAAAATATACAACAATGTTTTGAAACAATTAACGTACCGTCGGTACCGTATTATAATGTTTACTTGGAATGACATTTTGTATGACGTTTACATTAATATAATATAATGAGATTTAAAAAAAAATAATTTGATGCAATCTAGATATTATCAGCTGCTGTACTGATTATGTAGAAACACCTACATTGTATTTTTTGTGTTACGAAAAATTGGTGAAATCAGCTATTTGCATATAAACTGAATTATTCAAATAATATAATATTATTTTTGAAAATGTTTTTTTTGCAAATAACATTGTCAAAGGAAAACAGAAATTCTATAGAACTCTGTGGTATTTCTATAGAGCTCCGTATAATTTCTATAGAATTCCGTAGATTTTTTATAGAATTTCATATAATTTTTATAGGATTCCATAGAATTCAAAATGTCTGTTAAATTCTATAGAATCCCGTATAGAATTCCGCAGAATTTTTTTAGAACTCTGTGCAATTCCTATAGAATTCCGTAGAATATCTAGACAATTCATATTTGCTACATTTTGACTACAGGCTGGAACAAATATACAACAATCGAAAATCCAGCGAGATACAGTGCAAACAGAAACGTAATAAAGCATTGAATTCCTTAATGAGCATTGTCATTATTTTCATGTCACACGTGTTCAGTAAAGAGTGGACTGCCGTATAAGCTAATGTGACACGACTTAACAATCATACACATCTAATCGGTTCCACAGAATGGCACAAAATATAAGATGTCCCCATAATGATATGCTCTTTATGAACACAATACGAAATATACCGAAACGAACACATTAACGGATATATAAGTATGTAGACCAAAGTCTGTATTGTACACTGTATTATAGCAAGTAAAATAGCTGGACACGTTAGAACACAAAGTCAGTTTGTTTAAAATAGTATTGTTCCTGAATAATTAGATAACTTTAATATTTTGTTTACTCTATCCAGGCGGCTTCTATGATTATAAATTGAACATGGTATACAAAAATGAACTCAAGTACACTCTACATCAATTAAATTGACTATGTACAAATCACAACTGTTAATTCCGTACTGAGTTTTCGAATGCTACCAATAGATTCTTCAAAGGCAACGATTTATTCCGTGTGTGTGTGTGTGTGTGTGTGTGTGTGTGTGTGTGTGTGTGTGTGTGTGTGTGTGTGTGTGTGTGTGTGTGTGTGTGTGTGTGTGTGTGTGTGTGTGTGTGTGTGTGTGTGTGTGTGTGTGTGTGTGCGTGCGCGTGCGCGTGCGCGTGCGCGTGCGCGTGCGCGTGTGCGTGTGTGTGTACTTGGATTGCTATATGTTGCGAGGACAAAAATACAGATATATACCTACTTCCGAGGACATACACACCTTCCGAGGACCTTTTTCATAGTCCTCGGAAAACATAATTTATATTAATAGTTAATTCGATTATTAATACGTTCTGCGTAGCTTAGGTTTAGTATCGCGTGCGCGTGCGCGTGCGCGTGCGCGTGCGCGTGCGCGTGCGCGTGTGCGTGTGCGTGTGTGTGTGCGTGTGTGTGTACTTGGATTGCTATATGTTGCGAGGACAAAAATACAGATATATACCTACTTCCGAGGACATACACACCTTCCGAGGACCTTTTTCATAGTCCTCGGAAAACATAATTTATATTAATAGTTAATTCGATTATTAATACGTTCTGCGTAGCTTAGGTTTAGTATCGGGGGAAGGTATGGTTCAGTTTATATTAATATTAATATAATTGTACCATACCTTACCCCGATACTAAACCTAAGCTTCGCAAACATTTCCATGTTCAGTCACGGGATATTCAACTCTTGTTTAATTAAACTTAATTAAAATGCAATTCTCCATTGTATTGCATTGTAATTGAGTTTAATTAAACTCCAATTAAAACGCAACCCTATATAGGAACGCGTTTTAATCGAGTTCATATCGCAACTATATTAAAAGTTAATTCAACTTTATTAAAAGTTAATCCAATGAAGTCCTCGGAACATATAGCAATACAAGTATGTGTGTGTGTGTGTGTGTGTGTGTGTGTGTGTGTGTGTGTGTGTGTGTGTGTGTGTGTGTGTGTGTGTGTGTGTGTGTGTGAAAGGTGCCCACTGTGGACATTTTTTTTGAATATATACTAACTTCTGAGGACATACAAACCTTCCAAGGACCTTTTTCATAGTCCTCGGAAAACATAATTTATATTAATAGTTAATTCGATTATTTTGCGTAGTTTAGGTTTAGTAAAACGGAAAGTATGATACAATTTATATTAATATTACTATAATTGTACCAAACCTTCTCTTTTATTAAACCTAAGCTTCGCAAATAGTTCAGTCCCAGGATATTCAACTTTTATTTAATTAAGGTGTCGATGCACCATGATTTATAGGAATTTTAAACAATAAATTACACTACTAACAAATACGTTAATTTTGTCATGTTATATACCATATATCATGTTACCAAGCGCATTTTGTCAGCTTTTCAACAGTATGATGCATTTTTTGCAGGTTGCTAACGATATTGAAAATGGGTTGAAAATGTCCGTTTTTGGTTAAGTTGTGTATAAAACTATTTAACTTTCGAACGCATATGTTTATCGAATGGCAGTTTGACTTGTTTAAAACATATGTTCACTAGGATTATAGAACAAAAGTTTGTAGTATTTCCATTGAATAGTTTTTTCACAGTGCCTTCTAAATTGACATTTTTAAATTGACGCGTAATTAACGATATTGCCGATTGACAATGCGGTTACTCTTTTTCTTCTCGAAACAATAAATGCACACGACGCACATTGAATGTGCCAGACCGAAACAATTGTTCCTGAAAATTTCAAAGGAAATGACAAAATAGTCTGGGAACTAAATAGTTTCGAAGGACCTGGTTGAAGTCGAAAATGAAGTTGGGATAATCGCCATTTTGTTTTAATTTACGCGAAACCACGAATGTCGATTCGCGTACCTTTTGGACACCGTCGAAACACCACGAAAAAATCGAGTACCGCAACTTGAACAACACTGTTTTTAATAAAAAAAATTAAATCTGCGCAAATCTACTTGTGTGAGCGTTTTTGTTCTACAAAACGCGGAGTTTGCGAAACTGTCTTCGTGAGCTTCTGATGTCTCGCTTTGTTTATAAAGTCAACAGTGGGTGGAGCTTGTACGCACATGTATGCAAATTACCGATCAGCTGATTGTTTATACCGCCATGATAAATCCGACTCGCCAGGGGCCCGGGGTAAAATCCGACTCGCAGATGTCATAATAAAAATAAAATAGCGTTAATTGACTATGACAGTGTATACTATGCATCACAATAGTATTGTCTCCGTAATTTCTGGGAAAATGTTGTTATTGTTACTCTTCTGAGAGCTGACAGAAATTCTTGCTCGGCTGTCTCCTCGCTATTTGAAGCCACAATGGCGGCGTGTTTTTTTTTTGTATGGGGGAGCGGAAATTGGTGGGGGAAGTCCAATGAAACTTGACAATTTGATGAGCGCCTGGCTTCTTTGCCGATCGCACTCATTCTCAGAATTTTCTATCTCTTAATCTCGAAATGTTTTGCATTTTATTTTGATGAAGTCAACTCCACAGCTCGACGTTCAAGCATCTGAACTCGAGAAAACTCCCCCGTCTTGTCATGCAGGGTCAAAGTTCATTTCCCACAGAGTGCACAGGTCGCGGCTTTCTCCAAGCATTCGTTTAGGGACATTCGGTCGATTATGCCCAGAACTTCAGAATCTCTTCTATTGTATTTTCATTACGTCCCACTTTTTTCGGTTGTACAGATGTATGATACCGTGTCTGTCTCATGCATACTAACAATCGCGTATTCTCTTTGGTTATGATAGAAACCACGGTATGGTTCCATCAGTAACATTCTTTTTTCCTCTATCATAGTGTCCGTCTTTCTTTTCCGGACCTGTTCTCCTTTTTACTCCGCGTGGCATTGCTGTATATAATGTACTTGGTCTACAACAATAATACGGTTTTAATAATTGTTTCCTCATTGTATAGAAAGCAACGCACTCAAACATATAGTGAAATTCATCACCAATATAATTGCCTGGGCATAAGATACATATTCAATCACGAGTAGCAACATTTTGATAGGGACCAGTCATAATAGGTAATCTATGATTACGACATCTAAATTTACATAACTGTATACGGTGAGCTGGATCAAGGTACATAAGGTATTTGAAATGGACAACAAATTTGTAATAATTCTGTAATTTGTACACAAGAAATTTTCGTGCATTTCAGAATTCCAATTTTACGTATAAATATCCAATAAACGAAATTTCATGCTTTGTTTAAGCCATGTTCTATTCACGCGTGTCTCGCTCAGCTAAAGGTTCGACATACCAGACTTGTCAAGTATATCCTTGATTTTTGTCATTCTAATGGGTTTGTATATACCTCTATCATACAAAGATGTCATTAAATTATACAATCTATGAGATAGTTTACGTGATTTATTATGAATAATATTACTCCAAAATTGCAGCATTCTGTTTTCAACAAGCATAGCAAGTCGAACCTTCCCAAGCTCACCATAAATCATACAATTTGCAGTACTTATGTTTAAATTAAGTAGTCGTTTGCAACATTTCAGATAAAACGTTTCTAATTGAGTAAGGTCGGAATAACCCCATATTTCACAACCATGTCGTCAGCATAAAATAAGGTGAATAAAGTAAGAAATATTTCTATATCCACATCACTCAAATGAGATTTAATTTCATTAGCTAGAAATGATAACCCATTGCAACGCTCACTAATGAACTATTCAAAGTCATTGATGTAAATAGCAATATTACCCCAATACTACATTTAAAGAAATCAGATTTAAACCCGTCATTAATAATGCATGATTTAGCTTGTTAGTAAATATTATATATGACTGAAACCCGTCATTAATAATGCATGATTTAGTTTGCTAGTAAATATTATATATGACTGAAACCCGTCATTAATAATGCATGATTTAGCTTGTTAGTAAATATTATATATGACTGAAACCCGTCATTAATAATGCATGATTTAGCTTGTTAGTAAATATTATATATGACTGAAACCCGTCATTAATAATGCATGATTTAGCTTGCTAGTAAATATTATATATGACTGAAACCCGTCATTAATAATGCATGATTTAGCTTGTTAGTAAATATTATATATGACTGAAACCCGTCATTAATAATGCATGATTTAGCTTGCTAGTAAATATTATATATGACTGAAACCCGTCATTAATAATGCATGATTTAGCTTGCTAGTAAATATTATATATGACTGAAACCCGTCATTAATAATGCATGATTTAGCTTGCTAGTAAATATTATATATGACTGAAACCCGTCATTAATAATGCATGATTTAGCTTGCTAGTAAATATTATATATGACTGAAACCCGTCATTAATAATGCATGATTTAGCTTGTTAGTAAATATTATATATGACTGAAACCCGTCATTAATAATGCATGATTTAGCTTGTTAGTAAATATTATATATGACTGAAACCCGTCATTAATAATGCATGATTTAGCTTGTTAGTAAATATTATATATGACTGAACCCCGTCATTAATAATGCATGATTTAGCTTGTTAGTAAATATTATATATGACTGAAACCCGTCATTAATAATGCATGATTTAGCTTGTTAGTAAATATTATATATGACTGAAACCCGTCATTAATAATGCATGATTTAGCTTGTTAGTAAATATTATATATGACTGAAACCCGTCATTAATAATGCATGATTTAGCTTGTTAGTAAATATTATATATGACTGAAACCCGTCATTAATAATGCATGATTTAGCTTGTTAGTAAATATTATATATGACTGAAACCCGTCATTAATAATGCATGATTTAGCTTGTTAGTAAATATTATATATGACTGAAACCCGTCATTAATAATGCATGATTTAGCTTGCTAGTAAATATTATATATGACTGAAACCCGTCATTAATAATGCATGATTTAGCTTGTTAGTAAATATTATATATGACTGAAACCCGTCATTAATAATGCATGATTTAGCTTGTTAGTAAATATTATATATGACTGAAACCCGTCATTAATAATGCATGATTTAGCTTGTTAGTAAATATTATATATGACTGAAACCCGTCATTAATAATGCATGATTTAGCTTGTTAGTAAATATTATATATGACTGAAACCCGTCATTAATAATGCATGATTTAGCTTGCTAGTAAATATTATATATGACTGAAACCCGTCATTAATAATGCATGATTTAGCTTGTTAGTAAATATTATATATGACTGAAACCCGTCATTAATAATGCATGATTTAGCTTGTTAGTAAATATTATATATGACTGAAACCCGTCATTAATAATGCATGATTTAGCTTGCTAGTAAATATTATATATGACTGAAACCCGTCATTAATAATGCATGATTTAGCTTGCTAGTAAATATTATATATGACTGAAACCCGTCATTAATAATGCATGATTTAGCTTGCTAGTAAATATTATATATGACTGAAACCCGTCATTAATAATGCATGATTTAGCTTGCTAGTAAATATTATATATGACTGAAACCCGTCATTAATAATGCATGATTTAGCTTGCTAGTAAATATTATATATGACTGAAACCCGTCATTAATAATGCATGATTTAGCTTGCTAGTAAATATTATATATGACTGAAACCCGTCATTAATAATGCATGATTTAGCTTGTTAGTAAATATTATATATGACTGAAACCCGTCATTAATAATGCATGATTTAGCTTGCTAGTAAATATTATATATGACTGAAACCCGTCATTAATAATGCATGATTTAGCTTGCTAGTAAATATTATATATGACTGAAACCCGTCATTAATAATGCATGATTTAGCTTGTTAGTAAATATTATATATGACTGAAACCCGTCATTAATAATGCATGATTTAGCTTGCTAGTAAATATTATATATGACTGAAACCCGTCATTAATAATGCATGATTTAGCTTGCTAGTAAATATTATATATGACTGAAACCCGTCATTAATAATGCATGATTTAGCTTGCTAGTAAATATTATATATGACTGAAACCCGTCATTAATAATGCATGATTTAGCTTGCTAGTAAATATTATATATGACTGAAACCCGTCATTAATAATGCATGATTTAGCTTGCTAGTAAATATTATATATGACTGAAACCCGTCATTAATAATGCATGATTTAGCTTGCTAGTAAATATTATATATGACAGAAACCCGTCATTAATAATGCATGATTTAGCTTGTTAGTAAATATTATATATGACTGAAACCCGTCATTAATAATGCATGATTTAGCTTGCTAGTAAATATTATATATGACTGAAACCCGTCATTAATAATGCATGATTTAGCTTGCTAGTAAATATTATATATGACTGAAACCCGTCATTAATAATGCATGATTTAGCTTGTTAGTAAATATTATATATGACTGAAACCCGTCATTAATAATGCATGATTTAGCTTGCTAGTAAATATTATATATGACTGAAACCCGTCATTAATAATGCATGATTTAGCTTGCTAGTAAATATTATATATGACTGAAACCCGTCATTAATAATGCATGATTTAGCTTGCTAGTAAATATTATATATGACTGAAACCCGTCATTAATAATGCATGATTTAGCTTGCTAGTAAATATTATATATGACTGAAACCCGTCATTAATAATGCATGATTTAGCTTGCTAGTAAATATTATATATGACTGAAACCCGTCATTAATAATGCATGATTTAGCTTGCTAGTAAATATTATATATGACTGAAACCCGTCATTAATAATGCATGATTTAGCTTGCTAATAAATATTATATATGACTGAAACCCGTCATTAATAATGCATGATTTAGCTTGCTAGTAAATATTATATATGACTGAAACCCGTCATTAATAATGCATGATTTAGCTTGCTAGTAAATATTATATATGACTGAAACCCGTCATTAATAATGCATGATTTAGCTTGCTAGTAAATATTATATATGACTGAAACCCGTCATTAATAATGCATGATTTAGCTTGCTAGTAAATATTATATATGACTGAAACCCGTCATTAATAATGCATGATTTAGCTTGCTAGTAAATATTATATATGACTGAAACCCGTCATTAATAATGCATGATTTAGCTTGCTAGTAAATATAATATATGACTGAAACCCGTCATTAATAATGCATGATTTAGCTTGCTAGTAAATATAATATATGACTGAAACCCGTCATTAATAATGCATGATTTAGCTTGCTAGTAAATATTATATATGACTGAAACCCGTCATTAATAATGCATGATTTAGCTTGCTAGTAAATATAATATATGACTGAAACCCGTCATTAATAATGCATGATTTAGCTTGCTAGTAAATATTATATATGACTGAAACCCGTCATTAATAATGCATGATTTAGCTTGTTAGTAAATATTATATATGACTGAAACCCGTCATTAATAATGCATGATTTAGCTTGCTAGTAAATATTATATATGACTGAAACCCGTCATTAATAATGCATGATTTAGCTTGCTAGTAAATATAATATATGACTGAAACCCGTCATTAATAATGCATGATTTAGCTTGCTAGTAAATATTATATATGACTGAAACCCGTCATTAATAATGCATGATTTAGCTTGCTAGTAAATATTATATATGACTGAAACCCGTCATTAATAATGCATGATTTAGCTTGCTAGTAAATATAATATATGACTGAAACCCGTCATTAATAATGCATGATTTAGCTTGCTAGTAAATATTATATATGACTGAAACCCGTCATTAATAATGCATGATTTAGCTTGCTAGTAAATATTATATATGACTGAAACCCGTCATTAATAATGCATGATTTAGCTTGCTAGTAAATATTATATATGACTGAAACCCGTCATTAATAATGCATGATTTAGCTTGCTAGTAAATATTATATATGACTGAAACCCGTCATTAATAATGCATGATTTAGCTTGTTAGTAAATATTATATATGACTGAAACCCGTCATTAATAATGCATGATTTAGCTTGCTAGTAAATATTATATATGACTGAAACCCGTCATTAATAATGCATGATTTAGCTTGCTAGTAAATATTATATATGACTGAAACCCGTCATTAATAATGCATGATTTAGCTTGCTAGTAAATATTATATATGACTGAAACCCGTCATTAATAATGCATGATTTAGCTTGCTAGTAAATATTATATATGACTGAAACCCGTCATTAATAATGCATGATTTAGCTTGTTAGTAAATATTATATATGACTGAAACCCGTCATTAATAATGCATGATTTAGCTTGCTAGTAAATATTATATATGACTGAAACCCGTCATTAATAATGCATGATTTAGCTTGCTAGTAAATATTATATATGACTGAAACCCGTCATTAATAATGCATGATTTAGCTTGCTAGTAAATATTATATATGACTGAAACCCGTCATTAATAATGCATGATTTAGCTTGCTAGTAAATATTATATATGACTGAAACCCGTCATTAATAATGCATGATTTAGCTTGCTAGTAAATATTATATATGACTGAAACCCGTCATTAATAATGCATGATTTAGCTTGCTAGTAAATATTATATATGACTGAAACCCGTCATTAATAATGCATGATTTAGCTTGCTAGTAAATATTATATATGACTGAAACCCGTCATTAATAATGCATGATTTAGCTTGCTAGTAAATATTATATATGACTGAAACCCGTCATTAATAATGCATGATTTAGCTTGCTAGTAAATATTATATATGACTGAAACCCGTCATTAATAATGCATGATTTAGCTTGCTAGTAAATATTATATATGACTGAAACCCGTCATTAATAATGCATGATTTAGCTTGCTAGTAAATATTATATATGACTGAAACCCGTCATTAATAATGCATGATTTAGCTTGCTAGTAAATATTATATATGACTGAAACCCGTCATTAATAATGCATGATTTAGCTTGCTAGTAAATATTATATATGACTGAAACCCGTCATTAATAATGCATGATTTAGCTTGCTAGTAAATATTATATATGACTGAAACCCGTCATTAATAATGCATGATTTAGCTTGCTAGTAAATATTATATATGACTGAAACCCGTCATTAATAATGCATGATTTAGCTTGTTAGTAAATATTATATATGACTGAAACCCGTCATTAATAATGCATGATTTAGCTTGCTAGTAAATATTATATATGACTGAAACCCGTCATTAATAATGCATGATTTAGCTTGCTAGTAAATATTATATATGACTGAAACCCGTCATTAATAATGCATGATTTAGCTTGCTAGTAAATATTATATATGACTGAAACCCGTCATTAATAATGCATGATTTAGCTTGCTAGTAAATATTATATATGACTGAAACCCGTCATTAATAATGCATGATTTAGCTTGCTAGTAAATATTATATATGACTGAAACCCGTCATTAATAATGCATGATTTAGCTTGCTAGTAAATATTATATATGACTGAAACCCGTCATTAATAATGCATGATTTAGCTTGCTAGTAAATATTATATATGACTGAAACCCGTCATTAATAATGCATGATTTAGCTTGCTAGTAAATATTATATATGACTGAAACCCGTCATTAATAATGCATGATTTAGCTTGCTAGTAAATATTATATATGACTGAAACCCGTCATTAATAATACATGATTTAGCTTGCTAGTAAATATTATATATGACTGAAACCCGTCATTAATAATGCATGATTTAGCTTGCTAGTAAATATTATATATGACTGAAACCCGTCATTATTAATGCATGATTTAGCTTGCTAGTAAATATTATATATGACTGAAACCCGTCATTAATAATGCATGATTTAGCTTGTTAGTAAATATTATATATGACTGAAACCCGTCATTAATAATGCATGATTTAGCTTGCTAGTAAATATTATATATGACTGAAACCCGTCATTAATAATGCATGATTTAGCTTGCTAGTAAATATTATATATGACTGAAACCCGTCATTAATAATGCATGATTTAGCTTGCTAGTAAATATTATATATGACTGAAACCCGTCATTAATAATGCATGATTTAGCTTGTTAGTAAATATTATATATGACTGAAACCCGTCATTAATAATGCATGATTTAGCTTGTTAGTAAATATTATATATGACTGAAACCCGTCATTAATAATGCATGATTTAGCTTGCTAGTAAATATTATATATGACTGAAACCCGTCATTAATAATGCATGATTTAGCTTGCTAGTAAATATTATATATGACTGAAACCCGTCATTAATAATGCATGATTTAGCTTGCTAGTAAATATTATATATGACTGAAACCCGTCATTAATAATGCATGATTTAGCTTGTTAGTAAATATTATATATGACTGAAACCCGTCATTAATAATGCATGATTTAGCTTGCTAGTAAATATTATATATGACTGAAACCCGTCATTAATAATGCATGATTTAGCTTGCTAGTAAATATTATATATGACTGAAACTATTTACCATTTATATGATTAGAGATTAATTTGGACCATAGAGAGGTCCTATCAATAAGATAAAAAGCTTTTTTATAGTCTATGAATGCACAGTATACCCGTTTTTGAAACTTGGTGTATAGATGAGCTAATACGCAGGTGTGATCAAGTTTCAGATGAAATCTATACATATTAATTACCTGATTTGCAAGATAATTAGTTAATATATGGTTGTTTCTTGACTTTCCACTGATATATAAAGAACCATTCATTATATATTGGTGAAACTTGGTACATAGATGCTGACGCACAGATGTGATTAGATTTGACTAAAAATCCATGCATATAATTAACCCAATGTGCATAATGATTAGTCAATTTTTGGCTTTTCATCACATTTCAATGAAACTCGCATAGATACATACATAGGACAATGCACAGACAGATATGAGATATTAATTACCTAATTTGCATAATTAACCAATTTTCGGCTTTTGATAATCACCAATATTGTATTCAATATTAGTGCCCTCATAAGTAAAATATGCTAAAAGTCAAATTTCTGAAAATAAAAAACCCACATGTTGATCAAGATCAGTTACCTAATTATGTAATAAATTTAGCATATACAATGTTAATTAGAAACCATGGCGGACCGCAATCAGAATTGATAATTTATGACGGTATTGTTGATTTATTCTTAGCGATTTTTCGATTTTGAAAAAAAAAATATATTTTGGATTTTTCGGAAAACAACCAGATTTGCTCATTTTATGAGGAAATCATTGAAGCCCTATTTTCGGCGATATTTTGGAGTTTCTTAGACCCTCTCATTCATATCTCTAATCCTAAAGTCCGCAAACGGGTTGTGCGTGCGTGCGTGCGTGCGACCGTCCCTAACCCACACATGCTTGAGCCGATCAAGTTAAACCTTCACACGTACATTATACATAATATCGAACATATACACATGCATTTCTTTCCATGTTCTGATACATGATGGTTGAATGGTAGCCCATTGTAAAGCCAAAATGAACTAAAATCACACATTTTCACTATTTCGAAATCGAATCTCAGCTGTGTCTGGACGAAATTTGTTTTGAACTTGGTACATACAGAATGGGATTTTGAAGATGGCCGATTTATAGTCACGTGAAGCCCCCAAAACGACTGAAAACCACACATCTTCACCATTCTGAAACACGATATCAGTTGTGCATGGGCGGACTTGGGTCAAACATGGTACATGTTGAAAATAATGGGACTTTGATGCACACCATTTTATTCTGCAGATGGTGTACAAAATAACAAACTGGTGACCACATGCAACAGAAAATATTCTCTCTTGTAACCAGAGAGGGAACAACCAACACACATTTACGAAAACGTGATGGATTATTTACGTTACTATATGTAATATTATGTTACATGTAGTAATGTAAATAATTCATCACTAAATATGCCATGTTTGCATTTTAACACCACACTGCGAAAACGGAAGCAGGCGTGGGAACCCACGCAGACTCAAATTTCTTTGTTCCTGCATTACAATTTGTCCACGTAGTGTGAATTCATGTGCCAGCAGGTGTGAACTGACTTCTCGCCAATGCTTAAATGGGGAGGGGGGAAAGGGAATAGGGTGGACGTTGGGACGTCATACTAGATGCAGGTCTTGACGGATTGTTGCGATAACCTAGCAAAGGGTGTATCACGTGTCTTAATATTAAAGAACATCGAAGCTCAACTCCAGAAACTTTGTCTGACTACATGGGTGTGTGAATGACTTCAGTGTTCAGTGAGAAAAAATCGTTTCATAGAGGATTAAAAAAATGATGAAATAAAACTTATTACAAATATCCTACTAGTCACCACAACTCTCGATTATCAGAGCCGTTTTGAAGTATAAAATTCATGCAACTACAATTGAATTCGTCAATAAAACTGGAAGCTAAAATGAGAAACAAAGATAAAGCGTTGTCAATCGAATTGCTTAAATTAGAAGAGAAAATTAATAACCAAAGAGAAAGAACCGCTTAAGGAAATTAGAAACTGCTCTAAATTTGGAAACGAATGCTATGTATGGTTTCTTTAATATTTTCCATTGCTAGATCCCACAAAAATGAAAAGTTATGAAGGCCTCTTCCTTAAAGAAATCACCTCAAAATAAAACACCGGGTGGTGATGGGCTAGCACCTGCATTGTACCTTGCATTTTGAGCTGAAATTGAGGATGCTCTGATATCCTCTCTAAAATGAGGTCACGTACCTGGATCGATGTCGGATATCCCAGCATTGGTCACATAATATCATACAAACAGTTTACAAATAAATATACTTTTTAACATGAGAGAGTTTATTTCATGCAATTGCAAGATCATGAAGGTAAAGTTGCTGGCAAATGGTGCAAGTGAACAGATATAAAGCATGGAATGGAAGGATGCAGGATAAGCAAATCAGACAGATTGAGGAAAAATTCGGAAACTACCATGTAGAACTACAATGCAGGACAAAATGAGAAATTTTCAGTTTAAAACTTTACATCGCAATCTTACCACAAATTATTACTTTTTCCAGAATAAACGTATAACTAATAATGAATGGTAAATATTGTAAACAGAAGGAACAATAAAGCACATATTTTAAGAATGATTTGGAAATTAATTCAAAATTGCTGGAATTTTAAAACTATAGAAAAAAAGTCGTACACTAATATCGGAGAATATATTTTTTTAAGAATCACAGAAGAAGCTACTCTATTGAATAACCTCAATTTAATGTCCACACACTTCTATGGACGATATTTACAGCGAATGTTAGTTTTTTACTCATTGTGTTATTTGTTAGGTTATCTGAAATGACGTCACTGAATGGCAACAAAATGCCGCGAAAGGGCAGATACATGGCCAAGGGGCCACCTGACGGTGGCTGCGGATGGATGGTTGTTACTTCTGCTGTCTTAGTTGTCAGAGGGATACAAAATTCAGCTGAAGTTTTTTCGCTGTGCTTTTGGTTTATTTCCGACAAGGAGCTGGTACCACATCATGGATGTCAGCTTCTATATCCGCAGCCAGTCTGTGTATGCGTAAGTGTGGAACCCATGCTGTCATTGTTTCTAATTACTTGTCTATATCAGCTCTGAGCCCACAACATAAATGAAAAGAGATGTATTTTTTTTTAATTTCCTGACATTGTTTCATAATTAGGTACATTCGCATTGTACATCGCATTGGACATTGCATTGTTGTCTTTGTTGGAGGACTATGAACATCCACCTCCATAGTCATTAGTGCATTTTCTCAGAATATTCTTTTTATAAGTGTTACATTCGGTTTCTGTACAGGTGAGTCTGTGAGCTATATAAAACAAACGTGGCATTCATTTTCCACATATAGGTGATGTAACCCTATAGAACTTATCTGTATTGTAATTTGTGTGCCCGCACGTTATTCTAATATTTCCTCTAAAAAGTTTACATCAATCAATCTCTTTCTTTGAATAACCAGGTGTTGGATTTGATCTAGCTCGAGTTACTGCTGTCGCTATGTTTGGGAAGTACTTTGCTAGCCGGCTTTCCGTAATCTGAACTGGCAGTGGAGCTTCCATGATCTCGCCGTTACTCAGATCATTAATCAATGTCTATAGATGGAGAAGATCGTTCATTATTCTGAGAGGCATTTCGTTGCACATGTGTGTGAGTGGGACTCTTTTGAGACCAATTCATTTTCTTGACGATAACGAACACTGTGAGGACGAACATATATCTGATAGTAGGCGTAAGGAAACGTATCCTAGTTATGAGGATAAATCAAAGCTATCATGTCTTCGTATGGGAATCAATGGCATTATGACATTTAAATTATCACTGTTGAAGAATCGCATGTTTGCCATGTTGTTGGTAAGCAATTTCTTCTTTGGACTCGGAATTAATATTCCTGTAGTACACATAGTGAAGGGAGGTCAGAACGTTGGCCTTGACCATGCTGACACAGCATTCTCACCATCGGTCTTAAAATTTTGCATGACGTTTGGTGCTCTTGGCCAATGGTTTGTTGTCGACGTATTACACTTGTGCAAGATACGACCATTTGCGGCTTCAACCATTATATATAGACTAAGTACTTTCATGTAAACTCTCAAGTGCTTACGGTTTAACACTTCCTTTTATTGGAATGGCAGAACTAAGAGGATCCGTAGTTACAGGTAATGATACAACTAGTCTACCCCGGCTATGATAATGTAGCATTTGTTGACTAATTGAGACTCTGTTGCGTCATGAATAATATATCAGAATTCATCAAATCAACATTAATAGATCAATGGGTGTGGTCCGAATCGACAATCAACTAAATTGTAATTTATGACGTGTAATGCATATTTATTGTCCATTACAGTTTATAATTGAATTATTGACAACACTCCTGGAATTTACACGAGAGAGCAAAATAAACAGTTATCTGACTCTAAGGAGGAAATCGTGTTGTTCATTAGGTACACCTATATAAGACAACATATGTCTATTATAGTACATTCCATCCTTACCTAGGTGTATTAGATGACACATTTGGCTTCATCAGAGACATGAACAACTGTTATTCGTTGGTAAACCAGATTATTGGCTGACATTGATCGTTCTGGCATATCAAATTACCTGACAATGGCTGTCATGCAGAACTAATCAGTGACAGGTCATCTGCACTCTACGCGGAACCTACATTAAGGGAGCCTACATTACGATCCACGATCTATATTAATATATGAAATTAATCGATTTTGAACGTATTTCATCTCTCTTAGTGTATTCCAACTTTTTCTATGTGTTATATATGTATACTGCTATATTTCTATATTATTATTTGTTTTACAAGATACATGTACAACTACAATGGGAATTACAACGTTTCATTTTATCAGAGTGGTGCTAGCGTCTTGCTGAGCGCCGTCATCCTGCTGATTAGTCAGTTTGTGTGGTTAGGAAGCAAAGTAAGAGAGGCTATATTAGACCGAGAAACGGATAATGACGAAACGATCAGCCATGTTTTGGAAATCAAAGAGGGTTATGTGGTACGTTACTTCCCTATGAAACAAGTTGAAATTCAAGCGCAGTCTGAGGACTTGTCTGATATTGATGATGACGAGTGTCTCGATTGTGTTGGGGCTATACACATCGAGAAAGACAGTATATAGCGTAAAGGCATATTATGAACACATACCTTTTTTTTTAAATATATACTTTGATTGTGTCACTTGCATTATAATATTTAAAATGTTTTATACTCTGTACTCTGTTTTAAACTCAATACCCTATAGACAGTGTTAATCAAAGCACAATTGAATAACAAAGATCATTATACTCCATGTTTACGAAGCTTAGGGGGTAAGTATGGTAGTTATGTAACATTTAGTGCACCATACATTACACCTGTCACGCTTTCGTCAATTGGTGAATATTATTGAATGAAAGTCGCCACAAGGAAACAATGAAACACTGCGTTTCAAAGAACGGAATTTACTTTGATCTTAGCGGTTCACGATGAATCAACAAGATCGTACTCATCTTGATTTGCACACACCTGAAGCAATAATAATTCAGGACCGATAAATGGTTGTGAAAACACACACACACACACAAACACACACACACATACAAGTGTAACCGTACTTGTGACGCCACACATTGGATTAACTTTTAATAAAGTTGCGATATGAACTCGATTAAAACGCGTTACTATATAGGGTTGCGTTTAATTGGAGTTTACGTAAAATCAATTACAATGCAATACAATGTATAATTGCGTTTTAATTAAGCTTAATTAAATAAAAGTTGAATATCCCGTGACTAATCAAAAGACATTTATGCGAAGCTTAGGTTTACTAACGGGGGAAGGTATGGTACAATTATATTAATAGTAATACAAACTCTACTATACCTTACCCCATTACTAAACCTAAGCTTTGCAAACTTAACTTAAATTCGATTAAATATTAATATAAATTATGAAACATTCTACTTGTACAAAATACTCCACTTTGTTGGTGTGTATCCGGACCACTGACTCCACTATTACTTTTACACACGCACGCACGCACACGCACACGCACACAGAGACACACGCACGCGCACGCACGCACACGCACACGCACACAGAGACACACGCACACACAGACACACAGACACACAGAGACACAGAGACACACGCACACAGAGACACACGCACACGCACACACACACACATACAGGTGTCCCATGAATTGTGGAGCCACCATTGAATTAACTTTTAATATAGTTGAATTAACTTTTAATATAGTTGCGATATGAACTCGATTAAAACGCGTTCCTATATAGGGTTGCGTTTTAATTGGAGTTTAATTAAACTCAATTACAATGCAATACAATGGAGAATTGCACTTTAATTAAGTTTAATTAAACTGGAGTTGAATATCCCGTGACTGAACATAGAAATGTTTGCGAAGCTTAGGTTTAGTATCGGGGTAAGGTATGGTATAATTATATTAATATTAATATAACGTGAACCATACCTTCCCCGATACTAAACCTAAGCTTCGCAAACCTGACTTAAATTCGATTAAATATTAATATAAATTATGAAACATTGTGGAGCCACCAATTTGGGGATCCACTTGTACAAAGGGCTTCACTTTGTTTGTGTATGTCTGGTCTACAGGCTCCACTTCTACATCTACACCAACACACACACACACACACACACACACACACACACACACACAGACACAGAGACACACACACAGACACACACACTGACACTGCTATAACTCCCATTGTGTGCTTCGCACATAGGAGTCCACAATGTATAGCTGTATATATGTAGTATTGTAAATACCGGTAGGTGAAATAAAAAAGGTGTCAGATTCCGCTTTTTTGGTTGTCCACATAATTTATTCTAGATGAGTCTCCTCTTCAGTCTCAGCCAAATTGCTTTGATGCAGTTCCTAAAGATCAATATACATATTGAGATATTAGTGCAATGTTTTCAAATGATTTAAGAAAATGGACGGATTAGGTTGGTTTACATCATGTCATGTAGAACAATGATCTTTCCTCATATATCATATACCTACCAAACAGGAAATGGCGGAATTTAGATGCTACACTGTACAATTTAAACTTTTTATACAAGTGCAAGTGTCTGTTTACACAGAATATTTAGTGTTTAATGCACTACGGCCCTGCAAAAGAATGGCCAAGTGATGGATGGCTCATAGACGGTGTTTTAAAGTGGTCGCGTATGATCAGCCATGTACATCAAATCTATGTAGGTTTGTGTGTACATAAAGTTTGTTGCATGTGTTCCTGGTATAATGCAGCCCCCCCCCCCCCCAATAGGGGCTATGAGTTTGATGTTTCTGAACTTTGTCGGTAATTTTATTGCATTCTAATCAGAATGAATGAAACTATGTATGTGAAACGACTAACAACAATATACATAATACATTTATAAATGTGCTTCAAATGTATTCAAAATATAATTTTTAGCTACAAAATCACTTTTTATTCAGTAAGCAAAATACAAAAAAGTTCCATATTTTTACCACTTTATAAGTTGGAAACATGTAATATTAACATCAATAATCTATGTGAATTATTGTATTAAATACATTTCTTGTAGACAATAGAGGTCTTAACATTTTTACCCTAACTGTGTTACTTTGTTGTGACTTTTCAGTGATTTTATATGATTTCCTGGGAATTTTACGACTTGGACAAAGACATTTCAACAACATTGCAACACCATAATAATTCTACGTTTGTCGCTATTTAGTTTTTGACTACTGAATCTTCATCCAAATCGAAAATGACATGAACATAGATCAAAGTTGCATCCTACACCATATAAATCAAAAGAAATACCTTTATCGCCCAAATCAAGAGCAAGAATTCTGTGACCAAAGCAAAATAAAGCAAACAGAACATCGCAGTTTCATTTTCATTGCATTTGGCAATAAAGAAATAAAACAAAATAAGAAACCACAACATCTGCAAATATACACACATTATAAACATTTCCATCTGTTATATACTGCATGTTGATGAGCATATTGAATTATAAATTAACATTAACCGAAACATTGTTTTGAAAGCAGTGTGTCTACGATCAAAATTGTAAGCCAGTATACTGTATAATTGTGTGTTCATTCTAAAGAGATGCACTTCTAATAGAACAATTACAGTTACTATAATAAAGCATGTCTATACTGACCATTAAATCATAATTCAAATTGTCCATTAACAGGTAGCTACTGTGTTCGCACTTAAAATATTTACAAAGACATTATTTGAACAAAAGATTTTATTTGGGGGTTACACTAGAGCTGATACCCCTTCCAGGTGTATAACAGTTTAAATGTTGTCACTCTTGAGCCTCTTGCTTGATGCTAATTTTTTCGTATTCACAGCTGTTAATTTTAACAATTTTATTTGCAAAAGACACTTTCAGAAATTTTATTCAAATAATTCAGTTTATATGCAATACTTTGTTTTTTTAAATGTGTGAGAATAAACTAAAAAAACTAAAAAATAGTTGTGTACTAAATATAAATTGAATATCATTAAGGAAAGAGAATTTATTAATTGTAATGTTAATTAAATACAAGTTAATTTGCATAATTTATTCATGGTGCCATGCTTGAAAACCAGCAAACAAAGAAATAAATTCAGTTGAATCAAAACAGTCGAAAAAATACTGTCTATGTCTGTCTGACTCAATTACATTGTCTTATAATAACACTTAATTCAGAAAGGAAATAACACATGTATCACTTACCTATCTCTGCTGTATTTATAGCAATCTTTTATACAACTATTAGCTAGCTTTGTCATTGTCCGCTGTAGTCAAGCTGCTCGCTGCGTCAGACAGATTACCACTGCATGGTTACACTGTTTTTCGAGAAAAAAAAAGTTATCGCTACTCCGTAATAACGGGATAAATATTGTTTTTTTTTCTCTTTTATTTTACCAGAGCGTGGCTCTAATAAGCTTCCGTAAGTCACATGCAGTGATTAGATATTTAAGAAATTGTGCAAAATCGTACATATTCCAATTTTAGTTTCACATTTCTCTGTTGTGCTTGACATACTTTGCATTACCCACTTCTGTAAATTCCACTCCTTGACCAACAACAAATTCAACGTAATATATGGCATGATAACAGTTTTCAATTGCTTCCTGCTTTTAAAAACCTGTTTTGACAGTTACAGTAAAACATGTCTCGCTGGTTTGAAATCGTACCAAACTCGGTAGAAAGTTTCTTTTTGAATCCTAGCAGTAATGTTCCATTACAGTGGAGACCCAATGGACAACATTTGTTGAATGTATGTTGAATTAATATTTTATACCAACAAGAGATGTTGGGTTTTAACAGAATATGGAATGTAAATCAACACATTCAAACAAAAAGTATATGAATGTGCGGAAGTGAACTTGTAATGATTCGTCATACACTTACACTGAAATTACATTGTCACCATACACTGTGAACAAATAACAATTAATTTGTTCAAGTATTATGCGGTCATTATATGTATATTTTTGAAATGTCTTCCATGGCAATACGTGTTGAGTGGGGGGGGCACTATTAACGTCAGTATATATTACCGCTACTGGTATTTTTACAGCCACGTACAAGTAGTCAAGACCTATATGCAGATAGGTTAAGGAATCAACACATAGATACGTTTAATTGTGTTAATGTCTCTTTCATAAACACATGTATACAAAATATATTCGGAGTGATAAAACACATTTTGGGGTGTTGTTTATTCGTTTTAGAAACAACCCCAATCATAAACAGAATACATATAGCTTGAAAATTTGTACCTCGAATTATAAGGAGATTAATTTTAGTAATATAATACTTAAAAGTACTCATTCATTCACTAAATCTTTATAAAAATATGATATGTATAAACATATATCTTTTAAATATAAAAAAAACATTTCTGTAAATAGTATAATGCCAGTAACACAATCAAAGTATATATTTGTAAACAAAAGAGGTATGTGTTTATAAATATACCTTTATGCTATATACTGTTTTTCTCGATATGTATAATAGCCCCATGACATTCGAGACAGTCGTCATCATCAATATCAGACAAGTCCTCAGACTGCGCTAGGAGTTCAGCTTGTTTCTTAGAGAGGTAACATACCACACAACCTACTTTGATTTTCAAAACATGGCTGAATGTTTTGTCACTATATGTTTCTATGTCTAATATTGCCTCTATTATTTTGCTTTGTAACCACAAAAACTGACTAATCAGCAGGATGACGGCGCTCAGCAAGACGCTAGCACCACTCAGATAAAATGAAACTTTGTAATTTCCATTGTAGTCGTACAGCATGTATCCTGTAAAACAAGTAATAGCAATATGCAATTATAGCAGTATACATAGATAACGCATAGACAACGTTGGGATACCCTCAGAGAGGTGGAATACGTTCAAAATTGATTAATTGCATATATTAGTATAGGTGGTGGATCGTAATGTAGGCTTCTTTCGTTCCGCTTAAAGCGCAGGTGACCTGGCACTGATTAGTTTTGTCTGACAGCCATTGTCAGGTAATTTGATATGCCGGGAAGATCACCAACGGATAACAGCTGTTATCTGAAGCCAAATGTGACATTCAATACACCTAAGTACTGATGGAATGTACTATAATAGACGTATTTTGTCTTGTATAGGTGTACATAATGAACAACACGATTTCCTCCTTAGAATCAGATAACTGTTTATTTTGTTCTCTCACGTAAATTACAGGAGTGTTGTCAATAATTCAATTATAAACTGTAATGGAAAATAAATATGCATTACACGTCATAAATTACAATTTCCAATACATAATTTGATAAGTTAGTTGATTGTCGATTCGGTCCACACCTATTAATTTATTAGTGTTGATTTGATGAATTCTGATATATCAATCATGACGCAATCGAGTCTCAATTAGTCAACAAGTGATACATTATCATAGTCGGTGTAGACTAGTTGTATAATTACCTGCAACTACGGATCCTATTAGTTCTTCCATTCCAATAAAAGTGTTAAACCGTAAGCACTTGTGAATTTCTTCTGTTCCACGACGACTTTCTCCACTACGGAATTCAAGGAAGCGAACACTCCTCTAGCTAAGCCCATGGTCGACAAGACTGCACACATAGAAGTAAAGTCGTGTGCAAGAGTTAACAACAAAGTACTTAGTCCATCGTATCTTACAAAATTGTAATACGACGACAAACAAACCCTTGGCCACGAGCAGGAAAAAAATCATGCAAAACCCTAAGACCGATGGTAGGTACGCAGCATCAGCATCGTCAAGGCCGACATTCTGACCTCTCTTCACTGTGTGTACTACTGGAATATTATTTCTGATTCCAAAAAGGAAATTGTGGTGTCGTCTGCAAAACCAGAATATTTCTGTGCAAGAGAATGTGGCAGCTTAATGCCATTTTTTTATCATTTGCTCGAATGGCATTAGCTAATAATTCAATTGCAATGACGAAAAAAGCAGTAGACAAAGGGCAAGCCTGTATGATATCTCTTGACAATTCATACTAACCGGTGGAGTGACTATTATTAGCAGCGTAACTTTCAATGTCATTATAAAAAACTGTAACCCATTTTATGAATGATTCTTCAAAGTTGAACTCAACCAAGGTACAATTCGAGTGGTAGCCCATCACCACCCGGTGTTTTATTTTGAAGGGATTTTTTAAGGAATTGTACACTTCAATTTTTGTAAAGAGTTCTTCATAAATCTTCATTTTCGTTGGATCTAGTAATGAAAAATTAACCTTATTAAAGAAACCATACATATCATTTGTTTCCAAATTTAGATCAGAGCTAGTGTACAGTAAGAGTTTCTAATTTCTGTTAGCAGTTCATATCAGGGGGTACTGTATACATTATCTTCTTATTACCTACAATAATTGCTTGATAGTTTCCTTTTTTGAAGTTTCTATTTTCTGAACTTAGAACATATTTCGTATTTTTCCCCTTTTTTGAAACCAAATTAGGCGTGACTGAACTGCATAAGCCTAATTTTTGGACAAATTATGTTATCAAGTGGGTCTTTACTTTATATTGTATTTCTTTTCTAATTTAAACAATTCGATTGACAACGATTTCTCTTTGTCTCTCATTCCAGCTGCTCGTTTTCAGCCGAATTCAATTGTGCTTGCTCGAATTTTAGACTTTAAAAAATTCGAAACGACTCTGATCATCGAGTGTTGTGGTGTCCTGTGGGATATTTATAATAAGTTTTGTTAACTGTAACCAATTACAATGTCGAGTATTATTAATTACCACACCATTCTCACTAAACTTTCGAAATATAGTGCAAATATGATTCCCTTCCTTTTGCCATATGACATTTTCCACACACATTTGTTTTAATCTATCTATTCTGAATAGGCATGTCTCTTATGCATGATTTTTGGTTCATTTAGTGATGAATTAATTAAATTACTACATGTTTTCTAATATTACATGTGGCAACGTACATAATCCATCAAGTTTTGCATGTTTTACTCTCGTAATTGCGTGTTGGTTGTTCCCTCTCTGGTTACCAGAAAGAATATTTGCTGTTGTACATAACAAAGGAGCTCAGCACAAAACACATAAGAAAGTTTATCGACTTAAAGTAGGAGACGCAATTATATATTTATTTATTATAATTCATTACGTGATGTACACGTAAAGCAAGGTGGTCACTAATCGGTCATTTTGAATCATACAAATACAAAATACAAAGAGATCGCGTGACTGTATATCGGCCATATTCAATCACATCATGAAACAAATGTGATGTTTCACCATTATTGGCCCAGGCATGTCGAATATATCCGGATATATGGAATATATTCGGGACTGCAATGTATAATGTATGATGTGTGAGTGATGTTTAAACTTGATCGACCGAGCATGTGAGGGTTACGTCTGGATACAGACGTCCGTATGCACGCACGGATGTCAAACTCTTTTTTTATCAAAATCGTAAAAAAAATATTCGCTAAGAATAAATCAACAATACCGTCACAAATTATCAAATCTGATTGCAGTCCGCCATGGTTTTTGATAAACACTGTATATAGATAATTATTGCAGCATTACTACGCATGCCTGTTTTATTCATTTTAGACTAAATTTGAATAACTAGCTAAATGATCTTGATCAACATGTGGGTTTTTATTTTGAAAAATTTGAGCGATAACAAAGGTAATTACGTGTTCACTAATAGTGAATATAATGTCGGTGATTCAATGAAATGCGCTTTATGCTGAAGATGCAATGTGCATTAGTCCGTTGACAAGAGTCTAATATTCACAAACATGTTGATGATTCACATACACCGTTTGTATACCACCAAACCCACTCATAACAAGTAAATCATTTAAAGACATATCTCGTCTGTTCATGACGAGTTGTCAAGCATATTCAATTAAAAAACTCAGTGACTTGGAGTACAATTTTGTCAATATTTAACGGTATAGTTACACCAATTACGGGACAATCGAAATTTAAATGTTTGAATTTTATAGCTTTAATCGATATTACAAAGTTTGAAATTTTTGAACAAAAATCTCTTTGTCATCTTTCACGCATTAACAATATTAACAAAGCCGACGCCGATAGTACCCCTATCATACCTTTTTGCCCTTCATATCATTATTACGGGAAGGCAAAAATTAAAACAATCAAATTATGGGGAATGTGTAATTCTAGGCTTTTATTACGACGAATGGGCGATATACTGAAATAGATTGATTGGTTAATGACCACATGGTAATGCGCAAGACATTCTCTGTAATTGAATACACATTACACTACTATCATATACATATAGATGTTTTCCTGAAAACTGGCTTTTAGGAGAATACGATCGCGACTATGTACACGTATTCAATTACTCAAAGATTTAGCCTGCGGAACAACTCGAACAAATATAAGTCAGTCTGAAACTGTAGCAATTGGTTTGGAAAATAATGAGCAACAAAACGACATGACTTACGCAATATATGGCTCCAATAATTTATAAAGACGTATCGAATAACAAATATGAGAACTTCCTTCGTTACTTGAAACAAACTTGTTTTGCTGGCCAATCATTGGTGATTTGAATGGACCAATTGCGATCGAAATTAAGTTTGCCCGCCACTTACCAAAGGTCCTTTTTAAGTATATAATGTATGTATAATCTTATGTTCAATAGAAGATTAGTTGTCTCTACGCAATAAACGTTGTCGCTGTTTCCTATTGTACTGGTTGTGTATGTTTGGTAAGTGTCAAGAGTACGAATATTCTATTCATGATCATGTAGCCATAGGCGACAGAGGGGAAAATATCCATAGTTGGAATTTTTACAAAAACGTTCAAACACATCTAATGTGCGCCTTCATCGTTTCAATTGCCTCCTGCCTTTCGAGTAGCCCTGCATTTAGAACTATCGATTATGTTACGGGGGTTATGAACATACATTCAGGCCAACCCAAGTGGATATAGAGGGGGATAGCCTGACTCTATGCTCTTAACCTCCGACATACAGCCATGTACACAGGCTTACCTTTCGGTCAGCTAGCTTTCACTGCTTTTTCATTAGGAGAGTGAAACCACAACTTGTGAAACTGTAAAATCAAAATATCGAATGAGAGCTGTCTTCAATAAGCCAGATGAAGGAACTGTCTCAGTGTTTAATTACAAATACGCGCTAAAACAACGGTGACATTTGCGATGACAGTGTGGTAGGATGTCCGAATTCGGATTGAATGTATTGACATATATTACTTAGATTTTTCCATGAGAATTAGGTGACTAAACACGTTAACGACAGGGTATATTGGTATAAACCCTTCACCGGTTGATATGTTAATCGGCTCTTGGCTCTTAGGAAAGAAATCTATACCGATCCGATGATTCGCCACTGGCGGGGTCTCTTTCAATACAACCAACACACACTTGAAATACATGACCTTCAAGGTGATTGCCGAACTCAGCCGGTGGTAGAACTCGGCCAACGGTCGGACTCGGCAAGGTTATGTGGTGATGGATTTGTCGTTGTAGATTTCAGTAACGCAGCAATTGCTTTGTCATTTGCTAACAAGGTACAGACTGTCCGAGTCATAGATCTGAAAGATCAAATGCATCAGGAATCACAAAATGGCTACAAATTAATACATTATTTTTGTTCTTTTTACTTAGCAGAGGCATACGGTTGCTGATGTAATGTCTGTTTTTTGTAAACTTGCGTCCTGACACCGACAAGAGTCATTCGATTTATTGAAATCAACAACATGTCAGAGAGCCGGTAGCGTTGCTGGGCAGATTGTAGATTTCTATTTTCTATTTGTTGGACTTAAACTTATGTCGCTGAAATCGATAACAAAACAGTCATAGGAGTTAATCAAAAACATGACAGTGAAACGGTACGTCACTGGTCGTGTTTTGTAGCAGATATAGCAGATGACAATCAAATGCCACCACATATGAACACACGAAACAGACATGGAAGGTGATAATTGTTGACTATTGACCGCTTCACATTCGGCTATTTTCACCTAGCCGAGTTAGAATCTGACCAAGTTCGACTATGATCTCCGTCAATCGGGGTCGTTTACTTGGTATGTACAAATTGCTATATACAAAAAAACAATAAAGATACTTAAGAAATTACAAATAAGGTGGAACAAATCACGTGACAATACAATGATAATAACGGCAATAAATATCTTAACAGTTAAACAGAATAATCATAAAGTCATCGGGGTCACGCCAAGGGCACGCTATTCGTTGCAACATGCCCGTGTGATTGAAACTAGGTCATGGCGTGACGGGCGGGGAATACATCATGGGAAATGAAAAACCGTCTAACACAAACGGAACCGAATCTATCCCTTACGAAAAAATGCTATAGATTATTCTATTGAAGTGTATAGAATTCCTATTCAATAGAAATATCTATAGATAATAGTGCAATGTGTTCAAATGATTTAAGAAAAGAAAATAAGTAGGTTGGTTTACAACATGTCATGTGGAACAATGATTTTTCCTCTAATCATATGGCGAAATCTAGATGCTACACTGTACCATTTAAACTTTTTATACAAGTACAAGTGTGTGTTTACAGAGAAAATTTAGTATTAAATACACTACGGCCCTGCGAGAGAATGGTCAGACGATGGATGGCTCATAGACGGTGTTTTAAAGCGAGCGCCTTTGATTAGCGGTGTACATATATGTAGATTTGTGTGTACATAACGTTTTTTGCATGTGTTCCTTGTATAACGCCCCCCAATACAGGGTAGGAATTTGATGCTTCTGAACTTTGTCGGTAATATCATTGCATTCTACTCCGAATGAATGAAACTATGTATCTGTAATGACTATCAACGATATACATAATAGATTGATAAAATGTGCTTTAAATGTATTTAAAATATATTTTTAAGCTACAAAATCACTTTTTAATACAGTAAGCAAAATATAAAAGTTCCATATTTTCACCACTTTATAAGTTGGGAACATCAAATGTTAATATCAATAATATGCGTGACTTATTGTATTAAATACAGTTCTAACATATGTTACGCAGTAATTGCAAAAAATAACGACAACATTTACAGACAATATAGGTCTTAACATTTTAACCTACCTGTGTTACCTTGTTGTAGCTTTTCAGTGATTTTATATGATTTCATGGAAATTTTACGACTTGAACAAAGACATATCCACAATATTTAAACAATATAAATGTTTGTCGCTATTTTAGTTTTTGACTACACATATGCAGGTTCAATTTTGTGAATGTCTCCTGCCTAAACATGTATACAAAAGATATTCAGAGTAATAAAACATGTTTTTGGGTCTTGTTTATTCGTTTTATAAACAACCCTCATTACAAACAAAATACATATAGCTTGACAATAATAATTTATACCTCAAAGCTTAATTTTAGTAATATAATACTTAAAAATACTCATTCATTCATCAAATATTTGCAGTTTAAAGCATAATAAAAATATGAAATGTATTAACATATATCTTTTAAATATAAATGTAAGTGCAAAACATTTATATAAATATTTTTATGCCGGTAACACAATCAAAGTATATATTTGTAAAAACAGTATGTGTTTATAAATATGCCTTTATGCTACATACTGTCTTTCTCGATGTGTATAGCCCCAACACATTCGAGACAGTCATCATCATCAATATCAGACAAGTCCTCAGACTGCGCTAGAAGTTCAGCTTGTTTCCTAGGGAGGTAGCGTACCACATAACCCTCTTTGATTTCCAAAACATGGCTGATCGTTTCGTCATTATTCGTTTCTGTGTCTAATATAGCCTCACTTTTTTTGCTTCGTAACCACACAAACTGACTAATCAGCAGGATGACGGCGCTCAGTAAGACGCTAGCACCACTCAGATAAAATGAAACGTTGTAATTCCCATTATAGTCGTACATGTATCCTGTAAAACAAGTAATAGCAATATGCAATTATAGCAGTATACATATATAACGCATAGAAAAAGTTGGAATACCCTCAGAGAGGTGGAATACGTTCAAAATCCATTAATTGCATATATTAATGTAGGTCGTGGATTGTAATGTAGGCTTCCTTCATTCCGCTTAGAGAGTGGCCTGGCACTGATTTGTTCGGTCTGACAGCTATTGTTAGGTAATATTCTAGTATAAAAGTTTTTCATTTTTTTGATGAGGCCAAATTTATCATCTAATACAACTGTATTAGTTAGAATGCACAAATTCCAAAAATGTCGTTAATAATTAGACTTTTTGAATCATTACCTGCAACTACAGGTCCTATTAGTTGTGCTATCCCAATAAAAGGAAGTGTTAAACCGTAAGCACTTGTGAATTTCTTCTGTCCCACGACGACTTTAACCACAACGGAATTCAAAGAAGCGAACACTCCTCTAGCTAAGCCCATTGTCGACAAAACTGCACACATAGAAGTAAAGTCGTGTGCAAGAGTTAACATCAAAGTACTTAGTCCATATATAATGGTTGAAGCCGCAAGTGATCGTATCTTGCACAAATGTAATACATCGACAACAAACCCTTGGCCAAGAGCACCAAACATCATGCAAAATCCTAAGACCGATGGTAGGAATGCCGCATCACCATGGTCAAGGCCAACATTCAGACCTCTCTTCACTATGTGTACTACAGGAATATTAATTCCGAATCCAAAAAAGACATCGCTGACCAATAACATGGCAAACATGTGATTCTTCAACAGTGATAATTCAAAGAAGTTCATAATGCCATTGATTTTTGTACGAAGACATGATAGCTTTGATTTATCCTCATAACTAGGATACGTTTCCTTACGCCTACTATCAGATATATGTTCGTCTTCACAATGTTCGTTATCGTCAAGAAAATGAATTGGTCTCAAAAGAGCCCCACTCACACACATGTGCAACGAAATACCTCCCAGAATAATGAACGATCCTCTCCATCCATAGACATTGATTAATGATCTGAGTAACGGCGAGATAATGAAAGCTCCACAGCCAGTTCCGACCACGGAAAGCCCGCTAGCAATGGCATGCCTTCTTTTAAAATACTTCCCAAGCATAGCGACAGCAGGAACTCGAGCTAGACCAAATCCAACACCTGTTTTTTTCAGAGAAAGAGATTGAATCATGTAAAATTATTTGTTGGGAAATATTAGCTTGACACAATTTCGTGCAGGCCCACAAATTACAACACAAATAAGTTTTATAGGGTTGCATCACCTATATGTGGAAAATGAATGCCACGTTTGTTTTATATAGCTTACAGACTCACCTGTGCAGAAACCGAATGTAACACTTATAAAAATAATATTCGGAGCAAATGCACTCATGACTATGGAGATGGATGTTAATAGTCCTCCAACAAAGACAACAATGCGATGTCCAAAACGATTTGCTAACGCCGCTGCGAATGGACCTAATGATGAAACAATGTTGCAAAGTTAACTGTCAGGAGATTTAAAAAAATTACATCTCTTTTCATTTATGTTGAGGGCTCAGAGAAGATATATATAGACAAGTAATTAGAAACAATGACAGCATAGGTCCCATACTTACCCATACACAAACTAACAGCGGATATAGAGGCTGACATCCATGATGTGGCACCAGCTCCTTCTTGGAAATAATCCAAAAGCACGGCGAAAAAGACTCCAACTGAATTTTGTATCCCTCTGACAACGAAGAGAACTAGGAAAGCAGAAATAACAACCATCCATCCCCATCCACCGTCAGGCGGCCCCTTGGCCATGTATCTGCTCTTTCGTGGCATTGTGTTGCCATTCAGTGACATCATTACAGATACCTGAACAAATAATAAAAAATCACAATGAGTGAAAAACTAACATTCGTTGTAAATATCGTCCATAGCAGTGTGTCAACATTAAAATGAGGTGATTCAATAGAGCAGATTCTTCTGGGATTCCAAATAATATATTCTCCTAAGTTAGTGCTTCTTTCGTTTTAAAATTCCAGCAATTTTGAATTAATTTCCAAAATATTCTCAGAATAGGTACTTAATTGTTTACAATATTCACATTCATTATTAGTTGTACGTTTGTTTTGGAAAAAGTAATAATTTGTGGTAAGATTGCGATGTAAAATTTTAAATTGGAAATTTCTCATTTTCTCTTTCATTGTAGTTCTACATGGTAGTTTTCGAATATTTCCTCAATCTGTCTGATTTGCTTATCCCGCATCATTCCATTTTTGGATTGATACCGGACTCTCATACCGTACTTTGACCAATAAATTGGAAAAATTAACATGTTTTCACTGTAAAATTAAGACCAGAGGTACTGCTTTTTAATTGTTCACATGCATTATCTGCATCATCAGCAACTTTACCTTCAGGATCTTGGAATTGCATGCAATAAACTCTCATGTGTTAAAAAGTCTGTTTTGATCTTATATTTATTTGTAAACATTTACGTATGATATTGCTGTTACACTGATGACCTTTGCATTCTACTCCATGACTTAACCACTGTCTATAAAAGAATGAACTATATATCGTTTATTCTACAAAATTTCCGATTTCACATCAACCGGGTTGTGATAGCTAAATTCCATCCAAAATGTGCAATATCATAGTGAAAAACTGGCATAGAAATTTGAAGCCACCATATTTCCAAAAATAGTCTCAAGAAGCATGTGTCCCGATAATGCGCATTGTATATTCATATAAGTTTGAATACCTAGTTTTGTAATTCTAAATCATTCACTCTCAAGCCACCATTTTCCTTTCTGCATATTAAGGTATTTTCGACCTAGCTTCTTTGATGTTTTAAATGAAATTAAGACACTATTCTTCATAAGGTGTGCCACAAAATCTTAGCTGAGGTTACTGTGCCAATTAGGGCCAGGTCACGTAATCTCCATATTTTCATCTTTTCACATATCTTTTGCAGTTTGGAATGTGAATTTAGTTCGAGATTTTTGGTTGTATTACGCCACATAATTATTCCAAGACGTCTAATTGTTTTTGCAAAATCCAAGACCTCGTCGTTAAACTCCCCCAAAATTGAAAACAATGACAATGTCAAGTATTATTAATTAACACTATTCTGACTAACATTTAGAAATATAGTGAAAATATGATTCAATTCCTTTGTCATATGAACATCTTTGCTTACAACATTTCTTTAATTCTCCATGTAATGTCTGGCCATTCTGTGCATGTTTTATACGTCTGTTATCTGTCAGCCCAAAGCTAAATCAATAGGATAAACAGCCAATTGAGTGGTTAAGGTGTTAAATATAAATTAGAGACTAGTAAATCAAAATCTGAATAGGCATGTCTCTTATGCATGCTTTTGGGTCCTAATAGTACATGTAGCAATGTAAATAATCCATCAAGTTTTCCTTGTAAATGCGTGTTGTTTGTTCTCTCTCTGGTTACCAGAGAGAATATTTGCTGGTGTACATAACAAAGGAGCTCAGCACAAAACACATTGAAAAATTTATCGGCTTAAAGTAGGGGAAGCAATTATATATTTATTTATTATAATTCATTACGTGTTAAACACAAGAGATGTAATTATGTATTTATTATAATTCATTACGTGTTGTACGCACGAGATGTAATTATGTATTTATTTATTATAATTCATTACGTGTTGTACGCAAGAGATGTAATTATGTATTTATTTATTATAATTCATTACGTGTTATACGCAAGAGATGTAATTATGTATTTGTTCATTATAATTCATTACGTGTTGTACACAAGAGATGTAATTATGTATTTGTTCATTATAATTCATTACGTGTTGTACACAAGAGAAGTAATTATGTATTTGTTCATTATAATTCATTACGTGTTGTTCACAAGAGATGTAATTATGTATTTGTTCATTATAATTCATTACGTGTTGTACGCAAGAGATGTAATTATGTATTTATTTATTATAATTCATTACGTGTTGTACACAAGAGATGTAATTATGTATTTGTTCATAATTCATTACGTGTTGTTCACAAGAGATGTAATTATGTATTTGTTCATTATAATTCATTACGTGTTGTACACAAGAGATGTAATTATGTATTTGTTCATTATAATTCATTACGTGTTGTACGCAAGAGATGTAATTATGTATTTATTTATTATAATTCATTACGTGTTGTACACAAGAGATGTAATTATGTATTTGTTCATAATTCATTACGTGTTGTTCACAAGAGATGTAATTATGTATTTGTTCATTATAATTCATTACGTGTTGTACACAAGAGATGTAATTATGTATTTATTTATTATAATTCATTACGTGTTATACACAAGAGATGTAATTATGTATTTATTTATTATAGTACATTACGTGTTGTACACAAGAGATGTAATTATGTATTTATTTATTATAATTCATTACGTGTTATACACAAGAGATTTAATTATGTATTTATTTATTATAAATTATTACGTGTTGTACACAAGAGATTTAATTATGTGTGAAGTTTGTCATGGCATGTGTAATATTAGGATCAGGAACTGCATTCTATGAAACAAAGTGGTCACTTCGGTCATCGGTCATTTTTAATCATATCAGGAAAATAAAATGGTGGGCATCAAAGTCCTATTATGTTCAACATATGTACCATGTTTGACGCCCATGCACGACTGAGATGGTGTTTCAGAATGGTGAAAATGTGTGGTTTTGAGTCATTTTGGTAGCTTTACATGACTGTAAATCGGCCATTTTCAAAAACATCATGAAACAATTATATATATGATGTTTCACCTTTATTGGCCCAGGCATGTCGAATATATAGAGTATATCTGGAACTGCATTTTTTGAAACAAAATTTGCCGCCAGTCGGCCATTTTGAACTTGATTCAAAAAATTAAATTATGTGCATAAAATTCCCATTCTGTATGTACTAAGTTCAAACAAATGTTGTCCAGAAACAGATGAGATTCAATTCGGGAATAGTGAAAAATGTGTGACTTTTAATGTATTGTTGGCATTACAATGCGCTACCAATCAACCATCTTGTAACGGAACGTGAAACAAATGCATGTGTATATGTTCGATATTATGTATAATGTATAATGTATGATGTGTGTGTGAGTTTTAACGGTCATGCGCATGCACGCACGGATGTCAAACCCTTTTTCGGATATTAGGATTAGAGTTATGGATGAAGGACTCTAAGAAACTCTTATCAAAATAGTTGCTGAACATTCCGTCATAAAATGTGGAAATCTAATAGAGTCCCACTAAAAGTAGTTCTTTCAAAAACAAATCCAAATATTTTTTTATCAAAATCGATAATATATTCGATAAGAATAAATCAACAATACCGTCACAAATTATCAAAACTGATTGCGGTCCGCCCATGGTTTCTGATAAACCATGTATATACATAATTATTAAAACATTATTACGCATGACTGTTTTAGTCACCTTGAACTAAATTTACATAATTATGTAAACAATCTCAATCAACATATGGGTTTTTATTTTGAAAATATTGACTTTCACACAAAATGATAATTATGTGGTATTATTAGTGTGAATACAATGTCAGTGATTGAATAACATGCTTAAAATACAATGTGTATTATTCATTATTATTTATTAGACAAGAGTCTACCATTCCCGAACGTTTTGAAAATTTACACAGACCGTTATGTATACCAAAATCACTCTAACCAGTGAATCATGTTCAAGTCGACACTGATAGTGTCCCCTACCTATGGAAAGCCGTACGGGACCCTGCTGCGTCAATTTAAATTGCATGGTAAAACATATAGCTTCCAAATTATGCTGCTTCTTCCACAAAAATGCGATTTTCGATGTCTACGTTTACCAATTGTAGTAGTAGCAATCAGCACAAATATGGAAAGCCGTACGGGACCCTGCTGCGTCAATATAAATTGCATGGTAAAACATATAGCTTCAAAATTATGCTGCTTCTTCAACAAAAGTGCGATTTCCGATATCTACGTTTACTAATTGTAGTAGTAGCAATCAGTGCAAAACTTATTCACTATCGTCGCTAATTAATTAGCAGTTGTCGCAAAGCGAGCTGTAGTAGTCGCGATTTAACGGGAGATGATTTGTAGAAGTCACTAACACACTACAGCGTATTTGTCGTTGACGCGGTTCCTTAATTTATAGACGACGACACTTCATTTTCCAAGTTGTCGAAGCAAACAAGTCCCCCTAGTAGACGACGCAACTTGCACTTTTCAAGTTGTCGACGCAAAACGAGTCCCCCTAGTAGACTTTGCATTTTTCATTCCAAGTTGACGCAGACACACTTTTCTTCTAGTAGACGACGACGCATATAGCATTCTCAAGTTGACGCAGACGCATTTTTTCTAGTAGACGACGACGCACATTGCATTTTCAAGTTGACGCAGATCGTTTTTCTGGTAGACGACGACACAAAATGTACAGTGCATTTTCAAGTTCGACATCACGAGAATAGGTCTGTCGAGAATAAGTAAATGACAAAAACCTGGAAGTATAGTCAGTTGGTCATGTTCAATACTGTATGTTATTAATCGGTTTTAGTATTGCTCCCAGGCAAACGAGCACAATCAAGTATTGACTGGTATTCTGTTCATAGTTCCACCAAATATCGCTGAAATATCCATTGTACACACTAAAATATCTCGTCACCCGTTAGTCCCCCCTAAAAAAACCTATGTTGCCCACAAGTCGGAAAATTGAAAAATTGAGTCGGTCGGTCGGATTTTTTTTTTAAACTTAAATCTGTCAACGGGGGGGGGGGGGGTATCCCCGACACCCCCCCCCCCCCAGATCCGCCACTGGTACGTACACACGATGTGGCATTACTGCGATACTGACAGCAGCGGGTGAGAGTTTTAATATAAAATGTCAAGTTTTGTAAATTCAATTAAAAATTTGTGCATTTCATTTATTAAAAATAATATTTACTACAACAAACGTATTGTTTTTGTCAATAATGTTTTTATTTAATTAAGAAAATACTTGGTGCGGCGATATTTTTAATATTGTGCACCAACTATCCTTCGAATCGCAAATGTCAAAATGGCCTGAAACGCAAAAGACGTGTTTGCTCTTCAGACTTCATAGTTCATAGTATTCGGAATATGTCAGAGAAATACAGATCAACCCGAGGTTCAAAGTCGCCACTTATCCCCCTGGGAACCCTGGGGATCAAACAACGGTCCGGTGTCATGATATGTAATCGACAAAGCATGTTAATTATGAACATATGGCAATTGACCCTGTACACACAGGAAGTCCTCATTATGCAAATTATGTGACCTTGTTTACTTTATAGTTATTTGGGGTTGAATAAATCAGTTCTTAGAAGTTTTTGTCAATTACTAAACATAACATCCGGGATCGTTAATTTTTAGAGGAAACACTTTTACTACTTAAAATGGTGAGTTTTTACTTACTCACTTTTGGGCCTATTAAAAAAAAAAAAAAAAAAGAAAAAAAAAAAAAAGCGACCCGATATTTTATTATTTCATATTTTTCGTTCGGTCGCTGAGGGCAACAAAACAATTTTTTTTGCCTTATGTGTTTTCGTGTAGACCACGCAAAATGGGACAATGTTTATCGCTACTGGTTATTTGTGTTGCCTTTTTCTTATAACTTAAGGGGTTGGTAATTTTAAATCATAGGTGGTTGCTGAACAATTTCTTGAAACAAATAATTTGCAAGTTAGACACAGGGAAAGGAAATGCATGAAAGAAGGAAATTCAAGATAAATAAAAATGTACATATAAAACAATATGAAAAGGGTATTGCATTGGTCACACGCTTCCATCTCCCTATATTTTAAATGCTCAATCCCCCATGTTCTGCTATTTAATATACACCTGAGCTGAAAACTGGTGTTTCATAATTACTTGCTATAATTTTCAGCTCACCTGGGTCTGACTATTCTATTTATTCATTATTTTAATGTCTATCAAATGATATTATTGAGTCTAGCTGGCTATTTTATTATGGTGAATCCACATGAAAAAATGCACAATGGTCTCTTAACCATGTATATTAACTACCCTGCCATCGGCAGTCCCTGACCGCTAGTACGACGTCAAACTACTAGGACCTGAACAAATTAAACTAATAGTGAACACTTTATGTCTGTTTATGTGGCGAACATCTAAATAAACACATATGTTCCAGGCGTCCCACCCCCTCAGCCCGCAAACAAAAACATTTACAAACCCAGCCCACATCAATAGTAGCGCCCCTTACCGAATTTCTGGATCCGCCATTGTATATACGTAAGTGATCTCAAATTGTAGTGCAGCTATATTCATAAAAATAATTATTTTTATATTGATGCCATTTAGTATTGGTAACTTTTCATTATAATTGAGAAGATAAGTATGATAGAAACTTGAGAAGGGGAAATAGTAAATTATATTCTCACTCATTTGTGTGCTAAATTTCTGTTTTAATGCAGTTTTTTATATAGTTTAAAACTGTGTAAGTGAACTTTTCTATATTATATAAAGCCTAACTAGTTATATCGAAACCTTTAGGCAGTTTCAAGACATAACGTGTGATCATGGAGGTGGTGGTATGATCAACTTATAAAAAACCTATCTTACGTGGTTATTCACGAATATTTTTGCAGATTCTTATTTGCTCAGTGACCTAAATAATTAGCATGCCACTGACAAAACAACCTTTAAATTTCCTCAAGTCACATTTCTTTTATTTATGACAAATATACGAGTTGGAGATCCATATACAAATATCAACCTCCAATAGTCTTCCATATCAAGACTGTTTCATTGGGCGGTTGCTACTATACACAGGTTTTATTTTATATAAATATTATTTCTGACTTGGTTTTTCTTAAAATTTTATCTGCGAAGATTATCATCCGCACCCTAACTCAAATGTTGCGTTGGTGTCAATTTGAAAAATACACTGTGCGTTGTCGTTTACCAGGAAACTATGGAAAGCCGTACGGGACCCTGCTGCGTCAATATAAATTGCATGGTAAAACATATAGCTTCAAAATTATGCTGCTTCTTCAACAAAAGTGCGATTTTCGATGTCTACGTTTACCAATTGTAGTAGTAGCAATCAGCACAAAACTTATTCACAGTCGTCGCTAATTAATTAGTAGTTGTCGCAAAGCGAGTTGTAGTAGTCGCGATTTAACGGGTGATGATTTGTAGAAGCCACTAACACTATACAGCGTATTTGTCGCTGACGCAGTTCCTTAATTTATAGACGACGACACTTCATTTTCCAAGTTGTCGAAGCAAACAAGTCCCCCTAGTAGACGACGCAACTTGCACTTTTCAAGTTGTCGACGCAAAACGAGTCCCTATGGAAAGCCGTACGGGACCCTGCTGCGTCGATATAAATTGCATGGTAAAACATATAGCTTCAAAATTATGCTGCTTCTTCAACAAAAGTGCGATTTCCGATGTCTCCGTTTACCAATTGTAGTAGTAGCAATCAGCACAAAACTTATTCACAGTCGTCGCTAATTAATTAGTAGTTGTCGCAAAGCGAGTTGTAGTAGTCGCGATTTAACGGGTGATGATTTGTAGAAGTCACTAACACACTACAGCGTATTTGTCGCTGACGCAGTTCCTTAATTTATAGACGACGACACTTCATTTTCCAAGTTGTCGAAGCAAACAAGTCCCCCTAGTAGACGACGCAACTTGCACTTTTCAAGTTGTCGACGCAAAACGAGTCCCCCTAGGTGACTTTCCTTTTTTCATTTCAAGTTGACGCAGACGCATTTTTTGCTAGTAGTCGACGACGCACATTAGCATTTTCAAGTTGACGCAGACGCACTACACATTCTCAAGTTGACGCACATTGCATTTCCAAGTAGACGACGACGCAAATTGCATTTTCAAGTTGACGCAGACGCGTTTCTTGGTAAACGACAACGCACAGTGTATTTTTCAAATTGACACCAACGCAACATTTGAGTTAGGGTGCGGATGATAATCTTCGCAGAGAAAATTTTAAGAAAAACCAAGTCAGAAATAATATTTATATAAAATAAAACCTGTGTATAGTAGCAACCGCCCAATGAAACAGTCTTGATATGGAAGACTATTGGAGGTTGATATTTGTATATGGATCTCCAACTCGTATATTTGTCATAAATCAAAGAAATGTGACTTGAGGAAATTTAAAGGTTGTTTTGTCAGTGGCATGCTAATTATTTAGGTCACTGAGCAAATAAGAATCTGCAAAAATATTCGTGAGTAACCACGTAAGATAGGTTTTTTATAAGTTGATCATACCACCACCTCCATGATCACACGTTATGTCTTGAAACTGCCTAAAGGTTTCGCTATAACTAGTTAGGCTTTATATAGTATAGAGATGTTCACTAACACAGTTTTAAACTATATAAAAAACTGCATTAAAACAGAAATTTAGCACACAAATGAGTGAGAATATAATTTACTATTTCCCCTTCTCAAGTTTCTATCATACTTATCTTCTCAATTATAATGAAAAGTTACCAATAGTAAATGGCATCAATATAAAAATAATTATTTTTATGAATATAGCTGCACTACAATTTGAGATCACTTACGTATATACACTGGCGGATCCAGAAATTCGGTAAGGGGCGCTACTGTTGACGTGGGCTGGGTTTGTCAATTTTTTGTTTGCGGGCTGAAGGGGGTAGGGCGCCTGGAACATATGTGTTTATTTACATGTTCGCCATATAAAAAGACATAAAGTCATTATTAGTTTAATTTGTTCAGGTCCTAGTAGTTTGACGTCGTACTAGCGGCCAGGAACTGCCGATGGCAGGGTAGTTAATATACATGGTTAAGAGATCATTGTGCATTTTTTCATGTGGATTCACCATAATAAAATAGCCCGCTAGATTCTCAATAATATCATTTGATAGACATTAAAACAATGAATAAATAGAATAGTCAGACCCAGGTGAGCTGAAAACTATAGCAAAAAATTATGAAACACCAGTTTTCAGCTCAGGTGTATATTAAATAGCAGAACAATATAGGGAGATGGAAGCGTGTGACCAATGCAATACTCTTTTCATATTGTTTTATATGTACATTTTTATTTATCTTGAATTTCCTTCTTTCATGCATTTTCTTTCCCTGTGTCTAACTTGTAAATTATTTGTTTCATGAAAATGTTCAGCAACCACCCATGATTTAAAATTACCAACCCCTTAAGTTATAAGAAAAAGGCAACACAAATAACCAGTAGCGATAAACATTGTCCCATTTTGCGTGGTCTACACGAAAACACATAAGGCAACAAAAATTGTTTTGTTGCCCTCAGCGACCGAACGAAAAATATGAAATAATAAAATATCGGGTCGCGTTTTTTTTTTTTTTTTTTTTTTTTTTTTAATAGGCCCAAAAGTGAGTAAGTAAAAACTCACCATTTTAAGCAGTAAAAGTGTTTCCTCTAAAAATTAACGATCCCGGATGTTATGTTTAGTAATTGACAAAAACACTGTCTCTAGCTACTACTTCTAAGAACTGATTTATTCAACCCCAAATAACTATAAGTAAACAAGGTCACATAATTTGCATAATGAGGACTTCCTGTGTGTACAGGGTCAATTGCCATATGTTCATAATTAACATGCTTTGTCGATTACATATCATGACACCGGACCGTTGTTTGATCCCCAGGGTTCCCAGGGGGATAAGTGGCGACTTTGAACCTCGGGTTGATCTGTATTTCTCTGACATGTTCCGAATACTATGAACTATGAAGTCTGAAGAGCAAACACGTCTTTTGCATTTCAGGCCATTTTGACATTTGCGATTCGAAGGATAGTTGGTGCACAATATTAAAAATATCGCCACACCAAGTATTCTCTTAATTAAATAAAAACATTATTGACAAAAACAATACGTTTGTTGTAGTAAATATTATTTTTAATAAATGAAATGCACAAATTTTTAATTGAATTTACAAAACTTGACATTTTATATTAAAACTCTCACCCGCTTACATCACAAACAAAACGACGGCTTTTGCACGTTTTAGCGCTGTCAGTATCGCAGTAATGCCATCGTGTGTACGTACCAGTGGCGGATCTGGGGGGTGTCGGGGATAACCCCCCCCCCCCCGTTGACAGAATTAAGTTTAAAAAAAAAATCCGACCGACCGACCCAATTTTTCAATTTTCCGACTTGTGGGCAACATAGGTTTTTTTGGGGGGGGGACTAACGGGTGACGAGATATTTTAGTGTGTACAATGAATATTTCAGCGATATTTGGTGGAACTATGAACAGAATACCAGTCAATACTTGATTGTGCTCGTTTGCCTGGGAGCAATACTAAAACCGATTAATAACATACAGTATTGAACATGACCAACTCAGATCAGGTCAATCGATGACTATACTTCCAGGTTTTTGTCATTTACTTATTCTCGACAGACCTATTCTCGTGATGTCGAACTTGAAAATGCACTGTACATTTTGTGTCGTCGTCTACCAGAAAAACGGTCTGCGTCAACTTGAAAATGCAATGTGCGTCGTCGTCTACTAGAAAAAATGCGTCTTCGTCAACTTGAGAATGCTATATGCATCGTCGTCTACTAGAAAAAAAGTGTGTCTGCGTCAACTTGGAATGAAAAATGCAAAGTCTACTAGGGGGACTCGTTTTGCGTCGACAACTTGAAAAGTGCAAGTTGCGTCGTCTACTAGGGGGACTTGTTTGCTTCGACAACTTGGAAAATGAAGTGTCGTCGTCTATAAATTAAGGAACTGCGTCAGCGACAAATACGCTGTAGTGTGTTAGTGACTTCTACAAATCATCTCCCGTTAAATCGCGACTACTACAACTCGCTTTGCGACAACTACTAATTAATTAGCGACGACTGTGAATAAGTTTTGTGCTGATTGCTACTACTACAATTGGTAAACGTAGACATCGAAAATCAAGTTGACGCAGACGCATTTTTTTCTAGTAGACGACGACGCACATTGCATTTTCAAGTTGACGACGATGCAAATTGCATTTTCAAGTTGACGCAGACGCGTTTCCTATGGAAAGTATGGAAAGCCGTACGGGACCCTACTGCGTCAATATAAATTACATGGTAAAACATATAGCTTCAAAATTATGCTGCTTCTTCAACAAATATGCGATTTCCGATGTCTACGTTTACAAATTGGAGTAGTAGCAATCAGCGCAAAACTTATTCACCGTCGTTGCTAATTAATTAGTAGTTGTCGCAAAGCGAGTTGTAGTAGTCGCGATTTAACGGGTGATAATTTGTAGAAGTCACTAACACACTACAGCGCATATGTCGCTGACGCGGTTCCTTAATTTATAGATGACGACATTTCATTTTCCAAGTTGACGAAGCAAACGAGTCCCCCCAGTAGACGACTCAACTTGCATTTTTCAAGTTGTCGACGCAAAACGAGACCCCCTAGTAGACTTTGCATTTTTCATTTCAAGTTGACGCAGACACATTTTTTCTAGTAGACGACGACGCATATAACATTCTCAAGTTGACGCAGACGCATTTCCAAGTAGACGATGACGCACATTGCATTTAGCCCCCCCCCCCCCATCCGCCACTGTTACGTGCACACGATGACAAACCCGGAAGTGAGAATACTGACAGCGTTAAAACAACGTGCAAAAACCGTCGTTTTGTTTGTGATGTAAGCGGATGAGTTTTAATATAAAATGTCACGTTTTGTAAATTCAATAAAATTTTGTGCATTTCATTTATTAAAAATTATATTTACTACAACAAACGTATTGTTTTTGATTCAAAATAATGTTTTTATTTAATTAAGAAAATACTTGGTGCGGCTATATTTTTAATATTGTGCACCAACTATCCGTCGAATCGCAAATGTTAAAATGGCCTACAATGCATAAGACGTGTTTGCTCTTCAGACTTCATAGTATTCCGAACATGTCAGAAAAATACAGATCAACCAGAGGTTCAAAGTCGCAATTTACCCCCCCCCCCCGGAATCCTGGGGATCAAACAACGGTCCGGTGTCATGATATGTAATCAACAAAGCATGTTAATTATGAACATATGGCAATTGACCCTGTACACACAGGAAGTCCTCATTATGCAAATTATGTAACCTTGTTTACTTATAGTTCTTTGGGGTTGCTAGAAACAGTGTCTTTGTCAATTACTAAACATAACACGGTGTCAGAAGTGCATGACAATTGTTTGAAACTCACCATAGAGTAGTGAAGTAACAACAGGTTGAGCTGAAGGGGAAGAACTCCTGAGAAAATCTTTCAAAAAGTGAACTTGTTTACTTATAGTTTTTTGGAGTTGAATAAATCAGTTCTTAGTAGAAGTAGCTAGAGACAGTGTTTTTGTCAATTAACACCCGGGATCGTTAATTTTTAGAGGAAACACTTTTTTACTGCTTAAAATGGCGAGTTTTTACTTGGGCCTATTAAAAAAGTGTATCGCTACCGCGTATTTGTGTTGCCTTTTTTTGTAGCTTAAGGGGTTGGCAATTTTTAATCATAGGTGGTGGCTGGAAAATTTCTTGAAACAAATAATTTGCGAGTTAGACATGATAGGGAAAGAAATGCATGAAAGAAGGAAATTCAAGATAAATAAAAAAGTACAGATAAGACAATATGAAAAGAGTATTGCATTGGTCACACGCTTCCATCTCCCTATATTTTAAATGTCCAACCCCTTATGTTGTGCTATTTAATATACATCTGAGATGAAAACTGCTATAATATACTTGTTATAGTTTTCAGCTCACCTGGGTCTGACTATTCTATTTATTCATTGTTTTAATGTCTATCAAATTATATTATTGAGAATCTAGCGGGCTATTTTATTATGGTGAATCCACATGTAAAAATGCACAATGATCTCTTAACCATGTATATTAACTACCCTGCCATCGGCAGTCCCTGGCCGCTAGTACGACGTCAAACTACTAGGACCTGAACACATTAAATTAATAGTGAACACTTTATGTCTGTTTATGTGGCGAACATCTAAATAAACACATATGTTCCAGGCGTCCCACCCGGCACCCCCTCAGCCCGCAAACAAAAATATTTACAAACCCAGCCCACGTCAATAGTAGCGCACCTTACCGAATTTCTGGATCCGTCAGTGTATGTAAGTGATCTCAAATTCTAGTGTATTTTATATATATATTATTTCTCACTTGGTTTTTCTTAAAAGTTAAGTTAAGTTTTTAACTTAAATGTTGCGTTGGTGTCAATTTGAAAATACACTGTGCGTTGTCGTTTACCGGGAAAACGCGTTTGCGTCAACTTAAAAATGCAGTGTGCGTCGTCGTCTGCTTGGAAATGCGTCTGCGTCAACTTGAGAATGTTATATGCGTCGTCGTCTACTAGAAAAAGTGTGTCTGCGTCAACTTGAAATGAAAAATGCAAAGTCTACTAGGGGGACTCGTTTTGCGTCGACAACTTGAAAAGTGCAAGTTGCGTCGTCTACTAGGGCGACTTGTTTGCTTCGTCAACTTGGAAAATGAAATGTCGTCATCTAGAAATTAAGGAACCGCATCAACGACAAATACGCTGTAGTGGGTTAGTGACTTCTACAAATCATCACCCGTTAAATCGCGACTACTACAACTCGCTTTGCGACAACTACTAATTAATTAGCGACGACTGTGAATAAGTTTTGTGCTGATTGCTACTACTACAATTGGTAAACGTAGACATCGGAAATCGCACTTTTGTTGAAGAAGTAGCATAATTTTGAAGCTATATGTTTTACCATGTAATTTATATTGACGCAGTAGGGTCCCGTACGGCTTTCCATACTTTCCATAGGAAACGCGTCTGCGTCAACTTGAAAATGCAATTTGCATCGTCGTCAACTTGAAAATGCAATGTGCGTCGTCGTCTACTAGAAAAAAATGCGTCTGCGTCAACTTGAAAATGCAAACGTGAGTCGTCGACTACTCGCAAAAATGCGACTGCGTCAACTTGAAATGAAAAATGTAAAGTCTCCTCCTCGTTTTGCGTCGACAACTTAAAAAGTGCAAGTTGCGTCGCCTACTAGGGGGACTCGTTTGCTTCGTCAACTTGGAAAATGAAATGTCGTCATCTAGAAATTAAGGAACTGCGTCAGCGACATATACGCTGTAGTGTGTTAGTGACTTCTACAAATCATCACCCGTTAAATCGCGACTACTACAACTCGCTTTGCGACAACTACTAATTAATTAGCGACGACTGTGAATAAGTTTTGCGCTCATTGCTACTACTACAATTAGTAAACGTAGACATCGGGAATCGCACTTTTGTTGAAGAAGCAGCATAATTTTGGAGCTATATGTTTTACCATGCAATTTATATCGACGCAGCAGGGTCCCGTACGGCTTTCCATACACAAAACTTATTCACAGTCGTCGTAATTAATTAGTAGTTGTCGCAAAGCGAGTTGTAGTAGTCGCGATTTAACGGGTGATGATTTGTCGAAGTCACTAACACTCTGCAGCATATATGTCGCTGACGCGGTTCCTTAATTTATAGATGACGAAATTTCATTTTCCAAGTTGTCGAAGCAAACAAGTCCCCCTAGTAGACAAAAGACCGTCTGTAACAATAGGCTTGGTAAATAATGAGCAACAAAACTATGACTTACGTCTTTATAAATTATTTGGAGCCATATATTGCGTATGGAATAACAAATATGAGAACTCCCTTCGTTACTTGAAACAAACTTGTTTTGCTGGCAATCATCGGTGATTTGAATGGACCAATTGCGATCGAAATTAAGTTTGCCCGCCACTTACCAAAGGTCCTTTTAAAGTATATAATGTGTGTATAGTCTTATTTTTAGTAGAAGATTAGTTGTCTCTACGTAATAAACGTTCTTGTTGTTTCCTATTGTAATGGTTTTGTACCGGTATGTTTGGTAATTGTCGTCTCACCGTCTTCAAAAGTACTGGTTGTTTAATGCACTGTAGTGTTCTTAAGTGCAATTTATTCCCTAAATGAGTAAATGATGTAATGTGAATAATCAAAATATTTTTCTTGAAATACGCACATTACATATAACGTATATGAGGCGTCATCACTGATTACTACAATCCATTGTGTAATATCCCAAACTGGTCTATTGCTTAATAATTACGCATTTGCTACTAGATATTGGGGTATACCAGTAAGGGTATGAGTGTTTTATTCATGGTCACGTAGCTAAATGCAACAGAAGGGAAAATATCCATAGTTGATATTATGGCAAAACATTCAAGACATCAAAAGTGCGCCCTCATCGTTTGAATTGCTTCCTGCCTTTCGCGTTGCCCTGCACAAAGAACTATCGATTTGTGTCGGGGGTTAGGAACCGGTCAGGCCAACCCATGTAGATATATAGTGTGGTCGCCTGATCGTATGACGATATCCTCCGACATACAGTAATGTACACAGGGTTACCTTAGAAACCACAATTTGTGAAACTGTCAAATCAAATCATCAAAATATCATCGAAAGAGAGCTGTCGTTAATAAGCCGGAAGTGGAACATTTTTCGCTGTGTAATTACAAATACGCGCTAAAACAACAGTGACATTTGCGATACCGTGGTGGTAGGATGGCAGTCTTTTCGGAGACGGATTGATCATCTTATCAACATATATTTATACAAATAAATTGTCAGATTTAAAATTCTCGAGCCCTGCCGGGGTATACTTGGTCCACATACAGGGCAACATTCGTACAGGTCGTGCGCATGAGAATCGTGTGACGAAGTCGAAAAACTATGTCAACATTACCGACAGAGTATACTGCAATAAACGCCTCACAGGTTAATCGGCTTTTGGTTGTCCGATGGTTCGTCTGTTTTTCTTCGGCGAGGTCTGTCTCATTACAACACACAGTTCAACTCATTCTTGGTGATATATTTCATGTCAAATCCTGAACAGACAGATTTCTGGGACGGGTGTTCTGTGGGTGGTGCAACAATAGTTAAGATTTCTCTTAGAGTAGAGTCATCATGTGATCTATTGCACCAGCCATGTTGTGTCGCAATAAGTGTATATATAACTGGGTCACGGTATGATCCACATTGTAGAATGACCTGCTGACACATAGTGCTCACCAGTAACTATCGTAGATGGCGCTAACTGAAGAAATACATTTGTTTTATTATTAGATACTGGAGGGTCGGCAAGGGGTATTTCCGTAAGCTGTAATCAATTGTTTTTATTTTTGTAATAATGTAATTTAAATAAATTAAAAACTTAAATTCGTAGACATGGACAAGGTGTAAAATGTAATCAGCTATTTTATTCGTCCGTAATTTGTACAAAGATCTTATTTTGTTGTAAGTGTATAAAGCATTTTCAACATAATGCAACGCAATTTCCAATTTTGATTCTTAAACACAAATTAAATGTTATTAGAAATGTTCTATATCTGTAAAGTGTAAACTGTAAAAACGTAAAATGCATTTTTTTTATTTCCTGTAACCTGTACCAGCTACCCCTTCTCCCCCTCCCCCATACTAGTAGCTCCTCAGTGGTCGGCTTTCATGGTGATTGAATAGCGAATGCATATACGTGTTTCAACTCAATATCAATAGTGAACATGAATTGATACATGTCAGCTGAAGGTAGTAGAAGTGGGAAGGTCGAATGTTTGTGTAGACTGCAAACTGATTTGGGATGGTGTGTTTTTTTAACAGCCCATGCATGAATCCACGCGAGACAGGGAATTACATGTAACAATAGAGAAACGAGAAGGACAAGAGAAACTGGAAATGTTGTTAATAGAAGACAAAATATACAATGTGATATTTTTAGAAGTAAGAAGTGAAGCTTTTGTGGACCTGTTTGTTGACACACCAAAAAACGTGTCCCACAGGTGTATTGCGATATGCTGGGTGCAGAAAAGTAGAAGTGAGAATGATTGTGTTAAATAGTTTGGATGTTGTACAATGCAGCCAAATATAAACGACAGGGACTTAACATAGAGGTGAACGTATAACATACGGTATATTATGTGCACAATACATCTCTAAACGTATAGCCACGTGTAAAGTGGGGGTATTTCTGAGACAGAAAGGAAAACTTGCAGTTTTGTTGTGACATCGTACAACATATACCACTGCAGGTGAAATACGGTGATTTAGATACAGACGAGAGACAAGGTAAATACAGGTATGGTGTTCATGATAAGCATGCATGTTTAAATTAAATTAAGATCATCAAGTAAATTGACTCTATTGGGTATTATACTTTATATGATATATAACTCTGCAAATCTTGCCTCTCAGGTGGGTTCTCCTGACACGCAAACATTAACAATGAATGCTGTAAGACAAATTTGGGATGTTAAAGTCGCAATCTCACTTTGAAAATTAGTGAGGTACAAACCACTGGCCAAAATATACATATATACACCATCACATGATGAGATTGTGGGCGGATAAGAAAGAACTAACTTCGAAATATGAATTTAAATGAGCCTCCTGAAATTGAGTTAGACAATAGACACTCCCTGAGTTGGAAGGGTTTGTTACTCTCAAAATAAAATTGGGTCTTAGTACTCAAAAATCAAGTGTTACTCGAGCACTAAAATTTGCCAGTTAGAATGAGGGAAATTATGTTTCGTTAGGGGAAAATAATACATTATTTTTTTTAGATAAATGTCAACTTGACAGTTTTTTTCATTGTTATCGTATTTTATTGATTTATTTTTCTCTTGAACAATAAATCTGATTTTATATGTACAAATTTCAGAGAAAATTGTTACAAAATGATGTAAAAATGTAATAGAATGAAATAGTTTAAAAGTAAAATTAATAGACTTTTACTTATGAAAATATCTACTTATAACTGTTTTTTAATCTGTGTCGAAAACGTATGGTCATTCTGTGCACGTTTTCGACTCTGCTTATCAGTCACCTCAAGTGCCAAATTCACAGGATAAAAAGACAATGTCAATTGAGTAACTAAGGTGTAAAAATGGGTTAAGTACTGGCAAACCAACTTCTGCATAGGTATGTCTCTAAACGCATGCTTTTTTGTTTCAGTTAGAAAGCGAGCGGGAATTTGGGTGCAATTAGTATTGTACATTCGGTTGGAATAAACAGGCCCTTTGCAGAAATACGACCGGCCAAGATCTATCATTCTGAAGTACGCCAAAGACAGAAAAAAATGCAGTTTTGAATATTTACACCGTTGTATGCTGCTTGAGTATCGATAGATTGAAACAAACTCTGTTTGCAAGTTGTAAGTTCATGGGTCAGGGTATACCCCAAACCACTCGTTTTGATGAACGGGTCTCGAGTAGTCATAGTGGGGCTTGTGAGTAAGAATAGAGAATGGATTATGATAGATTTTTGACGACGGATTTTTGCTATTGAGTACTCACTTTTATAAAGCGACTTTGTCTGCAGCTCACATGTCATTTTTATACCTTGCTGCTGTTCTATTTATTTATTTTATCTTTTTATTGAATTCGGTACTATCTCAAAAATATACTAGTATGTGGCAGACTTGGCCAACCCATTCAAAATATTGATGATGTTAGGTCTGCAGTTACCCTTTTTCATATTTTTGCTACATTTTTTTTTCAACTGCATTTAAAGAAGTGCCTGGGACTGTCTCATGTCTCTTCTCTTGCTTGAGTGTAAAACTACTCGGTTCAGTTACTGACTCTTTTTTTTTATAAATATTAGATTTTATTTTATGTAGGAAAGTTATTTTACATATACTTGTGACGTCATCTAAAATTCTTTCAACCTCATTTTATCCGCGCACAGATATTTGTTTCACCTATGTGTAGTGTCGATTGTGCTAAGATCGTGGTTTGAATGATCACTAAAATTAGTGATTATTTTACCAATGAAAATGTTTGTATTACTTTGGATGTATTTGTTTAAGTTCTTTTGTTATTCTGTGACATACTTATGACATGCAGTTAATATCATTTGCATCACTACCATTAAAATTAGTTCTTCATTAATGTAATCTTTCTTTATATTGTGAAAATGGTCATGTTGTGTTGTGTTGATGTTTGTTGTTTATTAATGACTCGAGATATTTGGGTATAGGTCGAATTTTGGTTTAATGTCTAGTTTCATTTTTTCATGTTACATTTCATCAGTCGTTTGTCGTGCATTGACACATTTACAAGTATTGTTAGGTATTAAGATGGCTGCACCCATCGCAGACAAGTGTACATACAGTAAAATTAATAAATATATATATTGATTTACCAATTAAATACAGAAACAACAAATACAATCGTAAAACATTTGTTACGAGCCACGTATTGGATTTGTTGTTTGGCGTTGGACGATTGAAACTGTGAGCGTTTTTGAAAAGCATCTCAGCACAGCATCGTCAATCTACCATGTGCTAAAGGATTCAACGATTCACCGCATTTTAGTGGAGTAGAAATAACATAGAGTACCCAAATCCACATTCATGGTCATCAAGTGGAATTTAAAAGTCCAAGACAAAAACAAAAGACACCCTTTAGCCGACACACTTTGTTAATTTAAAGCAGTGTGATATATGACACAGTGAGCTGAATACATTCACATATAAAGCCATAACAGATTTATGGTATGCGATAGTGTTCTGTGAGTACAACATAATATTTATTATGTTGCATTATATAACTAGTGTATGTCTTTTAAGTTGGTACACATTAATCTTTATTGACAGTGATAATGATATGTACACGCCAATCCACGTCCGATGAACATAACATTGCTCATAATGTTTACTATATGATATTTTATCACGTTTAATATATGCATATTATGTTGATTCCGCCCGCTATACCCAAATGTATGTGTTGTTCTGCAGACGATTTACATTATACGCTAAATTAATTTATAACACCTTTTCCGCCCACGGCGACTTTCAACACAAAATAAGTCACACTTACAGCTAAGTCAGTCAATTACAATGCTGCACATATGCAAGGAGTGACATCAACGTATTCATTCCTGCAATGACGTTTGCATCCGAAATCCAATGAATGATGGTAGGAGACAAACTTCCACAATCTGAGCTCGTTTTACTGTGTGTATTAATGGAAGGACAATACTGAAATCGAAGAAAGGATAACTAATCAATTTGACGACCGATTAAACGAACCTTGGCTGGCGAGGATGAGTATAGACTAATAAGGCTAATTAATTAATGTCGAGGCAAGTCCTGGAAAACCTTTAATTAATATTGGATAGTGTCGCTTTAATATTAATCATCTGAACTACATCGATTGACGTAGCGAATAAAAAAGTACATGAAAATACGCCACATTTAATTGTGTCCTATGTCCATGTAAACAGATGAGTGGAAACTAAGATTAGTTTATACTTGTAAAGAAATATGTCAATACAGCCAGCTTCAGGGGCGAATCCAGCAAAATGTATTGGGGGTCCAAGCTTCGCTTAAAATTTACGGAGCGTAAATCGCAGAGAAGCTATGCGTAATCCAGATGCATGTTCATGCGTTTGGGGAGGACATGGCCCTCTGGCCCCCTCTAGATCCGCCAATGGCCAGCTTTACAGATCTGAGACGCATTCAAAATTAATTTCTCTAATTACATCTGTAACAGGAATTTTATGCGTCAACATTTAAAAAGTGATAGACCAATTATTCATGAATCAATTTTAGCCCAATCCAAAAACATGTATGTTTTTCATTGTCTCAATATAGACATAAGAAACTCTAGGATGATATTTTTTCCTGAAATATTAGTCTGAAAAAAAATATTCTATTACAGTGGGTTTAATATGCTTGACTTGTACTCAATGCTTCATACATTAAAAGGGCGCCCTCATTTCTGAGGTGTTCGGAATTGGCATTGTTATCACGAGTCTGATGTTTCATTAAGTTACATATGTTTGAAGTTATTTATGTGCAAGTCAAAATGAGTACATTTAACATCATATTGGATAACTTCATTTATTTATTTATTTATTTATTTCACAGCACAAAAAACTACATTCTCACCATGGTGAGAAGTGAGTATAATGAGGTTGAAGGTCCAGTCTTCAACCTGCTTCATCATTTGATGAAGTAATGCTTCCACCTCATACACACTCATGAGGGTATGGAGGTCTTGTCCAAGATTAACACCACCTACGTCTATTGGAGACAAGGCCACTGAACATGTATATTAAGATAGCTACACATATATGTGAAGTAATGTCAAGTCAATGATAAATCCATTTTAACATAGGTGGGTGTTGTGAACTGAATTGTTAGATTTAACAATATACCACCATGGGTTAAATAATTTGCTTCACACTGTCTTAACACTAGGTGCAAATCGTGTATAATACGTATATAATTGTACATTCCTACAAGAGAATGATTGGGGTAGTTTCACCAGATTTAGGCAGAGGGTTCACTCCGGTCAGTCAATGGTGGGTATGTTGAACTGTAGGCATTAATCTGCAATTCAGCCAATGACGGAGAGAGAAATCTAGGTCAGCGGAAGCTCCATGACCTCATAGATTTTCTTGCACGTCACGTAACACGTGATCAAGGCCTTATGTTCACTTTCCTCCTGTTTTCTCCGTATACGAGCCAATCGCTACGGAAAGTGGGGGATTGGAAGTCTATGGTGGGTATGAACTAGGTGAATAGGCGTGTTAAAAACCCTATGCCTTAAATTCACTATGTTAAATTACCTGACATAGACAGTCAGTCAAAATGACTATTTTGAACTATAGGCAGAGTCAGACGCCGAGAGATGGCGGTTTCCGATAAAAACAGTAAATACTCGAAATGTGTCCTATCCCGGGATAAATTTCACTTATGACTACCATCTAGCTAAGACCAGTGAAAACTGTGTCTTACTTTGGCAGTGTCGTTTCTATAGTAAAAGCATACTGCTGATAGGGTGATGAGGTCGGCATTGCCCGAGGACGATAGACCCACCCCCAATTCTGGGGAAAACTAGCATTCCTAAAAGAAGAGGCCGAAACAGTTCTGCATGAGGGCATAGGCCGAAAGCGAGACCTGGGAGTGTCCAAGGAGCGCTGGTGGGAGAAACTTCTTTGCACAATTCTGGAGCCAAGACTGCTATATCGCCTATGCGCAGGAATCCCTGTGGTTTTCCGGGCTGGGTCAACAATCAAAGTATAACACGCGACGATGGGACCCACCCTAAAAAATACCTGCTTACCCTGGCCATAACACGTAAACATGCACTTGTTGCCCTGCCTCGACTCTCTAGTACGTCTCTCATACCAACTCAAAGCTTGAACCGGGCATAGAAGCAACTCCTCCTGGCTTCTGGAACGTCAATATTGGCCAAATGGGGCCGGGGATGACGATCGGCTGTGGATCGTGCCCTGGGATTTGGATCTCGGCTAGAAACCCGATTCGTATCTTTAGCACAGCTTGATTGTCCATAAAGGCGGCACAACCGCCCTAAAGGACAAGGCCCCTAACTCAGAACGACACCTACCAGAGGCGAGAGCTAGTATGAAGACTGTTTTCCACATCAACTATTTCAGTGGTGCTGATTCCAGCAGTTCAAAGGGAGGTCCGCTTAGAGCTGACAACACAACCGACAAGTCCCAATTAAAAGGTTCCCTAGATTGGGATCTAGGCCTTCGATTATGAAAAGCAGTCTCCTAATAAAAGGACAATCGGCTAGTCTTGTCCCCAAAGTGTTCTCAATGGTGGGTGACAAGGCTGACCTATAGCATATATAGGATAAACCTAACTCGTCAAACAGATGGACGAAAAATTCAGCTACCTGGCCAATAGTTGGGTGGCATGGATCAACCTCCCTTCCATTGCACCAATCAATGTATGCCCGCCACTTTGAGTCGTAGGTTGCGTTGGTGGAATCCCTATTCGCCCTGGCCAGGACGTTGGCAGCCCGCTAAGATGAACCTTCCTGTCTGTGTGAGTCTACTTAGAGCCTCTATGCGTGTAAGTGGTACACTGCTGGGTTCATTGGTACTGGGCAATCTGGTCGGGACAGCAGATCCGGGATGTCCACAAGCACTACTTGTGTCTCGACTGACATTTCTAACAGTAGTGGAAACAAGGCCTTGGTTGGCCCGTTGGACGCCACCAGCGTCAAGATGCAGGTGTGCTCCTGTCGAAGTTTCTCCAGCACCCATTGAATCAACGGGAGGCATACACGTCCATGTGGGCCCACAGTTTTGATAATGCGTCCATGGCCCATGCTCCTGGAGTCGACAGGAGTGTCACTTAAAACAGAGCTTGGCGTCTCTATGCGGAACCAATCGAGGAGCACATACTGATTTAGCTTCCTTAGATCCAGAACTGGATGCCGGCCACCTGTAAGCAAACTGTCCACCTACAGTCTGATTGCCTCCGCTTGAGGGGGACGTCGACAGTGGAGGCGGAGTTAGCAGCTGAATCTAGACAACTACACAGATATGTATATAATGTAATAGTTTTGGTATTTCTTATGATAATAATAGTATTAATATTATTATTAAGTTATTCCTTTGTGATATAACTTTGTCTTATGTCATTAGAAATATTTGCCTAATATTTTACCAACACTTTCTATAGTGTCTATAGTGTCTATGCACTACACTACAAATCCTGATAAGCAGCAATAAAATTGTTTTTGTTTTAGATCTTCATAAAACAGCGAGATTAAGACTACCTTCAAAATTCTTGTCGAACACTCAGTACACACAGTCACTGAAGGCTTGAAACCCTAAATAATTAGATCAGTGCCATATTTTGGTTTTTCCGATTTAATTCTTATAATTCAATGGTTCAAGATTTACAATTATCAAAAATTTATGAGTTTTGCAGAAGTAGGGGGTAGTAGTTGAACACTTGGTCACGTGAACAAAATGTTATAAATGAAAGTGGCCGAATGTCTTCCGCTCTAGTATAAACATTGTGGTCCCAGAACTAGATACACACGTTTACTTATGGAGGGTGATTGACAATGTAATCAATAACCACAGCTAACTACTAGTATTTCCAGCGCGATGAGAGTCGAAATGTGTCACTCTAGTGCAAAGTGTAAGGTCACATCCGCAGTATAGATACACAATTGGGGCTATAAGAATAGTTTCATGTCATTAAGTTTATGTGATCTCAACAACAATAAAGCATAGTGGCGCGTTATCCCTCACGTGCAGGAATGTGTATTGTAGTTAACGTCAACCTATTTGTTTCCTGTGGTCATTTGCGCACAATCTACCACATCCACGACCAGGTAATATTTTGTATAGTATGTCTTCTTGCTACATGGCCATATGTGCTTTGTACCACACCCCAAAACGCACACTTAGTCCCCACGCCCTCATACGGCTTTATTTTAAATAATTACGTTTATCGGTGGAATAATACGTGACCATGTCAAATGCATTGATGGCAAACATGATGTGCGAAATGATACGACGGATACACATGAAACCAGTTTATTGTTTAAAAAAACATATGAGAACAATTTACATTACATTGGCATTGTCATATAAATTCTATGGATGATGTAACCCTGATTTTAGATCACTTGCTGGAGTGGTTCGGATTTTTGAAGATTTTTGAATCTGTGAAATGTGTCAAACATAAAGAGACCAATTAAAAGAATGAATTATTTTATAAAATAGAATGATATAGTTTATATTTGTGAGCTGTGTCACATTGTTTACCCCTAAAAATATTGTATTAACGTGAGGTGATGGAATACAAGTTATTGTAATTAAAAAAAAAACAATGTTGAGATGACACATTCAAACATGAAATGAATATTAGTGCTGGTGTTTTTGAAACATGAATCTGGTTGAGTTTATACGATATGTCATGCAACATATAGATTGATCTGTCTCATCATTTTATAAATGGTAGATGATAAATATACTTTATTTTATTTTATTTTATTTTAATAATTTTTTCAATAAGTAGCACTGTCTGGCGATAACACCCTTCTGTGACGTTAGAAATATCGTAGACTGATAGCATCAGTAATCTATAGTGACATCCTTTTAGTCATATATTCGTGCAGGGTATCTAGTCAATAATGTACAGTAATAGTATCTGTCCTCCCCGTGTTTTCTCTGTGACGTACATTGGTCTAGATATCGAACTGTATGTTTATTTGTTTCAAACATAACTTAACAATAACATTCACCGATGTATGTACGTACCTAGTAGTATAGTAGTAGTAGCCATCGAACTGCCCAATTAGGAAGTGATATTAATGGGCCAATTACAATCCAGGTTAAGATTTTCCGCCATTTACCGAAGGCCATTTAACCTAGATTAAGTGTGTATAAATTGTATGTTTATTTGATTTTTGTTGTTTCTACGTACTAAATGTTGTTGCTGTTTCCCATTGTACTGGTAACTGTTTTCCTACACTGTAATTGGTTCAATTTTTGTATTTGATCTATTTGTAACGCAAACAGTGCAACACCAATAATGGTACATTGTTAGTGTTATCCACAAACATTTTATTACAGCAAGTGTAATTTCAGTACATTAGTAACACTCATTATTACATTACACATGGAATTTTTCAACTTCAATGACAGATATTATAACTAGTCAAACATATCGAATAAAGATGTCATGCTACATTGCTCGATGGATTGCTTTGTTTATCATGATTCCAGATGACACGATGAGCATAATACTCATCACCAATTTTCTTCCAGATGATGAATTCAGTGAAACTTACTGTTTCAGAAGTGTCTCTTTGAATCATCTTGGTTGCTATAATTGTGTAAAGACAACTACCAACGTCTCCAACTTCACTTATAGTAAATGACACATCGCTAAACATAGCCTGGTTTCGTTTTTCAAGGTTTTCAATTGCTGAAAGAGATGTATAATATAAGAAGATTGTTAAACAATACTATTCGAATAAGTCTACTATTGCAAGTTCTATTGCAGACTTTGTTTTTGTCCTGATGAGAATTTATTTACGGGCACCATTTAGTTTTTGATTTACTGAACTTACTCGACGCGTCAGCGGGTTGACCCCTTTTATAGTAAGAAAACTGCATATAAATGTACAGTACTTTTAGCGATGTGGTTAGTTTTTTTTCCCGGATATTCATATTTTGATAAATCATGGTAATATGTTCTGTTCTGTTTGAAGTTTGTAATTGCAGTGCTTAAGTTAGTGTACGCTCAGCTTCGAGGATAATTGTCCAATGTGTGAACGGTTAATTTACCTGCAACCACCCCTGGGGCAATAGGCTGCCAAGTGTTTCCAGACCGGGGATAGAAGGACTGACATGTACAGGTAATCAGTTAAAACAGGTCGAAATGGCTGTTTGAGTTATGTTGCACGTACATATATTATAACTATATATGACATGTGCAAAAAAAAAACTGGTCTATATATATAAGTTACTTACAGTGGACAAAGTAGTATATTGATAATATTCACGTAACAAAAGAATCGGGTAGTTGTTCATGCAAATAAGACCATGTTTTAAATTTACCTTGTCTTCCTTTCACTATTGTACACCCAGGTGGCATAATAAGAGCATCAGGGGTACACACGTCCATTCTGGTTTTCATGTCGCCTACTTTCAAAGCACCAGCATGCTGGTCAAGCCTTTTTTAGAGCTTCATCTGGATATCACCTGTGGCCGTCATTGCAGCTAGTGACAATAGTTGGACTTTGGCCATGTGATATTAGTTTTATGACTCTGGAAATGCAAACAAAATATACAACCTGACGAACGTCAGATAATATAAGATATATATTTTACTATTTATATTAGTAGCTTCGCGATAAGTGGCTTATGAGTGTATTTCGTACTGATTACCTTTTGCAGTGAGGAGGGCTTTGTCGCAATAACTGATACTCATCATCAGAGTTGAGAATATTATTTAAAGAATTTACTATATAATATACAATAATGATATGCAACTTCATGCAGAAATCCTAATAAGTGAGGTTTAAAACTCACAATGGCGGTTTAGCAATATTAGGAATTGTCAACTTGCCCAAGAGGGCTACAGGTTTTTAATTTTTTTATTTTCATGTATACCATAGGGTCAATATTTTCAATACTACTATGTGTACTGGGCAGTTCCAAGTCCTTGTATAATGTGTTCTCCAGCATAAATCTCTGATTATTCGGAAACATCAGATTGTAATGTGAATTTAATAATAATAACTGTATTACACAACCAAAACTATCGGGGGGTTTAGTATTGTAAAAAATAACAAAAGACTAAAATGATAAAACTAATTAAATTAAGGACAACATAGAAAAAATAAAGTACAAAATACTAAAACTGACATTGCATAGAAAAGACATTGGTCTCTCGTGGATGCGTATTTACATAATTAAGTATTTCCATTGAATAATGTATTTTTCAAAAAAACATCTCCATTTTGCTTGCCTACGATTTTTTATTAATGATGTAACACTCTAGAAATAATGATTTTTTTTCAATTTTAAAACATGCACATTCCAAAATGAAATGCATCTCATCCTCTATCACATCATTTTCACATTTCTTACACTTTCTATCCTCAAGTTGGATGTTTTCGGCGATCTAATTCTACTTCTATAGTGTTTTTTAACATTTTTTTCTCCAAGAAGTATTTATTTTCATTGATTCAATCAATACTGACTGTGACGCAAAACTGTGTGTCTGATAGTGAACAGTACTTTCAATGCTTTGTTTTTTAGCATTTGTTGATTTAGTTTAAATTTTCTGTTCGGTGTGAAGATTACACCAAGGTAACAGAACTCTTTTACTGTTGTTATAGTTTCATTATTCAATATAAAGTGGTTGTTTTTTAAATAGTTACTTTTATTGAATAGCATAATTTGGGTTTTCTTTCTTTTATAGTTAATCTCCATTGTGAGCAATAACTTGATCATTTATTTAAACAGTTTTGTAGACCTTTTGCACTTTCTGATGATCAAGTGACCAGGTCATCTGCATAGAAAATGTCATTCAGTGGTGTATCATTAATTAAAACAGGATTATCTTTTTGTTCACCAAATACAGTAGAAAGATCATTAATGAATATATTGAAAAGAGTTGATGAAAGGTTGCAACCTTGTTTTACTCCACAGTTAGATATAAAACAATCACCTGTTGGTAACATTACTTTGTATTTCATATTATTGTACATCGATTTTATGATGTTGTAAACATTTCCCGCAATATTTAAGTTTTGTAGTTTCAAAAATAAACTTTTTCTCCAGACACTATCGAAAGCTTTTTATAAAGTCGATTAAACAAGCATATAATTTTCTTGGTTTATTTTTCAGTTTTTGTTTGCTGTACAAGGTTTTATCCACTGCTGTCTTTAAGAGAAAAGTGGCATCTGTGGTTCTACGCTGTTTTATAAAACCAAACTGTGTCTGACTTAGCAAATTATTTGATTCCAAATATAAAAGTAATCTTTGATTCAGAATACTGGTGAGCAATTTGGATAAACAGCTGGATATTGCAATTACTCTGTTATTTCCTGGATCAGACTTATCACCAGATTTATGTAAAGGAACTAAGGAAGTCGACTTCCATGTACCACTAACTAAAATATTATTAAATAATTTGCACATACTTTGGATATGTGATTTGCTTCTTATTTTTAGTATTTCATTTGCAACAACATCATCACCATTGGATTTTTTTATTGAATCTAAAATTTCTTTTTCTGTAATATCTAAATTCAGAACAGAATTGTCCAGTGTTGATTACTCTTTGGTCCCCAGTGTTTGGGTAATTTCATTGTTACTGACATTTTCTAAATTGTACATTTTTTTTAAAATTACTTAGCCAAGTAGAACTTAAAATGGCCTGTTCCAAGTTTGTTTTTTGTTGTTGTTGTTTTTTTTGACAATGTATTTTTTTTTGACAACTCAGATTACCAACTTTGAAGTAACAGACACAAAGAAAGAGACTCTTAGAAACTGAACAGTAGTCTACAGTGCTGGAACCTGTCGGGTGATGATATGTAAAATTTCCTAATAAATCGCCAATTACTCTGCCATTAACAATTATCAAGTCATTGCTTACACACAAATCTTCAAGATGGTTACCAAATTTGTTAGTGTTTTTATCTAAAGTGTATCTTCTATTAAAATTATCTGCAATGTAGTTTTGGGGGTTGGCACATGACTATTGGAATCATCAACAATAAAATCAACAATATTCCCAATTCTACTATTAAAATCTCCCATCATGATTACGTCACCCTGATGAGAGGACCTAGCAATTTCTTTTTCCAAAATACTGAAATAATCTTTGTTTTAGTGGTAAACAGAATCCTCTGGTAGAATGTAAATACAAGCTAAAGAAATATATTGTTGTAAGGAAAAGAAGTCTTGTCCAGCTTGCACCATAGAAAGTCATTATTTTCAGAATTAATTTTCGATAACTCCGTTTTAAATTTATTTTTAAACAAAATTTCAACCCCCTGAATCTTTTCTACTTTTGGGTGATTTTCTAATTCTATCAGATCTAAAACTGCAAAAATTATCTATATCTAACACAAAATTACTACTGTTACCTAACCAGGTTTCCTGAACACACAAAATATCAAAACTTTCAACTGCTGATACAAAATCAGCATCCATGCTTTTTTTCTCTAAGCCATGGATGTTCCAACTATCATTTTTAAGTTTGAATTGCATTATTTATAACCTGTATGTTAATGCGGTTACAACAGATTGTAGGTCAATGTTATTGCAAATAAGTATACATGTATTAACTTCTTCAGTAGTACATTCCATATTTTTGATTACGAAAGTCATAATAGTAATCCTGACGTCTACTTCCACTTCTTGATTCATTATGAGAGCGAGTGTCATTGTAGCGTGGACTACAATCATATGCATAGTTATAGTGACTTGAATAATTATCACTGTGGTAATCACGCTGAGAATGAGGATATGACTGTGATTGGTACTCGTAGTCACGACGAACATGAGAGTCTGTTTCACGAGAGTTAGTATTATAATAGTTATATTCAGGCTGGTTTGAGTTATAACGTTGCCTGTATTTGTGATCATGAGGTTTATATGCATATTCCCGAGGTTGCACATACCGAGAGGTGTGAGATTTATACTTCTGATGATAATCAAGATTGCCGTTCTTTTCATACTTCTTCATTCCTACATTGGATGAGTAGCGGTAATCTGCATTTGTACTGCATACGTAAAGCATGTTTAATATCTCCGACTAGTACACTTGTGCCATGAGTGGTAATGTGGATACCATCTTCTGTAAATAAATCTTTGTTGTATACTAGTCTCTTATGTTCAATATATAAGCATGCCTTTAATGAATTACATTTATTTCTTAGCAAATCATTTAGTTCAGCTATGTCGTAATTTACATTTTCCTCCTTTTGCAATAATATACTGGGCATCACTATCTGTACACCAGCAAACTTGGATACAGTATTTTTCACTAGACGATCCATTTGTTGTTTCAATAGATTAACAACATTTATGATGTCATTTGTGCCAACATGCAATAATATCAAAGAGATCTGAGAGTGTTTTTTACATTATCAATGTAGGGCCCAGCCTCGCAAATTGTGGATGCCCTGATTTTCTTTGTCTTTTTTCCTCTATATAGCATTGCAGGGTTTATATGTTTTGTAATTGAAATACCAATAAGTAAAACATTATATCCAGACACGTCATGATTAGAACTTTCAAAAGCACTTGTGTGTTTGACTTTATTAATAGTGTATATTTCGTCATAGCCGTCTTTTGTTTAGATGGTGTCCTTAGCAGTAGCACCTTTATCTTCAATCTCGGCATTCTTTTTTGTTACATGGTCATTCTCTTAAATACAATGAAATCTATTAGATAATCCAATGCTAGGATTGTTTACATTGGAGGTTAGACTGTTTTCCAAATTCTGAAGATCTCGCTTCCATTCTTTAGCCATGGCGTCTTGTATATTCTTCGTCTCTATTCCTATCTCAGTTTGGACATTGAGTAAGTTGCTTTAATTCGTTGAATTCTAATAATAAGGCACAGTTTTGATCAGTAACTTAGTTTCCAACTCAAATTTCCTTTTCTTTTCTTTCGCCTCGTTGAAAAAACTTGTTAAATTCTATCGCCTGTGTAGCTAAGTTATGTTCTAAAGAACAACATTTATTTTCTAGTGTCAAAAACATAAGTTCGAAATCGGTCTTTTCAATCGATGGCGGCCGTTGGCGTCATCGGACAACTTCGATGCAATAAGGCATTTCACATTTCTAGTTCTGTTGTCATTATCAGTGAGTTCATAAGATCTGTTGTTGCTGCTACTGTTACTGTTAAATGTACTGTTATCAGACATACATGTAGACGCAGTAAGTGGAATACTCGTTTCTTGATCGCTGTAATCGTCGCTTTCACTGTCCGATGTACAACGTGTATTCCGTGAAATGCTTTCATTGTTGTTATACAATAGAAAAATGTTTTTCAGCCTCCTCATATGTGTCAAATCATTTAAAACAATTTCCAGGATATCCATTCGTTGCTTGGTGACACTCTTTCCAAGTAGATACAATACCAGTTTTTCTACCAACGATAATCGCGTAGAACATTTTTCCTTTGTTTTTCTCCGTACGTTTTAAGTCCGCCATTTTATATCATAATTGTGTAGAAATGACCACTAAATACAGCTATTCCAGCCAGAATTAGAATCATCATTCTTCATGAGTGATGTAACCGGTATTTCCATCTATTTGCTTAGTGGTCTGAGAGTAAATATTTTCATATGGAGAGTGTCTTTACATATGTCAACGTGAACATTATTGATACAATCAAAAACGTCCTGAACAGGAAGTCCATTCTGGGACTACTGCTATTGTCAAATTTTGGAGAGTAGAGGATTATTTATACAGAAGATGTTCCAGTAGAGAATTGTTAAAACTGTTCGATTGGCATATCAAAATCTTTTATTGGAATAGATCATGTTCTATATTCAACAACTATGTTTCTAGGCATGCAATGAACTCGTAACAAAAAAAGTCGTTCAATCGTCCTTGAAAATCGAGCGAGAAAAAGGTTGAGGCCAAAAAACAACCGAGTTTCGCCTAATCTTTCCAGCGGTTAGATAGACTGTTTTTAGTCGCCCGGGGAACCAACATTTGGAATGTGAATCACTCCGGTGACAAATTATCGGTAATAATAGCCAAGGGGTGAGAGACTACCTCATTTATTTACCTCGGCGATAGCTACAGTGATTGTGACCCAATCGATATTGGCAAGATTCCGGGAAACGCAGTGACCAGTGAGGCCCAAAAGACATGAAATCAGTTTTCTTACAGACTCCAGGGAAACAGACATTCGTGATGTATTTCACTCTGGTGAGGGAATAGTTATATAAAGATAAATAAACATGGCGACAATAATGCAACATTTAACGTCTTTGAAAGTTTTCGAGCCCATATAAAACTCATGCTAATGAAATCTGTTTTATGTTTTACCAATCTATGTAATTCTTTTGTTGAAAACTTATTTTGGGGACATAAATAAATGTTTTGTAATTGTTAAGTTACAGCGAAAATAAATGCAGTTCGAAATTATTAGTGTTGTAATTTACTATGGTGGGAGGGGGGGCTAGGTTTCAAAGGTTCGACGAGCTTTTCAACGTTCTGGTTATCTCTGAGCGACTGCAGTATTTGAAACAAACTTGAAGTTCTCTAAAAACGCAATATATGGCATGAAAAAACGCAATGTAATGCAATATCACAACAAACGTTTCAAATGTTCGCCCAATTTTCCATGTTTATTCTGTGATATGAATGATTCAGCCCAGCGTTTAGATAGGTTATTTATTAGAGGCGCCCGGGGAACCAAAATTTAGCCTTTCCGAGTGAAGGTCAAGTTTGAGATAAAAAATCATCCATTTTTGGGTGAAATATCATTGATACAGCCGAGCGGTAATATAGGTTATTTATTAGAGACGCCCGGGGAACCAACATTTGGGACGTGAATTACTTGGACGACAATAATAACCAAGGGGTGAGAGACTCCTTACCGCGGCGATAGCTACGGTGATTACGACCCCAAACATATTTTACTTTTAGTAAGCGAAGGTAAAAACCGTGTTTATGCCATGAGAACGTGAAGACCTTGAACGTACTTTACCAATTGAATTGGGACGAAAACGTTATCGGCAAGATTCCAGGGACGACAGTGACAACCACTAAAACGTAATTGAAGGCAAATAAACACGTGAAGCACAAAAAAACCCGAGTTGTAGCGTAAAATATGGGGCCAAACCTTTGTTCACTTTTGGGGGGAATGGGAATCAGTCGATTTAAAGGTGTCACAATAAGCGAGGGAGCAAATCGTTTTTATGCTATAGAAAAGTGAAGACCTTGAACGTACTTTTTGTACTTTAGTACAACGTCATTTTTGTTTGATTACCTAACGCTTTTAGGTTCAATGTGCTGCAAGTTAAAGTGCACATACCTAAGCGGCCTTCCCTCAGCAAATAATTTAACCCAGGCATTTTCCGTGCCAAAATTGCGAAACTCTCCGTTTTTACGCAATCTGATATGTCCGAATTACTTACCGAAGTACAGGACGACTAAGCTGAAATATCCAAGATCCAATACATACCAAACATTATATCGCAAAAGTGAATATTCGTGAAGTATTTTAAGTCCAAACATATTTTAGTATAAGGTAGTAAACATCCTCAGTTGTTTGGTTATTTGGTTACATTAAACAGCAGTTGATATAATTGTAGCGAATCTAATTTGCAGTATTGATATTATTGGTATTAATAGAGCCCCCAACACACACACACACACACACCCACACACACACCCACACACACACACACACACACACACACTGATACGCCACAGACAAATGTTAAAAGTCAGGCCACTGAAACTAATGAACGTTCATCTCTGCCTAAGACACTCATCAAAATACTGAGCAGAGGTGTAATAACTAAATAACCGCATTCGGTGTCAGCAAATGAGTCCGTTTGATATCGCGTGCTTTGTTTCGAACTATCTTCATAGTGAGCATGATCGCTAAAAATGTTACACATTATTGTAATTACCCATACAGGGACTGACAGCGTATATGCTATTCAACACCTATGATGTTACACTAGCGCCCTCTTGGTCCAAATAGTTAAATATCATTGCAAAAATATGGCATGACAAAAACGCAATGTAATGCAAGTAATGCAATATTACTAATAATATATGGCGGGTGCCACAGAAGTAGGATGTGCTCGTTTCGACGCACACGATTGTAACCGTTGGCTTTGAATATTACTATAAGGTACACAATGTGTAGTTTCATTAAAATTAAAACTAAGTTAATAATAATATCCACAACAATACTGCCTCTGGTGTAGCTAATCGATAATCTATTTATTAAACTCACACCGAAGCCAAAACCGTGGCAAAAAAAGCATTACTTTGATGTTATTTTTCCCGGGATGTATTGATTCTAACCACAGGTAACTCTGTCGGCAGCCAAAGACAAACACAGTAATATACTAGTATACTTATAGTAGCAGACAACCATTTTCTGGCGTTTTAGCTGTTCCACTTTCCGATGGAAGTTCTAATATAGTAAGTCATTTGGCTTAGTAGATTTGTCGTCGTTTGACCTCAAAAAATGGCTGTCACTAGAGTTACGTATGGTTTAGCGAGCTAAATCCGAGGAAAACAACTTTAAACGAATAATTTTGTCACTGTTTTCGCGCTGGTGAGTGTTAAATAAACATACTATTGATTGGTGATAATTATGTTCCGATCTATATGGTGTACTTTCTCGACTTTTATTTTTAACGCCATTTTCATATATCGTGCAAAATACTAATGCCTGAAAATAACAAATTTAATGACACAAATATATCAGAAATGACAAAAATACCATCACAAATGGATCCACAGCTACCTCTGATGGGGTCACAGAAATAGTTTGATAAAACTAGTCTAGTATGTGACCCAGGATTCTATTGAGATATCAAGCAATTGAATGTAAACCACAGTTACTAGAAGAACAAGATATTAGAAAACTATTTACAATCATATGAAAAACGTTGTTTATTATACTGTAATGACATAATAGGAAAATATTTCCCGCAGTTCTTGTATGGATCTATAGTATTATCCGAATATTTGGTAAAAGTAACTCCCTCTATCTGCAACCCACATTTGTTGAGTTTATGTCATTTATATAATACCAGAAATAAAATTGGCACCACGCCGAATTGGATTGTATGAAGAGGAAGTATTCAGTATACTGTAAAATGACTAATTTTCACTGGGTTTAAATTTCACTGATTTACCATTTCAGGCATATTCAGTGGGTTTTAAATTCACGGTTTTATCATTTAGATAATGTGTTCTATGCTAAATTTTACATATTCACTGTGTTTTAATTTAGCGCATTTTTCCAGTCAGCGAAATAAGCTAAATTAAAACCCAGTGAATAATTACCCCCTTTACAGTACTAATAGATTGTTGGCGATTAAATAGTTTTTGAATCATGCAGGCGGGTCACCTCTAATACCAGAGATGTAGTTTAGTAAGCAGAAATACTTGGTATATATTGCCTTTTTATATTAGATTAATATACCAAATAGTGGCTGAATTGTTTATTTACAGTGGATTCAATTAGTTTGCTAAAATGGGTAATATCAAGATTGGGCGATACATGCTTACATCTTCAGTGCGAGAGCGTCACTAGACTGGTGTTAGCCTCTGAAATAATTGTTTACTCTCTTGCGTCTGTGTTTAGGGAAAACAATGGACACAAAGACGGACGAGAATAAAAGAATATCTGAAGCAAAAACAAGTATCGTGGAATCTCTCACTCTCAATGAGATCTCGGCGGCCATTTATGTGAAATATCTTTAATGTGTACATACGTACAATGGTCAATACAATGGAAATGCAAAGTAAGTATAAACTGCTATTAAATAACAGTTTTAACAATTTGTTGTTAACTTCTGGTTCTGGTTAAGCTCGCACAAATATTATTCGACGTCAGATTCGATGAATTTATATTGTCTATTACATGATGACCACATTAAAATTTGCAATATATTGTAACAATTCAACTTGAGTCAATGTACCAAGAGTCCGATCGATACATAGAATTGAAAGAGAACATTCATTCATTCGTTTTTTGTTTATTTTTTCCTGGTGTAAAACATCGCTATCGTTTTCCCTGTCATTCAGTCATGCTTATCAAATTAGTATTAAATTTGTAGAAACAGGCTTCACATGTGTGCACGAATTACTGACGCAAAGTAACCTTCAAGTTAATTTTACATGATACAAGTTGCCTCTTGAAGAATAAACATTTGTTAATGGCATTTTAAGGTTTTATTGGCCGCAAATACTTTATACAGTCCCGATCTGTTTTCGTGTAGCGTTATTTATTGATTTATTGCGGTCTGCTGTATTTATATTTATTTGTATGGAGCTAACCCATGTGTAACAATTTACACTATCCCAAGACGTGCCAAAGAAATACAAAAAACAGTGAGTGTCATGATGGGTTAAATATCAATTGCAGCTAAATCGATCCTTGAGTTTAAAATGAAAATGATGTTGGCCACCAATTTTAATCGCATGATCTGGAATTAGCAAATCACGCGATTAATGTTTGACGTTATTACCCCCGTCCAATAATGCTCAAATAAATAAACACTTTCTCAGAAATATTGACTTATTGAGTTTGCAAATTGAAGCACTTACGCAAGCTATTCGCCAAGAATATATTGTCTCGTGTGGGGCTTAATGTAAAACCAATGCGCCCAGTTGTTCCATTCCACATTGGCAATTCAAATCACACGCGCACTGTCGTTTGTTATATAAGCTCATATCACTGGCTCATTTAAAACGGACATATTCTGTTTTATCTCTCAAATGCGGTAAAATCCAATTTCTAAACAGCCTTGTTTGTAATAAATACTGCCGCTATGGTCTAGATTGAGTTAAATTAATAATAATATTACAAGGTCATGTTCAATGTACACCAAACCCAAACATATCCGATTTTGAAAACAATTATAAATAAACAGCCATCACGTACAAGTATTATGTAACAGCTAGCATGCCGAATATTACTCAGGACTTGTGTTGTTGTTTTTTTTCGTTTTTTTTAAGTGTCGATTAAAACTCAGAACTGAAATGTGTCTGAGTTTGGATTGACTATGACCCAATTGTATGACAGTTTAAATAAACAGTTAAATTTCTGAAAAAATCTATGTTTAGTAACAGTTCATACCTCTACCTCTCCTCCATAAGGTATATAGAGGCATAAATTATGAAAATTACTCGATGGATTAGCAGAAATACAAATTGCTAGTACAAACATTGTTCTGTTATTCCGCCGCCAATAATCAATTATCATATACTTCGTATTGCCCGGCCTCGTAACGAAGTGGGGAGTGCGCCCTCATATATATCAGTGAAATAATTTCCCGTATCCCGACTGGCCCAGTGCGCCCGGCTTTCATCATTCAAAACAAAACGTGTCATTCTAAATTACGTCGTGTGTTCGAGGTCACGTCTTGATAAAATTGTAATTACACTTACAAGGTATACGATAAAACCTTTATGGATAAGCTCGGAAGCTCGGGCTATTCTGTGGAGATTCACTTAATCAAGTCACAAACTCTTTGTACCGATTAGAATTACTTTGTAAAAACATGTTCACGGGAGACGATATTTAATTACTCAATGTGCTGTAACTGATCACAGAACAATCCTACCTAAGTTAATATTATCTAGATAAGTAAATGAGATCATTAAAACCTGAACAATCTAATTTATTGACACAATTTTACCCACAATATAGCGGAGTATATGTGAATTAAAATAGTAGAATAAAGTTACACAATCACGGCCTCGACCTATTTACATTTATCGGTACCCAATTACATCACAGGTTTGAGTAAATAACAAAGAGAATTATATACATAAATCTAAATAATAAACGTTTCATGGAAGCAACTCAATTTATGGTTTCATTTTGTTCAAGATATATTCTATTCATTGACTACGGGCGGTTGAATGAGCTTCAGGGCAGTTGTAGATACAACACATTTCTGTTAATTATGGACAAAAGCGTCTGTACGTATTACCACGCGTGTTGCCTTTTATTACAATATAGAAACATTGCGGCTATCGTAGTTTTATTGCTATCAAAACGAATTACAGTTTGAGATATGCCATACAGGTTACTCAAATAATGTAGGTCGCTTATTATTAACGTGTCATTATTCAACAATGTTACGGGACTGGTTTTGTATAGATGTAACTGATTTTATTCCGCGTAGAAATATATGTTTGTAAAAATATTATGGATGAATCTCTTTTTGTCTGCACCAATAGGCTGTGAATAAGCTTGTTCTGGTTTGTTTCATTATTTTATTTAGTTTTATCGTTTAACAATATACGCTTCATATGAATGAATGAAAAAATGACCAATCATAGTGATAGCCGAAAAGATATACATTTAAAATATTGCAATAAATTACAATTTCTTGAAATGAATACGGCCTCCAGTTTATAACATTTCCCAGATTCAATTACAGCACAAGCCGAACTGATTGTCGAAGAACATTCCACGTAAATCTCAAATAAAAAAAGTGTAGGAACGTTTTAGACAAACTAGTCTATACAGATAATGCATAATATGTTGCTGGTCAACGTTATAACGCATATACACTTTTATTGAATGCGAATAATGAAGTCTCGCGTACATCTGCACAGAATCAATTGCATGTATTGAAAATTGACATAAAGACGTGTTTTCCCTCATCGAGTTGAGTTAGTGTTTTAAACAAATCTGCGCACCCATCAATAGCTGATGTGTCATGCTAGCGAGACAGTCCTGTCTTTACACCATGTTGCCTAATTGCATAATAGATTATGCAAAAATAATAAACAATGGCAGATATGCAGTTTGTACTACGATTCAGAGTTCTATTATATTGGACCATGGAGATAAACCTATGCCACCGTAAAGTTATCACATGTGACAATTTTTTTTTTTTTTTTGCGAAGGTTATAATATCTTACACACACACATGGATAATTATCAAGGCCTATGTATGTATGTATGTCACTTTTTTTGTTCCACCGTTATCTCAAGAACCACTAATCAAATTTTGGCGAAACTTGGTAAATAGATACTCTGGGATAATGCGCAGAGTTGATTAGGTTTTGGTAAAAATTTATGAATATTAATTACCTAATTTGCATGATAATTAGCTGATTTTTTGCTGTTTCAAGCTTGTTCACTGATATCTGAAGAACCATTAATTGGATTTTGATGAAATTTGGCACATGGATGCTCTGAACTAGTGCGCAGATTTGATTAGTTTTGGGTAAAAATCTATGAATATTAATTACCTAATTTGCATGATAATTAACTGATTTTAACCTGTTCTATGACTGTTCCACTGATTTTTGAAGAACCACTCATTGGATTTCAATGAAACTTGGCACATGGATGCTCTGAACTAATGCGCAGATTTGATTAGTTTTGGGTAAAAATCTGTTAATATTATTAATTACCTAATTTACATAATGATTAATCAATTTTCGGCTTTTCCTCTGATATCTCAAGTACTAATCATAACATTTCAATAAAACTTGTTACATAGGTGTCATATGACACTGCACAGACCTGATAGTTTTTAGGGTAATATCAGTACATATTAATTACCTAATTTGCATAATTAATTAATTTTCAGCTTTTGATATTTCGAGTAGTAATGATCACGTTCAATGAAACTTGGTACATAGTTACTTGAGGACTGTGCAGAGACCTAATTAGTTTTTGGGTAAAATTATTGTTCATATTAATCACCTTATTAGCATAAATAGTTAATTTCCAGCTTTTCACCTGATATATCATGTACTAATCATCACATTTCAATGAGACTTGCGACATTTTTTCTAGGACTATGCAGAGACCTGATTAATTTTGGGATAAATAATTGTGCCTATGAATTACCTAATTTGCATAATTAGTTAATTTTTTGCCGTTCTATGGCTGTTGCACTGATGTCTAAAAACCACTCATTGGATTTCAATGAAACTTTTAAAGAGTACCCATCACATTTCAATGAACCTAAGACTATGCACCATATTAGTTTTTGGTAAATATTTATGCTTCCTAATCACCTAATTAACATAATTAATTAATACTGATATCTCAAGTATTGATCATCGCATTTGAATAAAACTTGGTACATAAATGCTCTAGGACAATAGACAGCCTGATTAATTTTGGGTTAAAATCTGTTCATATTAATTCTCTAATTAGCATAATAATTAATATTTGTTTGGTTCTAATCACATTTCAATGAAACTTGGTACATTGTGCAGACCTTTAGTTTTACACTTAAATCTGTTCATATTAGTTACCTTATTTTTATAATTAGTTTTCAGCTATTACATCAATATCTCAAGTATAAGTAATTTTGAATTAATTTGTAATGTGTCTCCAAAACTCTCAGCACACGGGAGTTCTTTCTAAGCTTTCTTTGATTTACCATCTCCATTTGAAATTATAAAACCTAGTAAATAACTTGAGGAATGTTGAGGTTAATAAGATTTATCTAATATTAATCTTCTACTCTCTTTTTGTCAATTTAATAAAATACACAGAAAAGTGAAAATAAAGTAAGGCTCTGAAACCGTTAACATCTTTCAGTTGATCATGTTCCGCAATAGGCAGCAAGATTAACAATGATTTTATTCACATCAGTGGAACCTCTGGTGTTTGACCTCAATGGTTCATTGTATCTGATTTGAATTCTTGAATCATGTTCTCGTGAAGGTCAAAATATGTTGTGATCATGACAATATAAAAAAAAAATAACGCCCCATAAACATTATGATGTCATAGCTGGTTATTATATCTGTTTGCTGTCAATTTGAAAACATTGTATTCTGGTTGAAGTTCTTGTAGCTTACTGTTTGTGTGATTTGAAGTCAGGTACTTTCTTGACACCGTTGCGTGAAATGTAAATTAGGAGTTGGTTCACAAACACTCAATCAATATAAACACTGCATTCTTGACTGTGTTGACAAAGATATGAACAGCACACCAATATTATTATTGTTGTTGTTGTTGTCAAATAATCAATAAGTATATTCTAAACTGCTCTGCGATACCAATGTATACACTCATGCACATTTTCTCCATCCACTCTCACAATGTTCTTTTAGAATACGTATCTATTTTTTTAATTTACAGACTTGCAGTATGTGTTTGTGTGTAAGTATAGGCAATAGCATACATTTATGTTCATTAAATTCAACATTACACCTAATACAAGATAGCAACTTTGTAATTCGTCAAATTATTTCGTAATGATTTTTTTTTGCAGAGCGAGTGAATTGTTTAGAAACACGTTGTAGTATTAAATGTCATGGTTCATTTCATCCTTAATGGAAGCCATGTTGTGCAATAACTTTTATTTGGTATTTCCTATTTCTATTTATTTTATTACTACTAATGAAAACATTATTTAGGACATCGAGTATAAATTCAACTTGCTGGATTATATTAGTATAAATAAAATGACGTCACTAATTGCATAATACAACTTATATAATGGTGTGCATAGAGCAATGATATATATAACTTTTATAGCATTTCTTTTTTTTTGAAGGAGGTGCTTGCGTAGCCTAAAGTAATACAACACAACAAGTTTAAATTTGTAATCCGTATACCATGGTTATGTGACAAGGTTTGTTAAGTTTGCTGCTTAAATAAATAAATAAATAAATAAATAAATAAATAAATAAATAAATAAATAAATAAATAAATAAATAAATAAATAAATAAATAAATAAATAAATAAATAAATAAATAAATAAATAAATAAATAAATAAATAAATAAATAAATAAATAAATAAAGTGTATCAATCTATTCACGACTAGCATGGAGTGTGAAATGATGTATCGAATACAACACACATCAATAATGTGATATTCAGTTTACGTAATAACAATGAGAATGTATTTTTAAATGACACCATATGGGCACCACGCTAATACCATATGACATACACTGCATTAATGGCGGACGTGTTCTATTACTAGTAAATGCTAATCTTCAAGACGAGTGATATTTGGGTGTGTTTATTTGTTAAGACAGCTTATCCATATGCGAATACCCATATTTTACTTTCATACATGGGACTGAAAATTCGGGTTAACAATAACATTTGAAGTTAGGTAATACCTGACATGACACATTATTTGTGTCAACTTGTCAATACCCATTTGATCAGTCACGTCGGATGATTCATTATAGTATATCGCTGAAAGGACATTAAAACTTATATTTGTTGACGTGTTTTGTGATTAGTGCATAGTGGACAAAAATCTCACTGCGTCAGGAAATCTAACAATCAACATTTCTCGTACATGGATCATGAAGTTTATTGCGTCATTATATTATTTGTGATAACTAAATATGGTGTAATTCAGGTTTTAACAAATAATAACCGAAATGTGATGTATTATTCTATTTTTTCAGAATTGCATTCATTTGTCTGACAGCAAGAAATGATTGAAGATATTATAATCGTATCCCCCACTTATGTTTTATCATACAGTATTTTTCTATTTCCGTTGCCATTGGAGATAAATTGGATGTACAAAAGTCGTATATCAAGTCGCGTTGACGTAAAAACGTCATCCATAATATGATTCACGTTAGTTGTGACAGCGACGAAAAAAATTGAAAGGAATGAACGTACGAAACCAAGCAATAAATATAAGCTTAATGCAAAAACATCGATAATTTGTAGTGTATTGATAATGCGACCATAAAAATTGACGATCGCCATCTATGTCGGTATAACATGTCGTTTTAATGGGTGTGAATTGAAATGCAATGGAATAATTCATTCGTAGATATGCAATTGCTGTTTTGGGTAAGTGTAAGTTTTCCCAATAGCTGGTGTTGTACAAATGGTGGTGAAGATCTTATAGTTTGACAAGAACACATAATACGTATATAGACACATTAAAACACAACAAAACTAAGCGGCTGTTAACAATAAAAACATTCAATGTGATCAGTGACGTGCTCAATGGAACTTACCATTACCCCCGACATCACCCAGTGTTTGCTATGCACTATTTATTTACAACTTGGGTTTTATTTAGGTTTAGTACTTCTCAGCTTGTCCCACTTTAAAAACACTTAAATTACGAAAAGTGTATATGATTAAAACACTTGCAGTCAGTGTTTTATTGCAATATTTGCAAGTGTTTCCAAACGAACATGTATAACTAGTGCTTATTATCACAACACTTTTAAAAGTGATTTTAATAGACACACATTTTGTAAAGTGTTTCCGCAAGGAACATGTATTGAAAAGTGCTTATTATCACAACACTATTAAAAGTGATTTTACTAGACATACATTTCGTAAAGTGTTTTCACAAAACACATGTATTGAATTTGCTTATTATCGCAACACTTTCAAATGAGTTTTTCCTATACACACACGTGTATATGATCACGACACGTATAAAAGTGTCTTAACCGAGGACGTGTTTTAATGAAGTGTTTACTATCACAACTCTTTGAAAAGCGATTTCACTAGATACACAGTGTTTCCACCAGAAATATGTCTTGAAAAAAGTGTTTACCATCGCAACACTTTGAAAAGTGCTTTCACACAAAACACAAAACTGAATATTAACAAGCGATTGTAACAGATACACATTTCAAAATGCCTCTTCACTGATAATATGGTGAAAAAATCAATATCATCATTTTGGAAAGTGTTAATGAGCACAATATATGCGTTTCATGATCAAGCACTTTGCACTACGGCACAGTAATCATAACATCTGATAAACTTTTACAAAACACATAATCAAGTAAGTATTTATTCCTAAATATAAACATTAATAAGGTAAGTTGTGAGTATAACATTGAAAAAAAACAGACAAATATAATTGATGTAAAAATTAATATCAAACATGTGACAAGTGTCCTTGACTTACGTGGTGTTGAATGAGTATGTTTACTGATACAATGTCCAATAATTGAGAACATTGACACTTCAAAACAGGTGAGTAATGAACTGAAACGAACAATAACATCATTAAACCCTTTCCTCACTGACATAAATGAAGGTGTCCAATGTGGTACTGTTGTCTTAAAGGCACTTACTTCGGGTACTTCAAATTCTTGGGGAAAAACAAAAAATAGTGAACCAAATAAAAAATCATTAATTAAACATGCTCTTTAGAAAAAAAGTACTCTATTGCAAGTACTCTATTTCATTCATTTTCTCTTTTCTGTCCATCAAATGGTTTGATTGCTTATTTTCACCAATCGCCCTAAAACGGAAAATGTGGTATTTTAAAACTATATTTACCTAACGAGAATTCTTCTGGCATTCAATGGTGACGTGTGTGGGCAGTCGACAATAAGCATTGTGTCTGTTATAGATGCATGCCGTAGACAGCATACAAAAGTGACCTATATATGAACACTCATAGTCGAGTGTTTTAGATTGCAAAATTGCACGTGTTTTAAGAAGTGCTTCAAAATAGTTTGGAAGAAAAGTGTTTTAGCTACTCATATAAACTTGTGTACATGTCGTATACATAAACACTTATAAAACATGCATAGTCCGATGTTTTACCTTGAAATATTGCATGTGTATTTGTTTTAGGATATGCTTCAAAATAAAACAATTTAGAAGAAAAGTGGTTTAGTTACTCCCATGAACACAACTGAACAATATTCAAGAAACAAGTTTAAGTCACGTGTCGAGAATGCTCAGATGTGATTGGAACTACAACTACCGTTCACCAAATACGGAGTATAGCAATCCATTAGAACACGGGGTTCGTAATTCATCACGTTGCTCGATATCTGGTTGTACTTATAGGTTGGTAATTAATTCTTCCACATACATGACCATCTCGATTATGCGTTTATTTAATTGTCTAGTTCGCATGTATATCATAATGTTTAATTACAAGTCTCCAGATATTCACTCAATTTTATCAATAACGTTTGCAAAAAGTTGGATGCATTATTCCATAAATGTCCAATCAATAAACACTTTAATGACACAATAATGTCCCTGTAAAGCACTGAGTGTTTTATTTTGAAAAATAGTGTATTTTTGTGTGTTTACAGAGTGCCTATTTTTTATCAAAGTGTGTTGTAATGACTCTATAAAACACTTTTCTAAGAATTCTAAAACACTACTGTTTTGTAAAGGTGTTTTATAATATAATACACGTGTTTTTAAATACAACAATATCATTTCAATTAAAACATTTAATGAATAACATTAAAATGCTCACAAGATTTACAGTGTAAATAACAAGGACTAGTACTTATCTTTACTTGATTTATTCTGAAAAAAAATAACTATCTGTAACATTAAACTTCATACCTTGATCTGTTTCTTGAAATTAAATGTAATGGTTTTACACACTCAGCTGAATGATATGCGGGTGATTTTGAAAATGTCCTTGAAGCTCTTACTTATGGTGAATACTTGTCTAAACTTTTAAGATACTGTAGGGTATGTAGATAATGTTCAAGTAAGACATAGCTCACTGCACAGCTATTTGAGCAAGGTTATTCGAAAAATAGACTGGTTAAGACCTTCAAACAGTTCTTTGGAAGATATAAACAGTATAAATTACCAAATATGACTTGTACGCCAAGTAAATTATGCGAGATGGCATTCGTATTTACGACTCTATATAAATTCTCTATGACTTGCTAAGTGTATATTTGAATTACTTGACATGAATTACAATATCACCCCCCCCCCCACCCCCAATTATGATGGTTGTGACTGGTCTGCAAAGTATGCTTACTCCTTACACCTGGTACCACAGCTGAGACGTCAGTGGCTCATGGTGGTCACTTCTTTATTTTGTTAACAGTGATCTACGTCTCATGAACCTAGAAACCTTGTGTTGCTTTGTAAGGCATCGAACACTCCTTCTATTGTGACACTCCTAGTTTAATACCAATAGTTTAAATGTATATATTTCCCACACGCTTTATTTATATTAATATATATTTATATTATTCTAATTTATCACTTGGGGTCAATCGAAAACCATAATACCACAATGAATGTTGTTTCATTGCACAATATATAATTTATAATATATAACATTTTTGTAATTATTTATATTAATGTATTTTTTGTATTGTTCCGAAGCGATAAATCCAACAAATGCTGGGTTTGAAAACAGACAGTTTGGTAAATAATGTGCTTTAAAAATAGAACGAATTGATATAATATGCAACGTACTGTCGTGTTTCGTCGTAGATTAGCATAGTCGCATGGTCATGTCAATCACATAGTCAATAGTTGATTTTCCGTTCAACTGCGAGATCTCGCGAGATGCATGAAAGACGCGCGTCGAACGTCTGCCACAAAAATCGAATTTCTTTATTTCGTAACTCTTATCGTCTGACTTAATCGAAATTGTCTATCATCAAATGTGTACAGCACATTATTAAGCATGGAAATTCGCGTTTGTCGAATCTCATGCGATGTTTGACGCCACTACGACGCTATGACTTTTGTTTGTCTTGTTTTTACGTTCGATTTCACGCATAACTCGTGATTCTCGCAGTGAACGGAAAATGGACTATTGCAATCCACATGCATGCATGCAGTTGGTGTGAATACCATGAACTAGTTTAAAATGTTGACCTGCATTTCCAAATTCCTACTCGCTTAGTGCTTATTTGGTTGCCACGAATTTACCTCCTTTGTCACCTATACAAGTGCTGAATTGTCAGTATGTTTACCTCAACAATAGATTGTGTTTTTTGTAGCGTTGAATTGGTTTGTCTGATAGCGGCCTTACGGAAAACGCTGTAAAAGCATTGCTCTGATATAGTGTTCCGGATAAGCGTCTTGATCTAGGAAGTTTTTTATGATTTTTATCATTGAGAGATAGACCCAATTTGGTATATGTATATAAAACTCCATAATAAATGCGTGCGTTTGGCAAAAACAAAATGCAAAATAGAATTCCCATGATTTCTATGGAAATGTCAAGGTTTCTCTCAGAATCCTGGCAAAATTATGAATATTATGATCCAGACCAGAAAAAATAAGCACGTCGATGGATTCTCAAACGCTATATATAACAAACGCTAGGTGACAAATGTAACTAACACCAAAGTGTGGCCAAGTTGCCTGAATGTGTCAACTCCCGGAGTCGTTGCATCTTCAATAGTTACAGAGCTAGATCACGCAAAAAAAAATATTTTTTGCTGATAAATATTTAAATAATAATAGTAATAATAAAATGTTTTATTCATCCAAGAATAATTTACATGACATTGATATCATCGCGAAAAATATTTTAAAAAATACTGGCACTATCAATAATAATGGTGATAAATACAGTTTAAATGTATGTTGATTGAAAAATGCTAAGTGTATAAGTTTTCATGATCAACGAATCTAATAATGTAAATACAATTAATGTAGATGCGTTATTTTAGATTTTAACTTGAAGTCACATTGTGTGAGGAGTTGAGCTGCTTGGTCGATGTCTGCGCTCTCTGGGCGATTTCTAGTTGTTGTTTGATATCATATTCTCGGTATAGCTTAGTAATTTATAATTTATAATAATAGCTGCACAGAACCGCCTACTTTGCATAAATAATCCTAGCTGTAATGAATGACGTAACCGTTCGTTATCAGCACAGACCGTCTCAAAACTCCATAACGTGAAAGAAAACCGTCAAAAAATACTGTTTTTTTACAGATATAAATGTTGATTCATGATTTTTCTTGAAAACAACCTTCAAAGTAATTTATTTACTATTAGCCCATATAAATTTTGCTGGTAAAACTTGAGTTAACGTCGATTGAAGTTTAAAATCATAAAAGTGCCGATTTCTCGGTGTTCGGTTTCTGGAAATTACCGTTGACCTAATTTTAAATGGCGTTTCAGTGAGTAGCGCTACGATGTCGCCGTTTAGCTTTTCGTACTCTCGAATATGTTGGCTTCGTATCCGTATTTACATTTTTGCGAAATTCTATCGCGTATTTTCACAAACCTCGCGCAAACCCCCGATATACACTAACTTCAACACCAAAAAACGGGCTTGAAATTTTTGATTTTCGGAGAGGAAAAAAAACTTAATGTAAAAAATAGAAATACGGATTTAAACTTCATTACCCTTGCTTCAAAACAGTGTAAAGTTTTTGACCTATGCATGACCGTAGAGCTGATATTTTAAAATGTATTCACGTTAGTTAATTATCAGCCGCGCCGATTTTCAGAATCACGTGACGCTAAAACAAACACAATGTTCACAAAATATTAATAATAGAAAAGTACAAGTCAAGGGCTTTCCAAACATATATAGATTATATGGTTTCTTGTAAAATTTATTCTGATAATAGGTGTTTACATTTTCCATGCAAAAAAAACTATCCTGCTACCATTTATTACGCAGTATATTTCTGGTGTTTACTTTGGGTTTGTTAAACACAGACGTGTGTATAATTTAAAATGTCAACTTAACTCGTTTGACCTTTATTGTTATTATTCACAGCAGAGCGGGCTGATTAAAATTGGCATTATGGGCGCATATGTTGCAATCTGATGGAAACATAATAGGTTCAAACATAAGGGTCCGTGACATTATTTCGCCGAATCGTGATGACGTCGTACGCATGTGAATGTGATTTATATGGTATATGTGTTCTACATTATTTCTAGCTATGTTATATTGCTGGCGCAGTTTTATAGTTAGTATAGGTATTTTAAAAATCATGAGTGTTTTAATGAGGAGAACGTGCGTGTTTATGACACGTTTTTTTTGTTTTGTTTTTGAACTTCAGGATATTAGGCCGAATAATATTATGTACTAGTTTTGTCTTTTATATTTTTTTCATATTGTCACTGTATGTTATTCGGACTCGTACTTAATTACTTCTTAATAACATGCATACAGATAATATATTCGTCATTAAAGGTGTTCAATTGTCTGTTGAATTACATATTTCCGAATATTTATGTGTGGTGACGATCCAGAATGTCATTAAGATAGTGGGGGGTGTCGCGGTACAATTTCCAGACCAACTAGAGCGAGTCTTTTCTTTACTTCATATGTTCAATAGATAGACCCTGTGATAAAAAAAAAGTCGCTGTTACGTGCACGATTATCTCTGAGATGTCTCACCGTGTTGTAACCACCCAGGGGAGTTTATACGGTTTACGTGTTGATTCCTACGCCCCAGTGAGCATCCTTACGCTTTATTATACAGTGTTTATAAAAAGTTTACTGTGTATTTACATGGTGCTATGTAGGTACCACCGACCGTACAACAATGTAGATCGCAAACATCGCTTATGTCTCAGTTTGTTTCACTCGGTACGCCTATTGAAGTGGAATTCCTGTCACGCACCCCCGTGGGCGTCTCTGTGTCGAACGAGAACACACTAGTTAAGTTGAGGTAGTTTGTCTATGTATTATAAACACATGATTGGATGTCACGGTGAAGTGTGTAGGTCAATGTTACGCTATTCAAAGAGTCAGTTTATGTCTATGTTGTGTTAAATCAAGTTGTCTCCAGTCTGTGGTTAATCTTTCGAATTGCCGCTCCTTGACTCAACGGTAAGGCGGTACTAATATCTAAATTTAACCTGGTCACGCCAGAGTGTCTGCCAGACAAATAGCTTTCAGTATATTTTTAGTAATTCTATATTAAGAAAAATGGTCTAGTTTTGGTCTAGTTATTATCATATTAATTTTTAAAGCATACATAAATATATCTTTTTTTAATATACAGAAAACTAATATATTAGTTATTATCTCGAATGTACCGTGACACTCGTTTGCAAGTGAGATAAGCCGTCCACTGCATGATTTCATTTCCCGTTGCTATAGGTATCGTGTGTTTTCCTGACTGGGCAACACGTGACGCAAAACGGCGTGTATTCAGTCGTGTGCATCATTGTAGAAGCGAGATTCGGAATTGAGTTGCGTTGCAGGCGACATATCTGGGACATTGCTCAAGTTGCGAATGCAATGTGTGAACAAGGAAAGGGGCGGAAAAAAGAGAGACTAATATTTTTTTCATCACGATTGCGATGTCGCACATTTAAATGTAATATTTATTTATAAAGCTACAAACTGGAATATAATGGGGGGAATCCAAATTCATGATATTAATAAATACTAATATATAAAACATACGACATATAAGTTACCTTGGTTATCGAAACTTTAATGACATTATCAAATAAAGCATGATTAAAGGGCGGTGGTCGTCGCTCCTCGTCGCGCTTCGCATGGATTCCATTTGACGAGCACAATGCGTGCAAATACATTTACACACAATCCCAACGCGCGCTGGATGACGACTATCGCCTTTTAATATTTCTTAAATAAATATCGGGCAAATATGTGTATATATTATCCACCGGTAGAAAATAATGTAATTTTATACAATATGCTCAACTCTGTTTCAAAACAAATCAGACCCGACTTAAAATTCGCTGGTTGTGACATACACGTGGCTTATCGCTGGGCGGCGAGAATTTATTTGCCCTGAACTAGAGCTAGAGTTTTGACCAACATGTTTCCGACATAAAAATCGACAAATTATTCCCCTAACGGCAATTCGAAAGTGTTTGTCCCGGAATATATATAGAAATGGATTAATCATTGAATTAGAATATTGCAACCAGATGGCGAATTCATACCACAGATCTGGGAAAAGATACTTTTGCGCAAATGAGTCGGCTATTGTCGTTATTTTCCATGGCAACCATGTGATGAGAAATACCCCTAGTAAAATGCCTAGAGTGGCGGCTGCCCGTCTCTCTTTGGCTTTTTGTTTTGCCATCAGGGATTCTTTGCTTCTACGCCGATTAGCATCTTTTTCGCAATTGTAGTTTTCATTCCCGTTGATCTCTTTCTTTTTCATTGTTTTATTTACTCTCGTGGTGGTGATTATTTGTTCTTCTGTCCGTCTAGTCTCAAAAGACTTATTTTTTCTGGCTTCCTGTTCATAGTGAGACACCGTTTCGTCCTTTTCATTGATTGGTCTAGTATTGGTGCCTTTTGTTTTATTATGTATAAACGGTATATTTGTGATAGATACATCTTCTAATTCAATTGTCATTCCCTTATTTACATATGAATAGGAGTTTTCTAATATTGAATTAGTGTTCTTATTAATATCACTGTGTTGGTCCGTGTACCGCGATGGAAAAACGTGTGAAACATCCTTTTCCGTGTCAGTCGTGTGCTCGTTGTAAGTACTGAAATCGACAGTAGTCGAATTCATTCCGAGACTTCTCAGTCGGCCTTCTGATTGCACCTCGGAAATGTCAGTTAACGCTCTCTGTTGGAAGCCAACCATGATCACCTTGTGTTTCTGTGTATTGAGCGGGTTCGTTGTAAACGATTCATTTAAGTTGTAACTATGATGTTTCCAATGAAAACAACAGATATTTCGCAATCGCTTGCACAAGCTGAAATTAAATCCAGTATATTGTGCACGTTCGTTCTTGGTTTTAGTGACCTGAATGGACTCGGCGTTCTGGTCAGCTACGCTTTTGTCCTGATCACTTTCAGTTCTGTTACGATCAAAGCGTGGCCTCAGTCTCATACAGGCAAATAACGTGGAGCTTTTCAAACGCCCCGCTTCCTTTTTGTCCGCTGTGTTTGTTTGGCTTTCTGTAGTTATTGAATAGCGATGACTTCGACGAATCGTCACGAAAATATGCACGTAAAGTATAAGGGTGAATAAAAATGGGATAATCACTGTAACAATAAAACTGACGATCGTCACCGGCGCATTCTCCACCCATTCTACGTCGCACTCCTCTTCATAAGCGATCACACTTTCCCCGGCAATGTGTTCGTACAAAATCGTGACAGGAACTTCGAAAGCCAGCCCCAAGGCCCACGCTGTAATAAGAAGTGTGATCACCAGTTTACGTGTTCGCCTGATACGGTACATAAATGGAAACCTTATGGCAAGAAAACGATCCAGGCATATAACACACATGTGGTATACTGATGACGAATACACGAACATGTCGACACACAACCAGAAGACGCAAAACGGTTTTCCAAATTTCCAGTAAAAAAGAATTGTGTACGAGACCATATACGGCATGACAAGTATCCCCGCGGTTAGGTCAGTTATAGCCAAACTTACGTAAAAATAATTTGTCAGTCTTCGCAGTCGAGGCGTTGTAAAGAAAGCCGTAATAATCAGGGCATTTCCGACAATTGCTGCGGCGGTTATCGCTATGGACAAGATGAGTAACACAACTTTTACGGGTAAGCTGTACGGCGAAACCGGTAACTCGTACTCCGTCGGTGGTTCGTCGCTCGACCAGTTAGCGGAGGCATTGTACATCGTCGACGTCGATGACATAAATTCACGTTGTCGTCTGATACCACGTATCGATGCAAACACCCCTCAGTGTAGATGACGTGATCACAACTGCGATGACATTACCCTGCGTCGTAACGTGACAGGCTTACAAACACTTTCTGAAGTTAAGGTACGCTAACGCTATTACTGGTGATTCTAATGCCCGTATTGCAGTGGCGTTCCTAAGTAAACTGCTGTCGCGGTCTGATTTAACACTGTTTGTTGGCCTTAGGTCGGAAATGTATATACTCGTGTAACGACCACACGGTGAACCACTCTCAGATCTGTTCGATAATGGTCGTATATACTAACCCCACGCTACATCAACCTCCGCGTTGGTGACCGTGACCCCCATCTCAGTGTTATCGCGTCCAGGCTGGACCACCTTAACGATCTGTGAATGAAATAGTAAAAACAGAGAGCAGTGTATTATTTCTGGTGTCGATACAAGTAGATTGAGACGCCGATTGTATCAAGTGGAAGGTGTGTCTATCTGATGATACGGCGATTGTGCCGACCGACTCACTAAATATAGGGATCAACTTTGGAGACGCAGCATCTCTCTGTACATACTCACCGTACTACGGAACAACCCAATTAGTCTACTGTATTTGTAGAGCAAGTGATCCCCGCACAGTTGTTAATTGATAACGACGTGGTGGTAACAACCTAACAGTATGCACATGCGCAGGAAACAGGAACTAAGTCTAACCAAGCATATTGTGAATTTTAACGTCAACAAGATTATCATTTGCCGCCTTATTCAGAATGGGGGTCAATAAAGAGCAGCACCCTACTTATTAATACATAATAATATTATTAATATTAGCATCAATGTTTGTTCATTTCCGTGTATTATAACTGCGGCGACACGTGCGGGACCGCTTCTACCTCGCGACTTTTCGCCCGTCATATTTGCGTAGTTGGTAGCAACAAAGCAGGGGTGTAATTGACACAGGACAGCTGTAACAGGCATTGTGTACCGTAATAAAGTACCACCTGGTAGTTGTTATCCGCTAGTTATTACCACAGTCCCTCTATATAGGGACTGTGTTATTACATAGTTATATTACCTCCAGTGTTGAATGCAATCTCGATCGGTTTGGAGTAAACGAAAAAGCCTGGCACTGTCTGACATGTAATTGCAAAAGTGTGGTAGCCAGTCAAAACAAATTGTTATAATTATTGTTAGGTTACGGTGTGTTTCAACATGGCACTGCTTATACATGTATTTATATCGCGCTTACATTAATTTATTTTTCGAATATTAATAGTATATAAATCAATTAATCAGCAATTATTAACTCCTAAATTTGCAATGGCCGGCCTGCCATGCCTTTTTTTGTGGCAACATTTTGAGAAGCCTTGAAAGACGTAGTTTTATTGACAAACAGCAAATGTATTCTACTCAAACAGAGATGTGGCATTTAAGGCCGGCTAAAAATAAACGTTTGCGATCAATTTGACCATGGAACTAAAATAAGTATTTGATGCAACCTTCGCATCCATGGGTATTTGCGGTTGAAATTGAGCCTTATAATTAATGTAATTACGAGTGTGCGCAAATCACGTGGACACACGGTTGTTTACACGCAGTGCGTAATAAACCACACAGGGCATGATCTGTACTATCACAATGGCGATACAGCGATTTGTTCAAACGCGCAGGTTTTGAAACGTCGAGAATGTGAAAAGCTTAATTGATCGTGTTGGTGCACTGAACATTTGTTGATAGTAAGCGCGAAATGTGAATAGATTTAATTCGAAATTAGGCAAATTAAGTGATGACAAACATTTGTGAATATTTTGTCAGAAAACACTTCAGGGGAGAATCAATATTGGGACTACAAGCTATCAGTAAAGCTACAACGCCGGCGCCGTACAGACCGATTCAGTGAAAAAACAATTACGTCGACCATTGCTGTGTAATAAAATCAACCTTTGTTGCACTGTGTTTTAATCGGCTGGGCCAATAATAGTTGTCAAATTAGGACGTCGATGGAGGTACGGTACGCTACTTCGAAGCTCCCATCATACGTTATGAGAGCTATCTCGCTGTGTAATCAACGAGAATTCAACCACGCCGCTATGATTCCTTTTGTCTACCATGAAAAGCCTATATGTAACAATGTCTTTCCATTTCAACTGACGTAATCTGACGTCGACTAAAGAGGAAATCCGCTTCAAATTTGTTCCCTGCTACTCCCATGCGTCCTCCTGATATTTTACAATATTGACGACACTTCCTTCAAATTACGTAACTAACGTAAGTAAAATGTGTACTGTCATTATATATTATTGCAAAGGACTATTAGTTACTTTTTACATAATCGCATAATAATTTGCATAATTTAGCACAATCGACTGTCTTTTGTTATTGCCTGGTGAATTCACGGAACCTCTGCAGGACAATCAACGCGGGTTTGTGTCGATTTGAGTAAAGACGTCAATAGATTAAACTAATACATTAAACCGTTTTAGGGAATGGTGACTCATGACTCAAGCTCAGCCATTCAACTGAGCTAATAGTCACGTCCGAGTCAGTCAGTCATGATATGGGTTTACTCTTACTAGGAACTGAAACTACCGGATATTGCATCATTGTGTGTTATTTCACGCGATATTATAATGAATAGAGTATTCAGTGTTCTGTCTCGGTTACACCGCAAAGTGTTATTCGTTTTGCATGGGACGTGCATGCATTCAGAGTATTGGGCCATTAATATATTTATTTAAAATCTGGATTTTGACGTGCGCGTTTCATTTATGATGCAATGCCATACATTCACATATTTAGTTCCGTGAATTCAGTAAGGCTACACCGATTTAATTTTATGGATGACATCCGCGCGCGCATTAGTTGTCGCCTGTTCTCAAAAAAAAAAAAAAAAAAATCTCCTACGACGAGTCTCCACAGATCGGTTTTCTGTCCGGAACTTGCCGACTCATATTGTCGCAAAGCGCCGACTTGTCGTAAAACTCGTTTTGGACTACCTCAAAACTTCGCTGATTCCCGGCCGGAAGGCACGTGACTGAGTGACGTCATTTGAAAACATTCCAAGTTCCGTTCTGCGTAAACATGTCAATAATACTACAATAAAGCCATGCTCAAACATACTGCCTGCTTAGATTTACACATTTAAGATGTTTCTGACATTCCTCGCTGTTTTTGTGAAAATTTATAACAAAAGAAACAGTTTGTTATTCACCCAACTTTCGAAAGTAAAAGGGAAACCCCTGAACGGCCACGAGCGTAAGCGCTGCCGTCAGGTAACCAAGGGAAATAGAACAAGCAACGAGAAAGTGACGGACCAATCAGAATGCCGGATTCATTACTAGTTACCGGCCTCTTGTGGTTTGATACGCTATGACACTTGAGGCGGGAACCAGCCAACCTCAAAACCAAACTCGGCACAGTTAGATGCGCGTTACGTAAAGCGCAAAGACCTATGGGAAAGAGATTGCCTCAAAACATGCAAATTTTGCCATAAGTGATCCAACATGGCGACCACACCACCAAAATATGTGAGCATAAAAGTTCAGAGGTGAAACGGAGGGATTGTTGTAGACTGGTACGCAATTGACATTGGCCAGGGAGACGTTTTTACAGCTATACGAGAGGTCGGTAGCGGCAAGCGAGTTTCGCCCAGACAACTTTGAGAACATATTGTCCAGAGTGGCTGTCCCGCGTTTCTTCTGCAATGTCGAGAGAAATGGGAGAGGAGTGGAGGTGTATGGTGGCCTAAAAGTCGGTCAGGCGACAAATCAGTTCGGTTGCTTTGTCCGCATTGAAGTCAACAAAACTGCAACGAAAGCAGCAGAAGCTCCTTGGCCGAAGTCCCCTTACGGGGTGAAGAAAATTTTCTTCTTATTTTTTTTTTCATTGTCTGATTCGGATAATTTGCTTGTACACACATTCAGTAATATTTTGATCATATGACGCATTTTCATCAAGATACATCTACATAATTTTCTGCATCCAAATTTTTGTTGACTCTCTGTTGGTGTTTTTTTTTTTCAATATCGAGCCTCTTATAATTTGTTACAGAGTTGAAGTAGTACTAGAGCATTTGTGTCTATACTTAGTCTATCTGAAGTGTCACTTTAAAAGCTGTAGTTTGAATGTCAAAGAAGTTAATTTCCAGGTTGCTGTTGACAAACTTATTGTTCATTTTTAATTATTGTTTTTTCAATACAACACAGTAAGTTTTTCTTTAATATTGAGTTGATGTATATGCCTTTGGCAAAGCTAACATCTGCCTTACCCTATTGCCTTTTCAAAATCAAAGATGATGATACCCGTGACATTAATACAGTACGAAATGTGTACATCAGCATGTGCCTCCTACAAATAAAGACTTGTTTCGTTTTTTGATACACTGTGGTTAAATTCGTAATAATAGCTCCGTAGTCCTGTGGTTTTGAGAGAGACCTAGCTCGAGCCATTCCATTAGAGCGCGTCCGTTCCATTACAGAGCGTTCCATTAGAGAGCGGTCACGTGACGTGTGATCACCTGATAAGTGGTGGATACACGCTCTAACGGAAAATACCGTTAGGTTTAGCGAATTTACGAACCGTTACGAAAGAGTTTGCTCGTTCGAAGACCGTTTTTGTAAAAGCGACAGCCTTGGTCGATACACTGTTCATTTACACAATCTTTCCAGGCACCATACGCACTCACACTGTTAGCGGCGGAGTGAAACGCGCCCATGTCATGCCATTAACCGATTACTGACGTCTATGTATTTCATGTCTTTTGCATGAAAGCTATAAAATATATAAAATACAATGCCTTGCTATCGTTTGAACATTTCAAATATTTAATTAAACTAGCGTTTTTTTTGTTCATTCCATTGGAGACGAGTCGCTCTTCATTTCATTACAGGACGGTATGACCCAAACCACTTTCTAACGTCGCACTATTTACTTGAATTGATATGGGAGCCATTAAATATATTTAATACAATATATTCAAACAGGTTTGAACATTTCAGTTATTTAATTGGCCAAGCGATCGCGTCATTCCATTACGAACGAGTCGCTCTTCATTCCATTACAGGACGGTATGACCCAAACCACCCTCTAACGTCGCTCTATTTACTTGAATTGATATGGGAGCCATTAAATATATTTAATACAATATATTCAAACAGTTTTGAACATTTCAGTTATTTAATTGGCCAAGCGATCGTGTCATTCCATTACAGACGAGTCGCTCTTCATTCCATTACAGGACGGTATGACCCAAACCACCCTCTAACGTCGCTCTATTTACATGAATTGATATGGGAGCCATTAAATATATTTAATACAATATATTCAAACAGTTTTGAACATTTCAATTATTTAATTGGCCAAGCGATATTGTCATTCCATTACAGACGAGTCGCTCTTCATTCCATTACAGGACGGTTTGACCCAAACCACCCTTTAACCTCGCTCTGCTAACTCGATTTGATATGGGAGCAATTAAATATACTTAATACAATATATTCAAACAGTTTTGAACATTTCAATTATTTAATTTGCCAAGCGATCGTGTCATTCCATTACAGACGAGTCGCTCTTCATTCCATTACAGGACGGTATGACCAAAACCACCCTCTAACGTCGCTTTATTTACTTGAATTGGCATGGGAGCTATTAAATATAATTATTAAAATATATTCAAACAGTTTTGAACATTTCAATTATTTAATTTGCCAAGCGATCGTTTCATTCCATTACAGACGAGTCGCTCTTCATTCCATTACAGGACGGTATGACCCAAACCACCCTCAAACGTCGCTCTATTTACTTGAATTGATATGGGAGCTATTAAATATAATTATTAAAATATATTCAAACAGTTTTGAACATTTCAATTATTTAATTGGCCAAGCGATCGTGTCATTCCATTAGAGACAAGTCGCTCTTCATTCCATTACAGAGCGGTATAACCCAAACCACTCTCTATCGTCGCTCTATTTACTTGAATTGATATGGGAGCCATTAAATATATTTAATACAATATATTCAAACAGTTTTGAACATTTCAATTATTTAATTGGCCAAGCGATATTGTCATTCCATTACAGACGAGTCGCTCTTCATTCCACTACAGGACGGTTTGACCCAAACCACCCTTTAACCTCGCTCTGCTAACTCGATTTGATATGGGAGCAATTAAATATACTTAATACAATATATTCAAACAGTTTTGAACATTTCAATTATTTAATTTGCCAAGCGATCGTGTCATTCCATTACAGACGAGTCGCTCTTCATTCCATTACAGGACGGTATGACCAAAACCACCCTCTAACGTCGCTTTATTTACTTGAATTGGCATGGGAGCTATTAAATATAATTATTAAAATATATTCAAACAGTTTTGAACATTTCAATTATTTAATTTGCCAAGCGATCGTTTCATTCCATTACAGACGAGTCGCTCTTCATTCCATTACAGGACGGTATGACCCAAACCACCCTCAAACGTCGCTCTATTTACTTGAATTGATATGGGAGCTATTAAATATAATTATTAAAATATATTCAAACAGTTTTGAACATTTCAATTATTTAATTGGCCAAGCGATCGTGTCATTCCATTAGAGACAAGTTGCTCTTCATTCCATTACAGAGCGGTATAACCCAAACCACTCTCTATCGTCGCTCTATTTACTTGAATTGATATGGGAGCTATTAAATATATTTAATACAATATATTCAAACAGTTTTGAACATTTCAGTTATTTAATTGGCCAAGCGATCGTGTCATTCCATTACAGACGAGTCGCTCTTCATTCCATTACAGGACGGTATGACCCAAACCACCCTCTAACGTCGCTCTATTTACTTGAATTGATATGGGAGCCATTAAATATATTTAATACAATATATTCAAACAGTTTTGAACATTTCAATTATTTAATTGGCCAAGCGATATTGTCATTCCATTACAGACGAGTCGCTCTTCATTCCATTACAGGACGGTTTGACCCAAACCACCCTTTAACCTCGCTCTGCTAACTCGATTTGATATGGGAGCAATTAAATATACTTAATACAATATATTCAAACAGTTTTGAACATTTCAATTATTTAATTTGCCAAGCGATCGTGTCATTCCATTACAGACGAGTCGCTCTTCATTCCATTACAGGACGGTATGACCAAAACCACCCTCTAACGTCGCTTTATTTACTTGAATTGGCATGGGAGCTATTAAATATAATTATTAAAATATATTCAAACAGTTTTGAACATTTCAATTATTTAATTTGCCAAGCGATTGTTTCATTCCATTACAGACGAGTCGCTCTTCATTCCATTACAGGACGGTATGACCCAAACCACCCTCTAACGTCGCTCTATTTACTTGAATTGATATGGGAGCCATTAAATATATTTAATACAATATATTCAAACAGTTTTGAACATTTCAATTATTTAATTGGCCAAGCGATATTGTCATTCCATTACAGACGAGTCGCTCTTCGTTCCATTACAGGACGGTATGAACCAAACCACCCTTTAACCTCGCTCTATTTACTTGAATTGACATGGGAGCTATTAAATATAATTATTAAAATATATTCAAACAGTTTTGAACATTTCAATTATTTAATTTGCCGAGCGATCGTGTCATTCCATTACAGACGAGTCGCTCTTCATTCCTTTACAGGACGGTATGACCCAAACCACCCTCAAACGTCGCTCTATTTACTTGAATTGATATGGGAGCTATTAAATATAATTATTAAAATATATTCAAACAGTTTTGAACATTTTAATTATTTAATTTGCCAAGCGATCGTGTCATTCCATTACAGACGAGTCGCTCTTCATTCCATTACAGGACGGTGTGACCCAAACCACCCTCTAACATCGCTCTATTTACTTGAATTGACATGGGAGCTATTAAATATAATTAATACAATTTATTCAAACAGTTTTGAATGTTTCAATTATTTAATTGGCCAAGTGATCTTCTCATTCCATTATAGACAAGTCTCTCCTCATTATTTAGAGCCCACTATGGCAGAAACCACTCTCTACGTCACTGTATTTATTTTATTTTACATAGGAGATGAAGAATATATGTAGTAAATTTCAATTATTTATTCGCCAAACGATTTTCATTGTTTGAAGTACGCACAAAGGCTATTGCTGATTCAGTTGCTATTCAGTTGCTAACTGAATGAATGATGTCTAAACATCATATACATAAAACTATTTCCTGATTATAGCGACGTTAAATCCATCTCATTAGGCGTTGAATTACGTCATCTTCGGTGGTCGTCTAATTTATTCAATGACATATATCGCCCGGCAGGCAAATGGTTTTTTGAGCTGGACCTGTATTTGGAGTCAATACAAAATATTTTGATGCATTTTGTTTCCCGGGACGATAGACGTGATGAATCGGTATGGTGGCATGACATCATCCTTGGGTATTTTTTTCTTATTTTTCATAAATCCGAAATGGTCATCACGATACCATAACACGGCTTATCAACACCTCCAATTAATATTTGTTCGTGATTTAAAAAGCGACATTCTTGTTAAAAGGTACTAGAATGTCTCTTGAGCGAATCATGTGATCATTTTAACATTCCTTATTTGCATAACTCCAAGATAACCGCCTTAGTATTATACTATTAATTTCTCCATTAGAATTGTGTTTAGTTCAAAAATTAGTCTAGTATTTGTCAGATAAGAGAAGAATCTGTATCATTGGTATGTTTAATTCCTGCGTGATTTTTATAATTTGAATGGCTATAATATACGCATATAATAACATTAAAGTGCTTGTGAAATGCCTGCTATTTTTTGGCCAAAATCATTTATTGGTGCATCAATATCAGTATTTTTTACGTTATTAAGTATAATATAAATTTCAAAGTGAAAAAATGGGTTTCAAATGTAGGTTTAAAATGTTATTTTAATGTATTTTAAAACGAGGCTCTTCATTAACTCCTCATTTGCATACTAGTACTCAAATATCCTTTTTGACATATGAATGATAACTTGCTGGTCAGCGTACATTGCCGTTAATCTATGTAAGACGCATTTCTTATTCAATTTTCTTGTCTTTGACTGAATTGCTACTCAGGTATTTGTTTCGCGAGGATGAGTGGACCATATAGACCACATATTATCGTTATAAGTTTATCGTACAGGGTTGAGTTAGATACAAAATATATCCTTTCTGACGCGTCTGGTCGCCGCGATCAGCCGTGTACTGTACAATCACAGTCAATTGCATTGTGGTCGATGAAGTCGATTGAAGTGCCGACTACTATTGCCGTACAACTCTCAACGGTCGCCATGTCTATGTCGACTTGAGTTATCGCGATTGTCATAATTACGACATCACATTAAAGAATATGTGGACGCAAAATATTGACAGTCCACTTATTACGCAGATCAAATTGCAAGAAAAGATAACAGAAGTGTGAAATCAACACCAATCACAAAACAATTCAGAAAATTTTAGACAGCATAATTAAAAACAATTGCGTGTGAATTCTGCGTGATTTACTGTTGACGCACCGGTTTTCGCGTCACGTCATTGCTACCTCTTACATAACACGAACTATATTAGTCTGGAAGCTACTTCTCAAAAGCCTTCTAAAAACGGTTTTAACTGTACCCCACGTCAAACATTGTGGAAACAGACTTTTCTTACGCAAAATGATCTGACATTTTCAAAAATGCCTGTTTCCAGGGCGGAAAATGCCCTAAAAGTGGTGAAAATTGACATGTTGTTATGGCAACCTGAAAATATTATGAAATCCTTAAAAGATCTATATTTTCAATACATATGAAGATATAGAAGTAAAGTTGGTACCAAAATGTAGATCGTGGATTGGCCCAATTATTTATGACATCATATATGCTAATTAGCTCATTTGCAACAACACTGTCTTTTTAAAGAAAATTATATATATTGCGTGATTGGTTTTTCAGGAAGATACAGTCTTCACAACACTATTTGCCCAATTATTTATGACATCATATAAGCTAATTTGCATATTAGCTAATTTGCATATTACTTAAATAGCATTGCAATTAAGTTAACCATGTACAAGCATTTATCTTATCGGAAATAGTTAACTAGGGGTTATCGAAATCCATAGGATTGTGTGTAGTCATGAAGCTAAGATCCCACGGAAATCTCGTCTTGTACACTGCGATATTTGGAACGTATTTCAATGAGCATGCGAAAGAACCCAGGACGCTTTAACAACAATGCGATTGATACAATTTCCGCTTTGGGAGAAGTTGTTTCTTTAACCAAACAAGGTATATATTTCAGTGAAATATTCAAACCATAGATTTTGATATTTAATGTCCAACAGGGTTGATAATCGCCAAATCATTCAGTTCTTTTACATGTCAAAATACGAGACAATGTTTTCATGGGATCTTGTTTTCATGACTTACAACTTACTAACACTTAATTATGTACCCTTGTCTCATTGATACTAAACATTTCATAAACAGTTGTTCCTTACGCAAAATGGTTCAGAAACATTCTATTGTCACTTTCAGCTTAGAGTGTGATCACGATTATGACAGTTGCATCCCTGGTAAATAATAAAATCAAATCATGTTTGTTACCAGGGATCCAAATGCCATTCATATGATTACAGTCTAAGCTGAAAGTGATTGTAGACCATTATGCGAGGTGTGGGGAATACTAACTAAATGGTCAGTTTGGTTTTCAACTATCAAAGTAAAATCCATTTGCGAAGATTCCAGAGGATCTATTGAGAAAACAATAAACAAGAGGAGCAAAATACCAGGAGGAATTCTTGGAAAAAGCGGAAATCAAGATGCAGTTGGGAGATGGATTGAAATAACAGATGACCGCTCATAGATAACTGAAAACATCAGAAGATATGCTGGTATGTCAGATGAATGCAAGTGGCTCTACAAAGAGGCAGGACCCTCCCGGATAAAAAAAAAGATGAGAAAGATGTGAGACGTGTAGTCAAGGTCCTTGCCAGCATGTTGAATCCATTTTCTAAATCAAAGAAGTTAACTTCAATTTCAACAGGGGTAGCAGCAGAAGATAAAACAGAGAAGTTTCTACTACTCAACAGAATGGTGATCAACTTTGTAAAGAGTTTGTGAAATGTCGACTGATCAAAGCTGAATCATCAGAGTCTGCTGAAGCATACATTTTTGAAACGCTATCGAAACAGAAGCTTTAAACGTAAACTTAAAGTTACGGGGCGAAATTTAATCATCAAGGCAGAACATTAATTTTTCTGCAAATTGGTGTTTTTTGCAAGGTCACGAGAGCTTCACCTATTTCAGGGCAGATGCAGACAGTGATTATGACTAATGATGATTTAAAACACCTTGAAAACATTGGACATGTATTAATTTTAGAAGGTTTTGTATGATTTCCCAAAACTAGTTTTGTAAAGTAACAGAACATAAATTTGAAGTATTTGCACAATTTGCTGCAGTGCAGATGCACACTTTCTTCAGAGTTATCATTACTGTTTTCATGTAAAACCAAGACACATGATATGGTGAATAGTTTGCTATAAAGCTTGTTCATTTCGCATAATTGTGCTTAGTTCTGTATGCAAATAATTTGTATAAATAAATTATTTTTTTCAAATCTTATTACCATGTTCATAGTTGTATTGTCTTATTTATAACATGTTATAATTATAGAAAATAAAATGATAACCTTCAGAATAATATTGAGCAAAAATAGTGTTGTGAAGACTATATGTTCCTGAAAAAACAAAACACGCAATATATACAATTTTCGTTGAAAAAACAGGTTTGTTGGTAATTTCTGAATATGCAAATTACCTAATTAGCATATATGATGTCTTAATAAATGATTGGGCCAATCCACTATCAACATTTTGGTACCAACCTTACTTCCGTATTTTCATATGTATTGAAAATATAGATCTTTTAACGATTTCATGATATTTTCATGTAGCCATAGCTACACAGCTTTTCAGGACATTTCTGTTCTGGAAACAAACATTTTTGAAAAAGTCAGAACATCTTGCATAAGAAAAGTCTGTTTCCACAATGTTTGACGTGGGGTGCAGTTAAACTCCAAATTCTTGGCCTTAGCTTCCAGACTATATGGTCTCTTCAAAAAATCCCAAAACATTTGTCCAAGTTGTTCTTTTATAAATGGGGGCAATTGTTTCGCGTGGGGGTTTATGGTATGACGGTATAAAGAGAATGTCCATCCCAACTTTTTCTCATTGATTTTAAGGTTTTCGTATACTGATGTTACAACTTTGGATCGTTTGAAAACGCGTAAATTCGCACACCATTACGCCAAAAATATAACGTTTTAAAAAACGCTGACCGAAAAATATATATCGTTAATATTATTGTTAAATGACGCAGTATTATAAAATTATAGTACAAGAGCATGGCTTCCTCTCATATTTTGGCGTTTGATGGAGCACCTTTAATTCGGCTAGAGTCGGAACGCCGAAAACAGTCGACTGTTTCAGGATCGGTGGGCATGGCTACAACAAGAGAAATATCTCAAATTTACTCAGATACGAATAATCATTTTCAACCAAAAAAATCAATAATTGTCTATTTCAGTGGAACACAAACACAAAACGGTAAATGTGTGGTTTGGCATTTCACAGTCACAGGCATGTTCTTTGTAGAAATCATGACTATTAGCATAAATATATAATAAGCAATCAATAACATATTATAAAAACAAAATATACTGGTTCAAACAATAAAAACTAAATACATGCTAGTGCACAGCTAGCTGATCTTGTTGTAACAATCTTCTATGTGACATTCACATATAATACATGGTAGTCATTTTACTTTATACAGTCATGCATTTTTGGTACAGGATACTCTCACATGAATAGCTATATGAAATGAAATACTATATTGGAACACGCACCGCTCATCAAGTATTAGTCAGACTTAGTAATTTCATCACACATTCAACAGTGAAGTATAATATCTAGTGCCGGTGTACCATACTTAAATACATGTTTCATCACATTCATTCAGTTGTGGTGGTAGTAGCGTTTTGTGTTGACATGCTATGTTTGCGAACTTTAACTTAACCTAACCTAAAGGACCATATATGGGCATCAGTTTTTGTGAATTAAAGATAGGTAATTTATACATATTCCGCAGTAGATTCATCGAAAATTCTTCCAATATTATACACATAGCCACAACATTTTTATTATTGGATGTAGGTACACCCATGAAGAGATAAGTCATGAAGGAGATGTGATCCAGCATCAGCATATCTCAACTTCTCATGTAAAGAAATATTAAATCATTACGCTACAAGCAGTGATAAATGTAAAGCTAAATAGATGTACATGTATAATGTATCGGCAGTTGATACTTATCATCTGTACTATGTATATATCCATCTCATACTTCACTATTGAGAGCCACATCTTAATGTATAAACTGTAATTAACACCGGAAATACACAACATAGCACAATACCTAAGTGTTGTCCATGTATGCTCTTTGACATATTTGGCTGTTATTTTATAATTAAAGAAAGTTCGTCATAAAACACATTTAAGAATGCTATTTAATGTCATAACATAGCAATGTTCATGTGCTCGAACCTATCATAGCAACACACTAGGCTACACAAGCTTATAAACAGAAATATTACCTGCAACAGAATTGCAAGATCGTGTATGGGAACATGAAACACCAACACTAGATTATGCAATGCAATAGCTATTTCTTTGTTGCAAATACTATACTCGATAGTGTTACCCTTTCTCGAAGTATTCAATGCGATCCTGTATGAACGAGTCATGAAAATACAAAACTACCATGTGTTATTATTTGGATGTCACACAAGTCGCCTGTAAAAATGAGATGACAGCAATATGAGATATATGATGCAGAGAACTATACTTGATATGTAAATTACAGTGCATGTATCTTCTGATTATTAGAGATGTATCAGTAACATGAACATGTACAGGTATGATAGTAAAACAATATATAGGTTTCATCAATGTATTTGTATTACATGCATTATTAAGGAAGAGTATTCAATTTAATTATATAATGCTGACCATTATTATAATTTAGTAACTACTGGTGCCACACAGGCATTGTAACTTCGAGTTACGGGTGACATAGATTTTTTATTTTGTTTAATGTGTTATGTTTTCCGTAACTGGAAGTTCTGTTAACAGTTAATTCGAAATATATTAGGTGGTTGTCAAAGAAATTTTGGTCAATAAATGCCATGTGGAACTAATTAATTATTAATGTAAGTCAGTAATTTAATTACGTATATTAATAAGCAATTAGTAGTTGCTCCATATGTATCTCAAGAACCACTTAACAAGCATGAGTAAAAGTTGAAACTCTGGAACTATATATGTATGGTACAACAATTTTCCTTACTCTGTTGTATCGTATCTTTGGTAGAATTACTAACTTCATTACTGTTGATCACTTTTCGAATTGTGCATCTCTGACAGTTTAGAACGGTTTAACACAAGATTGAACACGCATGGGTTTTGGGACTCATAGTTACGCGTATTGAAAAGATGAACGTGTAATTATATTTTATTCAGAATATCTGGGAGTTATACACATAGTGGTTTTCGTTTATGACAGTTGAAGTTGCTGTCATGATTTATATTTACATGTGTTTAGTGTATATGAGTATATAGCTTTATTACCATCAACTTTTAATAATTTAGGAAACAACGATATATAATTCATTCCACCACATCAACACCGATGTATGCGGTCAAACATGGGGAAATATATTTTGCTTGAATAAGTTCCTGTAGGAAGATGTAGTTAAAGATGCATTCACACATCAAATCCAATAGCAAGCTAAATACACAAATAATGTGAATGTTATATATTAAAAGAAAAGTCTGACAACATAAGAACATACAATTTACAGTTTTTTCAAATCACTGTTCATTCTCTAGATATTTAACTTTTTAATAATTTATGTAGTACACCATCTTGATTCTTCAGCAAAGTATTATGGGTAAAGTATGACATCATATTCTCTGTTGTCAGAAATTGACAAATGATTTCATCTATAACTTCGAACTTCAAATTGGCTGAAAGTGTAGAACGTGGTAGAATGCATGTACCGGCGCCAAACAAGCATATAAAAAAGTTGTCAGGACGGAAATGTAAATACCAGTATTCATTTGTGTGTTTTTCTACCAAATGCTCAAATGTCCTTATATTGTATACAATTTATCAATGTGAATAGATTATACTGGTGATATATAACCTGTTGGCAACAAAAAGGAACAAAACAATGTCATTCTACTTTTAATGATTAAAATAATGATTGTTATTGTTTTCACGTTTTTGGCAATATCTTCACTTTATGTTTATTTGTAACATTCTAATTTCCATTACTACAATTATACACGTGAGTAATATGCACACTGACAATTTGAACAAATTCGCTTCAGTATTTTTCACGTTATAAATTAATACATTTTCTCAATTTTTTAAAACAGTGGATATGATGTCACACTTTACCCACAGTTTTTTGCTGGAGAATCAATATGACGGACTACATAATAGTGATGAAAAGTTGAATATATAGAAGAATGAAAAGTGATATAAAAAACTGTAACTTGCTTGCTACAGTTGAAGAGGTCTTTCTTTAGGGAGCATTATATTGTTTGGCTTGACTTCAAAGTACATATCATGCACAAATCATATCTACTATATAACTGGCCCTCGAAGTAAATAAAGCCAACTAAGAGTAATTTAAGAGTGCTGCGTTAAGTCACATTTGAAGTAAATTTCTCGCTACCTAACCACTATATAATAACATGCTATATAGTTATCTACTAAATGTGTCTAAAGAGCCGCCATCTTATAACATTCCAACATTGTAAACTATTCTAACAAAAAAAACAAAAAAAAATATTCTAACATGCATTTTTCATCAATATTTGATGCCCTTTCTTAGAAAAGTTCGGTGACCCTATATTTTTATTTCAGAATCTTTACCATTACAGTAACCCAATCCCTCTAGCTGGATTTCTGAGTATTTTTAGTGGTAGCAAACTACCCTAAGTAGGCATTAACTTTTTACACCCTCCGGAAATCAGTTATCTAGCGTGTTTAGAGTGTGTTATGATCCTCGCTTTGGACTCAATTCCGGCGTGCGCAGGTGACGACCCCCGCTTTAACTAACTTTGACTTAAAGGAAATATTACTATGACGTTGTGTGTTTCATGACTTCATTAAATAACATGTTTTTTATCTGATAAATGGGCATGTTTACTTCAAGCATTAACAATGTGTTTACCATATTCTGTTTATACTTATCAATTTAAATCGATGGTTTGTGGAATAACTATAGGTAACGGGATGAGCACATAATACGTGAATATGGCTAATCAAATTATTGAAATGTTGGAAACTGTTTGAATACATTATATTAAATATATATTATAGCTCACATTTCAAATCAATAGGATGACGTTATGGGTGGTTTTGGTCATACCGTCCTGTAATGGAATGAAGAGCGACTCGTCTGTAATGGAATGACAATTTTGCTTGGCCAATTAAATAATTGAAATGTTCAAAACTGTTTGAATATATTGTATTAAATATATTTAATGGCTCCCATATCAATTCAAGTAAATAGAGCGACGTTAGAGGGTGGTTTTGGTCATACCGTCCTGTAATGGAATGAGGAGCGACTCGTCTGTAATGGAATGACACGATCGCTTGGGCAATTAAATAACTGAAATGTTGAAAACTGTTAGAATGTATTGTATTAAATATATTTAATAGCTCCCATATCAATTCAAGTAAATAGAGCGACGTTAGAGGGTGGTTTGGGTCATACCGTCCTGTAATGGAACGAAGAGCGACTCGTCTGTAATGGAATGACACGATCGATTGGCCAATTAAATATTGAAATGTTCAAAACTGTTTGAATATATTTTAATAATTATATTTAATAGCTCCCATGTCAATTCAAGTAAATAGAGCGACGTTAGAGGGTGGTTTTGGTCATACCGTCCTGTAATGGAATGAAGAGCGACTCGTCTGTAATGGAATGACACGATCGCTTGGCCAATTAAATAATTGAAATGTTCAAAACTGTTTGAATATATTGTATTAAATATATTTAATGGCTCCCATATCAATTCAAGTAAATAGAGCGACGTTAGAGGGTGGTTTTGGTCATACCGTCCTGTAATGGAATGAGGAGCGACTCGTCTGTAATGGAATGACACGATCGCTTGGGCAATTAAATAACTGAAATGTTGAAAACTGTTAGAATGTATTGTATTAAATATATTTAATAGCTCCCATATCAATTCAAGTAAATAGAGCGACGTTAGAGGGTGGTTTGGGTCATACCGTCCTGTAATGGAACGAAGAGCGACTCGTCTGTAATGGAATGACACGATCGATTGGCCAATTAAATATTGAAATGTTCAAAACTGTTTGAATATATTTTAATAATTATATTTAATAGCTCCCATGTCAATTCAAGTAAATAGAGCGACGTTAGAGGGTGGTTTTGGTCATACCGTCCTGTAATGGAATGAAGAGCGACTCGTCTGTAATGGAATGACACGATCGCTTGGCCACTTAAATAATTGAAATGTTCAAAACTGTTTGAATATATTGTATTAAATATATTTAATAGCTCCCATATCAATTCAAGTAAATAGAGCGACGTTAGAGGGTGGTGTTGGTCATACCGTCCTGTAATGGAATGAGGAGCGACTCGTCTGTAATGGAATGACACGATCGCTTGGGCAATTAAATAACTGAAATGTTGAAAACTGTTTGAATATATTGTATTAAATATATTTAATTGCTCCCATATCAAATCGAGTAAATAGAGCGAGGTTAAAGGGTGGTTTGGGTCAAACCGTCCTGTAATGGAATGAAGAGCGACTCGTCTGTAATGGAATGACAATATCGCTTGGCCAATTAAATAATTGAAACATTCAAAACTGTTAGAATATATTGTATTAAATATATTTAATAGCTCCCATATAAATTCAAGTAAATAGAGCGACGTTAGAGGGTGGTTTGGGTCATACCGTCCTGTAATGGAACGAAGAGCGACTCGTCTGTAATGGAATGACACGATCGCTTGGCCAATTAAATAATTAAAATGTTCAAAACTGTTTGAATATATTGTATTAAATATATTTAATAGCTCCCATGTCAATTCAAGTAAATAGAGCGACGTTAGAGGGTGGTTTGGGTCATACCGTCCTGTAATGGAATGAAGAGCGACTCGTCTGTAATGGAATGACACGATCGCTTGGCCACTTAAATAATTGAAATGTTCAAAACTGTTTGAATATATTGTATTAAATATATTTAATAGCTCCCATATCAATTCAAGTAAATAGAGCGACGTTAGAGGGTGGTTTTGGTCATACCGTCCTGTAATGGAATGAGGAGCGACTCGTCTGTAATGGAATGACACGATCGCTTGGGCAATTAAATAACTGAAATGTTGAAAACTGTTTGAATATATTGTATTAAATATATTTAATAGCTCCCATATCAATTCAAGTAAATACAGCTACGTTAGAGGGTGGTTTTGGTCATTCCGTCCTGTAATGGAATGAAGAGCGACTCGTCTGTAATGGAATGACACGATCGCTTGGCCAATTAAATAATTAAAATGTTCAAAACTGTTAGAATATATTGTATTAAATATATTTAATAGCTCCCATATAAATTCAAGTAAATAGAGCGACGTTAGAGGGTGGTTTGGGTCATACCGTCCTGTAATGGAACGAAGAGCGACTCGTCTGTAATGGAATGACACGATCGCTTGGCCAATTAAATAATTAAAATGTTCAAAACTGTTTGAATATATTGTATTAAATATATTTAATAGCTCCCATGTCAATTCAAGTAAATAGAGCGACGTTAGAGGGTGGTTTGGGTCATACCGTCCTGTAATGGAATGAAGAGCGACTCGTCTGTAATGGAATGACACGATCGCTTGGCCACTTAAATAATTGAAATGTTCAAAACTGTTTGAATATATTGTATTAAATATATTTAATAGCTCCCATATCAATTCAAGTAAATAGAGCGACGTTAGAGGGTGGTTTTGGTCATACCGTCCTGTAATGGAATGAGGAGCGACTCGTCTGTAATGGAATGACACGATCGCTTGGGCAATTAAATAACTGAAATGTTGAAAACTGTTTGAATATATTGTATTAAATATATTTAATAGCTCCCATATCAATTCAAGTAAATACAGCTACGTTAGAGGGTGGTTTTGGTCATACCGTCCTGTAATGGAATGAAGAGCGACTCGTCTGTAATGGAATGACACGATCGCTTGGCCAATTAAATAATTAAAATGTTCAAAACTGTTTGAATATATTGTATTAAATATATTTAATAGCTCCCATGTCAATTCAAGTAAATAGAGCGACGTTAGAGGGTGGTTTGGGTCATACCGTCCTGTAATGGAATGAAGAGCGACTCGTCTGTAATGGAATGACACGATCGCTTGGCCACTTAAATAATTGAAATGTTCAAAACTGTTTGAATATATTGTATTAAATATATTTAATAGCTCCCATATCAATTCAAGTAAATAGAGCGACGTTAGAGGGTGGTTTTGGTCATACCGTCCTGTAATGGAATGAGGAGCGACTCGTCTGTAATGGAATGACACGATCGCTTGGGCAATTAAATAACTGAAATGTTGAAAACTGTTTGAATATATTGTATTAAATATATTTAATAGCTCCCATATCAATTCAAGTAAATACAGCTACGTTAGAGGGTGGTTTTGGTCATACCGTCCTGTAATGGAATGAAGAGCGACTCGTCTGTAATGGAATGACACGATCGCTTGGCCAATTAAATAACTGAAATGTTGAAAACTGTTTGAATATATTGTATTAAATATATTTAATAGTTCCCATATCAATTCAAGTAAATACAGCTACGTTAGAGGGTGGTTTTGGTCATACCATCCTGTAATGGAATGAAGAGCGACTCGTCTGTAATGGAATGACACGATCGCTTGGCCAATTAAATAACTGAAATGTTCAAAACTGTTTGAATATATTGTATTAAATACATTTAATAGTTCCCATGTCAATTCAAGTAAATAAAGCTACGTTAGAGGGTGGTTTTGGTCATACCGTCCTGTAATGGAATGAAGAGCGACTCGTCTGTAATGGAATGACACGATCGCTTGGCCAATTAAATAACTGAAATGTTCAAAACTGTTTGAATATATTGTATTAAATATATTTAATAGCTCCCATATCAATTCAAGTAAATAGAGCGACGTTAGAGGGTGGTTTGGGTCATACCGTCCTGTAATGAAATGAAGAGCGACTCGTCTCCAATGGAATGGAAAAAAAAACGCTAGACTAATTAAATATTTGAATTGTTCAAACGATAGCAAGGCATTGTATTTTATATATTTTATAGCTTTCATGCCAAAGACATGAAATACATAGACGTCAGTAATCGGTTAATGGCATGACATGGGCGCGTTTCACTCCGCCGCTAACAGTGTGAGTGCGTATGGTGCCAGGAAAGATTGTGTAAATGAACAGTGTATCGACCAAGGCTGTCGCTTTTACAAAAACGGTCTTCGAACGAGCAAACTCTTTCGTAACGGTTCGTAAATTCTCTAAACATAACGGTATTTTTCGTTAGAGCGTGTATCCAGCACTTGTCAGGTGATCACACGTCACGTGACCGCTCTCTAATGGAATGCTCTCTAATGGAACGGACGCGCTCTAATGGAATGGCTCGAGCTAGGTCTATTCGGTGGTTTTAGCAGCATTTTTTTTTTTTTTTTCGGCCGATTTTTTTTTTCGCACTCTCTCATTAGTTTTGGGGTCTTCAGAGGATGTCATCCATAAAATTAAATCAGTGTGGCCTAATTGAACATAAAAGTGTCAATCCAGACTAGTACTTACACTGTTATTTATTTGAAATGAACAACAATCCCTGACTGATTGAAATCAGAATGGCTGACTGGGGGTGATAATAAGCCAGGATAAACACGAAATGAGCCTATATTAAATATTTACGTCACATTTTTAAAATATTGAAATATTGAAATGAACACAGCCATGCCTGTCTTTCAATATAGCTTACGATTGTTGAAAAAATAGCATACGGCTATGTTGTTTCGAGAGAACAGATGGAATGTTATATTCTCATAAATTTTTAGCTTATTATAAAGACACTCGCCTAAAACCTAAGTATGCAATATGGACGAAAACATGTATTTTTGAAAGAAATATTTTCTATGCCCCATGATACTTCTGACCAAGTAGGATTATGGTTCATTGTCACTAAAACTGTTGTGTTTGCAGGGCATACAACAGTATTCGCACATAAAAAAAATCTAAAATATTAATACGCATGCGCAGTGATTTCCGTTTTTCGTACCAGAACAACAAGTGAAAGTGTATGCTTTAAATGCATAACTATTCACTGGGTTGTTATTTTCGCTGATGAGTAACATCCGCTAAAATAAATCTACGTGAATATGTAAAATAACAATAAAACTCAATGTTTCCTTGATAAATTTGTGAAATTAAAACAAAGTGAATATGTTTAAAACTTCAAAATGGTGAATTAAATGTCAGTGAAAATACATAAGGTTTTACGTTATTTCGAACGAATAATATGCGCTACAGAAACAGCATTTTCATTTTATAATAAAGCATAGACCCATGTATCTATCAACGCGCAGTATCAAACAACAACAGCATCTTTGATTTTTCTGGAATTCTACTCTAGGACTAGCTTCAAACAAACGCTGGGCTGACAGAGAATATGATATTCGTACAACTCATCCACTGAGGTGACTAATTTAAACAGGTTAGGCAAGCTGTGTTGCGTTGGTCTGTCAGATTTATCCGTTGTGACAGCTGGGGAATTTCTTTGAAAATCTACCACTTTAATTGAACTCTGGGATGTGAAGGTCATGTGACCACCCGTGACGTGACTGGGTCACATGATTTTTGCTCAGCAACTACAGGTATATTGTGACTGTGGCTACTTCAATATACCAGAATGTAATGAAATCACGGTGGTGTTTAGAGTTTAGATTCTGAATGGCGGAAATATATTGTACTAGACTTCGTATAGTTGTAGATTAAACATACGCCATTTATTGCGAATGTTTTAATCTGTATATAGAGTGCAATGTGTCGACATAAGGTGGTTATTGGCCAAGGCGTAGAAACTGCTCACCAAGATGATCTAACCACCATGACGACGACTTAGAACGTTTAAACGGGTCATGGATCACGTGGGTAGTCGTACTGCACTTTGCCCAGTAGTCCCGATATGCAAATATAATGGTAGTTGACATATTGTTGTATAGTAGTTATACAGGAAATGCCAATATACTAAAACATCAAAACACAATACAAAGGAAACGACGGAGAATCACTAGGATCTTGTAGTTGGCCAGGTATATTTCATATCATTCTGGCATTACCATTCATTGTAGTACAGTCTGAGGTTAGAAACATACGCCAAATGAAGTTCATCACTAAATATGTCGGATTCGAGTCATGTCAACTAAACTGGAAATAATGTGAACAACCGTGTACTCGGATAAGGGGGAGGCAGTTAAATATGTAGTCAGTGCACCAATCATTGTTGAAATTGTGTATCAGAAAATATAATCGAATGTCAAACAAAACTAGACGTCACGTGATAATGCTGCCGCTGCGATAAATAATTAAACTCCGTACTCGACTATATTCTCAGAATTCAGTGGATCCACAGTCACATGCTAAACAAGGCAGCGTCCGTTATGCAGTGAGATTGTTCAGAATTTAGTAGTTATAACTGAGTGGAAACCATATATGAATTCAGTACAAGATCTGGCATCACAAGAGTTGTTTTCTTGTGCGTGTTGATGTTTACCTGATTCAATCAGGATAACTCGTCTTTTGAGTATGTTGCATGTAATTAAAATATTCATGGAATTGATTGTATTAAACTAAATTCAATGTAATTTCCTCGAAATATGATATTTTGGGTTCATGCTACTGAAATATATAATATGAAAAGAAAAATTTAAAGGAACACTGGAGCGTGAATTATTGTAGCAGTTGTCATGTTTCATGTTGTATTTTTTTCTGGTAGTCTCTATGATGAGTGTATCTCATCAAATATCCTAGTTTCCGAGTTATAATATGTCCTAATTTTTCAGAGGGTACTTATGCTAAAAGTCGAAGGTTCATTATTTTGTTATTGTTTTATTTGAATAAAAGGTTCATGAGCAAAATGGCGGAGTGCACAACATACCCGCATATTTTTTTTTTCAGTTGAGATATAGAAGTAGAATTGTATACGACACCACGTACATACATGTACAGACAAACAACAACGATTCTATGTTGGACATCGGAGATCACGGAAAATAACTAAAGGTTACAAGGAAACTGCTAACCAGGTGAAATGTCGACATGCCGATTCCAGAACAAATATTAGCAAACTATAAAATCGCTAGTAGTCGTCGCAACGTGCCAGTTCCCATGTGACGTATGCAACATGCGGAAATTGTTTTCACAACAAATGTGAGACCACTGTGACGGCGAAGCGAGTTTGTGTGAATTATAAATAAATAAAGGTATTGTACATGATAACGTGAGCTCCCTCATCGACCTGAATGATCTATTGGTTCAATGTCAGGTGTGTTGGCTCAACACAGATGTTGACAGAAGAACATGTCGATGGGACGAGAATGTTCGTTGAAAATACTGTCGGTGTTGGATTTCACCGAATACCAGATGAATGGCGGATTGTTATTAAATCTGTTCCGCGCCACGGACCTATATAACCCTTTAAATGAAGCTCTTCCTTACCACTAATTTCGAAGAACGCGATTACTTACCGCATGGATACTCGCACCATGTATGACTGGATCCTAGTCTGTCATAAATACCCGCTCATGCTGCAAAATTCAATTCACATGCGATGATATTGGTTTTGATATTGACAAACGAATAATGTGATAGAACACGTGACTCACGGGTATCTACGCGAAATCTGCGTATATGTCAAGTTGAGTGTGTTTATTGCACTGAGCGACCAGTCAAGACAAAGATCATGGGTCAAACTACCGAAAGGTTATCACAGGAGAAGTTGCTTGATTAATTGTTTGTGCGAATAACGAATTCAACACACGTTTTCGACGGCGTGGGTCTGCGTCTGTTACACATTGTTCCGCATTGCTGTGTTTACTCTCACTGCTTCATGTCAATGCATTCAACGTTCAATTAATTGTGCCAGGGTGTGATACACTGGTGTATTATTGGCGTCAAACTAACATTTAAATACTGTTATATCGTTCTTCACATCGCGCTACACGTATTCAATTAGTCCAGCCCGAGGTATGTCCTGTGAAAAGAACAATGATTCCGTAACACCCCTCGCGCGCCTATTTTTTTATTTAATCGCATCGTTAACAAGATTAGAGTCAGTGTAACATACAATTATCCAATTTAAAGATAATTCGAACACGATTTTTTTTAAACGAACGGTTCATAGTCGTGTCAATATCAGGTAAAATATAAATAATTGAACTACTAAAGTTTATTGATGAAGCCGGTTCCAGTAAGCTACACACTTAAATGCAACCCGTACATATTATGAATGTATACCGTCTGTCAACAACGCAAGATATAATCATCAAACACGGAACACTGAACTTTAAAAGTCCCATGCAATATTTGTATACAGAAGTCACGCAATGCACATACGCATATTGATGTATCGGAGACAACGTTAATGCGAGTCTTTGGTATTTATATTACCGCTCTGGGACCTGTGTTATACAAACTACCATCAGCCCAGGAACACACAGACAATGCACTATGCCCTATACACGTTGTACATATTAGGTGACCCACCTCTTATTTAATAAGATAGCTGCAGCGATACACTTCTATAACGTGATAGTTTTTCGGTTATGACTTGCGATTTTTATGTTATTACCTATAATTTGCTAGTATACTTCTGTATCCCAAAAAACACGGATGACACGGGACTTTTTGTGATAATGATTGAAACATTTAGAAATAATTAATTACTGTAGCATAAAATGAAATAACAAAACCTTCAGATAGTGTCACCTCGCGATCGTGTCATTGACAACCGGCAATTACGTAATTTGCGCACGCACAAAGGTCAAATGGTGATATATGCGAATTGCAGTATTTACCAACTCAATTACTATGTAGGTATGACTACAAGCGCACGCCAAAACCAAAAGCATGATGTATCTAACTAGGTTGTTGCGTAATAGCGCCTGATGACAGAGTTCTTGTTGACGACAGCCACCGGTTCCGTATATTATGATGCAATTATACATGATATATTGTACTTACATGCTTAATTACAACGCACAGGGAGCTGCTGACCGACTGTTGCTATGACAACAATGTAACTTCCAGTATGTATAAATTCAACGGACATTTAAAGGGTCAATACCTGCATACAGTATTTTGGTTGTTTTGATCGAACATCTCCCGTGTTATTTGATTTATTGTTTTATTTCAATAATTATTTCATAATATGTTTCGATTTCTCATGCAGTGTTGGTTGTTAGGCTTGAGATTTTCAATTTATATTATTGGTCAAGCGTTGACAATTGTTGATCTTCGATGGCGTCGATGATATACAAAAGTAAAAGTAGACCAAAAAAATATATGAGCAAGCGAAACATTGTACACCGTGAACGAGTCCTTGCGCCGACTTGTCAACTTGCGTCGGCGTAACTGTATTTTTTAAGGGTGTGTGCTTGTTGACAACTAAAATATGTTAAGCCGCTTTCATTTACCGTATGGTTGTATTCGTGCGGTCTGTTTGATCTCCCAACGATTTCGCAAGAAGTGAAATTATGGTGCTTTATATAGTTTGCTCGAAACCACGCTTTTTTGGACCCCGTCCCAAACAGATATTATTTCCCAACACGTCTCATTCGCACGTCGAGCGGTGTATACACCTGTACATATAATATACCTATTCTGTGATAAATAATTGTTGTATACCTTAGGCTAAATCGGTCGACATTTGTGATACTACTGGTAGTATTTTGTTATGAAATGGCGATAATTTACACTACCGTAACAAGAAAGATTCATACTCATATAGTATGTAATTTATCTCATCTCACTGTTGTTACGCGCGATGTGATTGGTTGAAGCTCATAGACAAGTCATTGACATCAACATGTATATTTCATGGCTTATTCATACCAATTGAATGTTTACGTGGTTGACGTCACTCTCAGAACTATGTATCGATGCTGCACATGGTCGTCATTTGCTGTCGAGCTAAAAAAAGATTCTTTTTTTTTAGCTCCATGCATAGAGCAAATAATTAAGTCGTGTACAGCGCAACTTTCCAGTGTTCACAGTGTGGTACAATTGTTTGACTCCGTCGCACTCAATTCTGCTCACACCGTGACGTTATCCACACAATTTGATCAGGTTGTCTATGGATGGAAAATAAATTCCAAGTTGCAAACTTTATCAGGCCATAGATCAAAATTAGTACAAACATTGTGACATTAACCTCTTATACACGTGTTATTATTTAAAAATGTATTGCTTAACGGTCAGATTAATTCTTAACGGGGCAAACGACATGATCACCCGCAAACTGAACTTAGTCATTGTACCGTGACCGACGAACGCTTTGACAAAATGTGCTTGCTTTCTAATTATGATAATATACAATATCAGAGTGAAATTTAATATGTTGAACGAACACATGTTATCCTAAAAGAATTTAGGTAATGTAAATATTAACTGTTACGTACCGTGAGAACATTCATTTGTAACTGGTATTTACTAGTACTATTTAATCATATTCACTCGTACCGGGTTTTCAAAATCACAGGTTTTCCAGTGAAACAATAAGTTCTATTGTAATTTCAAATGTTCACGTGAATTTAATTTAATTTTAATTTAACTTAACAGCGTAAGAGCAAAATTAAAACCAAATGAATAATCAATGATTTTACAGTATTTTGTTTGCTGCCCTCTATCGTTGGAACGACGAGAACTAACGATTTGTGCCGTTTATATGCGTCATTGGCATTAATTAATTGTCTTCCATTCAAACTTCGCATGACACTTATGCAAACCCATATCACATACTTGCTAAGATTTTTGTTGTGAAATTTATTAAATCTGTTGTACATTATTTGGATTCTATGGTTGAACATGAACAATACCGATTTTACCACTTGTCGATCTATCGAATAACCACTTCGTCCAGCTTTCTTTAGACTACATCGTCCTGAGAATCTTGAAATAACATACAACTTCACACCGAAAGATAAACATACATACCAGTTTATTCGTTGTATCGATCCAGCGTGTCAATAGAAATGTGATTACACGCGACGTCATGTTTGCATAAAAAATACCGCGAACGCGATAAACAGCTGTGGCACTCTGTTAATGTCCCCAGACCTCTATTCTATCCATAACCTAAACAAAGAAGCTTTGTTATATTCCTATTTTCATCTTACAATACGTAGAGTATTGTCCCTCACTTATTTCAGAGGCCGCTGAATTTATGACCACGAGCTCGTACACGCGCCACCAAGAGACAGTTATTAGTGTGTATACATTCCTATGAAGTGAGGGTTATCTAGAACTGGACGGTAGCATATGGTATGTACAACAATATCCTGAATAATGCAGGAAAATCTTTATTATAATATTTATATAAACTTACAATATCAATTCAATGCTCTGACTACATGGAAGTTAGCACATTAAATAAAAATAATTTGACCAATAAATGTTATATTTCTGTTCTGAATACAAATTTGGCTGAAAATGTGACACAAAAAATTGACAAACCTTTCATTGGTTTGTTTTGTTTTCAGCATGGCAGCAGTCTTGGGTTTTTGGGGTATTTATTAGCTATTCCACTGCGAGATGCCCATACAAGCTGCACAAATACACATAATAGCAATAGATAGAACATGTAAAAAAAATATACACATTACTGAAAATCTCAATTATCGTGGCATATGGAACACATACGCTGCGGATTAACTGAGTTTCCCTTCTACGAGTTTTCATCAAACTAACAAACTTGGCGGGAAATAATTCTCCCTAAAAAAGGTAGTTTTTAACTCACGATATGTATCTAGTTTGTTCACAGTACAGTGGCCAGATGCGGACGATCGGTTGTGGTTCTACCACAGTTTACACGCCTAAGAGATGACACAAATTTCAATTTTGCGTATAATATCTAATTTAAATTGGTGTTTCCTAGACTTTCACAGACAGTGAACTGTTATGTCTATAATTTCAGCATTACTAATCAAATCATGATGGTTGTTTTTTTTTTGCAGGGTGCGGAGTACTCAGTTAATCATGTGACATCCCTCAGTCTGCAGACCGAAATACATTTTGTAAATGTGTTTACGTCACAAGTTGTATTAACAGTCAAATTATTTATATTAGTCTTTTCATCCCTTTCCTGCATAATCGGTAGAAGTTTAGTAGTCTGTTTGTCGATAGACCCTTACACCCTATCTATCTCTGTTTTGAATATGACGTAACACGTTAACAATGTGCGGGAATGATCACGGGATGGTAAAGCCATCTCGCGTTACTTACAATATGATTGACATCATCATCTATAGTCTGATTGGTCACCACAGTTCTGGCAATTAAATCGCATATAATAATTACGTCAACGTCCTTCAGTTCTGTTATTAATAATTAAAAATGGATTTTCTAGTACTGTAATTGAATTCTATTCGGGGGCGTCAAGTATTACTTTGCCGCCACAGAGTTTCGTGGAGGAATATACACATTGCAATGAAGGATACCTTCGCAGCCAAATGCATATCATTTCATACATCAATGAGAATTAAGTAGTATCTGCACATGTATCAATAATATAATGAACAACCTTTTGTGAAATAAGTTTGGATGTTGTATACACATACATAAAAACACTGACGATATCAAAATAGCCCCTGGAAATCTGGTAATCCTTCCAAAGAAGAGCCCATATTTACTCTTTTATTTAGTGAATATTAATCTTGTATATTATGTTACCTGACCATTATTTAAAATGAGCAATCGCCGCACTGCGTCATGTTCGATGTTGGTCCCTTCTGACACATGTCCGTATACAACGCGTGTAAAATACATTGTTCATTTACATGACACTGAAACTCGCGATGCGCGACGATTATGACGAGTATAAATCGAGAAAACGTGTTTTGTGCCTCATCATCTTTACACCCCCACTCCCACGAAGTCCGAGGTAGATGAGTAATGCTATGACACCAGTGATCCGAGTATTCCCGTGCGCAGTTGCCGAGTCTTCGATAGTTCCATAGCCACAAGTTGCCATGAATGTAGATATCAGCGAAGATTCACCCATCTATATTACCTTGAGCGGCAATCGCACATCGAATTACATGGCTTGTGAGCTTCTAAGATAGATAAGCCAGAAGCTAATCAAGATTTTTTCTATATCCATTAATTATGGATTAACATGTTGGCCTGGAAATGTAGTTTCCCAGCTTATGTTGTGACATGTCCTCCTTATTTGTTAAAAATTCATTATCTACAGTTTTGCTTATCTTTTGCCACTGCCGGGCGAAATATTATATGCAGAAAATTCAGAATATTACAGAATGGGGTATATGGTGCGTGGATTAGATGCCAAGATTGTTCACGCAACGAATGAGATACACATCGATGCAGCTTACTCAAATATATAGGCTGTTATATCAGGTGGAATGGCGTATGTTGTTGTAAAACAGATAACCTAATGAAAAATTCGACCTCTTAGTGTATCAATACAGGCGACAAATTGCCTTATTGTCACAAATGCATCATGGTTTTACCACAACAAAAAATGGTTGGAACCCCCCCCCCCCCCGTTTCCACTATCACTACTTGTGCCCATTTTTTTGTTTTGGTAAGCGTCTGCGCAATTCAATTCGTGTACGTACTCATAACTTTATTGAAGAACAGAAATGTCGACAATTCACAAACCCAATAATACAATTACAACTAACGAGTAGTACTCGGTCATGGAACAAATGTTTAACGGACAAAACCTCTCAAGGCTGAAGTGAATATCTAGTTTAACGTTACCAAGTACATAAAGAGAGGAATCCGCACTGGGAATTGTGCAATCAATAATGGCACTATTAGTTCATTTATATGTTATTTATAATTCATTACTCCGCTTCTCTCATTGAGCTCCAAATATGGGAGGTGGGAAATGCCAATGTGGAGATGAAATATAATTGATTTAATCTGATAAAGTCGAGCGCCTAGAATTTCATGTATTATTAAAAGCATTTATGAACAATGTACTGTTATATCATAAATTATATTATATAAAATAACAATAAATAATGTTATTTACGATGTGGACTGGTCTTTCGTGATACCGTTGCCACCGAGCTACGCGACCCCGTGGAATAAACTGGAGATGACGATGCGTTTTTTCGGCAACAAAATACCCGGCACAGGATTCTTTTAATCGCTATTCTGAAGTTTTTCTCTCTGAACACGTATAAGAACGGATTTATCATTGAGTTAGAATATTGTAGCCATATAGCGATGTCGTACCAAACGTCGGGAAACGTGTACGTGTTTGCGAACGCGTCCACGATCGTCGTTATTTTCCATGGCAACCAAGTGATGAGAAATACGCCGAGTAGGATTCCGAGTGTCGTTGCAGCCCTCACTTCACTTGATCGAGACTTCCCGGATGACTTGTGATGTGTTTCATTAACCGTTTTCTTTTTAATCGTGTTGGGGTGTGTTCTGTCCCTGTTACGCGTGTTTTCTTCGACGGTATTTGCCGATGACGGCTCGGTGTTATTGTTTAAAGAAGACTCGATCTCAAGTGACTGATTCGAATAGAAAGCTGGCGACACGTTTTCGTCGCTTGTTATTTGATGGAGATCGTTGGGGGTCTGCTCAGAACAATTGTCTTTTAAACCCTGTGATGAACCCGTCGAGAATTCGTCAAAACTAAATCCGATGTTTACGTAACTGGATAGTATAACTTCATCGCTTCTTCTGTTGTACTTGGCGGCCGCCACACAACCTGTTCCCGGGTCGCCATTGTCTGCTACTATATCTGACAAATCGTAGCTTTTTTGCTTTCCCGGCCAGAAGGTCCAACGTAACTTAATTGGTGTTTTATTCGAAGATTTGTTCTCCTTTTTATCACCAACTGATTTCGATTCATTCGCATCACCACAATCTTTTTCTGCTTTTAGTCGTTTAGAAAATAGACCTGCCACGGAAAAGTGTTTCTTTGATTGCGCGTCCTCCTTTATTTCGTTCGTTTCACCGGAAGATGCGCGTAAAGTGCTCGCCTTTAAAGCTTCTCCCCGTTTACGAATTATATAGAATATTTGGCCGTACAAAATTAACATGAAAAAGAACGGGATTACGACCGTAACTAGAAAGCTACATATTGTGACGATCGCGTTGCCTACCCACTCCACGTCACATTCAACCCGATAGTCAATAACGCTCTCCCCAACAATGTGTTCGTATAGTATCGTGATGGGCACTTCGGTTACAAGGCCCAATCCCCACGCAACCCCAATAAACGTCAGTATGAGTTTTTTCGTTCTTTTGACGCGATAGCGGAACGGATATTTGACAGCCAGAAAACGGTCCAAGCATATGACACACATGTGGTACACCGATGTTGAGTATACGAACATGTCAATGCACAGCCATACCACACAAATTGTCTTTCCGAACTTCCAGTATGAATTAAGTGTAAAAGAAATCATGAACGGCATTACCAGTAGACCGGCGGCAAGGTCGGATATCGCTAGACTGAAGTAGAAATAGATGGTCAGTTTCCGTAGACGGCGAGTGGTTATAAACGCCGCTATGATGAGAGTATTCCCGACGATCGCAAATACCGTAATCGTCACGGCCGCTGTCATGAGTATGATGATAAGTCCAGACGAGTACGGCGATTCCGGCAAAAGGAATTCCGTCGTCGGCTGTACCGTACTGTTACCAATAAACCATGTCGACGCAGAACCAGGTGTCCAACTGGCGGTGTATGGATTGCTTTCGAAACTCTGGCTAAGTTGTTTAGAAGCTCCATTATGAGACGAGAAAAACCCGCTACTAGTGGTTGTAAAGAGAACTTCGTCAGCGCGCCCAGTTGCTTCATGCATAGCACCTAGACTATTTCCAAAGTGTGTGAGCCAAGCTCGTTCCATCCACACGCTATCTACAATGATCGATAGTTTTCCACGATGGCGCCCATCTCTCGAATAACAACGACAGAGAGATAATATCCACTGAAGCACAGTTGTTGAAATATATCTGCATAAGAAAGGTTGAAAAATTAATGCATTCACAGATCTAGACAAAACGCCAAGGGCCAATCATATCGCTAATCGTAGTCGGCTCACGTTGACTAACAAGGCTACGACTTGAAGAACGCCAAACACCGAATATGTTATAATTAAAGGGCGGCAGTCGTCGTGCCGCGTCCTGTTCGATGTGGGACTCATAGCGACGTATACAACGCGTGTAAAATACATTGTTTATTTACATGGAATTCGAACACGCGCTGCGCGACGACCACCGCGCTTTAATTTTTAGTTATGTTCGTACGCTTAAATCTGTAATTGTTTAAAATATGTTATTTCATTTTATACATTGATTTACCACAATATAGTGAAAATAGGTGACACATGGGGTTCTCCTTTAAACTGAAAGTTATTTACGAGGCATTGTAACACATTTTCAAAATTACCACACAGTTACGACAGAACGTTCTCGTCTGTATTTATTACCCTATGCAGTAAAACGTTGTTCATAACGGCGTTCTTATCAAACAACAAACATCCATATTTTAAAGATGTAATGTAATCTTTATGGGAAAATTTTAAAATATAATAGCCATCAGTCAGCTGAATGGCAACTTTTTCTGATACCGCTATTGAAGAAGGCGAGACGTAGAACACGTGCGTGCTCAATCCACAACAGCGCCTGGTACGTCGAGACCACGTTTCGGGCATCGTTTGAATAGAAACTCTAGTTTTTGACAGCGGTGTGGGTAACTATGTCAAATAAGCCGCAAGACTCAGGCTGTTTGAAACTAGGCTAAGGAAAACGGGCTTCAAATGTGAACTCGTTACTAATCGTTAGAGAGCTGTTTAGTAAACGTGACCAACGACGATAATTTAATCACAGCTACGATAGTTTGTATTTGTTTTGAATAGTTCCAAACAAGAAAACAGTAAATGTTGATGGAGTAATTTCTGTCGATGTCAACTGAATATTCAGTCTCTTTGGAAATTGGCATCGGGTTTACGGGCCCTTTCCCGCCCCCATAAACATGCTATTATTTAAGGTGACTGCATACTTTATACAAAAACGCCTATGCATACCGTAGCCATGGTAACCACACCATAATAGATATGTAGACGAGTATATTGCACGGCTATGGAAACATTCTCCAGTAATTCCACATTGGAAGTTAATCACTATACCAAAAAATGTAAAATGTACCATACACTGATAGTAATACCATATTTATATAAAATAACCAGAGATCTACATACATGACTTCAAATAAATAATTGTCTCATTCTGACCACACTTTGTCACATCTTTTACCTATCCAGTTTCCGGTGAGTATATTCCATTCGATAAACTGCTCATAGCAGTGTTTACTAGCCACTTGTCGTACCGTGTTACGACACAGAGTGTGTGTTTGTGTGTTTTTTGCTGGTACACTTAACGCGGGCGGCTACCTTCGCATTGAGGTCATTTATTTTTGTGGCCGGGTAACAGGAACCAATATATATCGTTTTATCGCCTATTCTGTGGGCCACTGTGATACAATTGTATTTGTATTTATATCAGTTCACTGAGACATTAACGACGGGATGATCGACGACCACACTATTCATTAACTATATAATAATTGCATTATAGTATATGGGCAAAGGGTGCGTCAGTTCGTGTTATATAAACACTGTACCTGCTAAGGTAGAAGCCTGCTCATGAGTTCAAATACCCAGAATTTATCCATTTTTAATAAATTTTATGCGGGCAATTTTAATATTTACTTTAAAAAAAGTTGGGGTTCACCAGCTTAATTTTCGAGAAAATGGTGGTTGACGGTATTTTTGTGTATACTGACCATTGTGGCAGTAAAATAGTCTTTTTACCATTGGTTCCCAAGGCTGAAATATTATGCCATATCTGAAATTGTAGGCTAGTGACATAGGCTAAAAAATGATATATTGTTAATGACGGGATACTTTTTGTTTTCCTGAATTATTTCAAAAATCGGGGTTTTAAAAAGTGTCGAAAACAAGTGTTGCTTAACATTATGCTCTATGCAATTGTTCTAAAAATAAGTTTCTCAAAATTCATTACTGTAACACACAAAAGAATGCTATTTTAATAAATTGAACCATTGAACATTGTCAAGCGATTTATGACCAACTTTCTCAAAAATTATGAGTAGGTTTAATACACCACTGCACTCTCTGTGTCTGGAACAAACAACAATTTACACAAAATTTGGTTCATACATTAAACCTCATTGCATTATATTGAGCTAGTGGATTATGATGAGCGTGGTGACTTACTAGCTTGTCGAGAACGGTGGATTATATTGAACTCAGTGGAGATTAAATTGTAGTAAGTGGCTTATACTGAGCTAATGAAATTTTCGAAGTCGGGGGATTATACTAAATTAAGTGGCTTATGCAGAGCTAAACTGAGCTAGATTATTTTAAACTAGGGAATTACATCGAACTACATGGATTATATTAAGATTGTTTTGTGTACAGTTTTTTTATGTTGAGCCTATGGGATTATATTGAGCTCAATGACTTATGTTTATTCGAGCAATGAGCTCAGAGGATTAGTTTGAACTAATGGATTTTATCGATCTCAATAGATCTTTTGAATTCATGAATTATTTTAAGCCGAGTGGATTATATTCATCTCATTGAATTCTATTGAGCTAAGAGAAATATGTTTATCTCACGGATTGTATTAGGATTATAATAATGTTAAAGGACTATATTGATCTTAACAAATTCTACTTAGCTCAGTGGATTAATTAGAGCCCGACAGTTTATATTTATATAAGGGATGAACTAAGAATTAACTTCGTCGTTAACTTTTAAAATAACAATAAACGTGCAATATCCCCCCCATCGTCTTAAAATGATCTAAAGCGCTCAACGGGTGTGCACGATCAGAGATATGATGAACCATGGTTTTACAATAAACAATTAATCAAATAATTTGTAATCAGTCACAATCAGACCTCTTGTCTGGAACACGGGTTAATGACATCAATATGACAACATCGTTTTTTTGTTACTATGACAACGACATACGTTAGATGGGAAACTGTGATAACTACATTCTTTCGATCTTGAAGTAATACGATTCAATTATTTCCGAGTGTTCGATGAATTGTCATGTTTCTCGCGGTGAAGTGATGAAAATACCATGGAAACACGTCAATAAAAGTCGGAATATAAATGTAAAAAAGCATATCGCATCACAACAGCGGAATAATCCAGTTATCTTGAGGAGCATTTGAACATGTTTTAAATAACAACAATTGGTCATGGTCAAATTCGATAAAAGGAGGACGACGTAGTCATTGTGAATGTAATGTTGCATGATTTGATTTGACTTGATCGGGCTTGTCCGCGTATTTGAGTGGATTGGTGCAACATACTAACGAGACCGTCAAGCCTCTCAACTTGGCGGCCCAGTTACACGTAGATGACAGAATGAGGATGAGGAAACATGTCGCTCAAAAGACCATATTAGCAAATGGTCATCAGTGTCTCGTCCAGGGAAAAACTAGACGTGTTTGTTTTTTCGCCTTAGAAAATATTTCATTTTTTTTCCGTGATCGCGTCCACTGTTCCAAAATTCGTAGTACGTTAGTCGTCACGTGACAAGTACAGAGAATATAAGACTACTCGTGGGGCGATTCGAGTCTCGTGAATCTCTCGCTCTCGACGATATCTCGGCGGCCATAGATAAAACCTGAAAGCAAATTTATCATGATAGCAGTAATGCTAAGAACAAATTTTAGACTGTCTCAAGCGCGCATGTACTAAGCAATTTGACAACATCAGTGTTATAAAAACAATTGAATGCTGAGTAGTGCTTCCAGGTACGGTCGCCCCATAACGCTATGTAACACAATTGAGTGCATCCAAAAATAAATCAATAAATTCTTACGCAATCGGGGAAATGCGTTATATTGAATGGCCACGTGACTATCATCGTGTTATCAACACGAATTGCTCTCATTAGAAGCTCGTATGAAACTCTTGGTTGTATTTGTTTACATAAACTCTTCAATTTTACTTGAACTCTTCTGTAATTTCTTTGAAATCATGTAGCGCCTCGTTGTACCAGATTGTGTATTATTGCTGCATACATAAAATACCAAGAAATGTTTTTTCCCATGTACTTTTGTTATTTAATGATATTTCTACTCATCAGATACTAGTTTTGTCTATATGCAGAATTTAGGATTTTTCTGGTAGTACCATTACCTGTATTTGTTAATTTTACATTTATAATTCGTGTGTTTGTTGATCTAAGTTAAAACAAGTGAAATAATGTACATTGTATTTGTCTATTGGTTGGAAATTTCAAATATTACATCGGACACTTTTATTACGTCCAGAATATCGCCGAATGGTACAATCGCACCTTGCCAACTTTAAAATATCTTGTAATACACATAAGAAATGATTAATCAACACATATACACATGCATTAGTACAAAATGCATTGGTCCTCACCTTGCATACTACGACACACACTCTTGTGATAAGGAATGTGCAACGAATTAAGTCTGCTATGTTCATATTGGTTATTCTGAAACGTGCATTTCCATAAATATCATTCATTCAGACAGACAAGATTCCATTGTCCCATATAACTTGCGGAATAAAGTACATGGAGTTCGATATTCTTGAGGTGAGTATTGGCGGAAGCGTCGGAGCAGACGACAATCACGGAGCAGTCGAATACATTTGTAAAACCATAGAGTCGGCGTGCACATCGTAACCAGTTGTAATTGAATCAATGACTGATTACCCAATAGGACATGCTTGGCCACTCTTGATTAATAGGCTGTTACAGATTAAACGTGTGGGTTCATAGAAACTCTCAATAAAATTTAGAAGTCTGTTAATGAGGATTACTTGGTTCTGTAAAACAGCTGTTTCGAGTGAATTGTTTGTTCATATATAATAAGAGTAGTAGTTGCAAAATGTATATTACCTTACAGTGGTATGAGCATACGAATCCACACTAGGACTAATGAAATGGACAAGAATGCTCCGTTTCGAGGTTTCTATCTTATTTTGTCAAACCACTATGATAGCTCAAATTTATTATGAATTAATACAAAAAATATAAATCTCACTTTTATTTTTTTTAGGTTATTATTGATTTTTTGTGTGCTTTTTTTTTGTTTCATCGACTATGTTTGGATTTACATATACCGACTACTAGTAGTGTTGTTTGTCTCAGTTACAATACATTTTTTCCAATGAATGATTTATAAACTTATTTTATTTTTTCGTTAATAGTTTTTCAAAGTGTTTTGTCATGGTTTCTAATCCGTTTTCAATGGCTTATTGTTCCACCGACTTTAAGTCATTATATTCAGTATCGATTAGTTTAGCATGGACTTGCTGGTCAACTTCAATGTTTGCAACCTGAAAATCATTCGGTCGGCAACAAATACCATGGAGTATATGGGGTTAGCTTAGTTTTCACCTGTATTAACTTACAACTTCAATATGGACATAACATACGTCGTTCGATACTCCATTCTATAGATCAAACTAAAAACGTTGCGTTAACGGAATATTCGTCACTACTACCCACATACACTGTTTGTTATACGTACTTAAACAATCATAGAGCATGCGCACTCGAGAATGTCATTGTTTCATCAAACAAAATTTCAGACGTGCGCTACAAGAACATTGTTATCATGTCATGATAAATCATAGTCCAATGTATTCATCAACATTGAATATCAAATGTCAATTGAACTAAGTACGTGTTTCCGTCCATATTGAATCTTTAAGTAAATGGCCCACGGTAATGTGTATTACTACCCATGCAACTAATGAATTAGCAAATATTATGCTTTATTATGCTTTTATCGATGATGTTATCAATGTGAATTCCCCAAAAACGTGTCGTAAACACAGTGTTATTTTTCACGCATTGCGTTAGTATGGCGCGCCCGTTTTAAGCGAGCTTTTCGGCAAAACTACATATTTACCGCTAGATCATTTGCGAAATAATAGATGTCACAAGTGACAAACAACCTCTGCATATTGAGACGAAGTATTGTAAATAAAGTGACCCTTTCTAATCGCTCGACAGGTTCTATTCGCTATTGGTCGACAGGTTCAAGTTACGCTCTAATTGGTAGAAGTAATATCCGGTAAATCAGCCTTTGTCGTTACGCATGCGTAGTTTTCACTTCTGCTTAAAAAGCAAGATGGTGGATGATGATTCGGGAAAAAACACGTCCTGGCCAGTGTTATCAATTACGTTACCACCTTCATTAAATCTGGACACTGGACACGTTTGTTATCAATGAGGTGTGGTCACGTGACCTATATCATGTCAGTAACTATATATTTAATTGCTCTGATATTTTTTTTTTTATTTTTTTTTTGCAGCTGTTAATGCATACTAAAATTTTAAACTTTAGTTTATTTCAGTTTCCGTCATACTTAAATTGAAATTACTGTCACGTATTCGACAAACACACTTGCCTGGATCCGGTAGAGTGCAATGCAATAGCACCACTGCGCTGATGGCATGCAACAATTTTACGGGATACGTTCAGTTCGTCACAACTAAAAAGTGGTATTCGACAAGTGAAACTTTGTGTATAAAGTTGGCACCATGAAACCACGTTACCACAATGGTATGTACATTCATTCCCGTCACAAAGGCACCATTGAAATCAGGTATATTTCATGAAGCATACAAAATTGCAGACTTCGTGTCGTCCCGATTTATCGGTAATTGCGGCTTGTGATTGGCAGGATATGGTAGGAGAGGTGCAGTCATTAACGGAGCTGTTTGTGGAAATGGACATTTCTTAAAGAGGAGAACTTTTTCAATGTGAGGCTGCGTATTTAGATCATTTTTGGGACAGTGAAATTATTTATAAATAATATATTAATGGTATGTGTTGAATGTGCTGGTATCGGGTCATTTTATCGAGGGGCGAATGGTTTACTCAGTTTCTTTCACGATACCTTTCCGGGGATCTCCGTGGTATACATTCTGCCTACTTTCAAAATGAAGTGAACCATGGGAGAGTGCATTGGATTACATGTTCAATTAAACGCTACATGGGGGAATATTATTAATTTCCCCTTGTACTTAAATTACCATCTCAACAAATCATTTAAATCAACATTGCTCGTTTTTCTGCGTTTTTTATATTGCTGCGTGCTGAAGCTCGGGCAAGTAACAACATCGGAAAGTAATAAGGGTCGTGTTCTTCTCTACAAAGCAAATGACAACAAAGAAATATACTCTGTAAGGAGGTATACATATTCGCAACATTTTATGGAAGGAGCATCCATTCGGGCACAAATGGGGTAGATAGAATTGGACTCGATATTCTGGCGGCAGAACCTATCATGTTGGGAGTACCACCCATCACACATAAAACGTTATCGCGAAAAAATACAGCTTAAGAGGTGACAGGCTTGGCACAGAGCGGCGGACATCGCCAACATTACGATAGACTTGTGTTTTTCAATAAATGACAAAAGCCGGGTATACCACGTAACAAACACGGTACAAGCGTCTACAAAGGACACAAGTCTCTTGTTTGTTTCGCGGTCTACCCGGCTTTTGCCATTCAGACACTCATATATAATAATTTATTTTATTGAACAAAAAGCAAACAAGGGACTGTGTACAAGTATATTACGGCTTCAATGACGCCATATGAAGTAGGCACTCCTACGGACGCTCTCAGTTCTATTGACCCAATAGAGAGTAGGGTGATATACTCGACTGAATAGTACTTTCAGAGTTGTATGTCGTTGTTATTCTGGTAAATGAAAGGTGGCAAAAATAACGGAGAATCATTAAATTAGTTGTAACGCTGTTTTGAACTTGTCTATTAATATTAACAATTTGTAATTAGATATTTAGTAAATATCAGAGAATAAAAATAAAATTGGGTGTAAAAAACGGTATTGGGTATAATTCGGCGTATATTCACACTGTCTGTTATTATAAAATATACCTCTATAGTATACACTATAGTGGCATTTTACGTAGTTTCAACGCACACCAACAGAACACTGAAATATCGCGCTGATTGCCGTCCCATTAGTCTAAGATAAGAGGTGATGTGTTCCAACTCTGGATTATACAACGAGATAAGAGCCACAGTACTAGTAATCTTTGGACCGATACGAATACACTACTCCCCGGAGGATTTCCTTCTTGTTTTTATTGAGATACAAATATCGATATGAAAGATCGAGTAGAAACAAGCAATCGTGTTCTTACCTGTATATTATAGCGGTCTCAATGGTCCCGCGTGGTGCTATGACGAGAATCACGTGTCATTTGGTCGTTGATCACAGTCTAATGGCAACGTACGAAGTAGTGACTTGCTGAAAATACGCTGCGCTAGGACGTGACATCGCTTTGGTGTTGTGCTCTGTGATCACTGCACTTCGTGGACTGATGCATTAGAACAGCAAAAAATAGTCCAGTGGGCGGAGCCAATGTAACGGACGGGTGACATAACCACGCATGCCATACTAATTCAATGTACTGACAGTTTAATGTGCTGGGCATAGAAAGGCTATTTACAGATCATGACAATAATGAAGTATACAACTTCCATTTATTTATTTATTTATTTATTTATTTATTTATTTATTTATTTATTTATTTATTTATTTATTTATTTATTTATTTATTTATTTATTTATTTATTTATTTATTTATTTATTCATTTATTTATTTATGTATTTATTTATTTATTTATTTATTTATTTATTTATTCATTTGTTTGTTTGTTTGTTTGTTTATTTATTTATTTATTTATTTATTTATTTATTTATTCGTTTATTTATTCGTTTATTTATTTATTTATTTATTTATTTATTCGTTTGTTTATTTATTTGGTGAATTTAGTCTATAAAGTGGATGGTTGCTAGCAGTCACAGTGTTTAAGGATAAGTTCGTGTTGCTTTAAAAAGAGCACGAAATAGCAATACATAATTTACTGTTACTTGACTTTGACTATTACTGTCAAGACAGCCATTCCTTCCAATCTACTTTAATTTCGCTGATAAAGGGCAAATTAGGACGCATATATTGAAATTTAACCGAAAACCTTTCAATTAATGGACGTACAATGCACGACTCATTGAATTAATATGTATCCATTGTAAACAGTGTAATTGCGTTCAGGGCAAGACCTAAATTGAAATACTCGTGTTTTAGTTGTTTCTTTTAACAGCCGTTGACAATCGTTATATTTCTTATCACACAATTTACTTCAGTTTAATGACAGAAACACAGATACACCAATATATTTATATTTGTAAAACATACTCCTCTATATGTCTGATTGCAAAACACCTGACCAATCACAACTTTTTATTCGAATTGCTTACAACGAGTTAATTAGATTGAACGGTCATAAAATACGTCAAACGTGTGACAAAATTCTAATGGTGGATATGCGGAATGCAAATTAAGTTTTGTTTTTTTTTCAATTTTCAATGAACGTAATCCATAGCGGAATTAGTGAATGAATATTGACTAGCAAGACGGACAATGTCTTAATACGTGTATTTTCTATCCCTCCGAGGAATTGAAAGCGAGTCCCGAGGCCGAATGAGTATGATGCTAATGACCGAATATACCCTTGAAATATCACATCACACGCACATACTAATCAGTACATGTTTTTTTTTTCTCATAAACGACGTAAACGTAATGGCCACACGACTTTACTCCATGATCAAAATAAACACACATGCAACTTCAAAAAAAAATTATTCTGCCACATTGGATTTACTGTACGCGGTTTAAACATGTTGTTTTGGTTTATTTAATTATTTCAATATTTTTAAAATACTTAAGAAATCGAACGTGTACGTCAATATTATAATTTTTTTCTTAAATAAATGAATACCTAGCAAGGTTAAAATAACGAATGGTTGAATGAGTGTGGCTGGCTATGAAGAAGTTACAAACTAAAATTCGAAACGTTGTCAGGGTAGTTTATACTGCTTATTGCTCTACATCTGCAAACACAGAACCTCATTTTGATAAATACCCCAATAATTTAACGAATGACTGTAACTGTCAACCATGGCGTGTAATATCCGCAACATAGATATGTTCTACGAACCGCACTTTATATACATCCTCTTCTGTAATTGAGCGCATATCACTTTAAAAAAACAACCGTAACCCCGATACACTCACTAATAAAATTGTCTTCTGATTTATGACAGCTGCGCCGAGAGTCGTGTCAATTAAACAAATAGAATCTATTACTGTACAATCAAACCACCGATGTTTTAAAAAAATAAGTAGAACGTAGCGTCCGCCCCTTCCCGTTTTCACCGAAATCTGACTACACGTATAATGTGTCATACCGCGCGGTACACTGACGCATTCACCTAACATAATATTGTATAACCACACAATGACGTGTGAGTCATATTGTGTAAATACCTTCATCTGAAATTGCTGAAGCAAACATTACTGGCACATTTATTATTAAGGTCAAATCAACATAGTGACAGTCAACGAGACCTGCAATATATATGTACCTTCACGAGTCGGCCGATCACACAATTTGAGTCTGTGCATTTATTCTACAGCAATGCATGGTCGATCTGTGAATTCGGAAAGACGGTTAGTATTACGTGCCACGGTGCAGGTCGGCGCAAGTGATCGGGATTCATTTAAACGACGGGAAATCATGTAATTTGATCGGCTCTTGTGTACATATATACGGATTCAGTATACAAACACACATGTGAACCTATTACTACATCCAATACATATTATCATTTTGACAATAAATCAATTCGAAGTGCTTCGAACTGAGTACACATGATATACGTACATTATCACGTATCACGCCTTGTCGTGATTTGTGCTCACGCCTCCAAAGACTGTTGACAAATTCCATAAACCTCGATACTAGCTAAGTTGTATCCACTTAATTATTCATAATACTACATGTATAAGCATATTTTGTACAACACCGGATGCTGTGATGTATTCGCCCCGCGGCAGATACTCTTAAGTAATAATCCAGAGTATTGTATTACCTGTAATTAAATCTTAGTCCGAACATGAACAGTAGAATGCACCGGTCACTGTTTGTGTGGTGAATGCTGCATCGAGTTCATGATCGGTAAACCTGAATTTAAATCTTAACAGAGTTGAAAACCATAATGGGTGCCGGCCCCCAACTCCTGAATCTTTGGTTCAGTAGCTAGTGTGCGGTGCGCTCATTGGAAAGGCTAAATTCACTGGTCGAGATTCATTCACTAACGAATGCAACTTCGGAGAGATCCTTCATTAAGAGGTCAAAATGTGATTATGTTCGACCTGGCCTGGTTGACACTGAGATAGCGCACAGTCATAATGCCGTTATGATAAGAAGATGGTCACACAGCCGTGTCACGTCGTCTCAAACATGGGATATGATTTCTGTGGCAAAATGCACTATATGTCAGCCTTTGCAAATTAGCACAAAAAAACAGTTGCGAGAGACAACATTAGAAAAAAAGTATGGCTGCACTCTTATGAAATATAAAGCATATAATTTTCTTCGTATAATCTCAGCACGACTATTTCATCAATTGATGAAGATACATCAAATCAAGAAACATGAAAGGTAAGAGACTGTCAAACTTAAAAATCGAGTCCCAATCCACTGTTCGAACACGCAATGCATTATTACAATATATTATGGTGCTTGAACTTTGGTGTCAATTATGCTTGCTGGAGTGTTACAATGTGCTAGATAATCATTAAACAAGCCAGGGCAGAATTTATATCACATGGTCACATAGGTGATATATTTCTCGTCGTATAACTTATGAAGCAAACTTATCAATCAATTCTGTACTCTTCTTCAACAAAAATGAATTCGTGATGTTTACACCTCTCCCACCCAATTCTATAATCAGCTCACAGTTGAGTGTACGATTACTCCATCGAAGTGATAAACATTCTCGTATATTAACTAATCACTTAGCCCGTCCTGAGGGCGCTATTGCATTATCTGATGCTCCATTATACATGTATATAATATGTAGGAAGAGTGAATCACAATCATTCGAACCGTTGGTGAAAATATAAATTACTAATCACGTGACAAACGAGAAACTTTTTTAAAGGAAATTTTAAAGGGAAATATAAACAGGCATTATGTTAAAAAACGCACAAATGCACGTGACGAACCGGGCACGACTGTATGTTATCTAATGTCTCGGTCAACTAGACACGAATACTGCATTTGCCCTGGATTACACAGCTCAAAAAAAGTACTAAGGTAGTATTTAGCGGCCAAACTTGGACGATTGCACATATGTGACAGTATAGTTGTGTTGAAAGTGTGAATACTTGGTGTTCTCTGTTAAATACCTAACAAATACATCAAACGAATCTAACTTGTGGAAAGATGTTTACAGTAACCAACTTATGTTAACATTACTATTAGTATTAGCTATTTATATAGTTTCAGAAAGACGTTCTTTTATCAAACGTAAGATTTATCTCATTTTCATATAATGTATTATTTCATGTATACAAACAATGTATTTTACACGCGTTGTACACGTCGCTATGAGTCCCACGGAACGCGGCGTGACGACAAATCTTCGTACTATGTAATAGGCAACCTGGTTGGTCCGTGCAAACAAATTGACTTATTAAAGGGTGGCGGTCGTAGTGCAGCGCGTGTTCGAATTTCATGTAAAAAAAAAACAATGTATTTTACACGCGTTATACACGTCGCTATGAGTCCCATATCGAACAGGACGCGGCGCGACGACTACAACCCTTTACTACCGTGGCTGACTATCGCAAAATAAGCCAATATTTTAAGATATTGGTCGTTTTACATAGTATTTCTTGATTTATTTATTATTAGTATTAAAAATTATATTATTTAAAATATATCTGGTGGTTTCAGATGTCGGTTACAACATGTGTGTGATATAAAGCCGTGAGACGTGATATGTGAGACGACATTAAAAAGTCTCCCAACTACTAATTCTCCGCACACATATATTTGTTTAACCCATGTCTAGTGGCGATTCGTCATAGATTCAGAAACGGGCACTGTATAAATTGACTTCAAACAGTACATATAGTTGAGGTTAAAAATAATAACTTCCTTAAAATAATTTCCTAATCGCAATAGAAAAAAACTAACATATCGTGAAGCGTTACGGCATGTTAGTTTATCTCGTATTAGAGAAAAAACACATATTTGACATGAAGGCGATAGAGCAAAATAATTTATCGAGTTTCAATATAGGCAAGGCAACTTGGTCCGTCGTATTAATCGAATTAGGACGGGATTAGGGGAACATGCCGTGCTCGATAATCCACCTTAATTCCTGGAGCGGACTTCAAAGCATTAACCTCCGAAGACCCGCATGCAACATGATCTCGACACTGCACTGACAGTCTTATATGTACATACATAATTGTGTATACATTGGGAACGCCGTATGTCACTTATGTAATGGTTAAAATTAACTAAGGTTTCGTTTCCCGCGCGCAATAGAAATAGATGCAATACGACATTGCATTAAATGAATGTAAAACTATACCTACCCAACATATACCTTTCCTACGAACATTCGCCGTGTTTTCGGGCCATTTTTAAGACCAGAATTCACCACGTTTCATGAACACGTAGTGGGACCTTGTTTTGAATTTAGGCGATACTGCCCCCCCCCATTATTTTTTTATCTGTATATGTTCATCGTGATATTTCAGTTAGGCTTAGAGAGAACCATGCTACTTGTTTATGTTCCTCAAATAGAGTTTCATTTTCCGTCGTTGGTAGCGTCTATTGTTCCACTGATCTGAATCACCGAGGTATAGTATTCGAAATATTGGGCAAGATGATGGGAGAAAAAAAGAGAACACTATTTGAGTGACGAAATAGGTCGCATGCCATGCGGGTTCACACTCTCTCATCGAGATATCAGCAATCGCTTGCGCCTAAGGCCAATTGGAGAAACAAACCTTCTAAATAACCAACGAGTAACCAGCGGTTCAGATGATAACTCATTCTGGTTTCCAGGACTACAGTCGGTATCAGATCGTTGTAAGATATGTTCAATCATGAAGCCGGGTGCACACAATTGGAAGTCCAAACATATATTCAGCAGTAATCATATATAGATGGCTATATATACTTATTAAAAAAGACAAACACGTCATTATTGAGTCATGATTGTATATTTTAATACTTAACAATACAGTTATATACATTTGTATATTCAATCACACGGCGCCCCATTTATTGGAAATAAAACTAATGGTGCAGTTTTGAACTATTTTTGATAACAATTTTAGGAAAAAAGTGTTGCATATAATCATTCATGGAAAACGTTCCAAACTTTAATAACGTGGACTGGACGGAAATTAAAATGATTTTCAAATGAGATGTAATTGACACTATTATTTCCAAGTGTTTTTTCCGTAAGTAATACGTAACGACTTCCACCCTTTCTATTAACAGCGCCCTCTCTAGTTACAAGATTGTTCAAAACGTCGTTTTGATCTGAAGTCGTCCATCAACGATCAATGTTGACGTCACAGAAGCTCTCCGATTTTTATAAATGGTGTATTTACTCAAATGATTGAGTACAACCATCGGTGATTGACGACCATCTTGGTTTTAGTACAAAAAAGAGCGGAGCTACGTCGTCACAAGACTTTCCACATTGCTAAGACGCGCACAACTGTACCACGTATTTCTACGGGCTCTGCGCGAGCTGCTGCAGAACGCCGGTGAAAATAGCTAAATTTGAGAAAACAGCACAAAACCATAATTATATATACTGGACATGCAGGGGTGATCTGTTTACACAGTTCAGGGGATTCACAACAACATTCCAAAAGTATAGTTTTCTGAGCGTTTTCGACCTTTGTTTTCACCGTGATGGTTGCCAGGCGGTAAAAATGCCCGGATGTCCGCGGCCCCCGAGAATACGCGATATCTGCCGCACGCGTGCTGAAATTCAAATGCACAGCGACTATTCGATGACCGAAGCATTTTGAATTGATGTTAACCACTGCACGGGTTGAATTTGGTTGACGTAATTTTCGTTATCATGAATATTATGCTTTATCCTCGGGGGGCGGACATCCGGGCATTTTCACCGCCTGGCAACCCGCGGCGGTGAAAACAAAGGCCTAAAACTCGCAGAAAACGGTACTTTGGGGTGATTGTTGAGACTCCTCTGAACAGTGCAACAAGATTAGCCCTACGTGTGTAACATATATAAATTTGATTGTTCGGGAATACTTCAAAGTTGAGTTTGTGTTGTTTTCTCGAATTTTCACCGGCTCGACCGGCGTCCCGCAGCAGTGCGCACAGAGCCCATAGAAATGCATAGTACAGTGGTGCGCGTCTTAGCAACGTGGAACGTCTGTGACGTAGCTACGCCCCCGAGGATAACAGCGATGAGATCGCAGAAGAGTCGATAACATTTATCAAGTCAAATTGTGAGTGTAACTGAGGGTGTTGATGAAGGTCACGGTCATATCCCAAAATGCAGTTGCGCAATGGTATATGTTCTGCAAAGTACTCTGCTAAATCCATGACGTCACATATATGCAAACCGTGAAACTATAATACTTCATGCACAGCTAATAAACATACCTCGGACGAAGTCGAATCGTCTGATTGTGATGTACGCCCTCAACGGCAATAACCATGTTTTGAGGCGAAACATCAAAGATTACGAGCGAAACCAATGTTGACTTATGTATATATATACGATAAATAAATGTTCATTTTCGTGTTTTCTGAATCACTGTCTGTATGTATTTGCGACAGTATGATTTTGTCTTGAAAACACTGTGGTTACTCGAGGTTAGACAGACCATCTCCGTGTCTGTATTATGTAACTTTTTACTTAAAGGGGCACCTTCTAGTTAAGCCTAATCTCACAACATATTTACTTTCTGGATTAAAATAACAATGGATAACAAAAGATAGATTAACATTGTAAACAACATAAACAATAGTGTCCCATGATTCTTTGGTGCAATCCCTGGGATTGAGCGGTTCCCCTTTAATGTCGATAACGCTATTTTTTACTGCAACTGGTCATATATTTATTTAACAATGTATATAAACAACACGATTGTTCTAATATAGTCAACTAGTGTAGCCTTTGAGTGTGTATACAGTATACAACTGTGGGTGTACGTCTCATATAGAGTGTTTCATCCGGCATCGTACACTAAAGAATGTTGTACCGTAAACTCGAACGTTGTTTTTGTCACTTACTAAATAATGTCGATTTGATAAAACATTGAGCTTCGCGACTTCGAATGCGTTTTCTATTACCTGTACGTAGTACTAATCCAAAGTGCATGAGCATAATGTAATAAACCATTTTCCGTTCACTGCGAGATCCCGCGCTATGCGTGAAATCAAACGTAAAAACAGGAGAAACAAAGTTCACGCGAAAGTATTTGGGGGGATATTTCCATGCTTAAATAAGGTGCTGTACACATTTGATGATGGTCAATTTCTATGAAGTAAGGGTATTCAAACGCAATATTCCCCTGTCAAAAATCGGTCTTTCGATGTGAGCTACGAAATACAGAAATTCGGGTTCAAAATCAAATCGTTCGCTTTTTGCGGCAGACGTTCGGTGCTCGTATTTCACGCAACTCGCGAGATCTCGCAGTTGAACGGAAAATCACATATCGTAGAACTGATACTATATTAGTAACGTTTTTAAAAAAATTAGTTCAATGTATATAACAACAAGCAATATACTAACATATATTTAGAAAATGGCATATTCAGTGTTTCTCTTTGTTTTTGTTTTTTATACAAACCCCATTTTTTTATCTCTTGGATGCGTAGAAACATCTGGCACTCCTGTCGAAGGATGCCCCCATGCGTCGAAGTCTGTCCATTGGATCCCCCACTGTGTAACTGTTTTTGGCTGTAGTGCCGTACATAGTGCGGTATGCATTGGAGTGATACTGTTTGGGATTTCCTGGTGACAAGATTTTGGGTAGCTTCAACGACGACGTCACTAACAATGGTGGCAATTTGTTTGACGTTCTCGAGAACTGAGACTGTGTGGCTAACGTGTTGCCTTCGGACTCCGATTGCTCGACGGCTTTTGCACGCTTCGCAAAAACTGTGTTTGCATCCGGTTGATTCTTTCCCCGGTAAGTCTCGGACCTCCGAAAGCTGTACGCGTGAGTTCGTCTCTGGTTTATCGAGCAGTAGTCCTTAATAAGATCGTGTACCAAGAAAGACAGATTCACCAATTTTGGGAGAACCAACATAGCGCCCCCATACAATGGGAAATCCTCTCGTCTTAAACTGTAATGCAAGCCGTTCCCGAATCTGAGTTGCGTGGTTGTTGGGTCTTTATACAGCTGCGAAAAATCGTAATAGTCTTGCTGAAGTTTGTGCCAACTCTCTAGGGCTCGATTAATATCATGTACCAACGTTTTGCGTATATCGCGCTGTCCAACTTCTGCTTCGCAAGAATACCTCGCAGGCCAGACTTTGTTTTTAACGTATTTCAACAGTTCCTTAAAAGAATTCCATGTACTGATAAAGTCTTGCAAGCACTTGATATAGTTACCTTCATCCGTTGAAATATTTTCTCTCAGAAGCGTACAGTAAGCTTTGATTTGGTTTATATTTCGCACGCCAAAGCACCTGCTGTTGCCGTAGCTGGCGTTGAATTCGGCGGGAAAACCAGTACCTCCGACGTTAACTTCATCCAGTACATAACTCACGTGCACTGCTCTCTTAATTGCGCTTGCCATTCGCAATGCCTTCACAAAAGAATCTCGCCTGTCTAGAAATCTTTCATATTGTAACACCAACTTCGTAATCATACCGTAAAATATTCGGTTCTGTTCCTGTAAAACGTCAGTATGTAAGTTTCCTCCCTCCATTTCTGTGTCGAAAGGTTAACGATTGTATTCACAAAGGCGGGGAACAATTAACCCAAACAAGCGACCTACAAGAGTTCCCTTATTTTACGATCGTATTTTTATTACACCATTGGCTTCGTTCTCAACGACGTATTACAGTGTAGCGTAACTACGGTGATTCCGTTTCTCGGCAGCAATGTAAACCGTCGGGGGATACAAGAACTATGCTCGACCTGTAGGTATTTGGGGGTATTTTTCCAACTTGTTTTATGTCAATACGTCAAAATAAGGAGAAAAAATCTTGAAGTTAGCATCCAAGATATTTGATTTACTCGTAGAAGATTCTGTGATGTAGTTTCATTTATGACTTGGTGGGTAGTTTCACTAGCAAGTGAGACTCTAGGTGACTAAATATTGTTCCATTGAAGTGTACTTTGTGGCGATCCCCGGTCGGCAAGGCACGTACGTTACGGTGATGATCTATTATTCGTCCATACCCGTCATGATGGTAAGGTTTTCCTAACGGGAGCAACTACGCAACATGTCCGTCATTAGAGTGTGCATATGTGTCACTTACACCGTTCATGTGCACTAAATGATCTACCTCAGCTTATGCTGAAAGCACGGCAAACTGATATATTTCTTATTCCACGCTGATAGCAATCGGTTACTTCGACAAATATCGTTTTCACAGCAACATACTTCAGTCGGCCATGCCTCGATTTCAAGTTGTCATCACATTACAACCTCGGTCCAAAATACGCTATAGACACCCTCGCTACCAAAAAAAAATACATTCGATTAAAATCATAAAAACAGAACTTGCAAAACTTGCGAAACTCTGCAAAAATCCATCTAGATGCAGTAGATTTGTGCGTATACACCCCATATATAGAATAACAACCTGTTGATTTTTACCTGTATTAGGTGAGCGCGTGTCGTCGTTGTTGTTGTGGTGGTGGTCCCCTTCACCGTGCGACGGCGGAGGTGATGGCGGCGGCACTAAAATCAATGCCACGTGAATTTCACCGCATTAATTAAACAACGTACAAACGTGAAATCAAGCAGTTGTGTCATAGTCTGTGCACACTGAACTGATGTACGACAACAATACTCGATGCCAAGTAACAGCAAACATGTGATTGTAACCAACAGTGACTAGCTGGTATGACAATATTAATGTTTATGTAGGGTAATCGTCGACATCAATGGAACCTGGATGAGACAATTGACTACCACTTGAGCGTTGCCATGTCAGCCACAGCATAATTGGTCAGTAGAATTTTCCGCGGAGTATCTTGTCTGTCATATTTTGTAATGTATTTTTCGAGTAAAATCGCCAAAATGAAATTTAAAATTAATAATATAGAGGTCATGGTGTTCTGACAATTCCAACTTTAAAAATGATTACAATGATGGGAGGTTAATTTAAATGGAAAACCAACGACAGACACATTCCCCGGGTGTTTTGATTAGGTGGGTTACCAATTCAACAACATATAAAAACGCCACACACCGCTGCGTTCACTTTTATTTTAACAGTTTCGGCACCAATACGCAAGAGCTTATAGAATGCTGGCTAGTGTAGCGCAAACAAGAAGTAAAAACGACACGCTGCTGGTTAGGCATTTTATAATTCATAATAAACAATTGGTATCGATAGAAACTCTGTATAGAAAAAAATCCAGCCCATGACAAACGCAATTTGAAATGAAACATGTGGAACAGGTGCTCGACAACGTAACCATGACGACCAGCCATGTTAAGTAGTTTCTAATAGCACTGGAGTCGCGTCAGGTCAAAGTTCACTAAGTCGCAAAACACAGGAGGTCGACAACGTCTATGCGTCCTGCTTGTTATGCGCTTCGTAGATTAATTTGACGTGAATTGCGCAAGGACTGCGCTCGGTGGACGAGCGATGAATTTAGGTAGGAACATTGTACGTTTTAAATTTGCTAACTTTAAGCACCACTTCAAAGGTGTAGCCTGATATACTCGTACTAAGCTCCCATTTATCTTACAAATCATGGGGCACATCGTATCTCGCCGTGTGTCAGCAAAGCTCAGGTTCGATCCCTCCGCAGATCTGAACTTCTTCCCATGCATGTGGCCATAGGGGCTCGTTACTTTAATATCCGTCACAGGAAGTCGGAATGATTTATTTATTTTTGTTCATTCAATGGTCATTTTTTCCTCGATAAAAATAACCCACCATCGGTGAGATTATTTTTACTTTTACTTTCTGTAGCATTTCCATTCGTTTTTTTTTTTAAATAGGGTGCTGATGAATTGGACTAGCACGATCCATATTACGTAAGCAAAAATTATTTTCAATTAGTGAATTTGGTAAATCTTAATGAAATATCGAAACGATTATTCGATCGAGGAATAGTTACACAGCAAGATGTCAATACGATGATCTAAAAAAGACAACTCATACTTATACTTATTGTACCATCGTAATCAAAGGTATCGCTATTTACACGACTTCGTTCAGTAACTCATTTGGGGAATTCTTCACAACCTTTCATTCGCAACAGAAACGGCATCGTGATGCAGGTGAATAGATTGTTGTTTATATGATGAACTAGATTTGAATTTCTGTGAAATCAGTCCGGAAAGGATTTAGTATCATCGAACGCATTTAAACACTGTTTTACATAACGTCATGCATTGCCCCATACCCTGTCCGTCGTAATATGCTGAGCGCACCTGAACAGAAACACGATGTCGATGTTTATGACAGATAGTTCATATGGTTCATTATTTTTTGTACATATTCTGATATTTGCAGTTGCTATAGGACGGACTACAAATACGTATACATATTTATAATGATCGATGGCAGGGATTGAACGCGTTGTCATGCCTAGCACAATATTAAACGCTGTTACATCTTACAACACCATGTCTTGTACGCTGACATGACAACGGATGACAAAGTACTAATAATGTACAAGGCGGAAATACACAAAAAATACAGCAGACTGGTAGAGGGACTTAACGCGTGTGTGACGCAATGGGAAACATTTTGCAGGCAGCAGAATTTCTTCGTCAGTACTCTAAAAAGCCCCTCAAGGTTGTCGAAGGACACCTACATTCATTCGACAGCAAACTCCGCACTGGTACGAAAACTCCGAGTCGGACGACACGATGTTAAAAGCCTGTCTGACGTCAGAGTGGTGTACATCGACTACATCAAGAATCCGCTGACCACCGTGAAAGCCGAGATTCTCGCCCGATTTTTCGTTATTATCGATCGTTTGCGAGAATACCGCGACGAACTCAATGAGACTGTAAGTGAAATACTAAAGCGGGTCGATGTCTCGGACAACTGCCAGGAGAGAGTGAATTTAGCGCATGCGCTGAACATTAAATTGTTACGACTTGAAACCCTCCTAAAGGACGACAATGATTTCAGTTCGCTGAACAGAGAAAGACATAAACTTGCCATTGGTGACATGCTGGATTTTAGTGGGGTGATAAGCCTTGCTCCTACGATACACGAAACCATACGAGTCATTCTAAAAATACTTCGACAGTACACCCGATCTTTGGGTCATGAGAGTGAGGGAGATGGGAGTATTGCTCCAAGTATGAGTAACCCCTCGAAGCTTTCAGATAGAAAGAAAACTGTATCACTGCCACCGTTGGTTCATTGCCCACCTGCCTCGGTCGATGATCATCACGACCAGGTCCACCAGTACAAAGATGCCGAATCTGACAACGAACTTGACAATGCAACTCTCAAAAAGTTCAAGAAAAAAGCGGATCATTCGGAAGATCTTGACAACCAAAACGGTTATCATAGCAACATGGCGGTTAATGGCACAGAAAGGAAGATTCCAAACATCGAAACGCAAACAATGAAAATGGCTACGACAATAAGAAGGGGTACATCGGGAAGAAATAAAAATAAAGTGGCGAAAACCCACGAGGTTTCTCTTCCGCCCATACACGAAAACGGCGTTCTGGGGAACTCGCAAGATTCCCATTCGGCGGGTAGCAGACGATCTGACGTGAAACCAGCCGTAAAGAAAGGGGAATCTCTTGTTATGACAGATCAAAGCTCGGATATTGGCAATAGCATCTCATCCATGAAGTCTGCTCCGGCAAAATCAATACAAGCAAGTGTAATACAAGGTAATGACATTTTTTTTTCAATTTATTTTATATATGTAGATTTGTATTAAATTATAACTTAATTCTTAATAGTATGGATAATAATGAAATGCTTGAAGCCAAACACGAATCGTATGTTCCAGAATGGTTCGGCTCAGTGGTTAATATTTGACAAGACGCGAATCTAATCAACGTTCTGCGTTGACACACCATTGTATACGTCATTGTTACAGTGTTCGATTTATATTTATTTCAATACACTGTGATTATCTTCTCAATGGTAACTTTCATTCATGTTTACAAATACTTTACAATTCCCTCCGATATTATATTGTTTCATTTATGGCCCTAAAATTTAAACAAATTCTCCTAAAACTCACGATCAAACTTAGTAGTACGAGTAACAAAGCCATATTGCGTAACCGAGTTGTTTTTCAATCAACACCCCGCAGTAAAACGCCCGGTTACAGGACTCAACGCTTTGTAATTAAAACTATAGACATTATTATTGTCTTGAATGCGATCGATAAAAGTTAACATTTCGTTATAAACACGGAATAAATTACTTGTTGGCAGACACGCTCAAAATAATATTCTCTAAATTGAGTTTGGTATTTCCATTATGGGCGCCAGACGTGCATTTTTTATCGGGAAAAGGTCAGTGACCAGCAGTTTTTTTTTTAAATTGTCATATATGCTTTACCTCACATTATTACATATTCATTAGCTTTGTTGACGACAGTATTGTTCTTGTTTTGCATAGATTACAGAATGTAATTTCATTGTTTACATATTAGCAAAAATGCTCACTTACTTGTTGTGTTTTAAGGATGCAACGTAGACGAGGACAATTGTTAATATCGTTGCTCTATACTGTACGTTGATGAATACATTGGATTATAATTCACATTGTCATGAAACGCTGCTCTTATAGAACACATCTGTGTATTCGTTCGATGAAACAGTGCAATTCTCTAATACCATTGTGCAACGGCACATGTATATTTAAGAATATTTAAGAATGTTCATCTGACGAATACTGTGTGTCTTGCAAACGCAACATTTCTGGTTAATGATAAATCATATTTCGAATTGGTCTACAGAATATCAAAAAGGAATATTTAAAAATATATGTTACCCTCTATATTGCATCATTAATAATTCATATTTATATTTTGAGGAACAATATTATTTTACAATAAAAACTGCGCGCATTTCATCTTATTTTGTTTGACGAATGAATGTAAAACGCGCTGACTATTGCTAATAGTTAGTGTAAAAACATATTTTTAATTTACGGTAAATTATACCATATTTGATTTTTATGAAGATGTTATTTTTTTAAACAATATTTAAACATGCTCCAAAAATCTTAAAGTTATCCCCGCTATCTATTTACGATACCAAGTATATCATCTGAAAAACAATCAAAACACCGCGACCCGCAAATCAAAAAAGAACAAATGTTGTCTAAATCTTCGCTTCAATTTTCCTTATATCATATTATTGAAGGGAATTGTCGATTCTATTTCACAGCGTAAATTACTATTTATTTTTGTATTTATTTCCTTAAGTTCTGTATTTTTTTTATGAGTAATAAAAAAATGTCCAAAAAAAGAAAAAAAAAAGAAACAAGCACATTGACGCATTTTGCGGATTGTTTTACAGATTTACAAAGAAGAGTGAAAAGTCTCGAAGACAGTAGTGCGGATATGAAAATACGACAAAAACTACACATACTGCTAACACAAGGCAAGTTCTTCTGTGTCTCGTTTCATTCAATATAGCACGTGTTTGCAATGTAGCTGCGTATACACAACGCGTTACATTTCGCTAATTCGACAGTTGATACGTAACCGAATCTAATATAGTTTTATAACAGATCTTTTGGAAGCGGCAGCACTAATATCTGGCTACGTTGTGTAGCGTAGATCGGGGTGAACGGGTTACACGATTCCAACACGTAATAAGCCTTTTTGCTGGGGGCTAATGGGCGTGACGCGAAGCTAGTCGATTTGCTTCCGGTACACGGTGTGTTTACTTTGATTGGACGTAGTATTTACCTTGCGGTGTATTTGGTCATCATACACGCGTATGATAGTTGTTTCATAAATAAATGGTTGATTGGATTACTATCAATAACGTTTCGACCAAATTCAATATACATGTCCAAATAATTTTACTATATATTCATACAAACTAATATTTGTTAGATAACTTGCTACAATATGGGAGTCAATACGAATCTACTTATTAATCTCTGATTGGCTAACCAAACCTACCACTTAACAGTCGAACCAATCAGAGAGCAATTTGTTGACATGTTTTTTTTCACTCAACTGAAATATGTGCTTACGTTGTTATATACTAGGTTTGTCTCCTACTGTTTCGCCAGAGGTCATTCGAATTACAAAGGACCACATCGCAACGGATATGCTGATGGTTTTCGGTCTGGCCATTGGTCTAAACATAGCAGACATAGCAACACTAAGAGAAACACACCACCAGAATATTAAAGAAATGGCTTCACAGATGCTATCACTATGGCAACGGCAACAGGGTAAACACGGCGCAACGTTGGAGAAATTCATCGAGTCGCTGATCCAGATCGGAGAAAGAGACGTGGCTAGCGCATGTCTAGACGACTTGCGATTGCTTGTATATAGATTGAACGATACAAACAACCGGCACTGAGCTGGTCATTGATGAAATGCTGGATTTTAGTGGTGTAATAAGCCTTGTTCACGCGAGATCATGTCAATGGTGCTTATGGCACGCAACACCGTGACTGATGAAGAAAACACTGCAGCGTTGCGGCTGTTTATTATTGTTACCAAGGAGTGGGGTATATCGATTCAGTTCACAAATTCACAATCCCGTCCATGATTGATCCATTCGTCCCGGAAAAAACTTGAATGATTGTTGTGTATCTTTTGATATGGTTAAGATAAAATATCATATTCATCTCATTGGTTTAATAATTGTGAATGTCGGTTTTTATAGAGGTGATTATTGATGTGTGTTATCATACTGTAACACTGGGTATGTTAAGAATGTCATCTTTGTAAGTTTTATGTTTCGGTACATTATACGAATGTTAGAAAATGATATGATAGCATACCAGAATTTCTGTCTTCAAAAATAGAGGTTAAACTTGAATTTTACACCAAGATATTACACTAACAAGCACAATATCACGTGTGCATGTTTACGCCGCCCCCCCCCCAGGTCCGGTATCGTTGACTTCCGGGAAAGTGGTCTGTGCTTAAGTTATGAAGCAATTCCATTATTGGTAGCGAATGCTTGTAGATCTCGGAGGTGTAGCTGACCGCCAACGTGTATTCTGTGTGGTTATGAGAAATAACCACTTACTGAGATTGTAGGTACGTTGATCAGTACAGTACCTGTGCTCAAACTTGTTGGAGCTGGGATAGCGCATTCAATTGCCATAATGTCATTATGTACAGGAAAACTTGAAGGTAATAGTCCCCTCGTTAAGTTATTAACCGACAGGAGGGCGCTAACACAAAATGGAAGTCAAATATCGATGTAACGGACAAGTGCGTTATCTGGCTTACAGCATAGGTGATACTTTACTTGACATGACAGTGTCAGTCAATGCTTTCGATCACATCTGTATATACTACAATATTGTGCTTTGACAAGTGTCAGGCTCAGCTAGTGACGTTGATGCCAGACCGACAATATTTACATAATTGGAGGCAAGAATGTTCCGAGAAAACAACGAGTTAGAACATGTCCAGTGTTGTGAAATGATCACACAGCGCTGTCACTATCCCCAACTATGGAACATGGATACTGTTAGAAAATTCAACATACTACAATATTGTGCTTTGACGAACTTTTTTATATCGGTTGGGGCAAATGTCAATAACAAAAAATAACAAGTACTTGTCCATATTGAGAGATATTGCTCTAGAACAGCATTCCTTTTTGAATACATGTATATTTATAACATGATGTATAACGAATATATAAAATTTAAATATAATAAGTCAAAGCATTTAGGAGATATGGCTCTAGAAGCCCAATCATTAAAACAAAATGGCCGCCAGTCAGCCATTTTGAATCCAATCTGAAAAATAAAATGACGAGCATCAGGAACCCATAATGTCTAATGTATGTACCAAGTTTGAACGAAATCACCCATAAATGCTTGATATTTGATGATTTGTTAGCACAAAAATGACCACCATTCGGCCATTTTGAATAGGATAGTCAAACCAATATATCTGTTTATCTATGACATGATGTATAATGAATATTTAAAATTTGAAAATATTATCAGTCAAAACAAGTCTGAGATATGGGTCTAGAAGCCCATTCATTAAAATAAAATGGCCGCCAGTCGGCCATTTTGAATCTTATCTGAAAAACAAAATTATTTGCATCAAGGTCCCATAATGTCTAATGTATATAGCAAGTTTGAACAAAATCCATCTGTAAACAGCCGAGAAATGGTTGATTTTTAGGATTTTTTAGCACAAAAATGGCCGTCATTCGGCCATCTTGAATCAGCTCGTAAAACAAAATGACGTTCATATGTATAATATCATGTATGATGTATGTGTGAAGTTTGATTGTGATTAATCCAGGCATTTCTAAGATACAGGTCCGGACGCACGGACACACGGAGGTCAAAACATAAGTCCCCGTTTTCGGACTGCGTCCGAACGGGGACTAAAAACGGGGCATAGAGTAAGGTGATACTATGATCCAAAATGCAAAAGTTAAAATTAAATTTAGCCTCCGGTGGGAAAGAGAATTGGAAAGTGACGTCACAAAACACACAACAAGACGTAAAAGACACAATAGCATGTGTCATGATTACGAAATCTTACTGAAAATAATCTGACGTTTTCGTCTTCAATGTTGAGGGGTCTGTGGTGAAGCTGATCAAAAGTGAGTGGACAACGTGTGCAGATGATAATGGTAACGTCAAACCAAACTACTTTACATTGTTGTGACTTTTCGGTGAGTTGTGAATCACAGGAAAGTGAACTGTCTTATCAAAGCCATTGGTAAATTATTCCAACGCAACGAAAATACGTCTGTTGCTGTAGAATGTCTTCATGTGTAATTAAAGCGAAGTGGTCGTCGCGCAGCGCGTGTTCGAATTTCATGTAAATAAACAACGTATTTTACACGCGTTGTATACGTCGCTATGAGTCCCATATCGAACAGGACGCGGCATGCTTAAGGTAATGCTTAATAACGTCACTTGAAACAAAGCATATGCACTCGGCAAAGCCAATATTCATATTTATCAAACAAACAAACATTGGCTGTCTCGTTTTAGCCACTTTAGAAATACAGTTCTGTTTGTGTTGATCGGTTTTGGCATGGACGTACTCACTCTACATCCCAGAGAGTTCTTAGCGCAGGCAGGCTAACACCTCTGCCACACATGACTTTTCACGCTATGATTTGCCACATATCAATACGCAGGTGTTGTTCTGTTATTGAAGACGGCGGCCCATACCCAGTTGACAAGGAAACTATTAAATCTTTCTCTTTCCATATTTCCATAACTTCCATCTACTTTGGTTTCAATTCCACGTCAGAATTGTATTCATTCAGAATACGTTTTAAAGTTCCCGCGAACTCCACCATATTTAAATATACATGTAGTTCGGGTTTGACCCTACCAATGACTCTTGATTTGCATAAATGCATTCTCAAGCTGTGGCAGAGGTGATTTGAAGAAGCGCCATCTTGCGTGGAGAGTGGGACGTACTAGTACGTCCATGGTTTTGGTGAGGTGCCCATTGACTTCTCGCAGGTACAGTAGATTAAACAAACATAAACAAAATCGTTCAAATTCATAATGAACATGTGTGTAGAAACCGTGACTGTTGTTGCTGCATAAAATGAGTGAATCTGCTACATGAGACAGGAATCTACCCCGGGAAACCTACAACCAAGTTAGGACAGCCGTCCGGTCCTTGGCGGCCAATGTCTGAGTATGTAACGATGCAATCCTACATACAGTTGACATACACAAATCACTCTATGTGTATACACTTTTCTGTCCCGGAAGGTAAATAAGTGCACACGTTCGATCAGCTGTCTAAACGTAAAATCCGCGAATCTGTTTACGCGCACGCCAAGACGATCCCAGGTTACGATGACGTCACCACAGAAACGTATGTCGTAAGACGTACTACACGTTAAATGTGTAGCCGAACGTTGGGAACGGTCTAGGCTTGTATGATACAAGGGTCAACACGTACTAACCATAATGAAGCAAATATTTTTCACAACGCGGCTTTTGTTCAACAAACGTGTCACACAGATATCACTCATAAATCTAATACGCCTGGGCAGAAACCACAAATCTCCCACAAAGCGTTGAACCGTCGTACCACTGCGCAACTACAAGGTCTGATGTATCAGTTGGCTGTCATCGAACTTTTCCAACGGAAAGCCCACGTATCGAAAAAAAATATGAGCAAATCACGACACACATCCCACTGACACAACATGACCTCTAATAAGCCCCTCATAAATGTATCGCAAACAATTTTCTTGTCAAATATTTTGTTTTCTTCGTAGAGACAAGTGTAGATTTACTTTGCAAATACACGTGGCAGCACGTACGATCAAGCACGCAACACTAAATAAAAATAATATCAACTCGTATAATGTGCCAAATTCCTTTAAAAATATATATATAATATAGCATGAGCAAAAATATAATAGAAAAGCCTGGAATAAAACATTCATTGAATAATCTTAAAGAGAATACAATTTTCTCTAAATATATTTGCCCCAATAATAGTACACCAGGAATAAATTACTTGTATGGTGCTAGTCATATTTGTATAAAAGTATTTTTGAAAACATGAACAATTGACAACTCACATTCCAATATTTCTCTACTGATATTCATTTTGTGTTTCAAACTAGAATCCCTAGTTTCTGAAGTTCAGTAAAACACGATTTTGAGAAATTGTTCATGACCATCTTAAGCTTCTAAACTGTTTAAAAATGTAGTATTAGGTCTTAGTAGCGACAACAAACATTTCGAGTGATTGCTTTGGTCAGGCCTGTTTTTAGAGTTAAAGAGCGGCAGTCGCCGCGCTGCGCATGTGCGATATTTGTGTTGATAAACATTGATTTTCCCACAATCCAATGCACTCTTCTAATGGCAATCACAAGTGTGAGATTTGACCTAGTCCCGGTGACTTCTTCGATACCTTCCAATCACCTGAAGTTAATTATTAATTAAAGCTTGGTAACGTCCCAGTTTATACTCGTTGGTCTGTGCAACAATCAAAGTCGCCATCTTTATTTATATGAGACTCATATATCTCGCGCATGCGTGGCGCGACAACTAACGCCATTTAATTTCAATTATAAATTCGCAGCCGTCACATCGTATCGGTTCAGTGTATGTCTCATGCTACGTAAACATCGCAATAAATATACAATATTGTCTGCCTTACATTCAAAGTTACATTAATGAGTTGCGTGGTACCACTTTAATTGTAGGCCAGTAATGCTTATCGTCAGTTCAAACGGTCGTGTAACTAACAAATATACCCATAATTCTTAAACCGATAATATATATTTGTGTAAGAGAGTTTTCCTAGAGGGCGCTTGTCTCTACTATACGTAGGTATCTCGGATAGCATACAACACGTTTTTGTATGTCATTTTCTACATACATATGTTTTCCCAACCTTCTTCAAGTTGTAAGCCTAAACCAGCAAAACGAAAAACTTACCTGACGTCGCTTCGTCGTTGATCTTTCAGCGAGGCCAAGCAACGTAGAAAGAACAAGACCGAATCGCCTTGCTCCAAGCTCAGTATGTATTCTAACCACTGCATTTCGCACCAAAGTCGTCTTCGCATCTTAATCCGTTCCGTAAATTGAAACCACTGGTCATCGTGAAGTATTTGATAATCAGCTTGAGATCTATCTATCTATCTCCAATGGATCTACTAAATACTAAGTATGTTGCAGATAGTTTTATTTATAGTAATGAAGCGCGCCCTCTATGGAATCCTTACCGTGAACATGTAAATTATTAACGGGATTATAGGTATATTCGACAATTAACCTAACCGTTTGTCACTATAGCAACTAACTGACGTCTATATTGTGTAGACCATAGCTTCGTGCAATAATTATTTTAGTATCTTTCGTATTATAAGGTGTGTTGTTAAAGGCATTTGTGGGCCCTGTATTCATAATGAATTCATTCCTATCCACCATATATTAATTTTATTTATAACCGTATAATTTACATTTTCCGACACTTCAGTACTGAATTTAGTGGAAAAGCAATTCTTGAGGGGCGGCACAGGGACTCTAACTTGAGTACATGTCAAATTAAGACTGTCTATTTTATCGTCCAAGATTTTTTCTAACAAACTTATTCATATAAAGCTTAACAAGTTTCAACGTTCAAGTTGGCCGTGATCGACAATGTACGATGTACGATGTAGACGTATTTAAAATGTTCACACAATTCTAAATATTTACAAATGTATTCTTTAACCTGAATTAAGCTTTCTAATTTCAACAACGCAAGAGTTTGTTACACTTGCTACAGCCGTTGAATGTTCGGTTATCACAGGGACTCGGAGAACCGTGCCAATCTAATCACTGTCCCGCATGGGTAGGTAGGTAGGTAGGTAGGTAGGAGACGCGTTTGTTCTGACAACACTGAAATGCATATATATCGAGTTAATCTGAATGAACCATAGACGGCCATCGTGATGGCACATATTGGCCCATCGGAGCATACTCAGCTTCCGATGCTTGTCGGAATTCTGCATCATTATACATATATACTAAAATAGTCATTCGATTTTCACGCTAATTTTTTTGATTGAAATTATATATATTATATAAAAAGCAGTTTAATTCTTTTGTCATCTATCAATAGAATCGATTTCGAGACGACGCCGGAATGGAACGAGTAAAGAGTCGGAAATGATTATGATCAAGTGTCCTCTTATGAAAAAGATAATATATGGCGTATGAACTGTCCAGAAAACATATCATACTATTGTGTCATGAATCAATTCGAGGATAATAGTTTTCTTCAATTTTCTATTTTTTTCAATATTTTGGCAGAACCGAGAAAAATGAGTAATGAGCGCTCCTTTCGACGACCTGAAGTTTACGCTGAACCCTCAGAAACCAATTATTTTATTGGTCGCATGCGAATTTTAAATATTAGCGATGTCATTCTAGAAGTAGGAGAGTACGAATTGTGGGACAACCTTACATCTGTCACTTATGTCCAATGATTAATGAGTCAGTTCTGATAGGAGATCCCTTCAAATGAGATACGATTATCGTTGAAGCCGTTCTGTGAGATAAACTTCAAGCGTTATTTGTACATGGGGTTCGACGCAAATATCGCGACACTTTGACGTTACCGAGCGATGTGTATTAGCACAAGTATTTACGTCCTAGGGGCACTTCAGTGTCAAACTAATTTAGATCAAACTTGTCATCATCGGATTGAAGTGCATCGTTCATCAGTTTATGGGTCTGCGTTGAATGTTGAACGTTGCAATTGGAAACCTCTCAGACGACCATGTCGGCAGCGTTCTGGCAATCGACCAGTAATGGCGATGCACGATTGTCGTGTCTTACTCGGGATCATTTGAACGAAAAGGAATTATTGCCGGGATCTGTACCAGGGTACAAGCAAGCTGTTCGTAACCATGGGCGAGTTTTACAAAATGGTGGCGTTAGGCCGGGGATGTCAAGAAGTCATCACGAAGTACCAATTGATGGGCTACGACGATTGGATTTAGATGAAAATAATAGAGTGACGAAGCAAATATTGATGGAATTCGGGCGAAACTTTGACCACGCATCGGCTACAGGCGGCGGTAGCAATACTAATGATGGTGTGAAGCTATCGACAAGAAGTAAAACCCACATCGACTCAAAACCCCAATCCTGGGCAACAACAACCGCGAAAAAATCACGAATTCCAATATCTTCAATATGGAAACGTACACATATACAGGACGATGTGCCAGCACTAAGTAGAAAGAAAAACAACCCAACAAAACCTGATGAACGGTATAAATTCAATTCTTTGCGAATCACAAAAATGTTAGACAGATTCCTGGAGACGGAACTTGACAGCTATGAGTATAATGCATCGTCTGCTTCCATGGTAATAGGAACACTGAGCAACAAGATCAAAGACCTTTTGAAAAGTCTGGAGTATGAGCGTTACAAGCTAGTGGTACAAGTACTCATAGGATCGCGAAATGGTCAAGACGTGCGTTGCGTGAGCCGTTGTGTTTGGAACACAGACACCGATAATTGCGCGTCTGTCAGTTACCAAAACAAGTCTGTTTTTGTGGTTGCTACAGTCTACGGTATCTACTACGAGTGACAGGAATGTCATACCGAACTATTAGATATCGACGATAGTGGCATCTATTTGTTTCCTCGTTAAGCGACGCCACTGATTGCAAACTGCATATGACCGAATCATTTGCAAATGGTTATCACTTTGCTATTTCACTTAGCTTGTTACAAAAACATTACTAGTTACTTGTGACCATTTTTCTCAACACGATAACAGACAAAACGTTGACCTTTGGAATATTCTTGTGCAGTAGCACCGCGCACTCAATATAGTCCTAATTTCACAGTCTGAGATTGTTAATTCCCCTCCCATGTCATATATAATATGTTTGCAAGATGAGATGTATTTTAAAATCTGTCCATAACTTTTCGACCAAGATGGCCTTCGTGTAATTACATGCCCTGTTTCCGAGTCCGACGTGTTTCACTATTATACCCAAAACTAGGGTCAACTCAAATCACATGACTATCTTATATTCAGATCAACAATATGGCGTTCAACATTGACCCTGATAACGTTTTCAGTTCTACGAAGAAACTCGTCAGCGAGTGGGTTCTGTAGGTTCGAACTCAGGCCTCGGAGAACGACAGTGAACAATGAACTCTGTATCATGTTAAAGATTAACTTATGAATATTCATGAGATATTATGCAACTCTTGAGTGTAGCGTCTACAAACCACGTATATGAACATGACCAAAATATCCACAATTAAAATTGCTAGGGTTTTATAGCATATTCCACATGAAAATATGGGTATAGTCCGTTCTCCCAGGGCTACAGTTTTTAACATACCTCACTAAATGCCTTTACAAGTAATGTTTTAATGTTCAATATGAAGCAGTCATCATAGTCGTTTGATTAATACTCAACTATATAATGATAATCAGAAGCGATCGATAACTATATGCGAGTTATAAATATAGCATTATGTGTTATAAATATAACATTATGTGTTATAGATATAGCATTGTGTGTTATAGATATAGCATTATGTATTATAGATATAGCATTATGTGTAATAGATATAGCATTATACGTTATAAATATAGCATTGTGTGTTATAGATATAGCATTATGTGTTATAGATATAGCATTATGTGTTAAAAATATAGCATTATGTGTTATAAATATAGCATTATGTGTTATAGATATAGCATTATGTGTTAAAGATATAGCATTATGTGTTATAGATATAGCGTTATGTGTTAAAGATATAGCATTATGTGTTATAGATATAGCATTATGTGTTATAGATATAACATTATGTGTTATGAATATAGCATTGTGTATTATAGATATAGCATTATGTGTATAGATATAGCATTATATGTTATAAATATAGCATTATGTGTTATAAATATAGCATTATGTGTTATAGATATAGCATTATGTGTTATAGATATAGCATTATGTGTTATAGATATAGCATTATGTGTTATATAGCATTATGTGTTATAGATATAGCATTATGTGTTATAGATATAGCATTACGTGTTATAAATATAGCATTACGTGTTAAAGATATAGCATTATGTGTTATAGATATAGCATTATGTGTTATAGATATAGCATTATGTGTTATGAATATAGCATTGTGTGTTATAGATATAGCATTATGTGTTATAGATATAGCATTATGTGTTAAAGATATAGCATTATGTGTTATAGATATAGCATTATGTGTTAAAGATATGGCATTATGTGTTATAGATATAGCATTATGTGTTAAAGATATAGCATTATGTGTTATAGATATAGCATTATGTGTTATGAATATAGCATTATGTGTTATAGATATAGCATTATGTGTTATAGATATAGCATTATGTGTTATGAATATAGCATTGTGTGTTATAGATATAGCATTATGTGTTATAGATATAACATTATGTGTTAAAGATATAGCATTGTGTGTTATAGATATAGCATTATGTGTTAAAGATATAGCATTGTGTGTTATAGATATAGCATTATGTGTTATAGATATAGCATTATGTGTTATAGATATAGCATTATGTGTTAAAGATATAGCATTATGTGTTATAGATATAGCATTATGTGTTATAGATATAGCATTATGTGTTAAAGATATAGCATTATGTGTTATAGATATAGCATTATGTGTTATAGATATAGCATTATGTGTTATAGATATAGCATTATGTGTTAAAGATATAGCATTGTGTGTTATAGATATAGCATTATGTGTTATAGATATAGCATTATGTGTTAAAGATATAACATTATGTGTTATAAATATAGCATTATGTGTTATAGATATAGCATTATGTGTTAAAGATATAGCATTATGTGTTATAGATATAGCATTATGTGTTAAAGATATAGCATTATGTGTTATCGATATAGCATTATGTGTTATAGATATAGCATTATGTGTTATGAATATAGCATTGTGTATTATAGATATAGCATTATGTGTAATAGATATAACAGTATATGTTATAAATATAGCATTATGTGTTATAGATATAGCATTATGTGATATAGATATAGCATTATGTGTTATAGATATAGCATTAAGTGTTATAGATATAGCATTATGTGTTATAGATATAGCATTATGTGTTATAGATATAGCATTACGTGTTATAAATATAGCATTATGTGTTATAAATATAGCATTATGTGTTATAAATATAGCATTATGTGTTATAGATATAGCATTATGTGTTATAGATATAGCATTATGTGTTATAGATATAGCATTACGTGTTAAAGATATAGCATTATGTGTTATAGATATAGCATTATGTGTTAAAGATATAGCATTATGTGTTATAGATATAGCATTATGTGTTATGAATATAGCATTGTGTGTTATAGATATAGCATTATGTGTTATAGATATAGCATTATGTGTTAAAGATATAGCATTATGTGTTAAAGATATAGCATTATGTGTTATAGATATAGCATTATGTGTTAAAGATATAGCATTGTGTGTTATAGATATAGCATTATGTGTTATAGATATAGCATTATGTGTTATAGATATAGCATTATGTGTTATAGATATAGCATTATGTGTTAAAGATATAGCATTGTGTGTTATAGATATAGCATTATGTGTTATAGATATAGCATTATGTGTTATAGATATAGCATTATGTGTTATAGATATAGCATTATGTGTTAAAGATATAGCATTATGTGTTATAGATATAGCATTATGTGTTATAGATATAGCATTATGTGTTAAAGATATAGCATTATGTGTTATAGATATAGCATTATGTGTTATAGATATAGCATTATGTGTTATAGATATAGCATTATGCGTTAAAGATATAGCATTGTGCGTTATAGATATAGCATCATGTGTTATAGATATAGCATTATGTGTTATAGATATAGCATTATGTGTTATAGATATAGCATTATGTGTTAATGATATAGCATTATGTGTTAAAGATATAGCATTGTGTGTTATAAATATAGCATTGTGTGTTATAAATATAGCATTATGTGTTACAGATATAGCATTGTGTGTTATAAATATAGCATTATGTGTTATGAATATAGCGTTATGTGTTATAGATATAGCATTATGTGTTATATATATAGCATTGTGTGTTATAAATATAGCATTATGTGTTATGAATATAGCATTATGTGTTATAAATATAGCAATATGTATTATAAATATAGCATTATGTGTTATGAATATAGCATTGTGTGTTATAAATATAGCAATGTGTGTTCTAAATATAGCATTATGTGTTATAGATATAGCATTATGTGTTATGAATATAGCATTATGTCATATAAATACAGCATTATGTGTTATAAATATAGCATTATGTGTTATAGATATAGCATTGTGTGTTATAAATATAGCATTGTGTGTTATAAATATAGCATTATGTGTTATGAATATAGCATTATGTCATATAAATACAGCATTATGTGTTATAAATATAGCATTATGTGTTATAAATATAGCATTATGTGATATAAATATAGCATTACGTGAAATAGATCGCGGAACCTCGACCGAGAATCGTCATTTTGCGAGAGTCAATCATTTTTATTTGCTGTCGATCTTGAGTTATTTTTGAAGCCACACGAGTTATTTTGGTGTGTTGAGTTGTTATGTTCATATTTTAATAGTTGTAGAGGCCAATCCTCGGACCGGAGCCACGTCACAAGACGTTGCACGTTGCCAGGACGCGCACTACTGTAGCATGTATGCTATGCGCGCGCTGCTGTGGAACGCTGGTCGAAGAGTCGGTGACAATAGCTAAATTCGAGAAAACAACACAAACTCAACTTTGAAGTAATCCTGAACAACAGAATTTATATATGTTACACATGCAAGGGTAATCTTGTTACACTGTTCTGCAGAGTCTCAACAACCATCTCAAAGTACCGAGAGTTTTCCCCGAGTTTTCGGCCTTTGTTTTCACCGTGATGGTTGCCAGGCGATGAAAATGCCCGGATGTCCGCCTCCGAAAATACCGATGTGCAATAACATATTTAAATTGAGTGTTGTAAATGGATAAGATAAACACCAAATAAACCATGAGAACGAACACTCTATTGTCTTATTATTCTCCGTGATAATTAAACATAAACCATGGCCTCCCTCACCCTGACTTTTGTGGGGCATGAAAGTGTTGCGATATGAACACGCGGTAGTTTTACTTGCTTCGCTCGTTAAAATGCGGACGCAGAATACATCGCGTCACACGTGAAAATAATTGTTATTTGCGTTTTGTCAAAATATTACATGGACACGTGACTAATTAGCATAATTATTTCATGTCTCTTGCTGATTTGTGCAAAATTCATAACATTTTGAGGTGACAAAATATACCTTAGAAGTTCAAGTTATGTAACAAATGCCACAACAAAAATATAGAAGAACTATTTTATCTGCGTAATATTTGTAGACATTGTGATCAACTTTGTGAAACTTATTCAAGTCCGCGGACTACCAGCGGTAGTAGATGACATTACAGCATTGCATTAGAACAAGGGAGCAACGAATCTAAAACAATGTAAGAAACAATTTAGGGAGACTTATAAATGTGTGAGTGGACTCTGTGACTGGTGAAAGTGAAAGCCCACATGTCATCTGATGATTTTTTGGCATTCAAACGAAAGAGAGAAATAAATCAAATCAATGTACCGGTAACATTTATATTACAATATTTGAAAATCGGTTTATGATTTGATTGCGAATGCTGTTTACATATATGTCTACAATGAACTTAATTCAGTTTTTGCGAGGTTCTTTCAAAATAAAACTGTTTATAACTGCTCAAAGCCCTCTAGTGAACTGGGCGGGTATCTTTCGTTTATTTTGGAACTGCAATGCTGCACGCAATGGTCTTACTTGTATCGGCCTGGCTTAATTTGATAATATTACATATACTAAACAAATACGATTACGTACTTTTGTGGTAGATATGTATAGACATGACATGGTGAATTGAAATAATGATATGTTGAATCCTACTGGTGTGTGACCTTTAATTATTGAAATGGGCATCACGACATAAAGGATATTAATAATAGTTGAAATTTGTGACAAATTGTTTGTGAAGCTTTATTTATTTATTTTTTCATTGATTTTGTTTAAGCTTTCATTTTTTGTTATTACCGCTCATTACTATTAAGAAAGTTTCTATTATATTTTATTTTATTTTTTTATATTTCTGTTTTATTTCTGTTTTTTTTCATGTTTTTCATTCTGGTTTCGTGGTAAATCCATGTTTTATCAATATCTACACATTAAAAAAAGCTTAAATCGTGTTACATAGAAGTTGCTTTTGTTTGTATAATTATGTGCATATTTCTAGAGATCTATTATCGACATTTTTGAAATACTACTAGATCTTGTCTACTCGGGTGAACATGCCTCTGCATACTTTATTAGCTAAGAATGTACACATGGCAAACTTACAGGGATTTATTACAGATATGCATTTAACGGTATATCCAAATACATAGATCTATTTGAATAAATTGTTGGCTGGTCATATGATCCCAATATTCATTTCATTTTATTGAAGATACGGATTTACAAATACAAATACTAACTACGATTAACTGACGTCCTGAGTCATCATGTGAGATACTCTATTATCACTGAATAATAGTGCAATTTTATTCATATCGATAATATTACCTTTAAAGATGTCAATGCTAGGTTCAGGCCATATATTGATCTATACATCTCGTCAAGGTTGTCTTCTAGTTGTTCATTGGTTGCCTGCAATTCACTCGCATGGCCTATTTATTGATCTCTGCATTTCGTGTAGACTGCTTGTCAGTTGTTCATTAGTTGACTGCAATTTACTATGCCTGGAAACCAAATATGGAATGCGTTACGTGACACACAGGACAATAAACAGTTCATCGAAACCCCGATTCCACACCGTAATGCGTTCCAACTCTATTCCCTTTCCTCTATTCCTACTGTCACTACTTTGTTCAGGAAGCATGCTGGTCGTGGTGCATAGTGGGTGAGACATTGTCGTGCAATTAAGTTATTATTGTTATTGCAAAGAGATTCCGTCTAGGAACATTTGAGGGTAGTAAATGGGGGAAATTCCTTGAGTAGTAATTGTAGTTTGTCATTGGAAGTACTTACCTCCTGTTACACGTTTTACCTTACATGTTGTTTTTTATTCGTAAGCCAGAAACGAAAATGTTCGAGTAGACCACCTAGCCCGGCTATCTAAATTAAAATACTAGTAATGTGGGTACAATACGTACAATACAGCTACAAACATTTTGAAATTATATTGTTTTTATTAGTGAACATAGTTCGCCCAACATTGAGTAGAAAGTCATTTACGCTCGCACTACTAAAACATGTGTTCGAGTATTGTATTTGTCAACTTTACTCACATTGGATATTCCCGGTCATGTGTTTACATGTGTACAAAACACCAGGTAATACAACAAATAATTAGAAAACACAATATAGTCAAATTAGTGAAGAATGTGCTCGTACTGTCTAGATACTCTTTAAGTCGTCGGATTCGGATAAATGTATTTTAGTAAACAAAAACTAGAACAGAACAGACGTGTTATACATGTCAGTCGTGGCCTTCCGATTTATATAAAATCCACGCATTCAATCAGCATCGTTCTGTTTAAAATACGCGTTAAAGTGACCACTTTTAGAAGGCTCCAAGCAATTTAGTTGCGGAACTTGTCGCTTAACCTACGTAAAAGATACAACATGACACTTAGCATGTAACAGCTGTTCCGTTGATAAATAAACTCAGGTAAGCTTGCCCTAATACATCTCCTTGTACTAAGAACCTACTATTACGATATTACTATATTTGGATTGCTGATATTGTTTTTCTCTAGATGCATTTATATAATAAACATTGCAAAACAAAATTAGCACAATAATACTGGGGCAACGTAACTAACGTTCTAGCCGTGACTAAAAACAAGAGTCTGTGATGCGCTAGAAAAACATACATTTAATCTACTCAGCGCGTACCACTTAGTGTATATTCAATTTACAACTGAAGGACAGTATGTACTTAAAACTAATTCTAGATGAATAAATTGATTTTACACCATGCAATTGACAATGATGAGGTCATGTAATGGAGTATTCGAATATTAACTTTTAGAAGACATTGTCGTAAAACCCTTGCCTCTTTGCGGCGCCTATGTCTATATTGTAGAATTCAGTAGCTTGCAAACGCACCAATCACAGACAACCAATCGATCTATTTGTCGAAGTAGACGATTCCTGCCCTCGTTATAAACACGTACGCTCTTTCGTCGTTTACTCATAAATATTCAAAAAATAGTTCCTGAATACTGGCTTTGTCGGAGTACCTTTGGAATGTGACAGAAAACAATACTCGGGCGTCGATGATGCGTAAGTTGTCATAAAATCACTCACCCCTTGTAACATACATTAATTCTACTTAGAATTAAACAAATGTTATTCAGTTGCGATAGTTCGTTCAACATATATACAACAAAATATAATTCATTGATAACTTTGTAATATACATGACACAACCTAAGTGAGAAACATTTTTACAAACTGGTAGAGCGTTAAAATGTTGCATATATGTATTGTCTTCTTTTACATCAATGAATGCAATTTAAAACTACAATCGGTCGGGATAGTCAGGTCTGTCTTTTGATTAACGAATGTCTTCTAATTTACCAAATGCTTATGTAAATTATCTCAATTCAAAGATTATTCATAACATGCAGTTTGAGTGTCTACTCTGAATCGGAAAGAATATAACTTACTGCCGATATGTGGACGATATCAAAACAAGCGAATTGTCGCTGAACATGATATTTGAATACGACCTCAACAAAACTAACTATATGCATTTGTCGGTCGATGACAAAAATACCTACCAGAGTTATGCTACCATTCAGAAACATTGTGAATATTACTGATTGTCGTAAACTGTTACTTTGTAGGCGAGAATATATTTCTTACGAAAAAGTTTTCTTGGGTCACTTATGATGTTAAATATATTTAAAATATTTCTTTAACCGTCGGTGTTCTCCACGGAAATCCTAATCTGAATTGTCTCAGAAATGACTCAATAAAACTGTATTTTCGAGTACACCGGTTAGATCATGATAGATTTATGCTAAAGTTATTTGGGATAAGAACGTTTAAAATATTCATTTGATATTTGATATAACTAAACCACGTAAACACTCGTTCTAGTATTTACGGGAATCATGGAGTTTAATATGTCTTGGCGTCTACATACGTTATACAGTTATGTCTTACTGAGCTTCATTGCTCTGATTGCTGTGACGTGAGATGGAATAAAAGCTACTTTGTTATGGTAACTGTGCATGTGCGTAGAAAGGCTAAAAATCAGAGGCAGTCATTGTGCCCATGTTCAGAATATCGATTACTAGATCTGCATTACTCAATAACGTGGCTAATTTGCATATAGCTACCATGACAACTGATGTGATATCCAAGTTGTCTTTTAATATTTTCATGTGGTTTTTTTCAGGTTAACCCCCACAAAACTATCGCGCTTCCGTTTTCCCAAATACGCCCGCGTGCCAGTGCCCGGGTTCAGTACAGTATTAGATCATCAAACGAAAGGAGAAGGTCGTTCTTATACACATTTCATAGAGGGCGCCATTTATTGCCATTTCATATGCATCACCTTCGGTTTCATCGATGTTATTCATATTGTCCATACCATAATAAGCAGAATGACCAATGCCAATGAGAATAATCTGGTAAATACATATTATTCTAGATTCTTGCGCCCACCCTACCTATATAATGTATGCAAAAATACGTTTTATCATTCATAAACAGCGTCGTCTTATCGTTTACATATTGGTTCTTTGGACATGCTGGTGAAAATAACATCTTGTACTAAGATACTTCGAGTCCACAATTTCAAGCAAAAATTGTATTCCGATTAACATAAAATAATAAACTGAAGGACTCGAAAGGACGTGAATCCGGGCCTGACGTGCGTGTCTGATCGTGTCACAGGTAATGGGATATTAAATCATCCATTTCACAAAACAAATACTAAACTCAGATTTAATTTATTCATCTATATCTGGCACAGAAACACGTGAAATGTACATCACAAACATTAATCGGTACACCGCAAAAATTTCGAAATCACAGTCATTCAGATTATTGTAAATGCAAAATATACATTTGAATTACTAAATAATATAACAGTGAAGTTTTACCAGTACAAGGTTTAGTTGTTGCTAATTACACACGTTGAACTCTATCACAAATGTGTAAACAATTAAAGTTTTAAAAACACACTCAAGCTTTACAATAAAAAAAAAGACTTGGAATTAAACGTTCCCGGAATACGTCATCGAACTCCCTAAATAACAATGAAATATCAATAACGCACACATCACACTGTAAACGTTTGCATTCAGAAAGAACTTCAATCCCACTCACTTGCAGTTCTGCCATGTACGATTCTGGTGGTTCAATTCAGAGATTAGCCGATAAATAAAACTAAAAATATTAGGTAATGAACGAGTGGAGCGCCAAACAATGAAAATATTATCGCACGCATGACAATATGCTTATCATACAGGAGCACAAAACTTCCGTAGACTAATTTACAAGCGGAAACAATCGGCGTAATTCATTTTGAATTCTTAGCATACAAAACACAAAAATAAAATATTAAAGTCATGACAATTATTTTAATCGAATTAATAATTTACAGTAAAAAAACGAAGCGAATTTCTATCTCTTGCTCTAAAATTTGAAATGTATGAGACACGTCCGACATGTTGTGATTCATTTCAGAACACTTTGATGTTGTCAGTTTCCTATTGTGTCCTGACAGAAACACAACTGCGACGAGCGCCACCAATATCTGGTTATATACGAATTCTACGTCTTTAAGTGCGTTTTATTAGAATTCTGATCATATACTCAATTGGCATATTTTATTTCGTTGTAATCGTGGCGCCATCTTGCCCCTCGGCTTGGAAAGACTTGCCTTATATGGGGCAATCTTATCCTAGGATGCACCGAACAAACACATCCGAGTTACAGGACAACTCGATTATTTTCGTCTTGTTTTATAGTGTCGTAAGAAGGAGGCCTACTTGCACTCATGATAGTAACAGTTGTCATAGGAACCATGTTCAAGTGGCCGGATGATTCATTGCTTCTGAAAACAATAGGTATTTCCGGTGATGTGACGATTCGAAGCCGCTGTAAAAAATGAAAATTGGTGGTGAACTACTTGTAGTTGGTTGCTGCTTTGTTAATCACGCACGTGAAAGTGAAAAAAGCGATCTGTTCTTGGTTCAGTGCGCGTGTTATTTGAAGAGGTCCGCTCATGATTTTTTCCCCCTGATTTTTGCCAAAAATACTGTAAAAACAGCCTAAAAATAGAAGACAAAAAGCCGCTTAACCGCATAATTATTTTGAGGAACATATCGTAACCAAAAACAAAACTCTTCTGTTGAATTTGTTGTTATCAAAGTGAATCGTCATTGAATGCCAATCACAGTAATGTCATTTTTTTTTATTCAATATAAGAAAAAACACGCAGACAAATTAGGTTATTAAATTAATATTTCGCATAAAACCCCTTCCGATGAATATTGACAGGAAACTGTCAGAGTTATGTTTCAAAAGCACGTGCCAATTCAGTAAAATTGGAATCTAATCACGAAGTCTTACCTCTCGAAGCGTTCCCGGCGTGATTGCTATTTTGTAGATTGCATATCCGGGTATCCATACCATCGACGATAGCGCTAACAGCCAGCCAATAAACTCACCCCATATAGGATAAGTGTAATCGTCACCATACGTAACCCTCTCATATTTTATGAATGAAAATAAAAATACACCCTGTGGATATGAATACATAATATATTAAATAGAATTGATACGGGAGCATCGAACTGTTAGTACCGATCGAATATACCAACCGAGATTATTTCCACTGAGATGCGTTGTTCAGATTATTGTAACTTAATGTGATCGTAAAATAAATGAACAACTCACTAATACGAGAGTCGGGGTTATGAAAGTCCAACATATCATCCAAAAGTAATTAGGTCTGAATCCTATCATGTCTTCGATGGCATCGTAGAAACGTCGGACACCAAATGCCCATGATATGGCGATGGTTTCAAAGAATACCAGAAATAGCAAACTGATGCCGCTAGCGGAATAGTAGTCCATCAATTGAAAGAAGTACATACCGCCCTGTAAAATATAAAAACTTTAGTGATAATGGGATATGTACGCGACCCCCGTATTATTATAGCATATAAACTTAGTCAGTCTCGATGCCACTGCACGATTCATAAATACCAGTATCCGATTGAAAGAACAGACTGTAAATCATCGCTCTGACCTCTGTAATGCACGCCAGTCCCAATAAATATGACACTGCGGCGCATGCTAGGATGAACAATGCTCGATGTTTTCGTAACACTTTGGGATATTCGTCAACCAGTGCCGTTATGAATCCTTCCATTGTGCAAAACTGTTGGTCGTAAACAAAATCAAACATATTTAAACTGTTTGTACCCTGCGATTTCATTGGGAACATGATTACGATTGCGCAATATGACGCAATATTTATTGTTTTGCCGTATATACGCAGCGTAAAAGCGATATAGTAGCATGGTGAATAAAAACATATATACAGGCGGAGCATACAAATCATGGGCATTTTTTATTACACTACAGCGACGACGCAATAATTTAGATGCCGATTTCCTACATATTCACTCACGTGACACCAATTCAATAAGATCTAATACGTAATAATGATCTAGCCATGGCTATCTATATGTTCTCTATAAAAACGATATTGTGAATTGAGTCTGAACATAAAACTCTCCCTGTCCAGCATGTAAAAACAGTAAAATTTGTTAATATCGTTAGCGTATCACGTGTTCTTAACAACGATCTGCTCGTAATCATTGATTTCTTTAATTAGTGTCATTAAGTCTCATTGCATTCATCCTTTCAGATTTGCTTTCAACTCGAGCCGAATGTAGGCTTGTTGCAGAGGTCGAAAAAAGAAGCTTGGCTTAACGAACCGCGAAGAAGAGGCTGCCTCGGCCGATCTACATAGTGAACCGCACCGTAGTTTCTAATCAGTGTGTATACTCATCGTTCATAAACTGAATACTAAGAAGTTACGATGCACTGTATTATTGAATGGATATACTGTCCGACGTGCCCCACATCAGACGTGCGCTTTTTTTCTTTTCCTTTTTTTTTTTTTGCTGATATTATTACTATCTTAGACAAAGTCTACGTGCACATGTTTAATTACTCACTAATTCACGGCAAACTACGTACACACTATTCTGTGTATCTCAGAAAAACGTGATGCGCCTCGTGGAGGAACTAGTTTTAGAATAACAGCAAGGTCGCAGAGCGAGTTGCTGAAAGAGACATCGACGTCACGCACGTATTGTCCGTGGTTTTAATTGCAATGCACAGTCGAAGCGGTTCGTCATAATAACTTTGGGTAAAATGTTTCAAATAGATACACCTGCTTCGGATAATTTTACTTGTAATTATAAATAATCTCTAGTGTCCTTAACGAGTGATCAAGAACGAAATATCTCCCAATCCGATCCGTAGCCGAAAAGCGTTACAGTATCACAGGAAATCATGAGTTCAGCAATATGGCGCCACCATATGTCAGGAATAAGGTGGATTATATCTTGTCATGTACATAGATATCTGTCTAGATTTACTTCTAACGAACATGTGACAGGATAATTTGTACCTGGCTCTAAACATGGACATGTGTCACCGCAAATGCGGCATCGAACTTCACTCTCTCGAATCATACAGCGCAAATCATAGCGTCGTTCTGAACCGGCGGCGTATTAGTTATGTGGTCACATTCGAACAATAATTGTTTGCAACATTCGCATCCTGTAAATCCGACGTTGTAGTCGACCAAGTCTCATACTTCATATGTGCGGTATGAATAATTATCTCAAACTATGTACATTTCAACCTCTTTGAATAAATCTAAATTATTGAGGCAATTGATACGAACACAATGAGAAAAGCTTCCCATTTGATTACGTTGCCATTGTTATCCAGCATAACGTAACATTGACGTTAATTACATCAAATATATCAACAATATATACAAAAAATCCACCTGATAATATTTCAAATTATATTTGGTCCCAAAAAAACCTTATTACAATTTCAATTTAGTTGTTCCTTAACTGCCCGGGACATACCTGACTATCGAGTCCTAACATAAGAAGCATAGAGAAAAACAGTATCGACCATAGTGGAGATATTGGTAACTTTACTACAGCGGATGGATATGCCATAAAAGCCAGTCCAGGTCCTTTTGGAAAAAAATAATAACACATAATGAATTTAAAATATATTTTCTAATATAATTATTATAATAATTATTATTATCGATGACTTAAAGATGCAATACGGATGAGAACTTGTAATATAGTTCGATATTGTAGGTCGATGAATACATTGGATTATCATGAACTAAACAAGTTTTAGCACACAGTTGAATATTTGTGCGACGAAACAATGAAATTATGTATTACGCATGGGCGCTGATTATTTCATTTCTTGCAATAATAACCAATTCCCATGCCCATTCGTGAATTTAAATTTCCTTCGAACGAAAACTATACAGTAACCTTCAAATACAACGTTTAAATTTCATGACAAATCTTAATCCAATTTGATCTGTGTCAAACAGCAATCTTCAACTCGCCATTATTGAATCCAATAGTTTGTCAGATTTCACGTTTACCCAGAATTATGATGCTCATCGAACCACATGCACGTGCCAGCTAATTTGTTTAAGACTTACCCTGATCAACCACATCCTTTACCTCTTTATCTTGGTCATGCGCCATAAACCCAATCACGGCAAACAAAACGAAACCGGCCAAGAGACTAGTGGCGCTATTCACACATCCCACGATCAATGAGTCCCTGCAAGAGGAAGTACATATAGTAATAAAATCATACGAATGAAAAAATAAAATCAACTTGCAGCTAAGTGTGTTGTCATTATGACACGTGATGCTGTGCGTGCATAGTACACATTCCTGAAATTGATCTCTTGTGTATTGCAATAAAACAGAACGTAATTGAACAATTGCTATTAATGTTATGACTGTCGTGAGATATTAGTAGAATGCTCTCAAGAAATGAATGTCCTCGTTTTATTGCGAAAACATCGCTCACTCGGAATACAGAAGAAACACGCAACATTGCGCGTGTTAGCACGCGTCATCGTCCCCTTGACACAAACATCACTGTATCGTGTCGTTTGCTAATCAGGAAACAGCGATATTTTCAAAACATGGCAGCATTTTTTTTTATTGATTGATTCAACCACAAATCAATGAAAATTAACAAAACACGGATTCGTGAAGTTGTGAAAAACGTATCATATGACTGTGCAAACATTGTTCGTGATACATTTACTCATGGAAATCGTGAGTGAACGTGAATTAACCTTAAACATATATTGTCAATAACACTTCTGAGTTTACAATTACTGCCAAGAAATATATAATAATTTATTAATATCGCATCGTTTTTTTCAGGGCGTTGGCAATTATCTGCGATTTTACCATATATATGTTTTAAATTATTTATTTCTAGCAAGGCCTGAATATAGAGTGTAACCAATGTATGCGCATGTGTGATATTAAGCGTAGCAACACCAAATACGGTAGGTACGTTTCAATGATTAACATTAACATTCAGGCATGTAAAAGTCGTGCAACATAAAACAGACCAATATATAAATGTGCACGACACACACTGTGCACTACATGCCAACTGTTGTTTACAAATACAATTTCTTTTTCAACGTCTTGTGTACGATATGTTGAAACGGCGGGTGAACCGGTAGTTGTAATATTTGGTCGCCAATATTAAATATACTTCTTAATACAAAACGTTATTTATTAATTAAGTTAATTATAAACAAAATAATCAATTTTTTTTATAAATATTAAAGTTAAAGGCCACAAAGATACAGTGATGTCATCTCTATAAGTGGTTTAAATCAAATGAAATGTGACTTCAATTATGACTTTTGATTTTTCTACTAATATACTACTAAACAATATGATAAATTAAAGTTAAGCATTAAGAACATAAAATGCTGCTAGTCGATACAAATACATATATATATATTGATACGATTCGACCTACTGTTAAGAACAAGACTCGTGCAAAACTGTTCTACATTTAAGATGACATTATCAATATTTGTCGAATTCAGAGGATATATTTGGTAAACAATTTGTGTTCCCTTGCTGGCTGATTTAATTTTTTATTCCCATGAAGGTGAATTTCTACAGAAATTAGTTAAACACAAAAGGTACAAAAAAGGTAAATCCTTTAATTTCATTTACAGATGTATTGATGTACTTTCCATTAACCACCCCGAATTTAGTTAGTATGTTCCAATGATATAACCAGTTGAACTTGAGATGGGAATGACTACAGAATCTGCTTCATACTTAGATATGTGCCTAGAATTTGATTTTAAATCATTTTAGTTTTACTACCATAAATTTTCTCATGCCTTTGCGGCAATATCCGACTCTCTTCCACAAATTGGGTATATATTTCCCAACTCCGTGGCTATGCTCGTGGTTGTAATACATATGCGGACTTCTAAAAATACATTCGTTTAAACTATTAAAGCAAGAGTTCTGCAGAGAGCGACTAGGCTCAACAATCAAAAAGTTTGTTGGCAGATACAATGAGCTTGTGGTTAAATACAATACCACTGTTACAAAGATGATTTTAGATGACACCAATGTCACTTGCCTGATGTTCCAAACAGAAAACCATTTGATTACGATTCAGAAAGATATATAGTGAGTTGAGTAGGACGTGCCTTCTCTATTCGAAACACATGATATCAATTTATGCATACCATGGAATCCATATATCTTTCTTACTGATATGTTTGTAATGTATTTGTTTATGTATATTATTTTTACACAGTAGTTTTACCGTTAGAAAAATTTTGAAAATCAGTCCGTACACCAGTTAACCTACCTGTAGCAATTATTATGATATGGATTGTAGCTACCCAGTGCTACAAGCGATCCAAGACCAATACCAAATGAGAAAAATATCTGTGTCCCCGCGTCGATCCAGACCTGTAAAAGTATTTTTCGTAAGTATCGCATCTTCCCCTCGCGGCCTCCAATGTTTATGTTGAACAGTTCCATTTTTTCATGTATACTAGTGAAACAAATATACGTACATCATTTATAGTCTATTCTTGAACTGTGGACAGAGAACACGTAATGAATCTTACCTGCGGCTTGAGCAGCTGTTCCCATTGTGGTGTTATGTAGAATATAACTCCATTGAGAGACCCAGGCAGCGTGGCACCGCGGATAAGAAGGACAAATAAGACAAAATACGGGAATGTCGCAGTGAAGTAGACAACCTAGCAAAGTAGATCAAATGTTAGTGTCCTTGATTTAATTGATTGATTGGCTACAGTATTGATTAATGCAATTGTTTGATCAATTGATTGACGATTGAATGCGAGCAGTGAAACCATCATATATGGATAGCGATGACTTGCACAGCGTTTAGCGAGGAGCTTTGATTGCGACACACTTAAGTCGAGAAGACGGGGAGTAAAAGATACATTGTGATTCGCAAAGCGAATCACCGCTGACACGATCGCATGGTATGTTCAATTGTGTGCTGTTTGAAATTAGTTTTTATTAATTATCGTAATATCACTTAATTATGTAATAATACACATACTATGTAATATCACAATATTGCGAGATGAAAGGTGTTGGTGTCATTATTTAATTAAGGTGAAAATCAATATATGCATTGTACATGTATCGCGTCGTAATACCGATTTAGATTTAATTATGAATAGTCGTACTGTGAACTCACAGACTAAAATGCAACTATTGCTTCATCTTCTCATTCTCAAAATATCGCACTTCTTGACCAGCAATACACCGCCCACAATTCGATTGCACAATAATACATTTAGGCAAATAAAACAGGACTTGTATGCAAGGGCAATATCTCAGTCTCACCTTTCCAGTTTGTTTTACTCCTTTCCAAATACAGAAATATGTTAGACACCAGGCAAGGAGAAGACACAGAGCAAGTTCCCATCTAACAGTCCCTGATTCGTGGATGCCATCCGTTATCTTCAATACACCACGCCTGGAATAAAACGACAAAGTTATTCGTATAAACAGCTAAGAAGCATGAATATCTTATAAACAAGCAAGCATGGAATGGTACGACTAAATTTAACCGATTGTAAAATGTTGTACATTTCCATATTGCGCCTGTTCTACTAGAAGTTGACCCTCTTTACGACCATTATGTATTGAAATATATACGAAGCGCTAAAAATCCATATTTGGTGGCCAACTGTGACGTAATAGCACTTGTAACAGGACTTATATCGCGTATTAATTGTTGGCATATAACTTCAAATCTTCCAGAAATCTGTGTCTGAACCACGGACCTGGCCGTTTGGGATGCATGCCATACCGCAAGTGAATATCGAGTTGTCATCTTGCCTAGTACCAAGGCCTTCTAAATAGTATATGTGCGGTCAATATAATCATTGTTTGTGCGAGTTTCATTCTTTATTCGATTTTAAGCTCTGTCGGAATTAAATAGATGCGTGTCATACAAACATATCAGGAACAAGAGTCCTCGATCACGGGAATCACAGGAACACGAATTTTTCCACTTTTCCTTTGAAATACGGATTTTTGTGCAAATTTATTTAGAACAATGATGCTAACTGGTTTTGAAGAGCTTCTATTCACGATTAACGACTCCCATCACTAATTCTTTCAAATGATTGATTCTATGAGTCTGCCGTAATTCAACAATGGCAATACATTGCAAAATTAATCCGTATAATCTAGTATATTCGTTGCTCCCTCTGACATAATAACACTCCCATGCAACCACCTTTGCATAACTACGTATTGAGTCCGTTTAGGTCGTGTTGCTTTCAACGTGTAGTTCCAGGGAATACGAATAAAGGTGACAACTCATGCCGCCGCTTTGTACGCGTAAAAGGTGCGCACAACTTGAAAGTCTGCGTTGCGAGGAAAACATGGAGAACACCTTGTTATCTGGTGAGCTATAATCACCCTGATACAATCAATTGCATTTTTTTTTTACAAATTATAAATTTGAGCCGCACACTTTATCTAGCCGAGCAGTTCGCATCAAATATTGTAGGATTTCTGTCAACGATGAAGATTTTATCATTTGTGTGTGACAAGTTACACGTCTCAATTACTCTTAATCAATGTTTGGCGAGTCTGGTAAACAAATCAGAATCGCTGGTGAGTCACATGACAAAAAGGCATATCCATAGGCAAACTATATCTATTGTGAGTACGTGACATTATGCATTGCTATACAATTGTCGCCATTTCTACACTGGGGATCAAAACCTTAGGATATCGCGAGATCATTACGTATTTCCTTTTCTCTTGGAGCAAACGTTTTCTCCGACTCGCGGCTTGGTGTATAGTTTGCAACTCATCCGTGGCGAGACATGTTCACTGAAATAATCGCATTGTGGTTTGAACTGTATTGACAACGCGAACCAGATTATAATATCTAGTACATGGATCACGTGTAAGAAGTGGCGCCGACGTATTATCAATATCCTCGTCACCGTTTTCTCAAGTTCTAGTTAAAGATAAAAGTAGTCTCGATGACGTTAAAGATGAGCCCTTAATATTATATACCATAAAGGGCTGTAGACAACAAGATTTGTATTTTTCCGCTGAGTAAATGTTAAACTGCACTACACATCCACTTTGCAATGAAACACACATTTTTGTGACATATCTGAAACCGTTTTGCAATAGATTTGTTTGTATATAACATTTTTTGCTGATGTTAAAAATCATTCCAATAACAACAAAAATAACACTTGATAAAACGAGAAGCCAAAATATCGAATTCTCACACACCTCCAAAACTCTTCAACTGGAGAAACCTTCAACGATTCGTTGATGTAAAATTCAGTCGTTGCATTAACAGACGAAAGTGTCGCGGCGATTTGATAAGTGCCATTATCAGATACAATTTGTTCGGCAGCACTGTGCGTGGACTGGTTGGTCAATACACTGAACAGTGTCTCATTTACCGCGGGGTTCGCTGCTTCATTTATTTCTGTTGTTGTTTTCTTCTTACTGTGCAAAAGTGTTTCGTCACAGTAGATGGTGTTCCACGGGTGAGAGCACGTCTCCCATGGCAGCTTGCTTGCGAACGAGGCAAACAAGTAATATAGAGTCCAGGCGATGATAATAATGTAGTATATGTCCAACAAACCGGATATGATAACTGCTGCATACCCAACACCTGGAAAGAAATGTACAAGGTTTAGTTGCGCTACGTATACATTTGTGTTTGTATGTAATATAAATACGACTCGCAGGTTGAGTATAATCTTATCGCATCGCCCGACGGTCTTGCATTACACATAACCATGGCTGACGCCATAAAATCATCCGCACGGGTTAAGAGGTCACTCTATCAGTACCAAAGGGAGACCAATGACGTCATGTATATTACACGCATGGCAGTGTGTAGGTTACGGGTTGTCCATCACGGGGAATTGTTCATGTAGTGATAATACGGATATAGTGATAACACGTATCGTCACTTGAAATCTATCTGAACAACTCAGGTCTACGGAAAAGCTGTATTTAAAAATAAACCGTTTTTACAGTAACAAAATACTCTTTCTCTTCGGTTAAAGATTAAAGTACGCACTCACCTTTGAACACAGGGCACAATTTCCATATTCCGAGTCCGCCGATGTTGAGAAACTGGCCAATCGAGACTTCAAGGAAAAATAGCGGAATTCCAGCAAATGCCCAGAACATAAGATACGGTATAAGAAACGCACCTGCAATAGCACAGAAAAAGAAGTGAGTTTCATGAAAGCGCTGTCACAAAAGACCAAGCGCAATAATAAAGCAATGGAATGGTAAAAGTGGTTCCTTTAATTAATATATACTATATAATAAAGACAGTAACTTCGACAGATCTGCATACAAATGCGGGCAATTGACTGTTATTTGGAGTTAATGTGTTTCGCTTTTCTTATCTGTGCCTCCGCTCTGCACTTAATGGATGAGTATTTTTGGTTGCAGTTTTTAGCCGGCTGAGTCCACGTCTTTGTAAAGGTTGCCTGCGCAAAGCATTGTCTGGTTTCATGTATAATTAATATTACTAAGTACGCATGTCTTAGTGATTGCTGCAGGGTTTTCAAACCTGAATCGTAAGTCTTACTATCAAAATATTTGACTCCGTTATACTTTATATTATCTGTACAGTTCAACGTACAAGATCACATACACATAGTAGATTAAATCGCCTCAGCAGGAAGCGTTCTCTCAGTGATGTTAAAAAAGAACAGTCAGTCTACTTTTTAGGCAGTATTACGTCATTTTCTAATTGAGAAAATACTTTCAGCGGACGCTGAAATGGACCGATAATTAAAACCACTGTCCTCCTATTAATTTTCATTAGAACATTGCAATTTATTTCTTTTTAAGATTCTTAGGATTGTTATAACCTTGCATTCAACCTTTGGAAAATTTGCATATCGAAAGTTTCACTGTATTTGATTGGGTGATCGAAATTAAATTGTACTCTTGTGATCAGATATTAATTCATTGCATTTAAGTGATAAAAGCCATACGATTCAAATATCACTATTTTATTATTTCACACAATTCCCTCGATCGAAATCTGATTGAAAAAAAGGTTTTCACAGAGAAACATCGCTCACCAAATCAACCTTCCACAGCCTGAGAGCACTATCTGCTACTTGATTTAAAATAAAAAATTGAAAAAAGTGTATGTTTTATATGATTTGCTACACCAAGTACACATCGTAAATCGGTTGTGTTCAGAAGCGCTGGGTGACAGAAGGACACAATATCTCAATTCTACCCACTATGTAAACGCATTGTGTACTCTAATACAACTCAAGCAAAATTATAATTTAACTTATACATTTCGAATTGTTAGAGGGGGTACCCTTTTTCAAGTACGTATAGTAAAAATGAATACGTTCTGGGAACATGGTTTGAAAGAAATAATCTAACAAATTTGTCATAACATATTTTAATATTATATTTTCAATTCGAATGCTTCCTTTTATTTTCTGGATAAAAAGTCAGAATTGAAGAGAAAATGTTCTCAGTGTTTGATTGAAATATACCACGAGTGGTAATTCACGACGTTTCCTCTTGAAATGAACTCAAATCTTTGATGGTGTACAATTTCACAAGTGTACTAATTTCACAACCTTGAAGATTGTGTCTATTGTAGTCGCTAAAGATGCAGGATAACAACTAAACAAATGAATGTGAAAAACTACAGACGGGGAATTGATCTTACGTCAAAAAGCTTGAACACACATCCTTTGAATGCGGAAAAGTGGACCTTCCCGATTTGGACATGAATTAATTCTGTTACTTGATTACCAACAATTTATCGAATTATACATTTGAACGAGACAATGAAATATGGATCTACGGAAAGGTATTTATTTACGTGACAATGAAGGTATAGATGACACTATTATATTAAGAATAAATGAATGAAGACGACAGGCGTACAGAGAAATGCGAAACGAAGACCAAGGATGTCTGATCACTAATTGTAGGAAGACAGTCAAATTCACATTGATTGAAATGTATATGTCAATAAAGATGTTCGGTAAAGTTTCACCTTTGCGATGTGCGCACGATTGGGTGCACATTCACCGCTAGTTCGAATATAGGCTCGTACGAGGTTATAGTTTAAAATAACTAGGTTACCTAGATGGGGGGGATAAACGAGAGGATGGGAGAGACTGAAATACAGTCTTTGAGAAGCTAAAACTGGTCACGTGGGTTTCTCGCATTCAACGAGATCTCGGCGGCTATTTTGCGAGTACGTTATATTAGGCTACTAATTCGTTTCAAATAGCTGGTCTGAATATGCCAAATACACGTAATAAATATGATTTAATCCGCATTATGGTAAGTATTCATTCTTTTTATTACTAATGGTTAATGTTTACTGATGCTTATGTTATCTTGAACGTGGTCTTCGACAAAGACACAAATAAATAATTTACCTGGGTAGGAACATCAGATGGAATATATGAAATGACTACTTCAATTACCAGGAATATCCGCGTCATTGATTTTATTTATCAAAGTAATAATTTCGTCCCTCACTGAGTAAAAAAGCTGTATATCTAAGATTTAATATTATATGTACCTTCCGCACACGCGTGGAAATCGTCCCTTGAAAAGAGCTTAATGATTAACGTGAAAGTGGGAGTTATTATAATATTGGTTCTGATGAATCATGTGAATATTTTAATAAATAATTTCATATATAATTAGCAGTACGGTAACTGTGAATTTAAACTGTATATCCAGGGGTGGCGGCACGAAATTTTGAATGGGCCGAGATCTGCTCACCATCCCTTGCGCCCCGCAAGTGGTCGCGCATTTGTTTCGGGGGAGACTGCCCTCCCCCTCCGGTGCCGCCGCCACTGATATCTCTTGAGTGATTTAGTTATTAGTTTCTGATATACCAACAATTCGTTGGATATCATTAATTGGCGCATTATTATTAATTGGCATTGGCGCAATTAAAATTGTTGCACAAATTGAACAGCACATTTTGTACTGCAAATTGTATGTTTGAATTTTCATTTATACATTTATACTAGTATTCAGTATATTAAGTTTTGTTCCGCAAGTATTCTTCAAACTACGTGGATTGTATTAAATTTTGTCTGAATAATTGTGTATCAATAACAACAACCTTTCAACATACTTAATACTTACTTAATATGTAATTGTCACTCCGGCTATAAACTAAAAGATATATTTTTCATAATTTGTTGTTTTTTGGCTGATGGTTCCAATATCACGTGCGTTGTAAATCAAGTTGGAACTAGTTGAATCTTGTGTCAATAAAATGGTCGAAGCAATATCTGAACAATACATATACACTAATATAATAGGTGACACGTCTAATCAATATGGATGGGCACGGGTAAATAGGTCAGAAAAACAGTCGAATTCAAATGTTCTAGGGGCAATTTCGATCCGGTTTTTATTGTATACTCAACTTGTCAGATATTATTGAATACACCATAGTTGAAAGAACGTTGCGTAGAGGCGAATTCCGACAGTATGATTCAGATGGTATACGGATTTGACGTTCGATGGCGTATGCGGGTACAAATAGAATTAGTTGTATTAATATAATAATTTCTGTCTCGTAGATTTCACGCGAACTAGTAATTATTTCAAAGAATATTACTAGAAAAACGAAATTATCACCAAAGAAAAAAAAATAACTAACAAACCAATCTCCGAAGAAACAAGAACACGGTCAATAAACGACTCTACATTCGTTATGTTCATTTTACGCAGATTCCAATGATAACCCCCCAAAAATATGTCTAATAATAGACCAGCCGAAGTGTCGGATTGTTTTGATGTTCTGAAATAAAACGATTTCTACGACACCGTTACTATGAAATGCCGGTATTGATTGCAAGTTGTATAAGGTACAAATCAATGTAACTGCTCGTTATTGGAATATACCGCGGACTCGGTGAAAAGAAACTGTCGACAATAAAACCAATGTACTCTATAATTCGAAGCATGACAATCATTCGATTATTACTTATACCAGTATATAGTATTGCTGTGAAAAGCCGTCACTGCATGTGAACTAGGATATTGAGAGGCTCTTACAAGTGATTGTGGTCTACCGGAATGTATATTAGTTTTCCCGACGATATTTATAACAGTACAGTGCGATCGACTATTCCATTGAGAAACTAAGAACGGCAAGGAAATGTCTATGTTCGTTAAGCTGCCTCGAGCGTTCGAAGGCAGACGACGCGCAGATAAGCAAATTATACAAAAAGCTCATCATCATGGGTGCGTCGATCGATTCTGATTTGGTCGTCTAGTAGCTAATATGATTTATTTACAAATGGCGGATGAGATCTCGAAGAGTTCGAGAGAGCCACGTGACTTGTTTTTCCCCTTCAAATAGCGTTTCAATTTTCCGCCACCATTGCAGAAGAGGATACGCACTGTTTCAGGGCGCACAATATATCACGTGGCTCTCTCACGCTCAACGAGATCTCAGCGGCCATGCCCGAATGATAGTAAGGCCTATAGAACTTGTTCGTGAATCTTAAAATTATAGAAGGCACGCAAATTAGAACAGAGCATATTTAAGAGTCTTATTTCGTTCGTCAACCAATGCGTTCAGCCATCGTGCAGTCAGTCAAATAGAAGAATAATTGAAGTGCAAACTCCCTGACTGCAAACGTTTTTGAAGACAAAAATAATCGCCAAGATCGACAAGTGCTGGAAAACATTTATAAGCAGAACAATATTATTTAAATTGACATCGCTTCCTATGTGTGATTAACATGTAGTCAGCTTTTCTCTTCTTTGACATACCATGAGACAGTTAATATCGACAGTGCGTCTTTCGTGGTGAAGGCTCACGTGCCTACTAAGGGAAATGGGTACAATGATAATGAAGTCAGATAGTTAAATAGATAGTTAAGCCATCTTCTTATTCTAGTGAGACCTCGCACGACAACGGTATCGAAATATCAGAAAACACCGTCAATGGTCTGTCACATTTGACAAATGGTGAGTTATTGACTACATTTGTGCTGCACGATACAACGCATTGCATTATGGGTAGTGTGTGTTATTTTAGCGAGCTCTCGCGAAAAGTATCGGAGCGAATATACTCTACCATCATCTCATCGATGATCAACCAAAACTAACCCAGCGTCTGAGGGTATTCATTGACTACTGTTCATGTCATCTGAACATCGTATTTAACTACTTGCTGGTTTAAACATCATTTGTAATCTCACATAATGAGAGAGTTCAACATTGACCTATGATCTGTGCCGTGAGATGACACTTAAAGCCAGACTCATGTCAGTGTACATTTCTATTAATTGCACGTTTCGGCATACAGCATGACAAACAAAATGTGAGCATAATATGGTCTTGCTAAAATTACTATTATTTTGGCACCTTAGAAAACCTGTCAGATATTTTTTTTTCTGTGTAAGAAATTACTCGGTACAAAGTACAAATACCTTTCGTAATTAGGTAGGACAAAATTTTCCGGCATTGCCTGTCGGGAAATGTCTGTCAGCGGGGGATATTGCTTTGTTAAAATTACCACAATTACTAGATATGCCTTCACGGAAATAAATGGTATAAAACTGTTTGAGCAGATGACCTCGAATTCTTGCACATCTCGCCTCAAAACAAGTTGTCACAATTACTCAGAACGTGTTGTTAGGATAAGAACTGGCAATGATGTGTGCCACAACTGTGCTTCTCGATAACTTTTATAACTGTGATTGACGGTTAAATTGTGTTAGTATTCAAACATTATTGAATTTTATTCAAGGGTACATTTTGTATCTCTGGGAAACAGTGTTAAATTTATGAATAATCCGTAAATGTATTACGCAAATGTTGTTTAAATAAGTCTCTGAGTACTAAAAGTGTAAAATAAAAACTAAAATTACTACTACTATACTCCCTGACAATGGGTTCGCAGTCGAGGTAGACATTGGAAAGCAAGTAAATAACACCGAATAAGCGGCATGGTAAAATACTACTATGTCAAATCAAAGTACAAAATGTAATAATTTGACATAGCATTTCCCGTACCGTTTATTCGGTGTCATTTACTTGCTTTGCTTTTTGTGTCATCAGTCGCTACCGTGAGTTTACAATATTTGAATATTATTCTAAATGTACTTAAAACTTAATATCCATGTTCATACAGCGTAAAGCATAATGATTTTAATACCAATTAGCGATAATAATATTTACCACCAACACATAAATGTACCGGCAATGGTACCGAGTAATGTCATGTTCCTCGGATATGCATTGCAATCTGACGAGGTAACTCGTACTATTGTCGACTCACTTTTATCTCGGCTTCGTACATCAAACACATAAACGCCACACTGCGCATGTCTCTTGAGTAAGATGGGAGCCCAAACACATGCAGAAAAACCATAATGGCCTATATCGAACTGAGATTATTGAACGCCATAAGTAGGTGTGTTGACTTGAATAGTAAGCACCATGTCAGGCGATTAAATCATTCGCCACCAGACACTAGCCTGTCTATACATGGGAAATGTAAGATACGCGCTTACATCATCTTCATCCCTGGCGTCCATATTATTCCGGACATCATCATAGTAATATGTCCATTTACGCGCATCGGTGATCTTTATTGTGAAATAGCCTTGAAAAGAATGGATATGTACTGCGTGTAGAATATTACGAGAGTCTTGATACAATGACCTTATTAAGGAAGACGTATAATAAGACGTAACCGACCATGAGTGCAGTGCATTGAAGAACAGTGCAGTACAGTACGACGCAACGCATGTTGCAGTGAAGTATGATGCAGTGCAGTGCACTTTTAGTGCAGTGCAGTAGAGTACAGTGTGATATTATACGAATATACAATACAATACTATCTGATACAATACGATCACACACTGTGACATGGAATTTGACGTCGGTTAATACCGTTGCATTCGGTGAATTTGTTTTTTCTCTTTCATGCGACGTGATTTTATGAATGCGCGCGTTACTATTAAGTCGGTGTGGGTCGACAAGCCAACCGATATTATTAGCATGCGTTACTAACACAACCAGTTTATTTTTAAAAAAATAACGCCAAAGATTTGGAATTTTCGCGCCTGCTTCTGTCTACGAAATGCGAAGTGTTCAATGTTACATCGATCACTCGACAAAATAATAATTGTGCATACATATGCCCGATAGGCACGGCTTAAACAACAATTAAGCGAAGCCCTTATTTTGTTATCCAATTTGCAATCGCAAAAACGTTCGCAAATTGGTGATTATAGGACGCGTATTGAATGACAGCGCAAAACATAATAGTATCAACGTGGCACAAACCTCCAAAATACATTTTAGAATTGACTGAAATCACTTTTATATCGTGTTATCAAGAACAAATCGTGGTTTTTATAGCATCACAAACTATGGTTAAGTAAAAATAAGACATTGCTTTGAATCTAATAAACTAAAAATGAATAAGAATTCAGCGTTCATTGACACACCGTATATATACCACGCCCCTTATCTCTGGTCGTAACTAACTACTGAAAAGTATAAAAGGGAAATGGCTTTCAGTATATATGAAGTTGCGTAATGAACGAACAAGACCACACTCCGGAAATTAGAAAAAAGAACTTTTAAAAGTGTTACAATCACATGGAATTAAATTCTTCACGCCATTGTCATATACGAAATTATGTGGTCCAGTGCGCGCATGCGTATACGAGAAGCGTAACCGCGCGTGTTGGAATCCACGCTTCAATTACTGCTTGTAAATAAACTGTCCAGAGCAGTGCAATCGACAACTGCGCTTGAAACGGAACGGGACCATAGTTCAGCGTCTCCTCGAGAACACATACAGAGAAGAGTGTTGGTCACATAGAGATTTGTGATCTTCTGGAAGTACTACACCGGAGCAAATGACGGGGGTTTGTCAACAGTTTTTCGAGACCAATACCCACATAGCTCAACAAATAGTTAACCATATCGACCGCGTAATGATTTGATATGATATGACATTAAATTAATTCCTTGACTTGATAATATAAACAAAAAAAACAGTTTGCTATTTAGCACTCCCCTATAAAAAAAATCACCTCCTACCTCCTCCATTTTTGTAGCAGAGATATGGAAATCTCCAGACATTGCCAAGACCAACAGCAAATCCAACGCACGAAAGAATGAAATCCATTTTGCCGGACCATTTTTCTCTTGTTCCTTCATCGTTGTCTTCATTTTCGTTAACTTGAGTATTTTCTAGTGGGTGTTCCAACGATACATCATTGTGATTCAACACAACAGTGTCGTTCTGTTGATTTTCCTTCGTATTATTCTCATTAACATCGGATGCAGTCACTTTCGACATCGTTCTGCAGATTAATTGCCCTCGAACCGACTTCAAGTTGGGTCTGATTTTCCGAATTCACTAAAAACGGATGGGTGCAAATCGATCTAACAAACGCGATACTTCAAGTGTTACCACAAGAAACTGGATTATTTTGTCATCAGAGAAAGCAAGAGTGAGACGAGAGATAGAGTGAGCGAGGGAAAGAGAGAGCGAGAAAGCGAGTGTGACTAAGAATTCAATCAACAACCAGGGAATGCGCCAAGCAGAAATCCGTTTCTGAGATGCGAAACGCATAAGTCGTACGGCGCATGTGCTGTGTAATGATCATGCTTATTTTCATGTTAATTTCGTGTTATGCCAATCACACGATGACAGTGAAATGCAGAGTATAGCCATCACAAATCGATTAACAAACTCTCGCGATTAATAACAAAATCTAAAGATTCGCCCAATTGACCAAAGCCCCTTTCTTTCTGCCCCTTATCTAAGGATAAGTGCACATTTTCTATAAATATAGAAAGGGAATAAAATGGCAGGGCGTTTTTTGAACTAGTTTTCAAGACTCTGATGCAATCTTTACATTCAACGTTGTTACTGGAATAAATTAAAATAGATACTCCACGACTATAGCATCGATCCAAATTGATGTCGTATCAATGCCAACAACGTGATAGAAATGGACTCACGAAACTCTTACTACACTAAGTAATACAAGAGGAAAAAATACCGAGTCGCCATGGTGATACGACGTATAACAAGAAATAAATTTGTTTCCCGTGTAAATTTGTTATATTTATCTAACATGACCAAGTGCATGAACTAGTTAGTCTCGCAGTAGATTAGGTATTCCCCGAGACGTTTCTAATTGAGTGCCCGAGACATTGCATGCAATTATTACAAGCTATTGACATTGGCAGCCATTCTGACTTTCAGCAACGATTGTCTTGGAGGGCATTATAATCGGAGAAGTCTGTGAGTGTATCGGTTATCGAAAAGACCATGAGTGATAGTCGGGTCAAAATATGAAATATAACAGCTAACCCTAAAAAAATTTATACAACAGGTTTTTCAATTGATTTTGATTCCTCCAGGCATGCTTGGAAACATACTCAAAATCTAGTGAAATCTGACTTCCGAAAATGGGTCATTTTCAAGATGGCGTCCAAGATGGCTGCTGGGAGCTTGAAATGGTTATATCTCAGTTAATAATCAACCCAGAGAGGTGTTTTTTGTGTCTAACCCTATGTTTTAGGGTGAAATTACCATATGTTGATTAGTTATTGGCAAATCCAAGATGGCATCCCAATATTGCCGCCAATTCATTCAAACGGCCCTAAGTAAATGTTGTAAGTAATCAAGCAAGATTGTTAAGTTTGCTGTCTCTGGCCAACATTTTAGGTGGAATGATGTAACAGTTAAATCTCATACTGTCCGTGTTGCCATCTTCAGCAAGAGTGAAAGTAAGAAAGTTGTTTCTATATTGGTGGTGGGTTAAGGTGCATGGTTACTCTCCGTATATTTACCAATGTATAGGCTGCATTTTATGATTTCATAAAGGCACTAATGTATGTGTATTAATATTTTCCTTTTTTCTTCCAGGTACAAGATGAATTCATCCAGCAGTGACCTGTCCCATTTGTCTGGGTAAATTAGAAGATGGAGGTGATATAGTCAAGATTCAACTAAAAGGTGCTAATGGGATCAATGAAGCTAGTGTTAGGAGAGGCGACACCATTTCTGTAACAGCTGGCTGTAAAGTACATTCAAACTGTCGCAAAATTTACACAAACAGTATAGAAATTGAACTTCATTTAAAGAGAAAGCAGAGTGGCGAACCCAGTACCACTAATAAAAGGGCTGCTAGGGTTTCTGAAGGTCCTTTCAACAGCAAAACTGATTGCCTTTTCTGTGGCACTATTGTCCAAGAAGGAAGTGCATACTATAGTTCTGTGAAAACTCATATCTGTTCACAAACAATATTGGAATGCTGTGATAACCGGTCTAATGATGAGTGGTCTTTCAAAGTCAAAGGTGGAATTGAATTGAATATTATCATGGTGATCTACATGCTGCTGACTGTGTTTATCATAAAGTTTGCAGTAGTCATTTCAGGTGTGGCCGTGATATATCCCTGCAGTTTCAGACTGATTCTGAACCAAAGCGTAGGAAACCTGGAAGCCCTAAAGGTGAGGAACAACAACAAGCCTTCTCAAAGATGTGTGGATACCTGGAAAATAATGATGAAGAACAACTGACTGTTTCTGACCTAAGGTGTAAAATGAAAGAGTATTTGTCTAAGGCCGATTCCCTTCCATATTGTAATCAACACCTGAAAAGTCAGCTAAAAAAACTTTATGGTAATTCTATATATATTGCAGAAGGAGAAGGTTTAGATGACAATAGTGACAATGAGAGAAAAAAACGTTACAAATCCTCAGATCATATTTCAACAGTACAAACCGAGAAGTTGAACAGTCGCAGAAGAGAGCAATACTTGAGACAGCTGCAAGGCTCATAAAAAGTGACATCAAGACAAATGTGCTACCCGTTAAAGACACACGTCGGAAAGTTGCTAGCATTGGCCATGCAATCATACAGGCAGTCCGATCACGAGCCTTCCTTGCTCCTTTGCAAATCGGCCTTTCAGTGCAAATGCACCACTTAAATAGGTCTAGGTTTCTTATAGATACCTTGTGTCAGATGGGGTTCTGTTCGTCCTATGGAGAAATGCATAGGTTTGAAATGAATGCTGAAAATTGTGCTGCACCAAACATGCTTGGTGAGGATATTGATGTGTTGAACTCGGCCTTGTTGTTCGCAGCTGACAATCTAGATCATAACATTCTCACAATTGATGGTAAAGGAACATTTCACGGGATGGGCATGATAGCTGCATTGACACCAGGACAGAAGACAGACCATATTGTCCCTAGGTACAAAACGATGGAACTGAACATTGTAGAGAAGGCAGAGGTTGAAATAGTAGATCATCGTTTTGCCAAACACATTCGCCGAGAAATCACATTTGCAGAACTTCCAAGTCTAACTGAATGTGACAAAACAGTTGATCTTCTGTGGGAGTTATCATTCAACTTCAAACAGGCCACACCAGGTTGGCAGGGGATGATGCATATCATTTATCAAGAAAATGAGCACCCTGGTCAGTCTTCAGTCAGGTATCTACCGATGATAGACATGTATTCTGGGGACAAGACGTGCATTCTGTCAACATTGGAGTTTCTTTGTGGTCTTGCCTCCAAGCACCACATTGCCCCAGTAATTACATTCGACCAGTCCCTATATTGGAAGGCGACAGAGATAATCCTTGATTCACCACCGGGCAGCCATCTTAAATCGATTGTCCTGCTGCTTGGCTGTTTCCACACGTTTATGAACTTGCTAGGAGCAATTGGTACACTAATGGATGGCACGGGACTTAAGGACATCCTAGGGGTAGTCTATGGTGAAAATTCTGTAGCCCATATGATGACAGGCAAATCAGTTCAGAGAGCATTCCGTGGTCATCTTCATGTAGACAAACGTCTTAACCGTGTGATGGTGTCAGAGATGGCTCATGATATACCCGAATTCACAACAGTGATTGAAGAATCTGAAGAGATATATACTGCAATATTGAATGGTGAAGAGACATTACAAACTGTATTCACATCGAAGACCCTCAGTCGAATAAACAATAAGCTTGAAAAAAAGAAGATGGAACTGAGTACTAGGTCCAAAACAAGTCAATTGTGGCTGAATTACCATGGTACAAGTTGCTAGATCACTGATAAAGGCAGATTGGACAGGTTCTTGGCTGATGCACATACACGCTGTTTCTGACTGACTGTCGATATTTGCCGCAGCTGGGCATTACAACTACTTGAAATCAGCATACTTCTATTTGCAAGAGATGAATCAGCTTGACATCAACCACCCAGATCTTTTCAGAAAATTTGAAAGGGGTTTTCATGTTATCCGTCGCAGTAACCAGTTCTGGGCAGGCCTCAGCTCAGATCTGGTCATCGAGTCAACATTGATGAGATCATTGAAGACGACTGGAGGTCTGACACGTGGAAGCGGAATGTCAGAAGAGCAGAGAGCCCTTTGGATCATGTCAAGCCCCATAACATCAGAGTACAACATCGCAATGCAGGAGTTCACAAACCTGTCATACACAACATCTGAACAGCACAAGGATTTGACAGACGCTAGGATGAAAAGAAATACTGCTGACCTGGAGAAGATCACTTTGAAACTTGTTGTATGCTCACCTTTCTCGCCAGACTCTTCATTAAGAAACATTGTTACTGGTGTTGTAGCTGGGAAAGGTGTGAACGTGCATGACTATGAGGCTGTTGATCGGACAACCTGCATTCGCATTCTCGTTCAGTAGAAAGGATAAAGCCAGAACCCTGGGTAAAACATCGTCTATCAAAGTTGTTCCTGATCGAACCATTGATTCGGCACTGCTTTTCCAACGTTTCCTGGTAGTCTCCAAAACTGGGTTACTATCCTTGGAAGAAGTGATGCGTTACGAACTTAGTCCTTTCCCTCCAGCCCTGTTTGAAGCCAGAAACATATTTCGCAAGGCTGATAAGCCGCAACTAGCGCATGTAATCTGTGATCATGTAAGTGATGCAATACTAGATACTGTACCAGAAACAGAGTGCCAAATTCTTGATGGAGGTTCATTCCTACACCGAATACCATGGACACATGGAGAAAGCTATGGTCAAATAGCACAGTCATATGCTGACTTCACCATCCGGCATTATGGTTCAGCTACAACCATTGTCTTTGATGGATATGAGGAAGGGCCATCCATTAAAGACAACACGCATCAGCGAAGAGGGCAGAATATTTATCCTGTTGTAAACTTCACTGCTGAGACCGAGTTATCCGGTAAGTAGGAGGAGTTCCTGTCAAGAGATGTTAATAAACAAAGTGATCAATGCACCAGGAGATGTTGATGTTGACATAGTAAAGGCTGCAGTGGACGCATCTCTAGTACACACCACTACACTGATTGGAGAAGATACCGATCTCCTTGTCTTACTCCTTTTCTATGCACATGGAGATAGTAAGAGCCTTTATTTCAGATCAGACAAGTCCAAAGCTGATGGCAGTGTTAAAGTGTATGACATCAACCATCTAAAAGAAATACTCGGACATGACATGTGTTCTCAGTTGATATTCATTTACGCCATGACTGGTTGCGACACGACTTCTTGGATTTTTTGGGTTGGCAAAAAGACTGCTTGCCAGAAGCTTGTAAAAGGAGACCCTGTCCTTAAGTCTTGTGCCAATGCATTCACTATCCCAAATCAGACCACAGAAGTGATTGATGACACTGGATGTCAAACAATGGCTGTCCTCTTTGGTGGCAAGCGTACAGATTCCCTTGCAACAATGTGATATAACACCTTCATCAAGAAGGTTGTCTCTTCTTCATCGTTTGTAACACCTGAACGACTGCCCCCAACTAAATCTGCTACCAAGCTTCACTGTTGTAGAGTTTACTACCAGATCATGGTTTGGTTAGGCAAAGAAGGGGATATGGATGTCATGAATTGGGGGTGGAACCTACAGGAAAATCGATTCATCCCACTCATGTCAAGAATGAATGCAGCTCCAGACAGTCTCTTGAAGGTCATTCATTGTAACTGTGCCACTGCTTGCAAGACACTACGCTGCTCTTGTAGAAAATACAGACTACCATGCACTACTGCATGTGGGCAATGCCAACTTCAAAAATGTGACAATCCACATAACAAGTTTCTTCATGAGGAGTCAGAGGATGACGAAGATTATGGCGGCTAACTGTACAACAAACGCATAATAAACGCTGATAAACCTTGCGTACTGTTTACCTGATTACTTTGTGGTTATATTTAAGTAATGTCAATGATTGTCAGGGTGCCTTAAACATAATTATATAACAATTGAAAATATATATCTATTGCTGGGTTATTACAACAATTTAACAGAGCCAAATTGTTTTTCTAATTGGTCCATTGTTTTTGTTTTTTGTTCGGTTTTGTCAATAAATTATTATGTAATGGTAATTCCACTGATTTAGTTGGCTTCCTTGTCCCCTAAACGTATGGTTAGACACCAAAATCACATTTCTAGGCTGAATAGTAATTGAGATATAGATATTTTTAGCTCCCGGTGGCCATCTTGGACGCCATCTTTAAAATGACCCATTTCCGGGAGTCAGATTTTACTAGATTTTTAGTATGTCATTTACCATGCTCAATAGTGGCAGAATCCATTGTAAAACCTTTTGTATCAATTTTTTGGGGTGGAGCCATATATTGACCTGACTATGACAGGGATGTTTGACTACTATATTGGTATTGCAAGGGTATAGTAAATCAATGACTTGTGAGTAGCGGGAATTAAGGGAGCGGAAACAAATACGTGTATATACCAATACATACATTTGTATATGCATATGTAATTCATGAGAAGTGCGTTTATCTTCTCTTCAACTGTTAAAGAGAATGTTTCCTATATATAAACGCCGACATTCTCTATTACAACACGGCGGTGTTCGAGGCGCAAATTCAAAACGAAATTAAAACAATATATTTGAACCAATTAATACACTGAGTTATACACTATTTTAGTAACGTAACCCATACTTCGTAGCGATATTCATCTTAAAATTATTTACAATTTATTGCAATAATTATTATTGTTACAAATATCATTATTACAACTAATACTTTGCTTATTTTTCAAACAATTGCAATTATTATGCTTATGATCCTCTACTAAATACTAAGCACTTTTACTGGATTCATCTTATTAGGATTGGGGCGAAGACTCGGCTGGTTTTAAGCGTTCCACAGCAGGTAAAAACTTGTAAATTATTATTATTATTATTATTATTATTATTATTATTATTATTATTATTATTATTATTATTATTATTATTATTATTATTATTATTTTATGTACATATTTTTTCTATTTTTCTTTCTAGTGAAAATAAATTTATACTAGGCCGATGTATAAGCTTTGCATTTCGAATAATTATCCCGTGTCTGCATCTATCGATTGACCCTGAAACACCAGTTACAATATCTGACATTTTTCAAGGGCGCCTAAATTGGCTGTATATTCCACGAAACAGCTACCTCGTAGACGTTCCTTGACGTAGCACGTTCGACAGCATGAGTGCTAGGCTAACAAAAGCAATACGTGCGTTGAACAATGCGGGCTTGGATATTGCAAAAAATTTCTCCAGGAGAACCGTGATGCGCTGAAATAATTTCAGATGGTTCGTGATAACCGGCATGGGACAAGAGTGGACAAAGACAAACATGTTAATATATGTAGTTAAGTGGTGGAGTGATCGTGATTGCTTTTAGATAAACAAACATATGTGTCGGACAGAGATGCAGAGCGCCATGAGAGGTAGAGTTTTGAAAACACTGACGTTTTCACGTAAAATGTTCACTCGCATTGAATTGTTAAAAAACGTTGCGTTTAAATAATTGAACCATGATGTTGATGGCATCCTACATTGTCGATCCTTATACTGATAATGCGTTATAAATATCAAAATGTACAATGTTTAGCTGGTCACGATTTGTAAATACATGTACAAAACTTTGTGAATATATGAAATTAGGCTAGAAAAATAGTATGCGAGAAGTGCAACATGCCTAAAACACAAATAGACACCGAGATCTTGTTTTAAGCTTAAGATCAGAAGTTTTTTTGCCCCTCATTTAGTGTACCATTTTCTCCCGACATGATCGCGTCCACTGATTCCCTGCCCCTATGTAATGTAGGTATTTGGACCAGTAGATGCGATGACGGGGGTGGTGTAACAATATTTGGGTGGCAAAAGACAAGTCTTGTGTCTCTCTCATTCACAACGAGATCTTGTCGGCCATCTGAGTGTAAAGTCTATCAAACATCCCCATCACAGATAACATGTCACAATAAAGATAACGGCGCATATCTAAATTATATATGGTCGTGTCACGAATGGGTTGTAATCGGCAACACGGTCAGATCTAGGTCAGATCATCATTTAGGTGGCTGCATCAGAATCACAGCTGTCTGTTGATGAATGTGATGTCATTTTGATATTGATTCAACCTCGCTCAGATGGTAAGATGAGCGCCTGTTAGCATTTACCGTTGTCGTGAGTTTGAATCCCTTGTTGAGTGATGTAATATGCCTGTAATTTATATACAAGTTGTAGTGAGCTTGCTAATTCTACCTGCTTACATAATATCTTGGATTACATGTACCCATGCCGTGTTTCGTATACCTGTACATGTCGGATAGTAACAAATGTCCATCGTTGTTAAATTCCTGTGATGATCGAATTGATTTCTTCCTTGTCCTGACAGTGGGTCTTAAGGCAAGATTATGTGCCGTTAACAATTCTCTATTTGTGTATCTCGATGTCCTGGAACTCACACGAGATGTCACGTTTGCATTATTGATGTTATTGATGGTTGGCTAGTACGACCAAGATTATTAGGATTATCTATCATCGGTTTACGACTATGACTATAATACGATCACGAGTATACCAGATTGCGTAAATACGCGGAACCACTATCAATTCATACATTTGAAAAACAAATAAATATATATTACTGTTTGTTTGTTTTTATTATTGAAACCGTTTTTTTTTTTTTTTTTTTTTTTCACATTTAAATCAAATTCCAATCAAGGATACGGTTACAAGAATGCTCCTATTGCAATTGGTGTATTTATTGACCGTGGAGTCGATGCGTATTTGTGATGTCCAGACATTGTCTGGTACTAATAAACAGACGTACAAGGTTTATACGGTATGTTGTTTAGTAGTGTGATTATAAACTTTTGAATAGTAACCTTGAACGAATGTTTTTGTACACCTCGTGGGTGATGTTCCAAAGAGGACGCTGCGGTTGCAGGAACAGTGTAAAAGCAAGGTTAATAATTCACAACTATATGTCGTTGCACTTGTAGTCATCATATTCATTCACTTTGTTAACCTGATACTCCCTGGTCAAAACAAACACCCAAGTTTATTATTATCAGGAAGGTCAATCGTTCATCACTGCAAAGCGCGATCAACATGAAGAAACAAAAGCATGGGTGTTTCGTGTCTAGGTGTGCGGGCATTGTGATTATCGTAGCGGTGGCTTTGTTGTTAACTTGTGCAGTGCTCATCACATACTATGTACCCGAGTGTGACGAAGTGGAGCCGGTTGAGCAGTCGGTGGGATTACCGCCAGAACCAGATATACCCGAGGACACGCTGGAGCCGTTCTATGGACGGTTGCCAGATACATTGCTGCCTATACATTACAACTTGTATATAAAAACGTATCTCGACGATGAAGATGGTGATTTACAATACACTTTTTCTGGGACCGTAGAAATACAGATAAATTGCTTAAAATCCACTGATATTATTACCCTGCACGCCCATGAGAGCGTAACTGTGATTTCCGCAACGCTGACTCCAGAGAGCGGAGGCGACCCTACAGACGATATCGACATTGAACGGGAATATGAATTTGCATTTGTGCATTTTAATTTACAGTCGAGCATGATAGAAGGCGAGAATTACACGTTGTCGGTTGCATATACAGGGTCGCTAGCACAGACACCAAATGTGGGATACTACTACACTAACTACGTCGTAAATGGCGAAAACAGGTAAATTGTCATAGCAATAACCCAGACTGGGCATAGTCCATTCAATTATTTGCTCTGTCGATATAGATCGGTGCTAAGATAAACGTATTTATCTATACTATTAGAATAATATTGTCTTCTCGCAGCGTGCCTTTGTTAGTTGTATTTGTATGAAAAGTGAAGCAATACACTGAATTTAACGGTAAAATTGATTCCATGTGTGCAGTGAAAGCAATTTTGACAGGCTCTACTCTGTTAACATTTTAATTTATTATTTATTAAATTGAAATTGTAATTGTTTTGGTTTAGGATTGAAATTGGTATACTGTATATACCCTCTACTGCACCCATTGTTTAAACTGAAAATTAAATTGCAACTCCTGTTTAAACACAGCTAGTACCGACCAATCACAATGCTCCATTGCAGGACTTTGCATACATATTTACATATTCTGAGGTCAAATCTCTTTGTTCTCATAATTTTTTCTGGGAACTTTTACAAACATAATAGATTCGACTAAGTGTCATTCTCACTACCTATCAGCTCAATCTAATAAATGCGTTTGAAATGTGCAAAATTGTGTTATGTTATTACTAGTACCTTTCATAATTCATTTTAAACAAAGTACATTCAAAATATACAAATTATTCAATCACAACGGTAAATGAGACTAAAATGGGTGACTAAATCTGAATGGAAAAGTGGAACGAACCAAAAGTCAAACGCCAAGTGCGACATAAACAAACTAGACTGATATTTCAAAAGAGAACAAAACGGGTACTTATGATCAGAATCTAAATAGACAGATTGAACAGGGACATAACGGGACAATTTGACATATTAGCAAAACAATACAATTTACATGTCATGCATTGCCACTCGTTTAGTCAATTCAATGTTTCATCATTGTACCATACAATTCCTTTCAGGCGCCTTGCATGCACACAATTGGGACTGACATTTGCACGTAGAGCGTTTCCGTGCTTCGACGAGCCAGATATGAAGGCCACTTTCGACGTTGCGTTGGAGTATCGTAACACAAGACTGGCGTTGTGCAATATGCCTATTATTAGCACCACGGAGACTAGCGCTGGATGGGAGAAGACTACGTTTGAAAGAACGCCGACGATGTCGACCTATTTGATCGCATTTATTGTCGCTGACTATGTAAACATTACTGATTACACAGATCGAGGTACACCGGTAAGTTATGATTGTAAAATATTATAGACCATAAGCTTGCTTAAGTGATCCCTTAAAAAATTGTCCACATCTATGGCTATATTAGATACGCTATTCATTCGTTGAATTGCTGTACTTACAACCAATCCTTTAAAGGCATTACATTATGATGTCGTCATAATACGAAAATGGGTCTGCGAACTGTTTTCTCTAACATGAAAACACCATAGAACTTGCAAAAAGTGTCACAAATTTAACGTATATTCGACTATTAAATACATATGCTGTTTAATATCTGGCGACTGAGCTTTTCTTTTCACCAACTGCTTTTAGAATACATGCACCAGAAAACCTGAAATGCTTTTGTGACAACTATATTGTGTTTATCAATTGAAAGCTTATTAAGCAAGCTATTTATTTCATTGCATTTGAATCTGATGAAAACGACAGCACGGTTGACACCGTAATACCAAGTAAGCAAATCACTACGTCATATGTATGCATGAAAGACCGTACCACGACAACCCGAAAACCGTAATAGTTCAAGTTGGCATAAGGGGGTATATTAATCTAAAAAAAGTATTCTCTAGATGCGCTCACACAACTACTGATTACATATATGACATTTTCCTACCCAGTAAACAACTAAAACAACGACTACGAATAAGTAGAACTGTCTTTTAAACGCAACATGTCTGTGTGTTTTTTCCTTACCTTGTCGGACGTCATTACTAATTATTCATTTACAATTGGTAATTAATATTCTATAACTTTATATTTATATTTATATTTATCTGCGTCGTTGAAACAAATCCATTCAATTTTAACGAACCATATTTGTTATAATCCCTAAGTTCCCGATACATTTATTTTAGGTAAACGTATGGGGATCAAAGGAAAACATGGACATTCTTCAGTACACACTGGATATCGCCACTAAACAACTGCAAATATTTGAAGAGGTGTTAGACGTACCCTACGAACTTCCGAAGTTAGGTGAGCCTAATGGTTTAGTTTAATTTATTGCGATGACTGGCTAGTTGTGGTCCAGATTCTCTACTAAGATATTTATTTCCAAATAGATCGAGAAAAAATTAACAGTTACGTACAGTAACGAATAGTAATGTAGAATGTGTGTCGTTACGTTGGTGTCCCTGATCGAGAAAAACTGTTAAAGCGCGGTAGTCGTCGCGCTGCGCATGTGCGAGATATATGAGTCTCATGAAAACAAAGATGACGACTTTGACTGTTGCGCGAATCGACGAGTACGAACTGAGACGTTTCCAAGCTTTAATTAAGTAATTTTCATGTTATTGGAAGGTATCGAAAGAGTCACCGGCGGTAATCAGTGCAAGTCGCGACCAGGTCAATCTTTATACTTGTGATTTCCATTTGAAGAGCGCATTGGATTGTGGGAAAATCAATGTTTATCAACACAAATGTGGCACATGCGCAGCGCGACGACTACCGCGCTTTAACTATATTATGACTCATTCCAATATTTAATGTATCTAATAGCGGAAATCGTAAAGCTATTACGAAATGCAAATTTGGAAAATGTACTTGTATTGAAAATATATTGCATCGTACCAAAATTTAACCTTAGAAACGTGTTAACTGTTCACATCATATTTGCTACCCTCGCCCTCTGCAGTCATCTAAAGAGAGTTGAAGTTCTTTGTGATGACAGATTTTGACATATGTAATACTCCATAAAGTTAGATGGTAACTACATATGCTGAAAAAATCTGTTCCCAAGGTGTAATTTTCTTAGATATAAAATACCATCAACAAAATCAAACAATGTAAATCCGAGTTCTTCAATTGTGCCATATAACTGTGCCAGTTATCTAAGGATGGATGGCCTATCGCGTATTACTATCAGGGGTAAAATCTCTTCTCTCGGGGGTCTCCACACGTGTCAGGGGGGAAACTCGTCTCGTCTCTCTATCTCGTCCCCTTGAGGTACGGGATCGGGAAAGTCACTTTAACTTTACAGTCAAATAAGGCACACACAATGAAACACGTTTCAGCTCTTGTCTTAGTCGGTCAATCGAGCACTCTATAAGACACAGCGCCCTGGGGAAAAGTCCCCAAGACTCTCACAAGGCTGAACCAAGACTCGCCCAAGACTGGACTGCCTTAAGGCTCGCCCCTGGACTGGACTCTCGACTGCACTCTCTCTACGGCGTCTGTCGTGGAGTATTCGCCAAGACCAACTCAAACTCTCTTTATTCATTTTCAAAACTCTAACCAATTACAAAGCAGTAAAAAGACTCTAGGGCGTAACCTTCAATCATAAAGCCAATCACACTAAGTACTGAATACGTCATATCTTTTGATTAATCGTTCACTACATTAATAACTACGGATATAAACTGTCAGAATCGCGACGGATATCTCGTAATTAGTTCCAAATCACTGAGCCAAGTTCCGTCCAAAACTTCAAATAGGCCTACACGATGACAGACATAACATAGCAATTCGCTAATAATCAGTTAATTAAGTCGACCAACAGATACGCGAAAACAAATTCATGACATTACACCTGTCTCTTCTTATATTATGTAGACCACATTGCCGTGCCTCAGTTCTTTTTCGGTGGGATGGAAAACTGGGGTATAATAATGTACAGAGACACAAGTATTTACTACGACCCAGACACAGATCCACCTTCTCAAATGGAAGGAGCAAATGTCCTTGTTTCCCACGAGATAGCACATCAGGTAAGATAGTCCTCCAAAATACTATGGTATTAACAACTACATGTAGTGTGGAATTGTGTAGTAAAGAACTTGAGGAAGAACGGAACGACATTATCGTTAACAAATTCAAACATCAATTTGATGTCCGTATTAAAGTTTTGTTATAATTGTAACAGATATAAGGCAAGAAAACTGCCGATAGTTAAGTATAATGCATTCTCTCATGGCTTGTCATGTAACTCCATTTTGAATGTCTCAAGTCATGTTCTATTCCAGGAATGGAAATCAATGATTTATCCGAAACATTTTTTTTTCACAATGCCTTTTTCTCATATTTCAACAATGGAGTTGTATCAGACATGTCTGGGTCGATTACATTCACAAACATCATATCACGATAAGCACATGCATGAATTTGTTTCATCACCAGATTTAAGATGGCCAAATGGCGGACAATTTAGTACTAAAAATCATCAATATCAAGCATTTTTGTCATTCCGGAACCGGTTCTCAGAATTGCATGAATATTATTACATTCAAACTTGGATGTTCATTGAACAAAATGGGCTGGCACGTCATTTTTTTTCAGATCGGATGGAAAATGGCCGACTGGCGGCGATTTTGTTTCAGGGTCATATATCAGACATGCTTTGAGCGACCATATCAAACTTGACTCAGGTATGACACCTCATATCACACATAAGCACATGCATTTGTTTCATGGTTCAACAAATCATCAAAGTCAAACATTTTTGCAATTCCGGAACTGGATCTCGGTCGTTTATGAACATGTTTCTTTGAAACCTAATATGTCCTTAAGGGACAGGTCATTGATGCACGTCCTTTTTCCCCGGATTTGATTCAAAATGACTGACTGGGGGCTATTTTGTTTTTAACAATTGCTGTTTTTGAAGAATAAAGAAATGAATCGCACAAATAAAGTGGCTCTACTTTGTATCATGTATGTTACGAAAAATAGTGTAAATAATTATTTGGCACTAATATTGACAGTCCCTAAAACTGGACGGCGATTTGTTATTGACAATAACTTGTTAATGTACAGGGCCTCTGTGTCAACTAAACCATTATATCTCGTGACATTACGTTCGCTCAATTGCAGTGGTTTGGTGATTTAGTCACGTGTCAATGGTGGGATCATACTTGGCTCAACGAAGGTATTTCAAGTTTTATGGAGTACGTCGGCACCCACCACACCGAGACAGACTGGGAAATGGTAAGTGAGAAATACCAAATACCGTGTTCAAATATTTTGGACACCATGTGGCTACATGAGTTAGTAAATGAGTTTGTGCCGATTCCCATCATCTACAATATTAGTTTCGTTGTTCATATGTTCTTTTGTAGTTTCAACAAGTTTTCCAATGGGCTACGTTATACCCGGCATTAGAGACTGACTCTACAGGCGATTCCCATCCCGTTATTTACCCAGTGGGAACAGAAGAAGAAGTGCTTAATATATTCGACATAATATCGTATCTGAAGGTATACGAATTGTGGGCCATACTGTACATTTCGTTTTCAAAGAATAATAAATTTCATGAGCTTATTAGTTATAATGTTTTTTGTTTATTTCATTTATGGAAAGATTTGTTTATTTTTTTAGGGTGCAAGTATAACTCACATGATGGCTGGATTTCTCTCCAAAGATACGCTGAACGATGGTTTTACTTCGTATCTTAAGGAGCACAACCATGACAATGTCGTTTCTGACGATTTATTTGCGGCGTTAACAGAGGTCAGTTGCCGTAATAATAGAATAGAATAGAATAGAATAGAATAGAATAGAATAGAATAGAATAGAATAGAATAGAATAGAATAGAATAGAATAGAATAGAATAGTTCTGTATTACTATATCACTTACCACTGTCGCAACCCCTACTTTGTAGGCCGCTAAAGGAGAGACGAACTTGAACGTTAAACTCATTATGGACACATGGACACTTCAGATGGGATACCCAGTTGTAACAGTGTGGCGTGATGCGAATACCGCAACCATACTTCATACGAATCAGAGTCACTTTTTATTAGACCCGTATGATGAACCATCTTCTAAGTACGACGATTTAGGGTAAGAAATGTTAGGCATGTATATTTTCATTTATACATTGCAATCAGACGTTTCTACTTGTGTGGGTGTGATGTTCTATGCATTGGTTTGCAGGTATAAATGGTACGTACCAATTACTTACACCCACGGATCGGAGCAAGAATTTAAGAACCCTGCTCTAAAATGGCAAAACAGAGGTCCAGGTGAGAAATTGAACTATTTCTACATTACCGTTATTCGTGATATGTCACGGTCCAGAAAATCTTGTTTCTCCAGTTTTGTTGCATTGTCACAGTATTATTGTTAAACATATTTCAATTGAAAAGTAAGGCAGAAGCCCGACTGTATGACACACCAGGTTTCTATACATTAAATTAAACTTAACAGTCTCTTCGATGATAAGCTGTATACAGATATAATTTAGAAAAACTTTCCCACGTTTCCAGCCTGAATGAATATAAAAAACGTTATAACAGTTTATCAAGTAGTAAAACTCTGTTTCCTACAGCCAGCATTGAACTCAATGGAGCTAGTGATAATGACTGGATAATATTGAACATCAACCAAACCGGCTATTATCGTGTTAATTATCAAAATAATGATTGGGAGAAATTGGCTGATCAGTTAAAAGACGACCACCTGGTAAGTAGTAGTTAAGATCTATGTATATAATAAACTAAATCATGATGCGATTTAAGTTTCATTCAAATAATGCAACACGAGATGCAATGAATGAAATTGCCAGGGAAAAATTATTTTAATAACATATTACATTTTAACATTGTTTAGGTGATCCCAGTCAGAAGTCGTACGGCCCTTATATCGGATTCTTTTACTATATCCCATGGACATCAGTTGGACCAAGTGATTGCCTGGAAAATAACGGAGTATATGCAGGAGGAATCGGATTACAATCCGTGGAGGGCGCTCACAGATAACATTGAAACCACGAAACGAATGTTAAAGAGAACCACGTCGTATGGCTACTATGAAGTAAGTGCAAATATGGTATTGTTACAGAATCTGCTATTGTAACAATGATATGCACGCTAGTTTATGTGCTTTAAACGTCACCTGCCAACCGTAAATATATAAATATATATTCTATGTATTTATATATTTGTACCGTTCCCTGCGATAACACAACTTCGAATATTTAGCCTGGAACACATGCTTCGTAAACGACGCTGAAAATGCATCCACGGCCAAGGTGACCGGAAGTTATCCATGTATATTGCATACACGTGATATGAAACGATTGCATTATATCGTCATTTCCGAAATCTAGCATTACAATGATTTCGCCATTATGCAATTCTCGGATCATAAATTAAATAGGCGTCAATCTATCACCTTGGTAATCTCAGAGACGATGATGCAATATATGACATTTTTGTGTGGGACCGGATATGTTTTTTATCTCGTTTTGGCAATACCATTATACTCGATTTCCACAACTTTGACGTACATGAAAACCTTTTTTATTTCAGAGATATGTCAGAAGACAGATCACACCTATGTACGATGCACTAGGATGGGATTTCACTTCAGACGATTATCTGCCTTAGTAAGTCATTTCACTTTGAATTTTCTGACATCCATTTAGAAGAAGATTCAATTTAACCATAAATTTGTGTAACACTATATATTGCTGAGAAAGTTTGATGTCGTATTGTTTTATCCGACGTCCTAGACGAATCGGTGCGTATTGTTTTAGTCTGTTTATACAGACATGTAGTGAAATATCAAATCACACGTCCAGGAAGGATACAAATACGTGTCTTTTTCAATAAATGCATTCGCCATGCACAACATCGTGCTGCGAGTTTCCAACAATTCCTTACTTTTGCCACAGCATGAATAGAATAAACGCTATCAACACTGCATGTAGTCATGGTAACTTAGACTGTATTAATGAATCGCTTCGGCAGTATCGCAGCTGGATGAACACGAGTGATAACACGTAAGTATCACGCGAGCAAAGATCGATAACTGCAATTGATTCGCTTTAGACAGACAAAGTGTCTATAGTCTCATTTGAATTCGTGTTGGTTTCAATAATGGTATTTTGTGTAATTATGACATTTATATTATTTTATATTGCTTTAATTAATTTTAATTTTATTGAAATTTGTTGAATAGAACATATACGTAATACACGTAACACAGGGCCGTGGTAGACGTAGAGATGTGTCCAGTGTATATGCCCACCAGTACCGGCATTAAACATGGTTTAATAATTAACGCAACGTAAATATGATGAACTAGGGAATATTACAGTGTAGCGAACACGTGTTCATGTATTTGTATTTGCAGAATAAGAGATGATACGAAGGCAACGGTGTACTGTACTGCTATCAGGTACGGAGACGAGCGAGAGTGGGAGTTTGCGATGGAGATGTATGAAAGTCTAACAACGCCAGCCTTAGACAAGTTACACTTACAGTCTGCGATGGCATGCACACAGATAGCATGGCTTCTATCAAGGTAGGAAGATAGTGTACATAAATTCATCGCACATACATATTGTACTCATCAGTCAGCCGGGTGACATGATGACAGAAATGATGGTCAATCGAGCATAATGTGTAATATAACTAACATTGAACACAACACATTTATAAGGGTTGTACGCAGCTAGACGCATAGAGCATAGAGCCGGGAACAGCCACTGGTGGCGCTGTATACAATCGAAACCTATGCTTACGCTCATGCAGATTACAGTGTAAAAGCCATAAACAGTTGTTAATTTTGGTGACCAGTTTAGTATGATAGAAAGCGTTTACAGTCTTCCAATTACCACAATGGGCAGAGTTGGGGTCAACCGAATATACGTGATTCTGGCGTTTCATAATAAATGCTTTCTATTAATAATTGAACTTTCAAATAATATTCATGAGATACGTCATAACCTCGTTAAAGGTTATTAGCATATTCTGTACGCAGTGCGCATGCTTTGGACACTCATCCGTATTCCACAATCAATGCGTCATCACAGTGATATCAATTGCAATTTTCAATTTAATTTTTATGTAAGTGACGTTCAGCACCGTCAATGAGGTTTGTCAATCAAACCTCATTGATAGTGCTGAACGCTGTGTTCGTATTCGAAGCCCGCTACCAGAAATATACACCAGCTAACAAGCCACACCAACCCAGCGACTGTTTACAAGGTTTTGTACACACTCCCACCATGTCATACACTGTAATATGCAATTACAATTCTGGTCCCCCCAATAACTCATGGATCAGAGGAGGAAAGTAGGCTTAACACCATTATGTACACCATAGATACATCGAATATTCCGATGCCGGTGGATGGATAAGTCAAGGGATTGAAAATGCCAGGAGTAATTCACCTATCGGTTATCCAATCGCCTGGTCTTATACGCTAGACAATTTTGCTGATTTTTTGGAAAGGTAAGACAAACTGTACGCATGCGTAGCGCTCTGTGGGTTTAACTTGTAGATGTCAGTAGATTATGATTTAAACATTACTAATCACTAATTACTGTTCACTTGCTTGTTTGCGTACCTACTTACTCGTCTGCTTGCTTGCGTACTTGCATATTTGTTTACTTGCGTGTTTGCTCAAAGACATTAGACATTTTCTATTGTCTTTGGTTTGCTTGCATTTTGCTTGCTTGTTTTTCGCTTGCTTGTTTTTCGCTTGCTTGTTGTTTGTTTGCTTGTATGTTTGCTTATTGTTTGCTTGCTTGCTTGCTTGCTTTTTGCTTGTTTGTTCGTTTGCTCGCTTGATTTTTTCTTTCTTGTTTGTTTGCTTGCTTGCTTGCTTATGTAAGTCTGAAGCTGGCAGATTTCTAGTAACTCTCCGCATTAAAGTTTACTTTGGAAACATTTTAGAACAGTCATACATAGTGTTATAGAATTATTTATAAACATTTTTATAGAATTAGCGTCAACAAATTACATCTCAAGATACAACGGTGAAAAAGTGAAATACTGGCCAAGAGCGTTATAAGTAAGCCGATTGTTTTATAGTAGAGGTATTTTATGAAATACTCTTTTTGTAAAATATTCGTGTTTTTTTTCATTTGCTAGAGATGGCGTTTCTTCGTACGATATAGTGTGGGGTTTCTCTGAAGATATGAACACACAACGCGACAAGAATGAGGTGAGGAACAAAGTTTTCCTGTGACATTTACTGTTTCATGACAGGCGTTCTATTCCACAACTTTCCGAGTCATTTTATTGAGGTTTATTCAAATAACGTGTTCGTTATATTGTTAGATACCAGTCGGCAGAAAATGGTTGTCTCGACGGGGGTAGTTCTGTGAAATAAACACCGATCGGGACAGTTATGTAACGTCACAATGTTGTTTATTATACTTCCAGGGACTAGTGTGATTGGTCAATATTTGAATATGTTCACATATTTGTTTAAAAACTTTCATTGTATTCTGGTTGTTACAAAAAACACAATATATTGATAATAAAATGCCTAGCATATCACACACAGTTCAGCAAAGTGGAACAAGAGAACTTCGAGCATCACGGCGGGTGGTTTGTTTTTGTAGACGTCATTGAACATCAGGTGATTAAAACCATTTTGTACATTTCAGTTGACCATGTTTGGAGTAGCCTATGCCGACATGCCGGCGCCAGCAGCTTCTGGATTCTACGACGCCCTTCACCAGGTTGATTTGAACATCGCATGGATGGATAGAAATTACGTACAACTGTATTCTTGGTTCATGGAAACAACAAAGGATATTTAAATAGTGGAATAGTATGAACTGTGAAGTCCCTACACACAGTGTGATGAATTACTAATATATTCATGCATTTAAATACAGTTTCACTCCCATATTTTATCATTTTGATGTTTATGTACTGTCTAAATAAAATGTAAATGTTTGAAACAAAACGTTTTGCATCAAAGCAGCGATTTATATTATATTATACTCGATTGTGTATTTGTTATGTAATCATTAAAGTCAGTCTCTGACTTTTAAAACACAGGTGGCTTTATACCACACACATGAAACTACCGGAAATATCAACTCCTAATAATAACAATAACTACTTTGCAAAAGACACATTGTATTGCACGATTATCTTGATGTCTTCTTCCTACTTCATTGCATATGATCTTCAGAATTTTCTTATTTGTTATTCCACCTTTTTTTCCCGAGTTATTCTTATTCCCTTTCAGATACATATTGTGGCTATACAGATAATTATTACACTATTTTATGACACCGGAGTGCCAGGAAATATGGGATAAATGTACATATTTTACTTTTTTGTCATATTTTTGGGCCGATTTTTGCAGAAAAAAAATTTAACATTTTCAACAAATTTATTGACTTCATTGAACTTTTCTCGCTCGAAATGCAACACACTTTCAAGGTGACTTTTCTGACAATACAAGCAATATTACCAATCTGTGTTTTCATCCTATACGACTCGTCATCAAATCTTTCGAGTCAGTCAATTTTAATACTTTTTCTTTCAACTCGTTCTACTAAATCACATGCAATCATTTCTGAGAACGATACAGATTATGACTTTTCAGGCATCTTTACCTCCGACTACTTTCTATTTAACTTTTTATTTTTGCAGAGAACATCCACACAGTAGATCTAAAAGTACTCAAAGTTCTCTATGATTTGAACAATCGGAAATTGATTTCTCTAAAACATTTTATTGAATTTCTATTAAATTTCTAAGCAGTCTGTTGTATTTTTTTTTTCAAAAGCACTGTTTGCAATGTGTCATCAAATGTCAAATTTACTTCAAAGTCTGACAAATATTTTATAGAGGTACTAAAAAGCTGTGATTGTTTGGGAATATAACCACCGACATACTCGCCTTCATTATCTGGCAGCTAATAATGTGCATATTTCACCCATTTAAAGATATAACCAGGAGTTTGACTATATATAGTGTTATTATATATTATGACTATGAACTAAATTTGGATTACTAACGTAACAAAACATCAACAAAACAACTATTCAGCAATTTGGAGAAAAGAGGAAAACATTTTGCAAAAACTTTTCAGAATGCATGAAGCATATGTATCCACAGATGGATGTGTACTGGGGACATTTACCCAACTTTTACCAACCAAATGGGATTATAGGTAATCCCGGCACAGTGCAACCTTCAACATATTTGTTGGCAGATATAATAAGTTTGTGGTTAAATATGATAACATATGATCTAAGATGGCATCAATGCCATTTGTCTGATGTAGAACTCAATACCACTTCGCGCGATCGTCCTGAGTCTCTTTGTACCTCTCAGTCAATTTGTACCATAGGTACGTCTCGTCACTTCGAATTCGTAACATATTTTTTCTATGTGACTTTTGTTTAATAATCTACGGTTGGATATGATTTTCCATGACATTTTCAAAGCAACATTACCGACTGGTTTCCCAGTCAATGTAAGTTGTACTATTTCTAGACTTTGCATTCAACGTTTTCGGACTTTGCATTTAACTTTCTCAACTTTGTTTTCAAATTACCCGACTTTTTCCACGAAACTATGTCAACTTTACTGGAACTTCTAATTAGCATGCAGTCTGTCAACCAACGATTTCGACTTTTTATTTAGTTTTTTTCAACTTTACACCCAGCTTTTTAACTTATCATACAACTTGTTTCCACAACATACCACAATGTTTTTTTTTTATTTTACATACAGATTTACCTTGCTTTTTTGTATTTTTAATCAATGTTCTCAGTTTTTGTGCAACTTTCCAGGTATCGCATACTGATGTTATGAGACCGAGACATCATTTCTGTTTTTATGTGCAACTTTACCAATTTATCATATATTTTTTCATGCAACTTTATCCATTCTCCATTTTAATTTCAACTTACTAAAACTTCGCATACAACACAAACCTATTAGTAAATGAAAATTGGAAGGACGACATGAGAAGCGGGAAAGTCTGTAAAATCGGAATAATATAATGTAAGGAAATACGTTCATGTACGCTGAATATATAAAGCCGAAAAAGTAAAATGTTAGGAAAGTTACCAGAAAAATAAAAAAGGTGCCTAGACAGTCGATACATTTGCATATGAAATCGGAAAAGTTACGAAAAAGAAAAGAGTTCCATGGAAATGCGGAGAAGAGGCTGGTAAAAACAGGTCTGCAAACTTCAAATGCAGTTGGAATTTTTGCAAAATCAGAAGAGTTGATATAAGAGGAAAGTTGAAAACGTTGACTGCCAAAATTTGCACGAAATTTGGTAAAGGTCGTGTAAAATTGAAAAGTTTCAATGCAACAACGTAAACATTTCCAAATATTCTAACAGCTTCATTATAAAACTTTAGTGACTTTTAAAGTGACTCTTCCGACTTTCCAGTTTCATTTTCCGACTTATGCTAATCCATCGTTAAATACAGACAAACTATTAGAAATGAAACAGCTACTTGGGAATGAAGAATATTTTTGGTTGTTGTCAATGAAAACTTGAACGAGGGAGGTCTTACACTGCATACTGAATGGGTTTTTTTCGGTATAATAATAAAAATATTGATCTCTCTTCGGTCGACGAATCTGTATATCGACCTTGGCCCGGGTCAATATTTCTATAATGTACGTCGTTCAATGTAAGTCTATTATAGTGTTGTAGATTACGTTCAATAATGCAATGATTTTTTTGTCAGCGTATGAAAAGTTGGTATTAACGGTGAATAGACATGTTGCAGGTAAAACGCAAATATGCAAAATGTAAGGTTTAAATTAATTTCTGGACAGGAATTGTCGTATTGAAATATGCCAGGCTTTGAGTTGCAAGTCTGATCCACTGGTTCACAGACGTACATTCTACACCAGTATACTCTCCTGCATTGGGTCTAGTCTGTTAAAAGTCACAGAAAAAGACAAACTGGAATGTTTTGATTTGTTTGGTCATATTAGAATAACTAATGTTCTTTCTGTCGCCGTATTTGCCTGAATGATGGATGATGTATGATAGTTTCTTTAGTAAGTAGAATTTGATGCCATATTGCGCCCTCTCAGAGATATTCTCAACAATTAATATGTAATCTTGAATAATTGATCAGTCGTGATGATTCGATTTGTGACTTCGCGAGCGTGCGTCCGTCTGTCCGTCCGTCTGTCCCCACCTGTATCTGATATACCACTTGGCTGACCACTTTAAAACTTCACACATCTTGGGAGACATATGCACATACATTCTCGCCACGATGTGATTCTATATAGTTGAATGGCAGCCATTTTAGCTTAAAATTCATCAAAATCAAACCACGAAAGTTTCGACCACCATTTGCCATCCCAGAAGTTTTAGCCATACACATTTGTTTTATATCTAATCGAATGAATTCCTGCAGTTATATATAAAAATTTATATTACAAATTTATATTGCAAGTATGGCATATTTTAGATTTATTTACTAATAACTTGTACATTGCAAGAGCAGCGTCTGTCTCATTAGTTTTAACTCGTACATTGCACGTTCGGTTTAATTATATTTACTTACTTTTAACTCGTACGTTGCAAGCACGGCGCTTTTAGAGTTAGTTATTAATAACTTGTACATTGCAAGAACGGCGTATATCTAATTAGTTTTAACTCGCACATTGCACGTACGGTTTAATTGTATTTATTTACTTTTAACCTGTACATTGCAAGCACGGTGTTTATAGATTTATTTACAAATAATTTGTACATTGCAATAGCAGCGTATATCTAATTACCTTTAAGTCATAATTTGCACGTACGGTTTAATTATATTTATTAATTTACTTTAACTTGCAAGCACGGCGTTTCTAGATTTATTCAATAATAACTTGTACATTGCAAGAGCAGCGTATATCTAATTAGTTTTAACTCGTACATCGCACGTACGGTTCAATTATATTTATTTATATTTAACTGGTACGTCGAAAGTACGGCGTTTCTAGATTTATTTAATAACTAACAACTTGTGCATTGCAAAAACGGCGAATTTTAGTCATTTAGTTTTAACTTCCTCGTTGCCTAATTGTAATTATTTACTAATAACTTGTGTGTGGCCCAAACGGGTGGCAAACTACATTTGTGGAAATAGATACGACTTGGTCATAATACAAACAATAATAAAACAAAAAGAAGTCCAGACTTTGCCAGTCCAGCGTCGCTCAAGTAAGACTTATATAAACATGTATGTACATTGTGATCCTAAATTAAATCCCACGTGAAAACGAGGGCGGTCAACTGTTCCCCTTCCTTGTAAAATGTGACAGTAACCATACTGTATCAACCAAAATACAGTTAAATCCTCATGTTTAACATCTCAAATACATTCAATGAGTATTACAGTTAACTTCTATTCGTGAAAAGGTTTATTAGGTCTTAGGTTGGCACTCTTCTTCTTCATCGGTTCCACATTAATTCACCTCAATAAAGAATAGTTAGATTTTTCATCTTTGATGATGATGATAAATGTATATCATTGACATTACGAGAAAGACACAAAATATTTAGTGTTCACTAATTTATGCTTTGATAATAATGCATTGTTAAGTCATTCCTGCAATGAACTATGGTGAAGCATCTGTCGTCTTTTTCTTATGAATTGCATATCTGACTGAAAAAGGTTCGAATTGAATTGAAGATTATATGTCATTTTTGTCATACTTCGTCCTATCCAATTATTATGAGTACATGTCATTAGGAAACAGACTATGAATCTTTGTTCAAATACAGGTTTAGCGAATACACAAGTTCAAAACATCATGGAAAATGATCAAAATTGGACTTATACCAGTAAGTTTATTTCCTCATTTCAAAATTGTGTTTGGTGACATAGGATGAAACAGTCATATAATAGCAGTGTAATAATATGCTCAGTGTAAATTTTGAATTCCACCCAAACTGTCTTGAGTGATATGTATCTCTCTGGTATCATATTGATTACATGATGATGTGTATCTTAATATCATAATGCAATCTAGTGTTAAAGATCTTGTTAACTAACAACGTTATGGAAACATGGCACCAGAAAGAGACTGGTGGAAGGGTAATTATTTAGACAGACTTCATCGTTGTGTATATTTTAATGAGATTCACGTTGTCATTGCTATTAAACTGGTAGATAAAGAATCAGTCATCGTCATTTTAAATAAGAGTCACTACACCACTAAAGTAAATAAAATGTTGGGAAATGCAGAACAATACTCAAAGGCTGCAACATTACTGATAATACTGATAACTACATGATAATCCGAATCCACAATCCAGATGTACCCTTAGGACCTACTGTGTTCACTATCAATCATTCTACACATTTATGAATACGTTGACTATCATTTACAGTCGCTTTCAATCCACTGAATTACTGCCGTATTAGTACACAAGGCAGGTTCTATGGAGTCCGCTCCTTATATTCAATCCACCACTGTCTGATGGTGCAAACTTCTCGTGCTTAGTCGACTAAGGTTTGTTATGTTGTTTCATTTCTCTTTTATAAATTACTATTACTACATGTCCATCCTAGGTTTGTTCTTGGTATTGTATCTTTTTTTTAATTTTCATTACCAGATTGTGTATCTGGTGTATCTTCTTGAGACGTGCAAACGTACTGATTCGTTTTTTCTTATATTTTACCAAAAGCATTTAAAACAATTGAAAAGAATAGTGTGACGTTTTTTTCACGACTACGAATGATCACGAATGCTTTGAATTACAATTTGTTAAGTCATTCATAACATATAAAGCTCATGCCCAGCAGTAAATAAAATATTGAATACAAGTTCCTTGTTTCGTTGATGCTATGGGAAACTAGACACACACACTGAATTAAAACTATGTAAATCTGCAGTCTAAAAAAACTCAGTGTCATAAAGTAAATGTCAGTGTCAGTGACTAGATTGAAGCAAACTATGCCAATGAATTTCTTACACAAGGACATTATGAAAAACAACAAGCCCTTAACAATCTATTTCTTACACAGCTCACACAACAAACACATGTCTAATTGGGAAAATGATTATATCTGAAGTATTACCTCTTCTACAATTTCATATATACTCCTCAGTCAGTTAGCCGAGGTTGTAACGTTTAGTTGCCGATCCCACTATTTCATGTTCGTGTAAATTAGAATGTAGTATTTGAAGACCTCTCTGACACAAATGAGGAACTTGTGTGTATAACATATCCTGTAAGCGATTTTGAACATTATGCTTTGAGCTGTCTAAATGGGGCATTGTTGTGCACGATTTTTTCCTGACTATGACTGGTTAACAATTGGTTAAACGCCCATTACTATATCTGAAGTACTAACTCTTATACAATTTCATAATCCTTTTTGCTATGAAATGTTACAACATTTTCAAGTTCATATCCATTACGCTTAAAATTTGCCCAGTATCTTTACCAACTCACTATGGTCGTTAAAAGTATACTTCAAATTGCAAGTATGTTTAAAGTATACTTAATTGATACTTCCAATTTTCCTGGCTCAAACAATAGAATTACTGAATACTTGGCTGTATATCGATGTCTGGGAAGTTTATAAATTCGGCTTACGCGTGTTCATCTAGTCACTGTGAGGGTGTGTTCATGGTGATGTTGTTTTGGGGGCCAACATTTTTGGGTCGGTGACTATGGTGCTCGTTTGCTCAAAGTTACACGACGCTATTCCGTGCTCTTGCGTTCGAATCTCGTTGAGTGCATTAAAGCGCGGTGGTTGTCGCGCAGCGCATGTTCGAATTTCATGTAAATAAACAATGTATTTTACACGCGTTGTATACGTCGCTATGAGTCCCATATCGAACAGGACGCGGCGCGACGACTACCGCCCTTTAATATGTGTTTGTAATCTGCTTAAGTTTACATTTTTAAGTATATTTAATTTGAACTCTTGAATCAAGTATATTTGTTTGATACTTATTTCAAGTATTTTTTTATACTTGAATATACAAACAAATGTTATCTGGCATATAGCATCTGTGTTACTGATACATCACATGTCATATCACCCACCATATTGAAAAGTCAGCATTTATTTAATGCAGTTCACTCATCAACACTGAAAGTCATTCAATATAATCTTCGGCAGTTATCTAAAGACATGTTGATAAATCCTAGAAAAATAGAATTTAAATAATGTTTAGGTATCAATTTTGCTATGATTTTTCAAATATTTAAATAATTAAATAATATCCCCCTATTCATCCTGATTTCTATATGATGATATATTTTAATTTTAATTTTATGTTTACTCTGCATCGCACACTAAATACTAAGTATACTAGTACTTTGATTGACACGTTCTCAAAGTACATGATCTTAAATATAAAAAAAAGTATTACTGGTATATTTGAACACAATGGAAATAATAATATATTTTTTTACTAATTTGACAACAAAAAGTAGACTTTTATCATACATTTATGTGTTCTTAGCTATGTACATCGATTTGTGAAAAGCTAAGGAGATTAATCTTTGGTTTAACGAATTAAAACTAATCTTATGGTTCATGTTTGCTGTGAGGTCTTTCTTATATCAGAAAGAATTCAATGACTCTATTCATGTTTAATAAAATGATCAGTATTATGCAATGTAAGAAGATGCTATTAATGTCACGGTGGTCTATCAAATCCGGAATAAAATGACGATACCGCTGTCACTCTTATATAGAATACTAGTATTAGTGCTATGATTTAATGGTTGGATTTAATTTAAATAGAACCACGGTTCCATGTTTGAGAACCTTCTCATTCTAAATGTTCTTCAACACGAATGCGAGAGACTACACTCCAGCACCATAGTTGATCATATCCATTTGAAAATAGAGTGAGTGTATTAAATAACGATAAAGCATATAGAGGGAGTGGTGGGAATCAACGTCTGCACAATATATCTAACTACATTTCGACCGGTGGTGAAGGTGTGTGGTCTAAGCGATCCCTGAACCACAGTCTGACAATAAAGAGAGCCAACTGGTCGATCATGAGAAAAGTGAAAACGGTAGTTTTCTTTAGGACCTAAACGCCTCCAGGGATTAGAGAGATGTGGTTACGACGAAAATAGTCCATACATCCCCGATTATTTTTAATGACCGAGCTAGGCAAATCCAATCACCGTTACTTTTAAAAACTGCTCTACATAGTTGCATTGCCGTCATACGTCTTATGTAAATCAAAGAAAGCTTAAAAAGATCTCCCGTGTGCTAAGGGTATTGGAGGCATGAAGTACAAATAAGCATGGAGCTCCATGAAATAAGTGTTATTTTACCACGGACTTGTTTTTGTCATTTACATTTGAGCAGGTGTGATTTTAATAGAACAAAATACGGCATTTAGATATATAACTGCAAGATGTGATCAGGATGGTTCAAGGTAGCGATAGTATAGCAATTATAATTAATATAATCATGACCATATATGATGAGGTTTATATATCATACATCTTGTCCGACAACACCATTATAGTACTAGTTTCATGTCCTTATCAGTGCTTGAGATATTACATTTATGCATATTAACAAGGTCACATAAACTCCATTTATATATAATAAGGTAGGTAATTTATATGCACAGATTTCAACCAGAAACTTATCAGGTGTGTGCATTATCCCAGAGCATTTTTGTATTAAATTTCATTAAAATCAGTGAGGTAGTTCTTGAGAAAAAAATTGAGGCTTAAAATTGACATGCAAATTAGGTAATTAATATCAATGGCATTCAACCATCTGAGCAGCATTGAAATCTGCTGAATGGTACACAAGAAAAGTGAATACCTAAAATTGGCTACTTAATATGCAAATTAGGTAATCAGTATGCATGGATTTCAACCAAAAAATAATCAGGTCTGAGCTTTATGCCAGAGCATCTACGTACAGTGTCACTGAAATCTGATAATTGGTTCTTGAGATACCCATGGAACAGATATACCAGGGGACTCGTACACAAATATATACAGGCACACTAACTGCAAACACGGCAGTAAAAAACATCCACAAGATTTGTAGATGAGAGCAATAAATATATATAATAGCTATACATCCGTAGAATTCATGATAATGGGGAACATACAGCCAAGTTTTTGTAACGCAGCAATTGTTTACCATTTATATTTATTCAAAAAGTAGTAAAATGACTTGAACCCTTAGAGTAATGGCACTTGCGTGAACCCTTTGAGTAACGGCACTTCAGAATATCTTTGAAATATTTTTGAAACTTTGCTGCACCCAAGATCCAAAGCTTTCTTACCCGAGAAATCATGTCCGAGACCTCAAGAATATGTCAATCATTGATGCAAAATTCAACAGTCAATGGTTGACTGTTGGAATTATATCTGCTCATTTCAAATAATCACAGGATCAAAGAAAATTGACAACGTTCATTTCGAATCCAATTTGAGATCAATAGCAGACTGCAAGTTAATTGACATAAATGGTAGATGTATTTCAGAGGTGCCCGTCACAAAAAAAAAGACTTTGGGTTATCATTCATTATTCTTTGCAAGGCACACATTATCACAAGTATATCCAGCTCAAAAATACGTTTCCACTGTACAAAGCTACCGGTAAGTAACAATTACTGTACACTCACCAAAAGTACATGCATTGTCATACAATTTGTACAAAGATTTTCCTGTATAAAGCAAAGAAACAGCAATTTTTCAAGTATTCTTGTAACATACACAAATAAAATGTGTACACACAACAATCATTTAGAATAAATCCAAGCCAAAGTTGTATTTATTGACTGTTAATCAGCTACAAACATAAGGAATTTTTTTTTAAACATCATATACAAGTCTGAAAAAAAAAAAATAATACTACATAAATTGTCTTGATTTTAAAATAGTATACCTGACAAAAATAGAGAAAACAGTCGAGAAATGATAAAGTATTTAATATTGAGATGACTTTGGCATGATTATTTGCCAGTATTGACTAAACTAACCCTTCACTCCCTCCCAGAAGTCTGTTTAAAAAAACATATACTTTAATAGAAATATTAACCTAAAATTAATCAGTCTGCTCAACATTTATCATTATCATAAATATGATTGAACACATTCAATACAATATTATAGGGTCAAAATTGATGGAAATTAAGAGAACACAAGTAAAATTCCACACATATGATAAAGCAGTGACCACAGTGGTATTGGTCGAATAAAGTACATTTGTAAACATCTACTTTTATACCAACCATGCTACATCACCAATTGTGTTGGTGCAGCTACACACATGGCAACAATGCTGCAACAAAAGGTGTTAAAATTTCATTTAATAATTATCACTGAAATTGAATGACATTTGATATCAGTACATCCTTTTCAGGCAAATGACTTCCAAGTCAACTTGTCAGTGCAACTTGTAGATACGAGATGTTAATGAACTAGGAAAGATTACACTGGTTCCCCTTCATTCCATTTGTAGCTAATCAATCTTTAACATTAGAAATCATCCAGAAATTATAGCCATAATCGAAAAATAGAACAGACTGTTCACAATGACGGAATAACTTTTAAAACAGTGGCTGATGACTCAACATTCTTAGGTTTTTATGACCAATACATAGACTCGAAACCATCCCAGAATGTGCACAACTCTGTTCATAATTTTTAAATTTTCCATCCAAGATGGGAAAACAAGCGCCAATCCAACCAAATTCTCAGATAATTTACGCATATTCGTATCATCAAATATGTTGAATAATAGTCCCTAAACTCAAAAAACCACAAAAGCAACTTTTTACAGTGAAGCTATCCACCAAAGTATGACCAAAGATGCATTACCAATAGAACACAAAGACTCACAAAAATATTGATTTAATGATGTGTAATATTGCATGGATCATCATGTTTAAAAACAAAACTTACTAATACGAGAAAAAAGAAAGACTTTAGTTTAAACTAATTTTTTTTTATGGATTTTTTTTTTTAATACCTTTTTAAAGCAAAGCTTCTAAAATTAAGATTGTTGTGGCAATGCCTTGTATAACAGGTTTTCAGAGAAACACTATATACATGTACAGACATGCACAACTCAAGTGGCAAACTCAAGTTTCTCGCCACCCTGAAATATTAATGAAACATTCGGCTAATACAATGATTATTTGTAAACAGAATGCTCGGCAAGTGATGCAAATACTAATAAAATGTCAGTCTTTGCTTGAACTCACTCCACAATATGGTGAATGGCATATGTATTAATAGACCTTTGATGCAAATGGCCACTAAGGTTTGTTTAAGAGAGAGAGAGTGTGGCGAGTGCACCTCAAATGGTGTTCCTTTCATTCTAGTCACCACACGTCCACAGTTTCAAACACCCAAGTTGCATATATCAGTGGAACAGTAGAATCGGTGATAGAAGGGAATAGCACACTAGTTGAAGGGGGTTCTCTTGCTCTCAACAAGACACCGCTGACCATTTGCACTTAAAGTCTATTATAGACATAAATACGTTATTTCAGTGAACATATTTAGTATAAGGTTTAATTCATCAGTCAGCATCAATGATCTCAAATAGTTACGGTACAAATTGTGAGAAGCATATTTTTTGCTACAAACCTCTTCGAATTCAGATTACAATCTGACAGACTAAAATGCTATTAGATTCAGTCCATGAACGTTTGAACTTCACGCGAAAATCTGACATGCCCTAATATGATGAAACAGGATTTGAATGCCCATAGACATAAAAGGGAAAATGACATACAAATTTTGACAGGTACCTGTATTTGCATATTGATAGCAAACGAATATTCTTATAAGACAAACTGTTATATTGTGTAGATAAAACAAAATACAGGATTGTGGATAATCTGCTGAGACTGTAGACCAACAAGATTAAGCTATTGCATGTGCATGTGCACAAATAAAATTATAGGCTCATGTGGTTTTGTTCACAGTGACATGTCAATGACCACACTTCCAGGTTAAAGAATGTTCACCCCCCAAAAGATGAAAATAAAGGGAACACATTTCATACCCTTTGCTTATCGGGTCGGTTTCTAAAATTAGTGCTACTAATTGTCTTTAGTAGTCGTAGTGATCTTGGACAAGTCTGAAAGTTAGACAGAATCAGATTTGACTTTTATTAGTTACCTTACTCGGAATGAACATCCAATAACAATAATATCATAAACTTAATTTGAAAATATATTGATACATCACAGGAAGAGAGCGAGTGGAAAGTAGTAGAAGTGTTGATGAGATGCGCTCACTTGATGTTTTGTTAAAACCCGCAATAATACATGTAATATTATCGATACTCCATTGGAAAGATAAAAATGAACATACAAAAACAATTAATATATTCATATATATACCGGTTGGTATTTTCAAGTACATGTAATTCCCATTTGAACCAGTTCTTAGCCAGAAATCATTCCCAAAGTTTTACTTTATTTTCTACCGGTCAAACCGGTTATTGGTACCAGAAATAGAGAAATAAATTGCTGGGTGATGCAAGTCAAAAAGAGAAAGGTATTTTGGAAGAAAAGGATTTTTGTTCAAGAAAGACAACATTGCAATTCAGGGGGGACTTATTACATTGCAGATAAATCTATTGTAAAGCACTTGACACTATGTGATAAGTTATGAACATTTGTATTTCAGCCAAGATCAGATGCAACATGATAAAAATACATAAATAACTCCAAAGCACGAATTGTAAAACTAGGTGTGAAAGCCTGTTTTTTTAATGTAAACTGGATGTGATAGTTATTTTAGCTATTATGCACCGAGTTAGGGGCAGTAAATATATAAACATCGGGAGAAAAGCAACTACAAGAAGTATTCTACTTTAGGCATCACCACGCTAGTTTTAGACGAAAAGTGGGAGTGAACGGCCTTTTAAAATAGATGTCATGAACAGTTTTTTCATACACTAGTTGAATTGAAACTACCGGTATGTCCTTTGACCTGATAGGTCAAGCTGGTTATTAACCAATCAGAATATGATTTTGAATCTGATGACCAAAACAGCATTTTTTTTAAAATTTTCAATGATATACTACTGAGCATTGAAGATGTATTTAATATTTTTTATGTTGATTGTTGTTGTCAAATCTGAGTTTACTCATCCACACTGGTCACAATGCATATTCTTGAATTATTGTCAGGGACTACAAAAAACCCAAATTGTACTCTGATTCAGGTGTCAGGAAAAGATTGAAATGCTCTAAAAGTGACGCCTAAATTAGAAAATTTACAATAATCATAGATCCACTATAGCTAAAATAACAAAAACATTCAGTTTGATCAAAGGGAATGCACTTTCCATTAACACACAATGATACCTTTTCTTTGAATATGCCCAACACTTTTTTAACAGAATATACAGTAAAATCACTGCAAAGAGACCAAGGAATACCAAGCGAGTATTCTTCCATATTGGGAGAGAGTACAACTTGCCACATCTTGAGCAATGGTGGCAGAAGTGACTTCAACATCTGCAGCAGTACAGTAATTATTAGCTGGTTTCTATATGAATGTACTTAAAAAGGTTGGAATTCTGTGGGGCAATCTCAGTTTATAGAAAATGAAAAGTTACTTTGCATATAATCTTGTCCATGCTCTCGCTGAAAGAGAAGAGGAAGAACATATTAGTTCAGTAAAACAGTGTCTATTGATGTACATTGTTGGTAAACAAATGTAAACAAATGACAAGTCAGTCTTAATATCTCTGCTGTCTTTGCGGATTGGGTAAAAACATTACATATCCCGTCATGATATAGTAAGCAATCAAAAGAAAGCTTAGAAACAACTCCTGTGTGCTAAGTATTGGAGGCATATTTAAAATGAATTCAAAATTTACGATTAGCCTAAAAAATAAGAAGCTTGGAAACTAATATTGCTAATATTGGTCTAATATTTGAGATCGCAGTATTGAAGTTTATACATAGTAATAAACTAAACTAAATATGCATGGGGATTTTAACGTAAAATGTGTGAAACAAAGTAAAAACAATCCAAAGTCTCACACATTCATCTTTGAGAAACTGAGAATGAAAGGTATTCCCCAGCTTGTAGCAAGAACAACTCAATTTTATTTCCTGAATACTGTGGAATACTTTATTTTCGCTGGAATTAATTTTCGCTGCAAAAGCTTTTTGGGCGTTTTGTGTGGAATTTATTTTCACTGATTTTTGAATCAGTTTAATGTGAAATATAGGAAAAGAAATATATTCGCTGGATTAATTTTCACGGAATCATCCCTTCAGCGAAAATAGCGAAAAATAAATTCCAAGCAAAAATAAAGTATTCTACAGTAGCTTTACACAAGACAATGTTGATGGTTTCATACTCACCTGTTTCAATTGCTTGGGCTTCGTTAACTTTCCACTGTTCCGCAACATCATTGGCTAGTGGATCATCCGGGTTAGGCGCACTCAATAGCGCTTGAATTGAAAGTAACACTGTACGTATTTGTAAAGCTGGACTCCATTTATCTACCAAGAAATAGAAAAAAGAACATCTTTATTAATCATTTGCTAACACAACAGGCTTTCAGCATGAGACGTGTTATAGTAATGTGACATCAATATTACATATCTAGCACTGAAAACAAAAGCATTGGGGAAACAACCTGTCACGTTTCTTTGAGGTCACTAACGGAGTTCGTCCACGGCCCTGTTCAACCTTTATATGTAGATGACTTAGGCTGTGAATTAAATAAGCTTGGATGTGGTTGTCAGGTTGGTGCTAAAACTGTAAATAATTTAAGCTATGCAGACGACATGTGCCTCATTGCGCCCTCTATCAAAGGTTTGCGCAAACTTATGCATACATGTGAGCTATATGCTAACGATCATGATATTATTTATAACACTAAGAAAACAAAGTGTATGTATTTTCCAAGTCGTCATAAACTGAGTAATATACCACCGGTTTATCTATGTAGTCATAAATTAGAATTTGTTGAATTGTTTAACTACCTCGGTCACAAAATTACTTGCGATCTTAAAGACAATATTGACATTGATCACCAGAGATGTTTGTTTTGTGTTCATGCTAATCTTTTGTTGCGAAAATTTATGAACTGTAGCACTGAGGTTAAGCAATTGCTTTTCAAAACTTATTGTTCTAGTTTTTATTGCTGTCAATTATGGTGTTGTTTTCGAAAGTCTACGCTTAATGCCACGAGGGTTTCCTATAACAATGCTTTCAGGAAATTTTTTGGATATCCACATGATTGTAGTGTCAGTACAATGTGTGTTGTTAATAAAGTACAAACATTCCCTTGTCTTAATAGAAAGCTAGTATCTTTATTTACTGAACGCGTTTATACATCTACAGATGGCATTGTCTCTGTAATATATAGTAGTGACATACGTTGGAACTCACAGTTGGCGTGGTACTGGAATAATTTGATTTTTTGATTTTGTAGCAAAAACCTAATGTCTGTTTTTTTTATTATAAACAGTAACTCTATTTCATTTTCTCTTTTTGTTCTGTAATTTACTTTATATGGACTCTGTCTGAAATAAATAATAATAATAATAATAATTGTGTAAAAAGTCATATTTTCACTTTATTTGCACTTTGCTCAAAAACTTGCTCAGCCAATTTGGAAATTTTTTTTTAGAGACCTCTATGATCTTGTTTACCATAAACTCATTTAGAAGCAGTGAAAAGTAGACTTTCTGCTCAATTCACTAGCTGCACCTGAATTTTCACCTGAAAAAAAACACTGAGCAAGTTTTTTGGGATCTCTCCTAACTTCATAATACATTGGCATGTACATAATTTTCCTGAATTATACAAGACCTAAAGAAGTATGCAGTGGAAACAACTTACCCTTTAATATATCTAGACAAATCCTTCCCAATTTATCAATATTTGGATGATATATTTTGGTCATAAACCTTACTTTAGGCGCTGACATTGGATATTCTTCTGGGAGAAATAGCTCTAGTTTAAACGTACCACCTTCAAAGGGAGACTACCAAAAAAAAAAAAAAAACAGAAATACACAGTAACACAAATATCCTTTTTAATTTAAAATTGACATTACAGCACATGATTTGTGTTCCATGCATTTATAATAATACTGTAAGTGCATTTAGTGTGATTTACCTCTTCTGGTCCTGCTACAACTACATGGAAATATCGTGCATTGTTTTCATCAGGGACAGCACTAATTCCAGGCACAGGTTCTTGCATCAGACGTTGCGTTTCCTTAAAAATAACAATAAGACAGTATATACACATTTAGATAATAAATAATTATAAATGACATTCCCAGTCAACAATTTAGTGTCTTATCAATTTTCACTGAGGAAAATCTCATTAAAATCTGAAAACCAACATTTATTTTTAACATTTAACAGAATTAGAAGGAAGCCAAACTTGAGATTCCCTATAGATATTATGTGTGAAATATCTCATGCCCTGTGACATGACTTCTATTGGTAAAAATGCATATCATACTAAACATCATACAGACAATTCAAATATTTAGGCCAGTACCAGTGTTCGCTCCAGAATTGATGCTAAAGGACGTGGACATCGCGCAGCACGTTTAAATTTCATGTAAATAATGCATTTTCATGTGTTGTGTACATCACTATGGGTCCCATATCGAACAGGATGCGGCTCAACGACCACCGCCCTTTAGGCATCAAGACTAAATTGCAAGAAAATGCATCTAATTTGCATAATTAATAATCATGTCCATGTAACTATGTAATTATTATTGCGGATGAAATTGAGAGCGTCCATCTAATTGAAACTCAAGATGTTTCCTATATTTTATACAGATGTCACTAATATTCATGTATCAAGTGAACTAAATGAAGTTAGAAAATAGAACAGCAAAAAAAATTCAAAGGAAAAAAAAAATACAATATGCAATTGAATTTTTAATAGACTGCTTCTTAACGTTAAATGCTTATACAAATATATTTGCAATGATTAGTAAAATATTTATGCCCATGGAGGTAACTCGTTTATCATTTTGGCTTCAGAATTTTGTGCCAATGACAGCAAATATTATTTTGTTAACTTACCTACCGGGTAAATATTATTAAGTTCACACGGTTAGTTAATAACATTTTTTGGTTTTCGATAAAGATTTCTCATTAATTTATATCATAACAGTAATTACACACTGTAACATAGCCAGTTGACAGCATTGAGATGGAAGGGCTATTCACCGCTGCTGTTGCGATCATCAGAATTTGACTTTTCAGTGTCAAACTACACGAAATAGATCTCCCTGTTCATTACAAATCAAAAGGTAAGATTCCCCCAAACATCACAGAAATATTGTGTACTCGAAGGCACATCTTAGTTACCTCAATCAGAAATATTGTGTACTCGAAGGCACATCTTAGTTACCTCAATCAGAAATATTGTGTACTCAAAGGCACATCTTAGTTACCTCAATCAGAAATATTGTGTACTCGAAAGCACATCTTAGTTACCTCAATCAGAAATATTGTGTACTCGAAGGCACATCTTAGTTACCTCAATCAGAAATATTGTGTACTCGAAGGCACATCTTAGTTACCTCAATCAGAAATATTGTGTACTCGAAGGCACATCTTAGTTACCTCAATCAGAAATATTGTGTACTCGAAGGCACATCTTAGTTACCTCAATCAGAAATATTGTGTACTCGAAGGCACATCTTAGTTACCTCAATCAGAAATATTGTGTACTCGAAGGCACATCTTAGTTACCTCAATCAGAAATATTGTGTACTCGAAGGCACATCTTAGTTACCTCAATCAGAAATATTGTGTACTCGAAGGCACATCTTAGTTACCTCAATCAGAAATATTGTGTACTCGAAGGCACATCTTAGTTACCTCAATCAGAAATATTGTGTACTCGAAGGCACATCTTAGTTACCTCAATCAGAAGTATTGTGTACTCGAAGGCACATCTTAGTTACCTCAATCAGAAATATTGTGTACTCGAAGGCACATCTTAGTTACCTCAATCAGAAATATTGTGTACTCGAAGGCACATCTTAGTTACCTCAATCAGAAATATTGTGTACTCGAAGGCACATCTTAGTTACCTCAATCAGAAATATTGTGTACTCGAAGGCACATCTTAGTTACCTCAATCAGAAATATTGTGTACTCGAAGGCACATCTTAGTTACCTCAATCAGAAATATTATGTACTCGAAGGCACATCTTAGTTACCTCAATCAGAAAATTTTGCACCAAGCCTAGTTTCTGTCGCATAATTGCATTGTGTGACCAGAGATGGTGCTCTTCGGCACCGTAAAATCTGTTATTAGAAGCCGCATCCCTAATAGAAGTCACACCCATTCTTTTTGAGCAATTGAGAACCCAAAAATCACCATTTCTCATTTGTGTAAATGCTCTAATAGAAATCGCATCCCCTCTGTTGCATTGTACCATTTTAATAAAAGCCGCAGCTTCTAATACAGATTACAGAATTCTAGGAGTCAGGGGTTCACCTTACTTATATCACGCTTTTTGTCTGGAGCAATTATAGAGACTGTACAATACTTTATTTTTGCTATTTTTGCTGAAGGGCTCACTACAGTATTTGGTTTTTGTCGCATTAATTTTTCAGACCCATGGTCACCAGGACCCTGAGAGGTTTGGTGCCTATCAATATATAGATTAATATCAAAACAACAACAGTATAAATCTGCATTGCATCTTTAACAAAGTGACAGTAGAAAGTCAATATCCACCAGTCACTGTATTAAATTATGCATATCGGTGTAAGAATTAATTGACAATGAAAGTTTTCATTCTGGCCCCCCTGGACATTCACCTGAAAGTATTTTGGAAACAGAAATACGAGATGTCATAATCAATAAGACACACGAACACGACAAAAAAACTCTAACATGATTTTTTACCATTTTATCACTCGCATTAGTATTTCTGTAAATTTGTTTTGTGTCTAGCAATATTTGTTTTCAGTAAAATTTGTATGTATTTGATTTGTTTGTTATATTTATTTCTAATTCCACCATTTCACATTTCAAAGTGAAAATACAGACCCCTATGTGATACAAGCTTTGCAAATATACAAGGACACAATCACAGCATCAAAATGAATATTAACCAGTTCTTTCACAGACTCACTCACATACTTCGCAGCATTTCTAGAAATGTGTGTCTGTGGTTTGTGATTTCTCAATTTACACGACTTTTTTTCAATTTTGGGAGATCTTCATCTTCTATCACACCACATGCAAAGCTTCATCTCATAAATCCTTTGTATTAATTGGCCATATACAATCGGCACAACAAACCTGTTTCCTTCTTGTTTACAAATATTTATAAATTTTGCAATTCAAACTAAAACGAGAGGTTTCTATTAGCCGATCGAGTAACGTAATGTTATCAAATGGTGTTGATGTGCACTGTGCTCATTGATCGGCTAGTTGCATCAAACTTCGATTGAAATTTATAAATATTTATATAGATGAAGGAAACAGGTTAGCTGTGCTTAAAGTATAATATGGCTAATATGTTTGAAGAGAAAGTCTACATATACTTAAATCATTGATGCAAAAAATGAAAAAGTAAAGATACGTGAATTTTATATATTAAATATGGGGCATATGCAATTTGGGGATTCGGAAAAAAAATCCCAAAAAATCAAGAAAGCAAGCATGCATCAGAGACTTGCGTTGGGACCGTAGTACGTAGGCTTCTAATATAGAAAACAAGAGATCCCGGCACCAAAACCAACCCGGCACCACAATGTACGAGAGAACCCGGCACCAATTTGAACGGACACGCATTTGTGTTGGATTTATGTCGATTTAACAAACATTTTTATTTTATTTGCAGATATACACATACTTTTAACCGGCTACTCGTACCTGTTTTTTTGGTTGTCGATTTTACGAAAATGTAGATTGTCGATTTCGTGAACGTTTGTCGGTTGCACTACCATGGAGGAACCTCTGTGCACGTATACCGATACTTAGTAAATGTATTTATTATAGTTCTTGATTCAAATACGAAACAACAAGTATATGAATCACGAGATGTTTAAACCATATTTCGTGGATGATTTTGAACGTACTTTGCATTGAGGGACTTATACAGTAAGATTAGGTTCATTCACTGAAGTGCCGGGATCGTTTTGGTGCCGGGATCGTTTTGGTGTCGGGTTGGTTTTGGTGCCGGGTTCTCTCGTATTCCTAATATATGACATCACCGGCATGAACAAATGACGAGTCATGCACAATACTAGGCAGCGTTGTACAAGATCCACGGGTAGCAACAAAATTACCCGTAAGTAAGATGAACTTATATCGTACAAATTTCCAAAAATTTTACTTAAGTCGATGTACACATGCGTATACAACAAAACGCAGTACAAGACGGTATCCGGATTTGAAGACCGGCGACTGCTTTTTAGACGAACATGGAAGTTCACCCAACCTCTCGTTTACTTTTGATGAAGTGCCACCCACTAGGGACAATAATCGGCAAAGAACACATGCAAATGTTATATTCGCTACTCACTTTTACGATCCTACGTGGCAAACCCGCCATAGTATGTCACTTTCTTAGCGAATTTGATGTGCAAAGTTGACGTCGAAAGCCAAGAATCTTTAGAAAATGGCCGACAACGATGTACGCATGCGCACGCCAATATTACTAGAGAATTGTGGGTAACCGGAAAGTTTCGAGAAGGCAGTGGCTAATAAACTTATTATTTTAAACATGATGAATACTAATGCGTATTGCATAATCGTATTCTTTTTTAGATATGGACTCAAGAGAAAGGTTCAATAATGATGTACTTCATACAGTGAATGTATTTCATTAACAGTTATATATTTTAAGTTACGAAACATGGAATTTGTTAAGGACTGTTTAAATACTAATTAACTCAACATCTTAAAATACATTAATTGCTGTTTTAGGAAAGAATGGTCCCACATTTCTCAATTTATCAGATTTATGTCAATTTGGCATGTTAGTATTGCGAAGACATGTGATAGTCCGTCAATATTAATCATTTGCTTGATTCCGGGGAAAAGCGCCCCCTATCGGTGTGTTGAATTATTTCCCAGAATGTACGCCGCAAAAGGAAGAAGTTATTAATACATTTTTCAATGTGTAATTTTATCATAACAACAACTTGGTACATTTCTCTATATGAATATCTATATATGAGATTTTTTTCAATTTTATCACAAAATAATAAGCCTTGCTTCAAAAAATAAAATAGTGAAAGCGGCTAAATTTTAATTAAATTAGTCAGTTACTAGTTTCACATTGAGAAATTGACAAAACAGAAAATTTTAATGAGAAAAAAACATCATGTGTCACCACTGTAGGTAAATAATCACTGTCATCAAGTTTGTCGAATTTGAGTAGTTGTACCATGTTTTGACAAAAAACAGCCCATGAATCTCTGAGAAAAAAAGGATCAGGCAGACGGACGGACAGACGAACTGAAACAAATTCATTACCCCACGGACTGTCAGGGGATAATACGGTAATTTTGGTTCAAGTCATTAGCGTGAATATTTTTTGACTCCCGTGTGCAAAGAACACAATGGTAGTTTGGGTGTCTGTGTGTGCGTTTTTGCTGGCAACCGTGACGTTATGACGACTTTCATTTAACTATACACCAACTGACGACAGACCTACCAAGTCACGACACTCACTATTTTCATAATTAACATTAATATTTAATCGAATTTAAATCAAGTTTGCGTAGCTTAGGGTTAGTACAAGTTTATAGTTATACCTTCCCCCGTTACTAAACCTAAGCTTCGCAAAAAATGTCTATGTTAAGAAGTCACAGGATTTTCAACCTCTATTTAACTAAACATGAATTAAAACGCAATTCTATGTTGAATTTTATTGTAATTATATGCCCTATATGGAGTCGCGTTTTAATCCAAACATAACGCAACTATATTAAAAGTTAATTCAACTGTATTAAAAGTTAATCCTATGTCACAAAGGTGGTAAGACGTGTATGTGTGTGTTCGTCTGTTCCACTGATACTTCAAGAGCCATACGTTGGTTTTTGATAAAACTTGATGCATAGATGCTCTGGGACAATGCGCAGACTTGATTAGGTTTTGAGTTAAATCCATAGATAATAATTACCTAATTTGCATGATAATTTGCTAATTTTTATTTAAAGAACCACTGGATTTTTATGAAACTTGGTACATAGATGTTCTGGAACAGTGCACAGACCTGATTAGTTTTGGGTAACAGATCTTGCATATTAATTATTTGTATAACGATTAATCAATTTTCGGCTTTTCCACTGATGTCTCAAGTACTAATCATTACATTTCAATTAAACTTGGTACATTTATGGTCTGTGACATTGAGCAGATATTGTTAGTTTTACATTAAAATATTTGCATATTAATTACCTTATTTGCATAATATTTTGTTAGGTTTTCATCTTTTCCATCAATATCTCAAGTACTTATCTTATTACAATGAATCTTGGTACATAAATACTCTTTATACAACGCAACAATGTAATTAATTTTGGGTTTATTTACATCGAATAATAATTACCAACTTTGCATAATAATTAACTTTGTGACATTCCATCAATTTTTTAAAAGAATTAACCATCACATTATAATGAAACTTGGTAATATGTGCCGTGGAACAATACACAGACCTCATTAGTTTTTAGTTGAAATCTATGCATAATAATTGCTAAATTTGCATAATAATTACGCATTGTTTTCAATTTGCACAATTTGTGTAATCATCACATTATATTGAAATTCGGTTCATGGATGCTTTGGGGTAATCCACAGATGTGACTAGTTTAATAATAAAAAACATGCATATTGATTATTTATGCAATTATCTATTGATGTGAAAATCAAATGTATTTTCTGTATTAAGTATAGTAAACTCCAATAATGGGGATCACATTGTTTTCATGTTATTCATAGCAAACAAATATTAGTTGCAAGCTTCTTGTTTGCAAGGCTAATTAATTTGTAATATGTCTCCAGTACTATCGGTACACAAGTCATGTCAACATCCACCACCTTAATAAATGAAGCCCCTATATGCATTGTGCTAACCCCCATAGTGCACTGTGGTAACTCCCATGGTGTATTGTGGTAACTCCCATGGTGTATTGTGGTGACTTCTGTGGTGTATTGTGGTAACTCCCACAGTGCATCGTGGTGCTCCCATGGTGCAATGTGGTGACTCCTGTGGTGTATTGTGGTGACTCCTGTGGTGTATTGTGGTGACTCCTGTGGTGTATTGTGATAACTCCCACAGTGCATCGTGGTGCTCCCATGGTGCAATGTGGTGACTCCTGTGGTGTATTGTGGTAACTCCCACAGTGCATCGTGGTGCTCCCATAGTGCACTGTGGTGACTCCTGTGGTGTATTGTGGTAACTCCCACAGTGCATCGTGGTGCTCCCATGGTGCATTGTGGTGACTCCTGTGGTGTATTGTGGTAACTTCTATAGTGCATCGTGGTACTCTTGTGGTGCATTGTGGTGACTCCTGTGGTGTATTGTGGCAACTTCTATAGTGCATCGTAGTACTCTCATGGTGCATTGTGGTGACTTCTGTGGTGTATTGTGGTAACTTCTATAGTGCATCGTGGTACTCTTGTGGTGCATTGTGGTGACTCCTGTGGTGTATTGTGGTAACTTCTATAGTGCATCGTGGTACTCTCGTGGTGCATTGTGGTGACTCCTGTCGTGTATTGTGGTAACTTTTATAGTGCATCATGGTACTCTCATGGTGCATTGTGGTGACTTCTGTGGTGTATTGTGGCAACTTCTATAGTGCATCGTAGTACTCTCATGGTGCATTGTGGTGACTCCTGTGGTGTATTGTGGTAACTCCCACAGTGCATCGTGGTGCTCCCATGGTGCATTGTGGTGACTTCTGTGGTGTATTGTGGTAACTCCCACAGTGCATCGTGGTAGTCTCGTGGTGCATTGTGGTGACTCCTGTGGTGTATTGTGGCAACTTCTATAGTGCATCGTGGTATTCTCATGGTGCATTGTGGTGACTCCTGTGGTGTATTGTGATAACTCCCACAGTGCATCGTGGTGCTCCCATGGTGCATTGTGATGACTTCTGTGGTGTATTGTGGTAACTTTTATAGTGCATCGTGGTGCTCCCATGGTGCGTTGTGGTGACTCCTGTGGTGTATTGTGGTAACTTCTATAGTGCATCGTGGTGCTCCCATGGTGCGTTGTGGTGACTCCTGTGGTGTGTTGTGGTGACTCCTGTGGTGTATTGTGGTGACTCCTGTGGTGTATTGTGGTAACTCCCATAGTGCATCGTGGTGCTTCCATAGTGCACTGTGGTGACTCCTGTGGTGTATTGTGGTAACTCCCATAGTGCATCGTGGTGCTCCCATGGTGCATTGTGGTGACTTCTGTGGTGTATTGTGGTAACTCCCATAGTGCATCGTGGTACTCTCATGGTGCATTGTGGTGACTTCTGTGGTGTATTTTGGTAACTTCTATAGTGCATCGTGGTACTCTCGTGGTGAATTGTGGTGACTCCTGTCGTGTATTGTGGTAACTTTTATAGTGCATCATGGTACTCTCGTGGTGCATTGTAGTGACTTCTGTGGTGTATTGTGGCAACTTCTATAGTGCATCGTGGTACTCTCATGGTGCATTGTGGTGACTCCTGTGGTGTATTGTGATAACTCCCATAGTGCATCGTGGTACTCCCATGGTGCATTGTGGTGACTTCTGTGGTGTATTGTGGTAACTCCCATAGTGCATCGTGGTACTCCCATGGTGCATTGTGGTGACTCCTGTGGTGTATTGTGGTAACTCCCTCAGTGCATCGTGGTGCTCCCATGGTGCATTGTGGTGAATCCTGTGGTGTATTGTGGTAACTCCAATAGTGCATCGTGGTACTCTCATGGTGCATTGTGGTGACTTCTGTGGTGTATTGTGGTGACTTCCATAGTGCATCGTGGTGCTCCCATGGTGCATTGTGGTGACTCCTGTGGTGTATTGTGGTAACTCCCTCAGTGCATCGTGGTGCTCCCATGGTGCACTGTGGTGACTCCTGTGGTGTATTGTGGTAACTCCCACAGTGCATCGTGGTACTCTCATGGTGCATTGTGGTAACTCTTGTGGTGTATTGTGGTAACTCCCACAGTGCATCGTGGTGCTTCCATGGTGCATTGTGGTGACTTCTGTGGTGTATTGTGGTAACTTCTATAGTGCGTCGTGGTGCTCCCATGGTGCATTGTGGTGACTCCTGTGGTGTATTGTGGTAACTCCCACAGTGCATTGTGGTGCTCCCTGGTGCTTTGTGGTGACTCCTGTGGTGTATTGTGGTAACTCCCATAGTGCATCGTGGTGCTCCCATGGTGCTTTGTGGTGACTCCTGTGGTGTATTGTGGTAACTCCCATAGTGCATTGTGGTACTCTCATGGTGCATTGTGGTGACTTCTGTGGTGTATTGTGGTAACTCCCATAGTGCATCGTGGTACTCTCATGGTGCATTGTGGTGACTCCTGTGGTGTATTGTGGTGACTCCTGTGGTGTATTGTGGTGACCTTACGAAAAAGTTCTATAAAACTTCTATAGACTTGTATAGACTTCTGTAGAAATCTTATAGAATCTGAATAGACTTGACTTTTCTGTAGAATTTGTATAGATTTTCTTTATAGCATTTCTATAGACATTTTAAAGATTCTTTATAGGTCTTTTATAAACTGATTGTATGTACATTAATTCTAATGAGGGGAGATTTCTTATATAATTTTTCATGTTTAAGTCAATATAGTGTATTATTAAAGTCTTATTTCTGATTAGTAGAATCTGTATAAAATTTCTAAAGAATTTCTGAAGAGCAGATCAACTCTGTTTACACAATGAGATTTCATTATTAAATTGTATTCATCTCATTCTCGCTTGTAAACTCAAATCAGGAATGGAAAAATGGTTATAAGAGATGTTTTTCATTCCTACAATTTATAAAAAAAATATCTATCAAAAATCTATATGATTCTTTTAAAACTTCTATAAAACCTAATAATGTATGTTATAAGCCCTAAAATAAAAGCAGAGCCAGCAATTATTGTAATTTCCACTAATGTGTAGTGTTAAACTGAGATGGTCAGGACATGACATACTTGTAATTTGTTTTATTATTAACTTTCATTCATATTGCTTTCTAGGTAAATATTTTATAAAAAAAACTATACGATTCTTATAAAACTTCTATAAGACCTAATATTGTTTGTCAAAAGCCCTAAAATAAATGCAAAGCCTGCAATTATTGTAATTTCCACTAATGTGTAGTGTTAAACTGAGATGGTCAGGACATGACATACTTGTAATTTGTTTTATTATTAACTTTCATTCATATTGCTTTCTAGGTAAATATTTTATAAAAAAAACTATATGATTCTTATAAAACTTCTATAAGACCTAATATTGTTTGTCAAAAGCCCTAAAATAAAAGCAGAGCCAGCAATTATTGTAATTTCCACTAATGAGTAGTGCTAAACTGAGATGGTCAGGACATGACATACTTGTAATTTGTTTTATTATTAACTTTCATTCATATTGCTTTCTAGGTAAATATTTTATAAAAAAAAACTATATGATTCTTATAAAACTTCTATGAAACCTAATATTGTTTGTCAAAAGCCCAAAATTAATAGAATGAGCCAGCAATTATTGTAATTTCCACTAATGAGTAGTGCTAAACTGAGGTGGTCAGGACATGACATACATGTAATTGTTTTACTATTAATTTTCATTCATATCGTTTTCTAGGTAAATATTTTATTAAAAAAAACTATATGATTCTTATAAAACTTCTATAAAACCTTATATTGTTTGTCAAAAGCCCAAAAATAAATGCAAAGACAGCAATTATTGTAATTTCCACTAATGAGTAGTGCTAAACTGAGGTGGTCAGGACATGACATACATGTAATTGTTTTACTATTAATTTTCATTCATATTGTTTTCTAGGTAAATATTTTATGAAAAAACTATACAATTCTTATAAAACTTCTATAAAACCTAATATTGTTTGTCAAAAGCCCAAAAATAAATGCAAAGCCAGCAATTATTGTAATTTCCACTAATGAGTAGTGCTAAACTGAGGTGGTCAGGACATGACATACATGTAATTGTTTTACTATTAATTTTCATTTATATTGTTTTCTAGGTAAATATTTTATAAAAAAACTATACGATTCTTATAAAACTTCTATAAAACCTAATATTGTTTGTCAAAAGCCCAAAAATAAATGCAAAGCCAGCAATTATTGTAATTTCCACTAATGTGTAGTGTTAAACTGAGGTGGTCAGGACATGACATACATGTAATTTGTTTTATTATTAACTTTCATTCATATTGGTTTCTAGGTAAATATTTTATAAAAAAACTATACGATTCTTATAAAACTTCTATGAAACCTAAAACTGTATGTCATAAGCCCTAAAATATTAGCAGAGCCAGCATTTATTGTAATTTCCACTAATATGAAGTGCTCAACTGAGGTTGTCAGATCATGCGTTTTAAAATTTGTTTTCATTCCTACAATCTGTCAATCTACCCACCACCCCCCACTACTGAAGCGCCCTCAATTTTCATTCCTGACCATACTGGGGTTCCCATAATGCAATGCACTTTTCAAAATGGCCGACTGTTGCTTAGTTGCTGTTGATTGTTCTCAGTTCAAATGTTTGAAGCATGTGTGCACCTTGCATTTATGCTGAGGGCAGGCACTCAGTGAAATGGCAGAGTACACATGGATACAAAATCAATGCACATTTATTTGGTGTCTGGAAGGAGTTGCGATCATAATCCAGACAGTTTTCTGGGATCTCCCCAGCTAGACAAGTTTGACAAAGATTCAAGACAAAGGAGATAATGATGTCTGAGCATTATGGAGCCTGTAGATCGGTAAGTGGTTCAAATGTAATTGTTTTCCTGCCATGTAAATTCAAGTTTCATTTGAGAACAATATAAATGAAGATGACACACCATATTATAATTTTTTTCTTTCTTTCATTTTGTTCCTTTGTTTACTAGTTTTAAATATGGCGCCATGCATAAATTATGCAAATGAGGATTGTAAAGTAAACATTACAATGACTGAGCATGTATCTGAGTCTGGTCCTTGACAACTCTGTATTCTTAATTTGATTTTCAAAAATGATGATTTATGAATAGAGTGTCACATTGTGTAATTTGAAACTTCTGAAGTTTATTTCTAATGAATATGAGCTTATACATGGATAACATTTTCTTTAGATCTAGAATTAATTGTTTTTGCATCTCGGATGTAAGTTAAAAATGTGTGTACAACTTCTTTAGATTTTGTGTAAGTAAAACCAAAATTAAAAAGAAATTCAACTTTCATGAAAAAACAATAAAAATTTAATTTAAAAAATAAATGCATACGCACAATCATTATTGAATTAATGCTAAAGAATTTGACTGATACAACACCCATACAAAAATTTGCTTCATGGTTATTGAAGCCCATTCAAGGATACAAAATCATGACGAAAATGAATAGGTAAACTCTGTTTAACAATTAGCTGATATCGTGCTGAAAAGTGTTAAATACTGTAGAATACTTTATTTTCGCTGAAGGGATGATTCCGTGAAAATAAAATCTAGCGAATATACTTTTTTCCTATATTTCACATTAAACTCATCAAAAATCAGTGAAAATAAATTCCAAGCAAAACACCCAAAAAGCCTTTTCAGTGAAAATTATTTCCAGCAAAAATAAAGTATTCCGCAGTACTTTTTCAATTTATCTTCAATTTATCAAAAATTCCTGGATATGTTTAACCCTCACCATTCGGAATGGTTAACAACCAGTTTGACTTATCAGGTCAAATAATGCGTACAATTTCAGGTCAGCTGATGCATAAAATAAACATGGTGGGTTTTATTTTACATTGAGTTTGTGTGTGCAGCGATCATGAACATTTGCTGCTAGAATGAAAATAAATTTTACTTGTACCGGTACATGTACTTCATGACAAACCAACAAACTGATATTTTATATGCTTTTATGATTACGACTGAGTAATAATCAACAATTGCAACAAAACAATTAAGTTTCACCTGTGAAATGCATTTACTAACCCAAATTAAAACCAGTGCATATTATTACATTAAATTAATTAATTAAGTTTCACCTGTGAAATGGCATGATCATTTGCTCCTAATGTACATGTAGTACATTCTTATTTAAGTTGTTTTTACTTATATTTACTAACCCAAATTTAAAACCAGTGCATATTATTACATTAAAATCAGAGTATTTTTTTGTATTTCTTTGAAATGGGTACATGCCATTTTAATGAATTTGAATTTAGGTAAATTAGCGAATTCTTGAAATTGTGGTTTATTTAAATTAGCTAAAATAACATGCTTTAAAGTATTTTAGAACCAGTTGAAGGTCTTAATTTTATTCTCATTAGACGTCTAAAATATAATACCGACTGCAATATTCTTGATATCTGCAACCCCTGTCATGACAATTGTATTCCAAATAATTTGGTACTGGTACTAGTATATAGGATTTAAGGTTGTGTTCACCTTGAACCTAATCAAGTTTGCTATTTTGAAAACAAAACTAAATATTCCATAGCACAAGAATGATAAAACACTACTGCATCATAATGACATCAGTTGTATTTAGCATCATACTGTATATGCAAGTAGAATGCTGCTATAACAATGTGTACATTTATTAATTTAGTTATTTTGTTTTGTTTCATTACAGACTGTAGTATCAACAGTTCTTCAAGTCCAAAGAGTATGATGCAGTTGTAAACATAAGAAAGAAAAGCTTTTTATTCTATTATCGCAATTTCTAGCAAAAAACTATTATATTTATGCAGTTCCTACCATTTACACCTACTTAACTACATTGATATAAGTGTAATTTATTGACAATATTTATTTATTGCAATTTTGTTTGAGTCTGTATGAAACTTCAGAGGAATTATTTAATATATGACATAAAACATATATTGTGCTTGTTATGTTTTTCAAGATTGGATGTGAATTATGCATGTAAATGCTACAGCATTTAACTTTGATAGACATTGTATATAATTTCTATAGAGATTTATAGAATGTCTATAGGAGTTTTGTAGAATGTTTATAGGAGTTTTATAGGATGTCTATAGAAGTTTTATAGAATGTCTATAGGAGTTTTATAGAATGTCTATAGAAGTTTTATAGAATGTTTATAGGAGTTTTATAGAATGTTTATAGGATGTCTATAGGAGTTTTATAGGATGTCTATAGAAGTTTTATAGAATGTGTATAGGAGTTTTATAGAATGTGTATAGGAGTTTTATAGAATGTTTATAGGATGTCTATAGGAGTTTTATAGGATGTCTATAGGAGTTTTATAGAAGTTTTATAGGATGTCTATAGGAGTTTTATAGGATGTCTATACAAGTTTTATAAAATGTGTATAGGAGTTTTATAGAATGCCTATATAAGTTTTATAGAATGCCTATAGAAGTTTTATAGGATGTCTATAGAAGTTTTTATAGAATGTCTATAGAAGTTTTTATAGAATGTCTATAGAAGTTTTATAGAATGTTTATAGGATGTCTATAGGAGTTTTATAGGATGTCTATAGGAGTTTTATAGGGTAGGGTGTCTATAGGAGTTTTATAGAAGTTTTATAGAATGTCTATAGGAGTTTTATAGAATTTTCTAAAAAAATTTTATAGAACAACAGGCGAAAATGCTATAAAACTTTTATAAACTTTCTATAGAAATTCTTCGAAAAACTTCTATAAAAATCAATAGAAAAATGTTGATAGAAATCTATAGAAAGTCTATCAAAAGTTTTATAGACTTTCTATAGAACATTTTCGTAAGGGCTAGCTCCTGTGGTGTATTGTGGTAACTCCCATAGTGCATCGTGGTACTCTCATGGTGCATTGTGGTGACTTCTGTGGTGCATTGTGGTAACTTCTATAGTGCATCGGGGTGCTCCCATGGTGCATTGTGGTGAATCCTGTGGTGTATTGTGGTAACTCCAATAGTGCATCGTGGTGCTCCCATGGTGCATTGTGGTGACTCCTGTGGTGTATTGTGGTGAATCCTGTGGTAACTCCCACAGTGCATCGTGGTGCTCCCATGGTGCATTGTGGTGACTCCTGTGGTGTATTGTGGTGAATCCTGTGGTAACTCCCACAGTGCATCGTGGTGCTCCCATGGTTCACTGTGGTAACTCCTGTAGTGCATCGTGGTAACTCCCATGGTGCATTGGGTTAACTATTATGTTTGTTCTCCTGCTCGATACTGCAGCTACTACACAATGCATACTCAAGAAAGACACTTGGGACTCTGATGTGCTCTAGGATCAACAAGACACATCATGCACATTAATATCCATGCAGTCTGCCAAATGGGGAAGAATCGATACAAAATATTCTGCAAATATTTTGAACAAACCAAAACCTGCATCACCACCAGTATTCAATGCTGAAATCTGATTTAACGAACTCCAAGCAGCTGTTTCATTTGAAAATTGCACCAAATGCATTATGCCCTTTTGAAGTGCTGTTCAAAGGTGGTTTGAAGCTCATGGTGTCACTTTTATATGGACTTAGGTCAATTAATGATGGTGTTTTATGTGTTGACTATACACAGCTATGCCATCATACTGCGAGAACTTGTACAGCTATGTGCAAAAACCAATAAGAGGATTTGTCATTAGATTACTTTCTCATGTGAACTTCAGTGTGCCAAGATTGTTTGACGGTGAAATGAATGCCCCAGTTTAATCAGTTGTCTGATCCAAGGCACCGGCTTCCTGCACAAATAAATCGAAAGCTGTGTCAATCATGGGTAAAGAAAGTTGGTTGTAAGTCTGGTAAGTCAAATTCTGTTAATGAAAGAGCAATCTTACAAATGCAAGTATGCCAAATCATGTAATAATGGATATTGTGTTCTCATTTCTGTCCAACTGATCAAGCAAATGTTCCATTTTTAGAGAAGGTTTGGCACCCTGATAGAGCAGGACATCTTCGAGCTTATTTACAGAAATGGTCTGGCAACTGTCCAATATGGAGGGGGGGGGCAACAGGGGTAGCTGGTACAGGTTCACAGGAAATATTACAAGAAAAAAAGACGTTTTTACAGTTTACAGTGAAAATTGAATTTTTCAGTGAATTGTGTTATCTAGTCGTTTTATAGTTTCGAAAAAGTAATTTCTCTGGATTATTCATTACGACTTTTTTTATTTGGATGTAAATTTTTGTTCGCACCGAGAAAAATGACACATTTTCACAGTGTACGAAAAAAATATTTGATTGATTCACGTTGAACATCTAGCCTGTGATTACAGAATTACGGAATTTACTTTTGCAATTTAAGTTGTACGAACCAAAAAATATTGCAATTACGTTGAACGAAAATAACCCTTGCTCCCCTCAATATGGAACAGCGTATGTGTCGCCTCACAGAGCCACAAGTCTTGATTCTGTAACAGTCGATTATGCCATCACTCCATCAGCATTATACTGGACTGGGGTGCCACCAAGCACCCAAAACGCTCCTTTGACATAATGTTCTGCTCTTAGGTATCCACTACAGGAACAAAGCCATTTAAAAGCTTATTACTACTGACACACAAATTGAGATGAAGCCTTAATCTTTTACACCAGAAAACTGAATACATGTTGACCTATACACATGAATCAGTGAGGGTTGATCACAGACAAATTCCCTCTATCTGCCATCCGTGAGAATGAAAGTATATTACAGACCATTAACTTGGAATCTGCATGGTATAGGCACTGGTAATTCTGTCAGAGGCTGCAGCCTTCAGAGACAAGTGCACAATCTTCTTGTACATAACCAACCATGGTTCTATGCTCATCTGTTACTCGTACCGAAAATATCAGACAAACGAGTGATAGACATTATGTTTAGCTAGAATCGTTCAAGATAGTTACGCTTCATTTCTTATGACATTCTAATAAATGACAAGTGTGCACAAAGGGGGGGATCTGTTATAATTATTCGGACGAAGCTTTGCATGCAAGTACATTTCAACAGGACAGACTTTTCTCTGTGACAATGAGACAGTTGTCAAAAGGATCCTCATGTTGCCCACATATCATGAGCTTGGTCAATAATGTTCTTTGCTGTATCACAGGGCAACTTTCACATCATGCTTGCACACGCCAAGGGTGAACCACAATCCATCCAACTAAACACTCAGGTAGATATATGTCATGCCACTAACGCACACAAATTTGCCGTGATACAACTATTTGAGCTAATTCACTGGCGCATCATTGACAAGACAAAAAATTGTATGGCCACCACTAATCGACCATTTTGTGTTAAATTTATGAAGTGATGTGGCAAGTTAGAAGAAAATCCAACAACACATGCTGAACTATAAAGGTCAACAGTCAGTCATCATTGGTTGGATGACAAAATTATTGTATATGCATATGTATGCCATGATGTAATGTCTAGGTATAAAGTTTGAAGTGAATTGCTCGAAGTATGTACGTTGAAAATGTTCTAAGGTGGAATTTACAATTTTCTGTCAGTGACATTTTTAGAAACACCAAGTTTTAGCTAAACAGAAACAAAAAGAAACTATTATCTGTTTTTTACGTGATGTTGTTAAATGATTCTATGGAGTCTGCAGCAGTATATATCAACATGCTGTAAATTCATACATCAGTGGCCTAGATGCCCCACCCACCAGGTCATGTTATGACAATTTCCCGATCTTGAATTTATATTCAGAGATCAAACATATAGTACCCCAGACCATTCGTCCCGGTGTTATCGCTATCGCCACACGAGACTCCAGCTTGTCTCCTATACAATTTTCCTTCCGCCCACTTAATTTTAATATTCATATGACCTTTGCACTGACATCGATAGCCAATCGCATTCGACCGCGGACGTCACTCTAAATAAACAACTGAATAAATTAATATACCATATTTGGAAGATAGCGGGTAAATTCAACGTTGTTGGTGTGTTCCTTCGGGTTCCGAAGTCGCACGAAACGAGTTCATGTGCCGTTATCTTTCGCAAGTAAAACAGGTCGATATGTATTAAACATGGCATTTGTTTTCTTGTTTTAACCCCCTTATTACGCAAGCTTCCGTCGAAGTGGTGTTTTTTTCGACGATTTGTGGCATGTTGCAAAACGAACGAAACATTGCGGCATTCTTAGCGGTGGATAAGGGATCGACTATGTCGTCACATTTATGTCTCGTTTGAAAGAGAATAAACAACCGCTCAGAAAAATATGTTGCTAATATTTAAGTGCGGTGCCTTGAAATCGCCTGCCCGACGTCCAAATTTCAAAAGGATGTTCGATTTGCAATGACGACCGTTCATATGTACTAGGCGACGTTACTAATTACTACTAGGGTCGGTGTTTGCATTAAGAATTATAGAACAAAAGATCAGCAAAGCGGTGCTTTTGTCGGCGATTTTGTCAAAGGGAATATTGATAAAATGTTGCAAAACAGAATCGCGAGTTGGGTGAAAAATTGCGCCGGCGGCATTCTCAGCGATGGCGACACCCGAGAAACACCGTGTCACGGTGCATTCGTGCATCAGTACACCGAAGAAATACATACATATTGTTGCGGACGACTATTGTAGACTGTGTTCGTGTAATCTTCGAGTTTGTGGACAGTTAAAGTCGTGTGTGAATTTATTCAAGCCAGGAAAAGCAGGAGGGATAACTTATGGAAATCGTCTTTCCAATTTGATCCAGTGCGACGTTGTGAAAGGAGCGACTCTGTCGTCTCATCTATGTCTAGTTTGTAAGAGAAAGATTGATAGCGCAGAAAAATCCGCCAATAATGTAAAACAGTGGCGTGAAATTGTCAGTCATTCTAATATCTCCCAACCTGTGAACGAAAGGGTTAAGCGTGCTGCCTTGAAATCGCCTGCCAAAACTAAAATGGCGCGTGTCACGTGATTTTGTTTACTAAAGATAGCGTGGGCGTTTGATTGACACTCAACTCATTAGTATTCCACCAATCACAGCTACATCTACTTACTGGATGTGCGCAGTCAAATTGTATAGGAGACAAGCTGGAGTCTCGTGTGGCGATAGCGATAACACCGGGACGAATGGTCTGGGGTAAACATATAGATGTATTTTGGATATTTGATGGTCTCAATTTGCACAAATCTTGGGAAATATGCAAGAGGTGTTCAAATTTCAATGATATTCAGCAAGCTTAAGCATTCGCAGTTGTTTTTAACTTGTGTTCCAACGCACATGGATTCACATTGTTCTTGAATCATGATTTCACACACATTTGCAGTCATGTACTTGTTATTTGTGAAGTGCGCCCTCACAGGAACATTACAACTGACCTGAGATCTTCATGCTTTTGATAGATCGAAAAAAAACCTAATAACAAACAAGCTGCTCTCTGATTGGTCCGATTGTGAAGGGTTGGGTAGCCAATCAGGCACAATCTTGTAAGTAGCTTGGCATTGACCCCATGATCATCCAATTAATTTTGTTATCACATTCTTTCCAAATTCCTTTCAAAAACAAGACTTGTAAACAAGTTCAATAAAACACCAAAAACTGATTTTAATAGAGGTAGAATTTTATTTACATATTGAAGAAAATCATCTGTCAAATTTATAAACAGATAATATTATAACATCTGCAAAATTTAACAGCAAGGAAAATAACTCTCACGAATAAATTTTATTTATTTCAGATATTTTAGTCCAATAGAAATTTTCCTATCTCAACCACATTGTGAAAAAGCAAAACTGACAAAAAAATACATGGCAGAAGACTTTAATTTTAATTGTCAGATAAAATTCAATAAAAACATAAATTTCAACATCAGTTTTGGATAATTTCAATTTCATATAACTATGAGCAAAATACCAGACTAATGATACAGTATAATAAATTATTGACTATGCAAATGCAGTCAGCAAAATGCAAATGATTTAACAATATGCAAATGCAGTCAGCAAAATGCAAATGAGTCAACAATATGCAAATGCAGTCAGCAAAATGCAAATGATTTAACAATATGCAAATGCAGTCAGCAAAATGCAAATGATTTAACAATATGCAAATGCAGTCAGCAAAATGCAAATGATTTAACAATATGCAAATGCAGTCAGCAAAATGCAAATAATTTAACATGCAAATGCAGTCAGCAAAACGCAAATGATTTAACAATATGCAAATGAGTCAACAATATGCAAATGCAGTCAGCAAAATGCAAATAATTTAAAAATATGCAAATGCAGTCAGCAACATGCAATGAGTTAACAATATGCAAATGAGTCAACAATATGCAAATGAGTCAACAATATGCAAATGAGAGAGAAATATGCAAACTAGTCAACAATTCGCAAATAAGTTTTCTTTATCAGGAATTATATGTTATTTTTAATGGAAAAAGGAACAGTTGTACTTTTGACTTACAAGCTTATTATTTTCATTTCCAAATTGTGCATCAAGAAAATACTAATAAATAAACATAGCTATTTTATATTCTAATTCATGTTTTTCATGACAAAAATCATCAAGTGAGCAAACTTTGTTTTCTTGAACATTTGGATTTAAAACATAAAAAATTACAAGTGCGTACCCCCCATCCCCTTCTCCCCTCTAAATGTCCGTTCCTTCTAGTTACCATGAATACATACAAGAACTAGTGAAAACTGTTGCTAAGAGCAAACAGAATATCATCATCATCATCATCATCATCATCTTCTGAACTGACTGCTGTAATGAAAACAATAAATTTGTGTTTAAAAGCAGGTGAGACGAATTGTCCTGTAAAAAAATAAAACAAGTCATGACATGACAGAGTTTGTGTTAGCTAAATAGAAAAGAAACCTGAAATGAGTTGGCCATTTTGAATCAGAACATGAAACAAATTAGGGTTTCACTTGTGCAGAAAGTTACCAAAATTTAAACTCACTGTCGTCTAAATCAGATAGATCAATATCATCTTCATCATCATCAACTGCTGATCCCTCATCTTCATCATTTTCACGATTATCACCATTATCATTATCTTCCTCATTTGCATCATTATCATCTGGATTGTAATCAGACCAAGCAAGACTATCATCATCATCATCATCGTCGTCGTCATCATCATCATCTGGTGTATCTTCCTACAAATGAATAATGCCATGGCATAAGATACAAAAACTAAACCCAAACCAAACCAAGATGGTGGATGTATGCAAGGTATGCAAATCAACTTTTTAACTGATATTATCATCAGTTAAACCCAAATAAATGCATTTAATGGACCATGTGACTAGAGATGCATTCTGGGACATTTACTAAACCATCTGACCAGAGATGCATTCTGGGATATTTACTGGTACATGTGACCAGAGATGCATTCTGGGACATTTAATGGACCATGTGACCAGAGATGCATTCTGGGACATTTACTGGACAATGTGACCAGAAAAGAATTCTGGGACATTTACTGGACAATGTGACCAGAAAAGAATTCTAGGACATTTACTGCACCATGTGACCAGAGATGCATTCTGGGACATTTAATGGTCCATCTGACCAGAGATGCATTCTGGGACATTTACTGGTCCATGTGATCAGAGATGCATTCTGGGACATTTACTGAACCATGTGATCAGAGATGCATTCTGGGACAATTACTGAACCATGTGACCAGAGATGCATTCTGGGACATTTACTGGTCCATGTGACCAGAGACGCATTCTGGGACATTTACTGAACCATGTGACCAGATTTGCATTCTAGGACATTTACTGAACCATGTGACCAGAGATGCATTCTGGGACATTTACTGGTCCATGTGACCAGAGATGCATTCTAGGACATTTACTGAACCATGTGACCAGAGATGCATTCTGGGACATTTAATGGTCCATGTGACTATGGATGCATTCTAGGACATTTACTGAACCATGTGACCAGATTTGCATTCTAGGACATTTACTAAACCATGTGACCAGATTTGCATTCTGGGGCATTTAATGGTCCATGTGACCAGATTTGCATTCTAGGACATTTACTGAACCATGTGACCAGAGATGTATTCTGAGACATTTAATGGTCCATGTGACTATGGATGCATTCTAGGACATTTACTGAACCATGTGACCAGATTTGCATTCTAGGACATTTACTAAACCATGTGACCAGATTTGCATTCTGGGACATTTAATGGTCCATGTGACTATGGATGCATTCTAGGACATTTACTGAACCATGTGACCAGATTTGCATTCTAGGACATTTACTGAACCATGTGACCAGAGATGCATTCTAGGACATTTACTAAACCATGTGACCAGAGATGCATTCTAGGACATTTACTGAACCATGTGACCAGAGATGCATTCTAGGACATTCACTGAACCATGTGACCAGATTTGCATTCTAGGACATTTACTGAACCATGTGACCAAAGATGCATTCTAGGACATTTACTAAACCATGTGACCAGATTTGCATTCTGGGACATTTAATGGTCCATGTGACCAGATTTGCATTCTGGGACATTTACTGAACCATGTGACCAGAGATGCATTTTAGGACATTTACTGAACCATGTGACCAGATTTGCATTCTAGGACATTTACTGAACCATATGACCAGAGATGCATTCTAGGACATTTACTAAACCATGTGACCAGATTTGCATTCTGGGACATTTACTGAACCATGTGACCAGAGATGCATTCTAGGACATTTACTGAACCATGTGACCAGAGATGCATTCTGGGACATTTAATGGTCCATGTGACTAGAGATGCATTTTGGGACATTTACTGGACCACCATGTGACTAGAGATGCATTCTAGGACATTTACTGGACCATGTGACCATGGTGATCATTACCTGCTCTTCATCTTCCTCGTCTTCGTCATCAACTTTACTTCGACCGACTTCATATAATCTACATACACTTTCTGTTAGTAAATCATCCATGTTACCTTGATTCTAGAATGGAATAGAATAGAATAGAATAGAATAGAATAGAATAGAATAGAATAGAATAGAATAGAATAGAATAGAATAGAATAGAATGGAATGGAATGGAATTTAAAAATAAAAGCCCAACTCTGCTAACACATTACTCAGCATGGACGAAGGTTTACTTTTTTGAAACATATTTATAATATGGACTTATAAAAATTAAAATATGTATTACACCATAACTAAAAGTTCAGTTAACTGTTATTAAAAGTTACAATTTGGGCGCGGTTTTGCAAAAGTGGGCGTGGTCATTTTTGTTACTCAATGTTTTCGTATCTCGATGTCCGTAACTTGAACAATTTGGCATCTTTTTTTTTTTTTTTTTTGCTAACATGTATCACGGAAGCAAGATACCATCAAGGCACAACTTCTTGGAAAGGTTCATTGTTTAACACTTTCATATTCTACTCTTCATGGAATTCAAAATAAATAAATACAAACACCCATAACCAGCTACAATTCACAAAATATGAGAGTATGATATGGTATGATATGATATGATATGATATATGATATGATATGATATGATATGATATGATATATGATATGATATGATATGATATGATATGATATGAAATGATATATGATATGATATGATATGATATATGATATGATATGATATGAACATGTATAATCAGTACCCACATGAACATTCAAGGTCAGTTACGAACTCACCTCTATAACCGCTAGATAACCATCAGACGGATCGGTCGCCAAATCAAAGATATTTTTCTTCACATCGATGGTGGCTGTGGAAATAACTTGTATTTATTAGTGGAATGGCTTGGATTTGGCGTTAGATAAGACATAGCGCAATTTCCCATGGCAACAATCAAACGGCAATAAACATACAGTCACTCACCTATTGGCTTATAGTCTGTGGAGTCAAACGTTCTGAACGAGGAACCGAATGGACTCTTCATCTTTTCATCGCTTAGCTCATCTTCTTCATCCAACTGAAGCATTGCTGATGAGAACAAGTGTTACAGTGATAGCCTGTAAGTTCATGTGGGGTACCTGTTGGATCAGCTGTGACCTTTATATGAATGTCACCACCACGCCAGCTACACCAAGTACTCGCCCATGTCAAATTTGCACAATACTGCTTTTTGGAAGTACTGAACTTCCACTCGAATAGCAGAAACTGGCTTGGAGAGCACTAGAGCACAATACACCAATACACGGATACAGTGACTGTCTGGACATGCTATGGTGCCAGGATTTTGAATTAGAATATTAGAAGATTGTTTCACATCTTTAAAAAGTGGTATGCCTTACCTCCATAAATGACATCCCCTCCAGTATTGAACACGAGTTGACACTGATCTAATGCTGGGACTGTATGTAGTAAATGAAAAGATCTGATATCCCACTATGTGACAAGTGTCAAGGAAAACAAACAAATAAAGGAAGAAGAATTTCAGGAAACTAGTACCTAGTTATTGCATCTATTAGAAGCACATCTGCAATAGAGTTTCATGCAAGACCAAAAGTGTTATATACAAATGTAAGCATATAAGCTTCCAGGGCCTCACAAAAAAATGTTTCTGGTCAAAGTGTTGTTTTTTTTTTAAAAATGGTATGGTGAGTACAAAGAGTGTAACCAGAAACAGGCACTTTACAATGACCAAGTGTTAGTGACCATATTGACAAATATGAAAAAACATCTGTTTATGTAGTCTGGTGTAATATATTATTGTTTTTTTTTTTTAGAAAATATTTGAGGAGACAAGTATGGTGCGTGGTAGTTCACTTGGAACTTGTCTTATGTATTCTGGTATAAGCGGTGATACTAAAGCAATGACTGTAATTTGTTGAAATCATAATTATCGCAGATTACTGTGCATGTTAATCACATAATTTGCATAATGATCAATTTTTGCATAATAATCAACTTTTTCACTGATATTTCAAGTTCTAATCATCCTATTTTAATGAAACTTGGTACATAGATGCTCTCGGACAATGCACATATTATATTTTAGTGCTGGTTGGCATATTAATTACCTAATTTGCATAAAAGATTTTCTATTGTATCAGCAGAGTATTAAACACAGAATAATGATAATCAATAAAACAAAAAGTAATTCAAAAAACAAAGGATACAATTTCGGAATTAATGATGATTTCAAGCCCTGAGGGATGAAATAAACCACTGATATGTGTGTTGAACTTGTCAAACTTATGTATAGCTTTAGGCGACCTGACATCCCATAATACGCCATCGGAAAGGACAAGCTCATCAGTTGGGTCAAAGGTTGCACAGTTTTTAGTGTAATGATTGCTGAGTTCTGAATCGACAAGTTTTAAAATTCTTTGACCTGTTGTTGTGTCGTAAATCTGTGTAGAGAAAAAAAAAGGAATTATGTATATATATGTATATATATATATATATATATATATATATATATATGTACAAGTACGAGAACAATTTCTGTGAAAAAAATTTCCATGCAACAAACTTGTTTAAGTTGATTATTTAAATTAATTATTCTAGAAGACAGGCGTTCATACAGCTCAACACTATGTGCGGTACAAAAAAGTCCTTTAGGTTTGCCTTTCTGTATTTCTATTGGAGTCTTGGAACAATTATATGAAATCAAAGACTCTAGAAAGTATTTTCTAGTGTCTTTGATGAAATGTATAATGGCATTAATAGAACAGAAAGAAGTAAAAATCACCAATCAATGAAAAATGAACGTTTCTAGGTTGTTCACATTTTGGGTGTGCGTGTACATATGATGTTATACATATAGAACATATTTCTTGCAATACTAAGTAAAATATGTGACATATAAATTTTGATGAATCTTTAGGAATGATCTTAAAGAGTATAACTTTAGAAGCAGACATTGGAATCATTAGTGAATCAGAGGTGTGGCATGTTTACAGTGTGCAGCATAAGACTGTAATCATAAACAGCTAGTAAGAGACAATAAATTATGTTTTCTGTACTAAGGAGGATGCATTAACAAAGTATACAGGGATACTTACATGGGCTATGTCATCTTTTGTGCCAATTATTTTATCATCTGAGAGTTTCCCAAACTGCATGTAATGATCGTCTTCAAAGGCAAACCTGTTGTTTTGAAAAACAGACAAGAGAGATTTATATATATTGGTGGCAATGTAACACTGATGCAAGTCTATTTAAAAAATCGACACATACATGTATGTATTTAAGTAGTTGTGTATATACACAACTGTCTCAACATTAACCTTAAAGGGAAGTCTATATAACACTTCAAAAGTCTCGGCTGATGGCTGCAGACATCAGAACTTACTTTCTTTCAAACACTTCGTCCATATTCCACAACGCCGACATCGGTCTTCCCCACAGTGATGACGTCAACATCAACTTACTATCCTATTAGACAAAAGAAGGGCAGGGCACTTTAAATTAACATTAAATAAACCACATGCAACACACTGCCATAACATGAACACATCTGAACACAATTCAATTTCCATTGCTCGCTCTGAACCATTTCTCCCAGCATGCAGCATGCCAAATGGCAATTACTACAATCACACTGCTACACTTCGATAGCATTGGCTGAAATCAGGACAAGTTAGATTTGTGTAGCAACACTTGTACTAAAGATTATGGTGTAATATGCTGCCACTTACCCTTGATGGTTGGCAAGACGTAACTGATGATGTGTGACATACATAACTGCCTTCTTCCTAAAGTACAAACGAAGGAGAAAAAAACATTATTAAGCATATTTTATTTTGAAATCAGAATAAAACACAAGTTCCTAGATTGAAAAAATCCTCATAAATGTGAAATGAACCTTTGATCACAGTCAACTTTTTTCACCTTTAAGAAAATAAACCAAAAATAATTTTTTTTTTCCATTTTTTCCAAAACCAATGGGAAATTATAGAGAGTTCTCAATTGGTACAAAATTGAAACAAAGAAAATAATTTGATAACTGATTGGAGAATAACAGTTATACTAGCAGAGTATAGAAATATGATCTTACCAATCCAGTGTTCATATTGTAGAGTTTCAGTTCACCTGCGTACGTACCAACGCATAGATACATGCTGGTGGGCTGTGAACACAAAAATTGAATCATGCGCTTTATATACAATGCAATAAATAGTATCTCACATATTTAATTTCAATATGACATGTACTTCTTTGTAGCAATGCATATGACTACACTGATTGGGACATTGTAAACCATTGAATTTCTGGGTAGTTGACAGGACACTTAGAAAATCTTTGTTGATTCTCTTGAGAAAATGAAGCAATTAAAAAAGATTTATAAACAACCTAACGTCAGAGGAAAACAAAGACTAATATATTGTATGCCTCAGGGCAGAAACCGACATGACAAATTTTGTGTGTTTACCACTGACAGGATAAGTTACTTACATCAAAATGCCTGGTAAATGCACAACAAGTGAAGTAGCCATCATCTTCTGTATCGTGTATTGTTTGCACTGGCCGGAATCTAGAATTGAATGCATTCACTATAAATAATGATTCTTGATACATGTTGATTAGTGAAGAAATTAAAAGAGTTTCGAAATTCAACAAAAAACCAAGACGATGAATAGTAGTTAACTATGATGTAAATTAGACATTTAATATGCACAGATTCCACTAAAAACTAATCAGTTCAGCACCTATGTATCAAGTTTTCTTGAACTTCGTTGAGCGGCTCTCATAATCTCAGAGGAACAGACACACAGACATGATAAACTCAAAGACTTTTGTGCCTTCACAAACACTAGCACTAGTCCAAAATTTTCATATTGCAAACTTGTCTCGGATAGTAAAACATATATATTTGTTGTGAGTTAATATTTAGCTACGGTGAAATATTTTCACTTTCAATTTATTTTTACTAGTTTCCCTGAAGGAATGAATCAGTGAAAATAAAATCCAGTGAAAATATCTTTTTTCCTATATTTCATATAACTCATCAAAAATCAGTGAAAATACACTTAATACAAAACAGCCAAAAAGTATTTTCAGTGAAAATTAATTGCAGCTAGAGTTTTACAGTACATAAACACTAAGTTTTGTCCACATTATTTGATAATCATGACACAGCAAGAGCAATATACAATTCAATAAAATGGCTGCCAATCGGCCATACTGGATTATTCTATCATAAACATAACGTACCTGCTGTAAATGAAATTTCTATTCTGTTTAGCGCCATCAACACCACCATGTGTAGGATATATCTGGAGGAATATATATTGAATCAACAATTACACGATACATACATTTAATACGAGCAATATAATCTGGATTAAAGTCGCTCATAGACTATTAAAAATAATGATATTCCAGCTATGTGTGTTACATTTTAACTAAGTGAAAAGTGTTTACTTCATAGAAAGAAGTATTAAAGCGAAATCTGAAATTACAACATTGATGGAATGCCCACGGCTAATTTGCATAGGAATAAACAAATTCAAGCTGATTTGCATAAAAAAAAATTCCCACAAAATATGGATAGGGAGGGTTACCAGAAACACATAATTTATTTTAGATGGCCTAATTGTGACATTACATTTTCTGGGTATTTTATAATAACTAAAAATCAATGCATGACAAACATTTTTGTTTTTGCCACTTTTTTTTAAACTTACCGGTCTGTTCATCATTCTTGCTGTGATACTGGTAGGAGCACAACGTCTGAACCTTGGATTAGGACATCTGTGTGGTCTGCAATTCAAAAAGTTACACTCTATATTCATTTACATGATCTTGTTATGCAAATTAGGTAAATAATACAAAGTACATTTGTGTAACAATGTTTTTCAAAAAAATTGTATTTACATTTAATACACTACTAATAACAAATAAACAAATGAATATGAAATAACAAATTTGCCCGGTGACATTTAAGTTTTTCCTAGAGCATTATTCTTGTTTCTTCATTAAACATACACTAAAGCAATACTCACTCTAGCAATGAAAATGGAGGACATGTAACAACAGGATTTTTACATCTGGCATGTTGTTCCATGAGATAGTTACTAACGATGGAATCTAAGGTTGGCGGTGATGCTAATTTACGATTTGACTGCCTCTTCAATACTGCTAAACTTGGTTGGAATGAGGTTAATGTGGAATTCTGTCGATGTACTTTTTTCTTCAATGTCGGCTGAAAACAAGAGCATTTATAATTTACACAAAATTTAATCAATACAGAGAAATGCTATCATGAATTTGCATTATTTCATGCATATTCATTAACCTCATATATTTATGATGAATATTCAACACCCTAGATATGTATTAACTCATGAATATTCATTAGTCCCAACGATAACATGCATATGCATTAGATCTCATGAATATTCATTAATCTCATAAACATATTGACCTTATGAATATTCATTAATCTCATGAACATATTGACCTCATGAATATTCATTAATCTCATGAATATGCATCAACCTTATGGCTATTCATGATCTCAATATGTCAATATCATTTTTACTCATTTATTCATCTCATAAACCCCTGCAATCATAGATAATTTACCAAATTTGAGATTTGGTTTCACAATATTGAGTATACATGCAGATGTATTCTCTCTCATGCAAAAAAAAATCAAAATATCACAGTCTGACATTCACTGTCATTACCTACTGCATACATATTATCACCCAACTAGAAAGTGATGGCACAAAGTGAAGACAGACAACATCCACATTTTTTAGATTTTAGATTTTCAAACACATATTCAGACTCACCTTGAGTGGTGTATTCCCATTAGTAATGTTTTGTTGGCTTGAGGAAGCATCATTTTTATCTGAAAATCTGAATTTTTCATGTTGTGGTGTACTGGATTGAGAATTCAACATTGACGTCAGATGCTGAAGTGAACCAGTTATTGATTTGGGAGTGCCGTACACTTTATCCTGATGAACAATTAATAGTTTCTAAAACTGTTAGATTGAATGGTTTGATAAAGTTACGTATAAATGTACATACTTACTTCTAGAGATCCAACAATTGAAGCACAAACCCAAAATGTAGTCACTCCTGTGTACAGCAGCCACCAAAATTACTTAAAAAAAATTGTCCTTTACAGAAAGTTGTATTTTATATGGAGGTTTATTAATTAATTTGTGAATAAATATATTACAATAATTTCAATTGATATTTTGGTAAGGCTTTCCAATGTACCCCCATGCACTCCTTATCATAACTCAACCCCCCCCCCCCCATTCAATTGTATATGCCCCACTAGATGACAATAGGTTTCCTCAAGAGGGGCATATACAATTAAATTGGGGGCAATGGAGGGTAGGAGGGGGTTGGAGTAAGGATTTGGGGTGGGGGTACAATGGAATGTTTTTCCGGTATTTGAAGACAGTTATTTGGAAAACAAATATTTGTTAAGATTAAACAAGTCATTGTAAATGACACGTCCCTGTCCGTTCATATTTGAGTGACATATACATTCAAAGCAAATCATGACCGAAATCTCAGACCACTTTCAGTGGTCTGATCCGAAATGCACCTGCATATGTACAACACATTGTACTAAATCTGAACAAAATTTCCGGAATTGTGAAAATACGTGATTTTGATGCATTTTCGGACGTAAAATGGGCATTATTCAGCTATTGTTAAGCGGATCATGAAACAAATGCACATTATCAAATGATCAATCCAGACATGTCTCGGATACGGATCCAGAACTGAATTCTTTAAAACAAAATGGCTGCCAGTCGGCCATTTCGAACTTGATCAGAAAAAAAAAATGACGTGCATCAAGGTCCTATTATGTTTAATGTATGTACCAAATTTGAACAAAATCCGTCCATGCATAACTGAGATCCAGGTCCGGAATGGTGAAAATATGCGATTTCAATGCATTTTCGGCCTTAAAGCAGCCGCCATTCGGCTATCGTTAATGAGATCATGAAACAAATGCACATACATATTTGTGACATGATGTACCTTGTGTGTGTGAAGTTTGAACTCGATCAATCCAGGCATGTCTCAGATACGGATCCAGATCTAAATTCTTTAAAACAAAATGGCCGCCAGTCGGTCATTTCAAACCCGATCCAAAAAAAAATGACATGCATCAAGGTTCTATTATGTTGAATGTATGTACTAAATTTGAACAAAATCCGTCCATGCATAAATGAGATCCGGGTCTGGAATGGTGAAAATGTGCGATTTTGATGCATTTTCGGCCTTAAAATGGCCGCTATTCGGCTATCGTTAATCGGATCATGAAAAAAGTGCATGTGCATATGTCCCATATAATGTGGGATGTATGAGTGAAGTTTGAACTTAATCGGTCCATGCATGTTCGAGATACAGATGATCACGGACGCACGGACGCACACAGGGCAAACCACAAGTCCCCGTTTTCGGAGGGGACTAATTAAGAAAGTCAAGTTAAAAAACTTGCAGTGGTATCAAACTGGTGGCAAAAGTGGTCACTGGTCACAATACACAGGTGGATTAAATATAAAGGTTAATTAACATGTAAATGGCATTGAGATTGCACAAAGGTGGTCACTACAGGCAGGATGGCTTTATATAAAGGCGATCAATAAGACAGGTTTAAGAGTGTATCTGACATTTTATGATATACATGTATTGTATATCATAGAATAACTTCTTCCACATCACACAAAGTATGAATTTTTTTTCAATTTATTGATGACCAAAATTCCATAAACATTTCATCAAAACTTACAAAAAAAAGTTTAGAATGAAATAACAACAGAAATAATTACATTACGTGAGAATGAGTTATTGAGCCCACAAACAACAAGATGAAAAATAAAATAAAACAACAGGTTTTAGCGAACTAAATGATGCACTATTTATGTTGTTCCATTAATGTAATGTATCGTTACTTACCGGTCTTGAAGGAGGTGTACTGTTGACAGAGGTGTGTACTGGTAAATCTGCTTCTTTCTGGAGTGCTGCCGCCGAGTCTATAAGACCTGTAATTAAAAAAATACCAGCTTTTGTTATTTACAATGTATTTTTAATTGTAACATCAGATTATTCATATATGGTCATTGTGTTACCTATGTCATTTCTATACATTTAACGTATGTATAATGTAATCCATTGTCTCTGAACCTGCATAATATTCTGACACATAAATATATTAAAAACAAGCTCCTATAACGTCCAATGTATATACCAAGTTTCAACAAAATCCAGCTGTAAACAGCCGAGAAATGCTTAATTTTGATGATTTTTCAGTACAAAAATGGCTGCCATTCGGCCATGTTAAATCAGATCATGCAACAAATTGATGTGCATATGTATAATATCATGTATGATGTATGTGTGAAGTTTTATTGTGAGTGCACACACAGAGGTCAAAACATAAGTCCCCGTGGACTAAAAAACGCATTTTTCAGTGGTGCCGGGTTGTGTCATAAAAATAAAGCAAAAACTAAAACAAGTCATTTTTGATGATAAGATCTCATTCAGTTTTTAGTGACTGTCAACATTGGTGCCAAATAATTATTTACACTCATGTGACAGATATACAAAGTGGAGCCAGTTTATTTCTGCCTAGTACGAAAATGAAGATTAACCATCTTGAATCAGATTCTGAAACAAACTTTTGCAAATGTGTTACCGTATTTCCCCGGTCATAAGCCCAGGGTCCTTAACATGTAAAATCAGGGAAAGTAAGGGGTGGGGTTATACCCAAGGAACACCTCAGAAAAGATGAATTTTTTGGGGGTTCAACATTGTAACCATGTGGGTTGAAATATTATCCAAATTACATCATTTGTTCACCATGTCCCAAAATAGCAATGATCAGTCTGACCAAGAGTGCCTAAACATCAGATTAGTAGTATCAAACAATCACTACAACTATTCAAATATCAAACAAAATTTAGCCAAAAATCTCTGAGAATATTGAACACTAACTTCGTTAACAACTGAGTAAAGCTTACCCTGTGATGTAAGATGAGAATGGATTAACTGTAATAATTCTTTACTTGGGTATGTTATTCTTGTTTGTGCTACTACGTTAAGTCTGTATATATCAGCCAATGACGTGTCAGGTCCTATTGAAGACTTCCCTGTAACTCTCTCTGTGGAGGAAAATAAAAAAAAACTTACAAATGAATTACACAAACAATTTGGTGGCCGCTTGGTGGCCGTCACATTGCACATGTTAGATACAGGTCACTTACAGTGTACATGCAGGTAGATTCTATACTAGACTGGTCCAGTCATGGCAATTTTATTGTTTTATATGCTAATTCCTTTAGAATGAGTTTTTAGAATTTCTCAAGTTGATGTGAAGTTTCCATGATTGGTCTATTTTGCTGCACCCTCTACAGTTATCACTACACCTTTTAGGTAATATGCTAGCGAATAGCATTAATTATAAGTTGCCAACCAATAATCTGTTTTACACAACTACAATACACACATGACCTGCTGACGCATAGAATTTTTTGTGCAAGAGCACGCCCACTTTCCTCATTCGGAAAAATTACAATCCCAAGTTATATAATGTCACTACACACTGTGAATAATTAATAGCAATGAATACGACTGGGCCAGTCTAGTTGTACGCATGGAGCATACCGGTAATCTTTATTTGTATGTCGTTTGTATAGCTGTCCATTTCCTAGTGGAACATTTTAAAATTAACAAGACTGTAAATACCTATAAGTTCAGAAGCATATCTACAGAACTTCATGTGCTCAGATCGTTTATCTTGCAGTACTGGTTCCCGCATCATCACTGAAAATAAAAACAAATATGCAATTTGAGAAAACAAATAAACACCTGAGACTGCACTGTATAAGTTTTATAGCATGCACACCATTCAAAAACTTTCCATACTCGAATACCGGTAGTTAGATTACATGTTTATTTATTCATTCATTAGTCTGTTGATTCATTCATTTATTCTTTCATTCATTTATCCTGTGGTAAACCACTACTCAACATACTGTCACTATGATTTTTTTTAGAAGCAACATGCTGGACCAACAGGTTTATGTTCCTTATTTGACAGGATGTCATTATAATTCTCCTAACCCCGAGTGTCGTGAGACTGGGCACAGCTTTCTCTTAAGTGACTGACACTCTGTGTTGTAGGAGCGCAGACAAACTTTCACTGCTTTTGACTTTTCCGATTTTCACCGACTTGCGAAATAATAGCGGCTTACTGTATATTTACCTTGTAACTGACAATGTGTGAATAACGGCAATTTACTGATAATCTGTTTTACAGTTTCACTCCGAGCCAGTCCGCATAACGCTTTACATGCTAACGTCCTTATAGCGTCGGCTTCGGTTATTGGCATCTTTACCATTAGCAACGATAACAGTATCTATCCAAGAAAACACAGTCAATAAATTTAATATAAACATCAGTAGAATACACACACAGTATGCGTTTATGTTATATACCATAAAATGAACCTACTTCAATCATGAAATCTTTATTCAAAATTATTTTTCATGTATGGGTAACTAGAGCAGTGCTTCTGGCAGGCTGTTAGCCAGGAATTTGCAACTGCCAGTCCAAGACAATTCAACTTCATGAAAATGTTGATGGTTTTCAATATATTTTGGTTAAATTATCAAAAAACAATAGAAAAAAAAATGGAAAAAAGTTGCCAGTCCAAAATCAAAGTGGCCAGTCTGTTTGGTGGGTGGACTGGTGGCTGGCTCACACCCTGCCCTCTGGTACCCTTTACCTACTTTTAAACAGTAAACATGTGAAAATGGAAACTCGTTTCACAAAATTTCTTCTTTACACGGATTATGATAGATTTGTCACTTTTTTAGAGGGAGGAAAGTGTAGCACAAATATAGCATGAGAAACTGTTATTCTCTATTTCCAAGTCAAATGCTGAATATTTTAGACCTGTTTTCAGACACTAGAAAAAGACCAATGCAGTCCTTATATAACACTGTGTATAGGAAAAGACCCCACCTCCCCCTAAATTCAAATCAGTTTTCAGACAAATTGCAGATTGTATAGCCTTACCCGAATGCCATTATTTGCTTGCACACAGTCCCAGAGCTTACTCAGTATGTCTCCACCACTACGTATCGTAGCACGATTTCGTTTGACAGAACCACTGGTGTATCTAGTTACACTTCCACCAAGCTGTAAGAAAACCAAAACACAACAATAAACATTTAAAACTGGTAAACAAATATTTTTATATACTTTCTACATAGTTTCTATTAGTTGTTTGATATACTCGCACAGAAAAATAAAATAAAAAAATGTTCAAACAACCATTATTAAGCTAAAAAAAAAGAATATATTAATATATTAAATGATAGATAACTTGGATTGAATGCTACAATATTAGACTTGACCCAAAGCTGAAGTTGACAAGATTTTGGTCATATATCCAAGGAATTATATATATGACTTTTGTCTGAAACACTCAGCCAGATAAGAAAGTTATTTACTCACTCTGGTAGAAGGACCACACACACAGTTTATAATCACTCTGAGCGCAGATTTCTGTACATCAGCTTCTGGGAACACGTCACCTTCAGCTGTCCCACACACAATACTGGAGAATAAATTAAACAAAAGACTACTAGAATACCAATAAGTACACTTACAAATGACTACTAGAATACCAATAAGTACACTTACAAATGACTACTAGAATACCAATAAGTACACTTACAAATGACTACTAGAATACATGTACCAATAAGTACACTTACAAATGACTACTAGAATACCAATAAGTACACTTACAAATGATTACTATAATACCAATAAGTACACTTACAAATGACTACTGGAATACCAATAAGTACACTTACAAATGACTACTAGAATACCAATAAGTACACTTACAAATGATTACTAGAATACCAATAAGTACACTTACAAATGACTACTAGAATACCAATAAATACACTTACAAATGACTACTAGAATACCAATAAGTACACTTACAAATGACTACTAGAATACCAATAAGTACACTTACAAATGACTACTAGAATACCAATAAGTACACTTACAAATGACTACTAGAATACCAATAAGTACACTTACAAATGATTACTAGAATACCAATAAGTACACTTACAAATGACTACTAGAATACCAATAAATACACTTACAAATGACTACTAGAATACCAATAAGTACACTTACAAATGACTACTAGAATACCAATAAGTACACTTACAAATGACTACTAGAATACCAATAAGTACACTTACAAATGACTACTAGAAAATATACAAATAAGCATTGCACATCACCATAGTTAAATCAAACAGATATTGTTTTTGGGGGGCTGTTTGTCGAAAGATTAAATTAAACTCAAACCACTGACTGGTCTTCATAGATGTCCTCTATTATACGTGATGACTTCTTTGTGATTCTCAATATGGAGAATGGTTTATGGTTCATTATTTACTTACATTGGTTATCAATGTAACATTGGACAAATCATTGTAAATGACATACTGTAATGTATTAGTATTTCACTTGGCATTTATTTATGTTTGGGCCCATCTTTCAATGGTCTGACAACATTTAAAACAAAACTAAACATAAAGCTGAAAACTCAGAATGGCAGGAAGCTGATAAAACAACATCGCCGAAATATTCAAAATCAAAATTGTCACGTGGCATAGTAACCAAGAAACTGCAAACAAATGTCATGGATACAAATACAATATGTGATACTCACTTCATGCCAACCGTGCTGACATTATCCGGTAGTTCAACCTGTTGACAGAGTTGGGACTGTGCTTTCGGTATCACCGTTAACACAGAAAGAATGTCCAACGCTGCTTTGATGGTTTCTCCCCTACAAGGTGATAAGTACAGTGAAACAATGATTGAAGCAATTAATACACCACCTTACCCTTTTCACCACCAGACATTCTCGCCCAAATTTGTCTACACTTTTTTCTTATATTCTTCAAAATTTCTGGAAATGAACCCTAATTTTGAAGCCAACAGACACAATTTGAGTCAATTTTCAGTTTTTCCTCAAAAAAATTTGGCTATTTTTGTCCCAATTTTCTGAAGGAAAGTGCAGACTATAACGGGGACTATTTTGTGAAATTGTTATGAAAGGGAGAATTGGTGGTGAAAAGGTTAATGCAACATAGTATACCACAAGATTTTTACACAGGAACCTGACACACACACACACACAGACATGTCAGGGAGTTGAAACATGTGCATGGTGAGCTCGAATGTGTCATTCATATACAGATTCCACTGAAGGCAATCCTGAGAATTACTCAACGGAAGTAGTCAGCAATGCAGTAAATAATCAAAAAAGTGCAAGAAGAAATATACTAACGTGCATATCAGCTTATCTTTTTTTTTGAAGACGAGAATTTGGTTGGGGTGATGTTGGTCTTTTTAAGACGAGTTATGATTTGCAACAGAAGAATGAACTGTTTGATAAGAGATTACAAAGAAACAAAATTTTAGTTATTAAGACTACTAAATTGTAATAACTTACCTAGCACTGTAGTTTCTCCAGTCATAGCAGAGTGCGATGATTTGCAGCAGTAATGGGATACCTTGTAAATTCTGGAATTCACTGACGGGCTCCCAGTAGATTCTCATTGGTGCGTACTCTAGCAGTGTCTCCATGTTGTCCATTAATGAGTCGCTGGTAAACAGGAGGGTCTTTGGTAGAAGAAGAAGACATTGATGAACAGGAGAATATGTGTTAAAGCACCATGACTTTGTAAACAAACAAAGTATTCTATGTGTTGTATATGTCGCATGGGACCCATATCGAACATGATGAAATGTGACAACCATGTTCACAGTCAACACTGAGGACCTCATATATAAGAATATGGTTACTCTATTAAAATTGAGGGCGCTATGTCAAAATTTGATTTCAGCAGTGAACACCACATTTGTTACTATCAACACTGAGGGTGCTTTCTCATAATATGATTTTATCATTGCATACACAATTGTCACTATCAACACTGAAAGCGCTATCTCATAATATGATTTTATCATTGCATACACAATTGTCACTATCAACACTGAGGGCGCTATCTCATAATATGATTTTATCATTGCATACACAATTGTCACTATCAACACTGAGGGCGCTATCTCATAATATGATTTTATCATTGCATACACAATTGTCACTATCAACACTGAATGCGCTATCTCATAATATGATTTTATCATTGCACACACAATTGTCACTATCAACACTGAATGCGCTATCTCATAATATGATTTTATCATTGCATACACAATTGTCACTATCAACACTGAGGGCGCTATCTCATAATATGATTTTATCATTGCATACACAATTGTCACTATCAACACTGAATGCGCTATCTCATAATATGATTTTATCATTGCATACACAATTGTCACTATCAACACTGAGGATTTTATCAGTGAACACCACATGTAGCTGGTTCCCGCTTCAAGTGTCATGGCGCACCAAGCCACAGGAGGCCGGTAACTAGTAATGGATACAGCATTATGATTCAGCATTTCCCTTGGTTACCTGACGTCAGCAATTACGCTCATGATCGTTCTATATATAAAGCACCGTTTTCCTTATTATCAACACTGAGGGCGCTAGAAAGGGTTATTTGCACCCAGTTGTGGTAATATAACACTTATACCTTATATGGTGGTATTGGATCCGGTGGCAGGTATCCCTGATTCCTCGAAAACTGACGTTTCACGCTGTCAACTTTCAAGGCAAGATGAGCTTCAAAATATTTGAACAACGCTACGCAAGTATTTTTTACGGTTTGACGATTGGAGAACGTTTCATCATCATTCAGTAAAAGTCCTTGATCTTCGATATTTAAGATTTCTAAAGTGCTGATCTGAAACGAGAAAGACACCTCACTAGATCTCGCATGTGTGAAAAGTGTGGTCAATGTCAAGATGCAGAGCTTCCAGAGAGAATTATGGTGTTAAGATAAAAGTACTTCTGCAAAATAACCATTATCAAACGTTCGGAAATGCCCCCAAAATAGTTTCGTGGTCTTATGCATAGTTTGATTTCACGTATAACACGGGATCTCGAAGTTAACGGAAAACAGCCTATTACTGAGTGTAACGATAATTGAAGGCGTGATTGACTTATGTTCAGTGAAAAAGCACCAAAAATTGTTGGTTGATTTTTTTTTTTAAATGTTTTTGTGCCAGGCGACAGTTTTGGACATTGAGTGTCTCTCCTGACTTTTTTTTTTAAGTGCAAATGCTAGTGCTGACACATAGTCAGTCGTATTCATGTTTGGGACTACATGACAGGGCTGTGTGGCCATATCTCTATCAAATGGCAATTTTAATGCGCTATCCTGGCATCAACCAGGCTCAGTCGAACACAAGCACCTGCGGACCTTAATCAAGGTTCCCCCAAAGTCGCATTCGTTAGTGAATGAATCTCGGCCAATGGAATATGCCTTCCCATTTTTTTAAATCATCCAATTTTTGTATTTCAATCGACCTAAAAGGCCCCACCAACACAGAAAGTTAAGAAATCTAGGAATGGGCAACTGTCCTCACATAAAAACAACACACAGTTCAAAGCATGAAATGAAATGAAAAAACTCACTAGATTGCACAGTTTTCTGAGACCATCTTGCATGTCAAACAATTCCAGAACTGCTTTGAATGGAAAACTCAGCATAAAAAACATTGTTGCATGGCAACGACCCGATTCATGTGAACACTCCAGTAACCATAAAGCATAACTGAAACAAAATGTATCGATACACAGATTATATTTTAGATTGATTGAGGAAAGGCTCTGATATGTATGTATGTATATATATATATAATAACAACCTGTATAACCAAACAAATTACTTACAAACTGAGCCTAACATAACAATATCCAGTGCTTTCTAAATGTACAGTTAACATTGTCAAATACATTTTATAAACAGTTGATAAAGTGAGTATTAAGTAAAGTTTATGATTCGTGAAAACATCAACAAATCCTGAAAAGTTATTAAGCATGCTACAACAACCTATATATCTTCTGAAAGCTGAGATATTGGCGAATACCGTAGTGCATATGCTATACCAAAGTTTCTCTAAAAAATCCCTGATGGCCGATTTCGCTATTGTGTGTTTTTGACTATTTCAACTATTCTGAACACCAGGGGTTTTTCTAGAAAAAAACTGCAAGAGGGAGCATTGCAATTCAGCAACGCCACCAAGTAGGGGAGATAGGGTTCGATATCTTCCTACCAGGGTGTGGAGTTTTTGATAATTCTAAGTTAAAATGGAGCATTCTATGGCTTCCTTGGGGCCAAAATTACTATCAGACAGGTCACAGTTGTAGACTGTGGCCACATGTGATCCCTGGTCATTCAGAATTTTATATTTGCCAGAGGATCTGCTCCCCAGGGTAAAGGGACGCATGGCCATGTCATGAGGGCGCTGCACCCCTGTTCCCTTGTTTAAAAAAATCCCTGTGAACACCATTTTTTAACTCTTTCAGTCAAGCAAATGGCCAGTTAACATTTGCTAACTGTAGGCTCGACAATTACGTCTGTTTTTTTTTTATCTGCCTTTGTTTTCTAGCTAAGAACAAATAACTACAGAATGGTACAAACAACAAGGTCTGAGGATTGATCAAAGACTCACCGGATTAGATCATTTAACACTGGGGATGGCAGTAGACATATCCTCTCCATGGTGTCTGCACTGTAAGCTAAGTAATAGAGACACATGGAGACTCCCGTAGCAGCCATGGATGGTCGGTGGATTTCTAAAAGTTTCTGTACACCACCTATGCTGACAAATTCAGCCGCAAACTTTTTATGGCACAAGAGAGACCCCAGATACTGAAGAATAAAACAATAAAAATAAACGCAGTGCTTGAACTTCATGAAAGTACTGAAAGCAACACACCCAACAAGTAAATAAATAACATGGCGTCATTTGTACTATTGTAAAATCTATATTAGAAGCGCATCCCTAATAGAAGTCGCACCCATTCTTTTTTCAAAATTGAGAACCAAACATTCACAATTTCTCATATGTGTAGATGCTCTAATAGAAGCCGCATCCCCTCTGTTGCATTGTACCATTTTAGTAGAAGCAGCGGTTCCTACTACCGGTACAGATTTTAAGTAGTTACCATAGACATGGAGTATTTATCATGCCCACCAACTTTCAAGTGGTTAAAGACATGTTAATTATTTCACACAAGAACAAAATACATATGCAAATTAAATAGTGTTATGCAAATTTGCCACCATGTTTTGGACATTTATCTATGGAGAAAACTGCAGGTGAAAATCAGAACATGCGTATTAAAAACACTTTTTATAATAAAACTTACTTTTAATCCTTCAAATGTGAGCCTGACATCACACGTTTTACTGAGGTCAATGTAGTGTAAAGTAAGATCCACTGCACCCAATTGAAGTACTGTAGCTAAAAGCTGAAATAAATAGGTATGCTACTTTAGGGAATCCACTGCAGGTGCAACATAGAATTCTCATTAAAACTTCTAAATATTCTGGTATTTAAAAATCCCCTATTGTCAAACATTGACAAAAACAATGTATTCTAAATGCCAATTTGACAAAAATTAAAACTACATCATTTTTCAATTTCCCCCTTTTTTTGTCATAGTCACGTTTCCACTTTGCTTCTTTAATTAATTAAAAATCACATTTAAATTCACAAGAATCACCTCACTGAAATGGCAAAAAAATTATTCTAATTTTGCAAACATAACACACTCACTTCTTGATACTCTCCCAATGGCGTAAGGTATTGTATAATGAGTCTTTGTTGCATGACGGTTGTCATTGGATACATACATTGTGTTCCAATTACATATGGCACCATCTCAGCCCAGCTGCTATTACTCCACTCACCATCGTGAGACACAGAATCATGTTTCGGCAATGCTGATAAATGACCTGAAGTAAACTTTGAACTTGTTTTAACCTTTGACCTCTTCTGTTGAGAGTCACTAGGCAATCTTTTTTTACATCTGTTTTTATTTTTATTACGAGTCGAGTCAGGTTTGATTTCAGTTGGCGGGGCCATTTCAGCATTCCGACTTGTGGAAGGTCCTTCTCCCGGGCTCACAGCGATGACTTCCTCTTCTGCCCCGATTTCCTGACACGTAATGATCTGAAGTGCAGGTTCCTCTGTTTTTTCAGTGTTCGTTTTCACAGTCTCTTCATCCTTATTTGAAGGAGCAAAACAAACAAATGGTCTTTCCTCCACTGGTAGATCAGATTCAGATCTGCTTTCTGACGCCCTAGAGTCTGCAGCAGAAGATGTTGATTCTTCAACTGCTAATGTTTTCAGTTCTTTAAGACGATGTAGCATGACTGGAACCTGGAATGAGAATGTTTAAAAAAGTCAGTACATGGATTCCTGCATTGCACATTCAATTGATTTGCAAAATAGCTAACTTTTAATTTTAAAAACAAAATTATTGCAGTATTGATAGTTCAAAGTTTCTACTTTATTAGCAAAACCATGAGCAATACTGCAGTTTAATTGGGTTTATTTTTTCATTCACAGTAACCATTTGAAAATGTGTCTCATACTTTACATAAGTTTGACACATTAATAATTTCATTAATTTCAAAACAAATGTTATATTATTACCTAAATTCAAATAATTTCTCCTTGTTTTAGTTATTTTCGCTTATTTTTATGTTCAGCTTATCTGAATCTTGACAGACAGACATGATAACCACAGTGACTTCTATTGTCAAGCAAAATCACTTTGCATTACATTATTATTATTTTATATTTCGCAATTGCAAACTTCTGTTTTCATAGGGAGTGGATGAATGTTGTTGACACTTTTTAAAACCCTGATTTTTTGAACAATTCAGGTCAACAAAAAGTGGACCATCATTAACAGTATATGATTTTTTCAACCTATGTCACCAATCTACAATTTGAGATATGGCATGATATCTCTGCCATAGTAACCTATGGTTATAGCATTTTAATACTGACAAAATGACCACTATCAATTAAAATACAACCATCATTTTCTCGAAAATTAGGCAGGTTAGACCCCCGAATATCCTTTTATTGCCCAGAAAAACAATTTATTGCAAAATGAATAAGTTTGGGGTATTTGCATTTATGAGTAGGCTTCTACCTTAAAAAAATTAGTGCCGTAAAAACAAAAGCAGTACTCACCAAACTTGCATTCTCTGCTCTGAAGTTGCCAGCAATGTCTTGGATTTCCATTGCACTCGCAAGTAAACCTGTTGCATATGACCTGAGGGGCTCTTCAGCCTCCCTAGCCCAGGTGAAGAATTTTGGGATCAAGCCTTCCTGCAAGTAGAATAGGGAGCAACCATTGTTACCAATGTCAGATCAAGCACCCACCTGCCACTTTTGTAGGATTTATATTTTTGGGGGTCAAGTTCAACTTAGTTCAAAAACTGGTCATTGGACATGATTATATTTCCTTGAAAAATTAAATTACTGTGTCTATTATGGCTATCGGCCATCTTCAAAAAAGGCAGAAGAGATAAAACATTTTTCAAAAGAGTTCACTTGCACATGAGGGCATTCAAGGGTGTGAACGGTTTTCATAGCGTAAACAACAAATCTAAACTGACAAGAGAGTAGCGGTACTTACTGGTTCCTGGTAAACGATTGACGTTTCTAATCCCGGCAGTACGTCCAAGAGTAGTCGGCATGCTGCTGCATTGACATCAAACTCACGACTGGAAACGATGTAATTATTGATAAGCTGAAAGAAAACGCAGAAAATAACATTGTAAGTCTAAAAGATAGATAAATATATTAAGTACACAATTAACTACACATGTATGGCAGACTCTGAACTAAATCTGTTCAATATATGTAACAAGTTTGAATGAAATGTGTCTATGCACGACCAAGATCTTGAATGGCTGTCGTTCAGCCATTTTGAATTGGATTGCGAAATGAACACATGCATACATGTGATATGTAGTTTGAACATAAATAGATATATGGGCACATGAATGCATGCACAGAGATGAAACTATTAGTCCTTCAAGGCTTGTTTTTGGACTGCATCCAAACAAAACAAAACGCAGTAAGACAGATGAGTTTTAATATAAAAAAAAAACATCAATATTAGATTGAATCAAATGTAAAAACTCTCTCTTTGCAAATGACTCATAAGCAGATTTTAATTTTCATCATGCCACTTCCATTGACAAAACTGTGAATTCTAAACAAAATAATCAATATATAAAGCTAGTGAATACTAATTAATTGGTTTTGGAATTCCTGCAATAATAGAATAACTATAACGTTGGTGACTTACCCTGTTCATGAACTCATCATTCTTAAACAATAATTTGAGTATCTGACCCAGCGAACAGTTTGGATCCGTTCTGGCAGGATGACGGTCATCAAATGGATCAGGGTCCATCTTAAGGTAGTTTTCCGTCTCCCTCTCAACCAACTCTGCCATCCTGACAAAATACAATATAGAATATGTTATTACATCATAACATACATATTCACTATGTACTTCAGAAGAAAGTAGAGCATGAACGACACTCATAAATTGGCACATTTCATTCCAGAGTGCTGAAATCATTACTGAAAATTTTCACTGAATGTGGTTAAATCAGCAATTCTTCGTATTTCTTTTCAGATATCCTATACATAGCTTGACCTTTTGAGCTCAAAAGTTAATTTCAGACACCATCCAAAATATAGTTCCATTCATAGTCTGCTCTTTTCCAAATGAAAAAATGCAAAAATTTCAAAATTTTTGATCAAAAGATAGAAGCAATGTGACAATTTGCTTATTTGGTTGAAAATCAAAATTGAATTAAGAATAAATTACAGAAAATATGAATAAATTTATGTGGGATGGGTGGCACTCAAAAGGTTAAATATTAAAATATATAGAAGCAATGTTATAGTAACATTTTGTTCTTTTTGGTCAAAAATTAAAACTGAATTCTGTGAAAATTACAGAAAAAATGAAAAAACATTTGGCTAAAACTAAGAATTACCAAAAAAAAACACAATTAAAACACACTGTCTTCTGTGTTTCACATACTTACTTAACCAATATATCTATGGGAGATGTAGCACTTCCAACGTTTTTTTCCCATTGTTCTAATAGTTTAGCAAACACCTGAACAGATCCAATTTCTGCCTGTGGTTCGGTCATATTGGCGATAATTCTAACAAACAAAACAAACATGCATGCATCATGTTACATGTGACACATAACATTTGCAAAACTGATGTACAACATTTTAATTTTATACTTGTTTTGTCTGTATGCAAGGAAGATACTGTGAAACGATTCATTCTATCAAGGTTTTAGTTAAAATATTCTAACATTGAACAGATTCACTTCATGTTGTGATCTTTTTGAATTTCACAGATAAAGTAAAAACAGCCAAATTAAAACCAAATGAACAATTAATAGGTTCATAATATGAATGAATATAATAAAAATAGCGTTGATTCAATGAATGTTATTGTACTTTGATTTAAATAAAATACTTCATAAAACATTTATAGGAAGCGGGTATATATAATACTTGAATGTCAACTACTCTGACTGAATATTCTTTTTATAGGCAGAAAAATATATCACAGTATGTGGAAAGTGATAAGTTTATTTAAAAAACAGAGGTTAGAACTTTTGTTCATTCATTTTATAATTTGCATATCTAAGCAATTAATTAACCTTGCACCCTGAGAGCACTCATAGAATTTCATTTCAAAGCTTTTCCATACGTCAAAGCACTACTGATCATTTCAGTCTCCCCATTTGGATGTGTGTTCCAATTCTTTGAATAGTGTTAATCATACACGTGTGGATTCACAAAGATTCGTAATTCAGAATACGGCAAAATCCTGGTGAATCCTTTACAAATTTAAACAAATTCAGACTATTGAATTGTTCACATAATAGGCGTAAGCCTCCAATGAAGCTTCATAGTTGGTTTGACATTAAGTTTAAAAAAAATGATATCAATATGAACAGAGGTACATTACTTGGGGTTTGCAACTCGCATAGTACTGTATGGTGACATCATGTCAAGATCCCATTCAAGTTTCTTCTCGTAGATAGCGAGACTGAGGCTACGACCTTCTGACATGACACATATCAATGTTCAAGGTTTGTAATGAAAAAATAAAACTTTTCTTGTCGCTATCATAGTGAAAAATGTAATACATCGAAAATGTACAGAAAATATAGTTCTCGTAATCCGTCATACCGTGGGCAGCTATTTTGATCCACCTGGACATCCCAGTATCCTAGTTACCTCGGGTTGGAACGCTTATGCGAGAGCGAGATTGTGACGGGATCTTGGTATCATGTCACCGTAGTTACAAACCCCAAGTAATGTACCTCTGATATGAATCATAATTAATTTTGTGAATTTATCATATTTTACTACTTTTCAACTATATTCAATGAAAACTGAATATAATTCAACACTTGAATTCGACTCAAATACCGATAACAGAGTTTTAACTGGTAATACACAGATGTGTTCTCTCGCTAACACTTTCCCATAATCCATCACTGGCGCTGCAACCAAGTTGGAACAATGAACCTCAACAAGCACCGTATCTCAGTCCCTCAACCACTGTGACCGTACTTCTCCCCACTGATACCTGTACTAGATTGTACAATGCTAAAGTGTGTGGGCCATCTTGTCTCCCGTTGGAGCTACCTGATAATTCACAGACAATAACATCACCATGCGTTATTTAAAACCGAGGTCATCGTAAAACGGGATCATCATCATCTTACTCTATCAACACAACATCCTTCGCCTCGATTGCCCCTAACCACTGCTGTGATGGATCGCACAGAATTCTCTCATTACGATTTGTCAAGTCAGTTTCTGTCTCTACTAACCTGTAGAAGATCACAAAAGAAGATCCCAACTCAGACAACCCGTCCCAGTTTTTTTCTGTTTAGTTTTTGTATCGACTGTAAAGTAACATGCAAAACTTTCTGCTTTGAAATGGCGTGTTTTGCTGAAGCACTGGAGTTGCGAAATCGTAACAAACTCATGGACACATTCATTCAAGTATCGCGAGACCATAGTGTTCTCGCGATCTATGAGAACACTAAGATTCCCCGGATGAATAGTTCAGCTACCGCTGCAGTACCGGACCGTAATGAAAAGACCGATCGTCTGCATTTCGCTGTTGACATTTTTTTCTAATATTTCACTTTTCCCTGTATTTATCTGTTCCTGCTCAGACGACGACACAGGTAAAGTATAATTGTTTCACATAAAAGTATTCGCAGTATATTTTTGTGTAGCGTCTGATAATCGAAAGACGTTTTAACGCACTGTTGTCGTGTGTCTGGCTATCTAGTGGGGTCGTTCGCCGAGTCTGTTGTTTACAAAATGTAAAAAATGTGGCTTCCGGGTGCCGGGTACCGTTATAATTAAAACGTAAACAACATATCTCTATTGACGGCGACATGTTTTGTTATCTTTTGTTGGGGTGTTTTGTTGAAGATGTATATACATGTATTACACAAACAATAATTTATCGAGTATGTGGAATGTCCCATTAATATTAAAAAGTCAGGGCAAAGACATTTTGGGGCACATTTTGGGGGTGAACATGTACGCGGAGAATAATAAAAAATGTATTTATGAACCAAAACCACACACATTTGACAGAGGAAAACAGAAAAAAACAGCAACATAATCATCCTGGAAAAAAAAGTAGTTCAAAATCTTAAAGTTAAGGAAAAAATAATTGGCATATTTTTGTTCTGTTTTAGCACCATGGTTTAACCATCAACCTTCTTCTAATGGTCAGACCTTAATTATGTAATATTTGGGAAATGTGTGTGTGTTTTTTCATTCATATAACTGAAATAATATTACTAAAATTTAAAATAAAATTACATGTATATGTAATATAAGGTACACAAGAGTTCAAATTTTTTAAATTTGTTACATTGTTGTTACAGTTGGAGGTTCATTAATTATTCAACTAACCCATTTTATTTAACCTTTTGGACACAATAATTGTTCTCTTCTATTGTTTGGAGCAACATTTTCCCAATATTATGTATTTTTCTATAATTTCTTTGTTCCTTTTAATCCAATGGATGTAAGGGGTTGACCATTTGAAATCATTTGTTGAAAACAAATTTGTAAGCTAGACACTGGGTGAAAAAAAGTAGCAGGAAATAAAAATAAAAATGTTCAAATAAGCAACCATGAAAAATAAATTGGAACTGATCACCCCCCCCCCATGATTTCAAATGGTTAACCCCTAACTATCTAATTCATCTGTTGTTTTGATTTTTTGTTCTCAAATTTGATACTACTGGTACTATATGTATATTACTATGGCTGCAAGAAAGAATGAAACTGCAATATTGCAGTATAAAGACACTATTTTGCTAACATGATAGCTACATTATAGGAAGTATTGCCACAGAAAGCAATGGCTACATTGTGAGCAATATAGTTATTTTTGTAGCAAAACAGTGTATCATACTGCAATGTTCCATTGTTTCTTCTGTTCACAGTAAGAACAAAACAACAAATTAGTTGCCACACACAAAAATTGCATACTTAATTTGTAATTGATTAACATGTTACATTGATTTTTCTTTGTACTTTATAAATCATTCTCAAAAACGTTATATATTAACGATTATATTATGGCATTATCAATACTAGTGGATTTTATGACGTCATTGCAGCAAATTATTCGATAACGTATCCCATTATTTAATTGCCAATACCAACGGATTTTAATATCGAAATCAGACAATTTTGTGTGGGCATCTAAAGTGTGTTCGGACAACAGTTAGTAAGAGCTGTGGGATGACCAAACTTACTATATATATTTAAGAATATGTATATAATATTATATGGTATATATATATTATTTCTAAATTTCTCGGTAAAGTAACCAAAAAGGTATAAATTTTTTAAATTAGTTCTATAAAACAATAACAATGCAAATGCTAAAAGTGCAAGTTGCAGAAAATAACAATAAGCAGTAGTACAGAGTCACATCGACAGTAAATTTCTTATCTTGACTAATAACAATGTTTCTGGATGTGCTTGCATTGATTGTCATGTCAATATGAGAAAATAGTTATTAATATAATAGTAAATCCTTCAGTTGGACAACAAATACAATGGTATTTTGTTAACATGTTCCCACTAGGCACTGAGCTAACCATATGCATCGTTTGTTAGCCCACACTAAGGATCTGGGCCAGGTCTTAAAAACAGCAACTAATGTCAACTCACATTTGTTTGAGTTAGTAATAGACCATAGTAAATTTGTTTGTTTGTTCTATCACTATTATCAATAAAACATTGTTATTACTTGCCCTTAACTTGTGTACTCGCATTGGATTTGAACTTCGGAGACTTGAGTGGGCACCCATTTTTAAGGTTGAAATTGATAAAATTAATTTGGTTGTTTGAATATTGTTGAAAATATTGAAAAGTCCCAAAGCATAATACATTTAACCAGAATTGGGAATATTTTTGAATTATGAAGTAGTGTTCATTTAGCGAAAAATTAAGTACACTATTGTGCATTGATTGTTAATTTATGTACAATCACCATGTACGTGTATTAGAATTTGTGTGCTGCAAAACCAACATATTTAATTTAGTTGTGATAAATCATACTCTAATGTGTTGACAAACATATCAAACAACAATATTATAAAAAAAATGTATGTTATCATCTGTATTTACAGACAAATGTGTAACATCTATAACATTGGTTATTACTATGGTTGAAATAGTTTTATTGCTGAGGTCAAAGCACATAATAGCTGGACAAGCTTGTTCAGTTGTGGTCACAATGAACATGATTTACTACACAAATGCAAACTTGGTGCTTTGACATCCGGCAAGTTTTATATTGATTTAGTGGTATGGCAAGTAAGGATTTTCCACTTGACTTAATTTGTGCTGTGTATGTTATTTGCAAACTTGGGTGCTTGCCATAGTCTAGCTATGTGCATAAACATGGGAAGACTGCATTGATAAAAGCTGACTGTGCTGGATATCAATATTGGTATGGCACTTTGTTTACCAATCATGGAAGTAGGTCATGTTTTATTGCAGAATACTATGAACTCACTTTGCATATTCCTGTTGAAATGAACAATTCAATTCAGGAGTTAAAAATTATCCATGCAAGTCTTCATATACTAAAATGTTGTGGTATTTTTTTTAATAGCCTGACAGGATCAGTGTGAGTCAGTGCGCCCTCGCTGCTGAATTCACTCAGACACAAACGTTAGACTCAAGTCAACCCTGTAGGGCAGTTTATAGTAGTGCTTTAACAAAATCTCTAAATAATTAAATAATTATGTGCTTGAAATTTGTCTTGGCTTGGAAAAAATTTAATCAGACTGTATAGAAGTCGACCTTTCTTCAAGCAATGCACAGTTTTCACTCCTACAGAATTTACGTAACTTTTTATCATCAAAAATATTAATGTTCTTTTATTAGCATAGTGAAATTTAATATTTCATATATACATTTAATTTATTAACTTGTCAGGTTGAAATATACTTAAACTAGATTAATGTATATTGCATGTGTATTGAATAAAGCCCGACTACAAGGACTCTTCTGATATATAAAGTGCTACCAAAAATATGTCAAGGCAGCAGGCCAAATCATTTTATTGTGGGAGGATGTTATATCCAAGAGGAGTCATCGAAGGAGGGCTGTACATAATTATTTTGCAGAAATTCTTATACTTTTTAAGCGAGTGAGTCCTTTAAAGTATTTTGCACAAAATGTATAATTGGAAGGGGGGGGCATGCCCCTATTTTCAGATGAAATATCCTATAAAAATCCTCAAACATTTGTTATGTAATTTGGGAATGCAGTACACATGTGCGGAAGTATTTCAAAATTCCATTTTTTCATACAGTTTGCATACTGAAATTAAAGCAGATGATGGGATGTATACAGAAGTTCTACAATGATCGACTTTATGAATATTCCTGATCTAACACAAAAAGTCATAGAATGAAATAGCCAAAAAGTCAATAACCGTCGATTGAGTTCATGTCGTTGTGCGAGTCTTAAAAGTCTTAAGTACATTTCATGAGAACAAAGGCAACAAGTCTGAGAACAAAGCGATTTGACTTGAGAAAACGAATCAAGATTCAAAAACAGGACATTTACTTGTGTATATAAAGTCCCACAATGTGGTATTCTGATTGGTCGAAAAGCACTAAGTGTGTTTAAAATATATTGATGTACTTCTAGAATAAGTTTCTAGTAACTCCATCTTTACCTACATACATGTTTTCTATGAGAATGATACCTTGACTATTTCGGCAGACAGGGATCTATGATCAATGACCTCAATGCTGAGCAAAATATGTGTTTATTTCACATTGAGTAATGTCATAAAAAAAACACTTTCAAATACATGTAGAAAGGAAAATTTACCTTTTTGAAAACTAATGTATTTACCGATAATTTTCCATGAAATATGAGGAATGGGTATTTTAAAATATAATTCTGTTATTGCTTTCGTATGGAATTTATTTTCTCTCATTTTTGACAAGTGGAATGTAAAATATAGGAAAAAAGGTATATTTGCTGGTTTTTATTTTCATTAAATCAGCCCTTCAGCGAAAATAGCAAAAATAAAATCCAAGTGAAAATTAAGTATTTTACAATATTCCCCTGTTCTATAATGCTGTTAAAACCATAGGCATTTAATTACTACTTGTGTGGTTAATTTACTGAGTTGATGAACAGTATGACATTTAGCATCTTAAGTATTTGTGGTATTTTTTTGAAATTCCTAGACCACCTGGCATGACAGGCTATTTGAAAGAATGAGGAGGGAACTGGTGATAAACTATTCCGCTTGATCAACTTTACATGTACCTCCATTTGTACTTGTATGATTCATTCCTCAGTTAGCTGGTTTATCCAAGTGTGGAAAAGCAGTTCCTCATTTATCAGAAGAGTAAACAATTCTACTGCTGTGACTTGTATAAATATAGCATGTAATCTTTCATTCTCAATGACTTGGTAATTTATATGGTTGAATGATTACTCTAATAATAGCCACTAGTGCTGTCATACTGGGTGATAAATGGTATTCAAAGTACAGGATATCCTTGTTTTAGAGGATATATCAAACATATATATTTAATATAGTGTCTTTGACAACTGTTTTACAACTCCATGTAATAGACAGAGGAATAGTAAAAGCAGTGTGTTTTGATCACTGAAATATAACATGATAATGTGCTTGTATTTGTATTTGTGGTCTTCAGTGGTCTGCGCACTGACGAGCGCCCTCACACACTCAGCCAATGCATCAGATATTGCTTTTTACTTTTACTTTCTTTTTGTTAGTACTGTATTTTTTAGTAGTTTCCACTAAGGCTATATATGTGTAAGTACATATATTGACTGTGAATTTAAGAAAGGGTTCAAATAATGTTCTAGCACGGAGATGTCGCTGAAAAAGTTTGCTGGATGTCTGTAAGCTTTACTTATCAGCAGTGCATGAAAAGAAAATTGTAATTTATAATAAACCCGTCCAGAGCACCTCAGAACACCAACAAATATCAAACAATTATTATTAAACAATTATTATAGTATTTGATTTATAAAATGTGTTTTATACATACAAAACTTTGGCGAACAGACTGGCAAAGATGTGGAGTTTATTCAGGTGAATGTTTTACACAGGATTCAGTTTTTACTTTTATTATAGGTACTGTTATAACCATGTATAAGGCTTTCAAGACATGATCAGTGTCTGACATATGCATATTAATTAGTAGATCTGCATAATAAATAGTTTGTAGAATGTTCCAAGAATCACTTGTACAATTGGCACATTAATAATTGCTTTTGAAGCGTTCTGTTGTACCTTGTCTGTGAATGATTTGAGGAATTTATTTAAAAATCTCTCAGGATGTAGGTTACATTTATAGTTTATATTTACCATTGTTATTAATCTGCAATATTGTTTTTACTAACTTTCTCATTCATTTTATTGAGAATAAATCAAATAAAATTTAGCATGTTTACACTCAGTAGACATATTACAATTGTATGCTACATTTGTTGTTACTTATTTGATCATGCAGTTTCCACTTTTTATCAACTACTACTGTAAAATCTGTATTAGAAGCCACAACTTCTATTGAAATGGTACAATGCAACAGAAGGGATGCAGCTTCCATTAGAATATCTACACATATGAGAAATGATGAATTTTTGTTTCCAAATTGTTCAAAAAGAATGGGTGAGACTTCTATTAGGGATGCGGCTTCTAATACAGATTTTACGGTAGTATTCATGAACATACATTTTCACAATTTGCTCATCTTTTTAACTCTCATCAATTTTATAGCAAACAATACAGCATAAATTTATTGCTGGTAATCACATGTGTAGTATAAATATACGTTATTCATATCAAGCTTTTGTTTATTCTTTCTCTTAGATAAGTTACCAGACACAGGAGAAGGTGGAATGTCCTACATGAAAAAGGAAAAGTTAAAGCTAGAACTTAGCTCTATGCAGTATTATGTAACCCAAGAGCATGGAACAGAAAGGTGAGTCATTTTCTTTTGTCTTGAAGTTTGCTAACTTTACTTTTTGCTTTGTACTATACTGTTGGAAAGTATAATTACAGTTACAATGCTAGACTAACTTATTTGCTTGATTATTATAGCATGTTCTTGCATAAATGACAGAGGTGTATATATGGTCGAAATAAGTCGTATTTTAGTGATTCAGCATATAATAAGTGTGTGATTTTATTGAAGATGTGCTTCCTGTATGCACTTTTAAGACCATATATGGTATTGGGAATTCTGAATCTTGGAAAAATCTTTTAGCCTGTTGCGAAAAGTAGTTCGAAATGGGAGGCTCATAGATTTGAGTTCTGTACATGTAATTTGGTACAAATATGCAACGAACATGTAAATCTAATAACATGGTCAGTCTGAATCTAGCTATCTGATTGGCTGAAGCAAGGTCTTACAATGTATATCTGGAACTAGAAGACCTGTGATGTGATCCTGCTCGCCTGTGTTATGCTTATGCTCTGTTATTATTTTCCACCAAATATGCCAATTTTCTCCCGAGAGCTCTTATATCAACTACCAAATACCCTCTCTTGCTGATTATAACCTCTAAATGTATTGACAACATGTTTATATTTGAGATAGGGATCCAAACTACCGTAGTAGGACATTTGCGTGCATAGATCATTTTGTGTTGCAGTCTGATTTAAAATGTTGAACTGGTGGCCATATTGTTTTGAAAAATCATTTGTCACAGTAAAACAGAAGCTGTTGGCATGTTTTAGATGCAGTTTTCTCAACTGTTGCATTGATTGCTGTTTTTGCTTTTTTATGAGCAAGAATTAACATCACTAGACTTTTGTACAGGTCCTTGAAATAATGCTCATTAAATATCTAAACTATCTATCTATATTTTACTTTCAAATGTGGCTCATTCACTGGTACATAAAACAAATAGAAAAAGATGGGAAATCTGTATTTCCTATTGACACAACACAAAGCAAAATCTTTTTTGTTGCTTTAGGGTGAATAATATTTTTAGTTATTAGAATTGATTCAACCAGTACCAGCAACAAGTTGGGTGGGTTTTATGGTCAGTTGCATACATGTACTTATTATAGTAGTATATATAACAATAATTGTGAAAAGATTATTTATAAAAGATCTATATTCATCATTTAGTTTAATAACCTCTGAATAATATTTATCTCTGATGGCATCTGAAAACTAAATTTAGTATTCTGCTATTAAATATGCATTGTAAATTTGCAACCAATAAAGCTTTTCATTTATTCAAATTTATATTGATGTTTTATGCTTATACTGGTTTAATATTAATATTGTTGGTGATCTTTTGAGCTTTTTAGTTCAAGCAATTTATAAAATATTTGTAATGTACCTGCTTGCTCCAGATATTATATTTACATGTACATGTTCCAACATGACAGCTAGTACATTGATGTTGCATAAACTCAAACAAATCAATTTTAACAAACTGTAGAAAAGACATAATTTATGTAATTGGATCCTAACCATAATCAACTGTCTTAATCACCAGTCTGGTATAGACATACATGGATGTTAACAAGAAGTTCACAGATTTCACACACATTGGTGTCATTGCTCCTTTAGCCAAAAGTCTGCTTGTCTTTGATAGACTTCATTTTCACTGTGTTTTGTGGTCTCATTCTCCTCTTCTTTAATACCATAGAGCAGCAGGTTATTTCTTCATGATCCATTTATATTACCATTGTTTCCAAATATTTTCTCAACAATTTGTTTTTACATTCAAGTCAATTGTTGATGTTATAACAATTCATTGCTTTTGTGTTTAACTGAATGTTACCAGTACTTGATAACATTGTTTGTCCTGTGATTCAAAATAGGAATGTGTAAAATGAATGCAAAGCTAATACCGGGGGTAATTAATATTTCGTCATGCTGATACAGGTTTTGCGTGTTGTGTCAGCGATAGAAGAAATATGTTGGATATTTAAAAACACAGTTGAAAGTGAGACATCACTATATTAACAAGACATGACATACATGTAGTCTCCATACATTTTCATTTTACCATTAGTTTTGTAATGATAGAATTTTTTATTTCGAACGTACCAATGAAAACTTGAGTAAAGTCCAAAAATAACAATAACAAAACAAAACATTCAGAACAACAAAAACTTACAGTATTAAAACATATAAAGAATATAGAAAATAAATTTTGCAAAAATGTGTTCATAATGTATTTACTCAAAGCACAGTCCCTGTGGAGGGACTGTGCTCAAAGTGAATGAAATTGGCATGTACCTACCATGGCTCTGACCATGACTTCTAGCCCAGGTATTTACTTTGAACAAAATCTACCCATGCCTACCTGATAGCTGCTGGTTCCAGATTGGTATGGCATATTGAATCCCTTTGGATCAGACCATTTACCCCCCCCCCCCCCCCCCCCGATGATGCATGTAGTTCTACATATTATATATCAAGTTTGACATAATTCCATTCATTTATGGATGAGATCCGGTTCCAGTATGATTGTTGGTGCATTTCCACCACTGAAATAGTTGCTGCTCAACCATCTTGAATCAAATTATTAACCAATGAATGCATCATGCTTACTTTTTATGTCTCGTATAAGGTTTGAACAGGAGTAGTCTGGGTATGTCTAAAATGTTGTTGCAAACATACTCTTAGAGGAACTATAAATTCATGTTCCGATAACAGATAAGCAAGCTAAATCTGATGTAATGCTCCTCCCCTCCCATTCTCTGAAAACCGTGGAAAGTAGAATGAAGTTAATTAATTCTACAGCAACATTTCAAATTTCATATACTTGAGTTCTTACAATTAGTTTTTCATAGAAAAAATAAGTGGTAAAAATAATAAATTTTAAAGATTAATGTTTATAATATAAGGTTATTATGAGGATACCTCAAAGTATGCACGAAGACAGTACAGCAGAGTGCATACTTTGAGGTATCCTCGTAATAACCTTATATCTCTTCTGTCATATCTCTTCTGTCCAAGGATACATCACGAGAATGCCGAAATCCAAAAATTTTAGAACAGAATCAGCGAACTTCTTTGTGTGAACCCTGATGGCAGCCATGATTGTTTTTATAATTAGAGAACGCTTACGTGCGTAATCATTCCATATTTGGAATTTGCATTTCCTTATATGGTAGGATGAAAATACCCAGTAAAATATCGCAAAATTACGACACGCTGTAATTTACATGTATGGCGTTACGGTAACAGATGTATAATAATGTGAAATATTGTATGGCATATTGTACATAATTCGTCAGAAAGTTTCAAAAGTGCATATGTTGATCGTTACAAATGGATTGTTGATCATGAGCCATTATGTTTATTCATGGCTCACAACATGAAAACAAATATTCAGGTTTTTTTCCCTTCCTATTCAAACCTTCCACTTAGTATATGTTGTTTGATCAGCCTGAAGGAACAATCATTATACTAATGGTGGTTTGTTCTGACAAACTGTTTCTTTTCATCAGTCAGGGGTTCACTTCATTAAGAGGCGGCAGCAATAGGAGTCCTAATACCTCTCCACTTGCTATGACTGCCTACATTATGGTTTTATACTATCAATATCCGACCACCTACATTTGTACTAAACATTAATGACAACTATATCTACATATGTATGCGATGCATATAATGTTGTTGAGTCTGATAGATAAAAATTATCGGAAATATTGCTGTAGGCAACATTTGTTGAAAATCTGTACTTGAGTGTATATGTCTAGCAGTTTATATTTATATTCCAAATTCTGATTGATTGTACCCCCAGTACTCATTGTTTGTGTTTCATTTAGGAATGAACTATTTCCTAATTTGAGGTTGAGTTGAATAGACTGACTACCACAACACACACCCCATGCCCCAAGTTTTTATTCAGGATTCATAATTTAATCATTTGGCATAAAATATAAATGATTTATTTTAGTTTCAGCACATGTGTCAGTTCAAAAATGGCTGCTCACAACTTTTTTTTTCTGGTTTCTGCCAAAATACTGTAAAATGAAAGAAAATTTGTTTTTTCACTCCTTAAACAATAGCAATCAATTACTACAAGTTCATTAGGTAATAAAAATGAAACATGAACCACAGGCATGTGGCAAAAAGTGCCAAACAGAGCCCCTTCAGGAAATTGGCCAGTTGATCACATGACTGGAAATAATGTCATAGTTAATAAATGACCATGAACTTCAGTAACAAAAATTAGAATGAAATTTGATGAACTGTCATTTAGAATCAAAATCCATGACGCAAAACTCACAAAGTTAAGAACTGAAATGAAATGAAAATCCTTTGTTACTATGAATGTGTGCACTTGTTCTTTGAATAAGAACGCACACAAATGGAGACTTGCGGATGAGCTCAGTAAAGAAGCATATAGATCACAACAATGTGTAATTTTGAATTTTTGATTGCACCTAAATTATTCTGAACTCTATATACCGGTATATATATATTCTTTTGTTTAGGAAGGTAGTCCATTATTCCAGGTGAGAGTGCTCGATACTAAACAATGAGTTTGTAGAGCAGATTTACATATGTGGACAGAGAAATTAAGACACGACTACATGAGTAAAGTTCACTCTACAGTACTGTTTCGTAAGGTACATGGAGTACCTCACTCATCAGGAGTTAAGACTTTATTAAATAAACTATCGAAACAGACTACGTTATAAGCGCTACAGATTTGCATAACAATGGAATGTGTTTACGATATTAAAACTAGTTGTTGTATAGTAACGATTTGGCTCTGTGTCTACAGGAAGAAAAAAGCTCATTTCTTTTATTTAAACTACAGTAATGTGGTTGGAAAATTATAATATATTTCTCTCTAATACATAAGTTGCAACGTTTGCTTGAAGTATTGTATGGTGCAGCACGCGATAACACTCCATTTGATGTCGTAATCAATGTTATTGTCTTTTATTGACCAAGCGTATTTACTGAGCTCTGTTGCGTTTCTCAATGATTGGTTGCGTAGCGATGCAGTGTGGTTTCTGTACCAGGTTTTAAATTCATTTCCTGTTAGTCCCACATATGTTTCACACTTTTGTTTATATATATTCTTTCGGGAAAACAAGAGTACTCATGTTTTTTTTTAATATTCGTCTTGGACGTAACTTGGATTTCACAGCATTATTTGTTGGAAGTTATCATACTTTTTCTACAAAGCTCCATTGGAACAACACTTTCATGTGTGTGAAATAGATGATTTTCCGTACAATTGCGAGATCTCGCGAGATGCATGAAAGACGCGCGTCGAACGTCTGCCGCAAAAATCGAACGATTTGATTTTGAACTAGAATTTCTTTATTTCGTAGCTTACATTGGCCGGCCGATCTTCGACAGAGGAATATTGCTTCCGAATACCCTTACTTAATCGAAATTGCCTATCATCAAATGTAGACAGCACACTATTAAGCATGGAAATGTCCCCAAAATACTTTCGCGTTTGTCGAATCCCACGCGATGTTTGACGCGACTACAACGCTATGACCTTTGTTTGTCCTGTTTTTACGTTCGATTTCACACATAGCGCGTGATTCTCGCAGTGAACGGAAAATGGTCTATTTTATGGAATGCTGAAGACGATTTGTATCCTGTCCTAAGACATTAGACATTGTCTTTGATCCTATTAAGTTCATGCTTAAAGGGGAACCGCTCAATCCCATGGATTGCACCAAATGGATTGCAGCATGGGACACTATTGTTTATGTTGTTTACAATGTTAATCTATCTTTTGTTATCCATTGTTATTTTAATCCAGAAAGTAAATTTGTTGTGAAATTAATCTTAACTGGAAGGTGCCCCTTTAATAGGAAAACTACTGTGTTATTTGTTTACAGTATTTATTTGATTTTGTGGCAGTGGGCAATGTTTCAGACAAATATGGTATAATGCAACAATTTAATTAACATAGAAATAATTAACAAGCTTGTAAATAACAGTTGGTCTAATAATATTTGAAGTTACAGTGCCCTCTGTCAGTAAAGTATGGAAAACTTTTGTTTGTGTGTGGATGTTTGTTAAAAATACTGTAGAATACGTTATTCCCACTTGGAATTTATTTTCGCTATTTTCAGTAAAATAAAATCCAGCGAATATACTTTTTTTTCTATGTCTCACATTCAACTCATCAAAAATCAGTCAAAATAAATTCCATACAAAACAAAACACCCAAAAAGCTTTTTCAGCAAAAATTAATTCCAGCTAAAATAAAGAATTCCGGATATCCAGGATTCAATTCTTGGAAGTATCGGGCCTTCTCCAAATTTATTACTTGAAATTTTGGTACACATTATATGTAGCAATAATAAACCTTGTTTTGGGGAAATTATGTTAATATTATGTAGTAACCACCATACACATTGGCGTTTTCCATCATTCTACACAGAGATTCATGGAGTATGATGCGTATGATGAGGAAATAAATCCCCCAAAATAAAAAAATATTATATGTAATACTGGCATTGGCATTATGTTCACCCGTGTACGAGCCGACAAGTATGTTCAAACTAGTGGGATTAAGTGCTCTATTCGGTGCACATGGCAAAAGTGAATCTGTATCAAACAACTTTAACTTACAATGTACCTCAAAAATACTAAAATGATTTTTGTTGTCGTTTTATTTCTTCAGAGCCTTCAGTGGTGAATTCCTAAAAGTCAACAGTGATGGGACATTTACTTGTGTTGTCTGTGGAAATGAAATTTTCAGGTAATTAATATGCTTAACAATTAACAATTCCCTTTACTACTGGTAACACCTTAGCGAAACGATCACTCTGCGTAATCACCGATCATGGTTACAGTGATGAGTGTAAATTTCATCGATAAACCCTGTACGATGTTTACAATTGTGTGACAGTGTTTAAACTCCACGGTTATTGGTACCGGACTAACTGCAACTGACAAAGTAATTTCATACTGAACGTCAGTGCAAACCAAAACCCAATCATAGAAATACAGGTGAATCAGCTTGGTAGGGAATAGTATTCTAGCAAACCTGTCAGTGCAGTACTTAGTTCTCTTCTAATGAACGACAACTAAACACAAACGCATATACACTAGTTCAAAATCATGGTAAAATGGGCCTATAATTGCCATAATGTGTCACAGATTAGACCAACACAGCCAAACTACAGCCCCTGTAATTCTTGAAAATGTCAAAAAGAAACCATTGGACCATTGAAAATGTTAAGGACCTCTTACTAATTATATAACATAATTTATAGATCCCCTTGGGGTCCTCACACACCCATTGGTATTATAGTTTCTACTGGTGACACCCTGGGTTGACAAGCCTAGTAGTTATATTCCCAGAGAAGTGGTGCAGTGAACCGCCAATAATTAATGTTTTCTAGGTATAGTGTAAACAAATTTAGTACTTTTACAACCAAAATGGAAAATATGAAGCACTCTGAAAAATCGTAGAAACCAAAATGTATGCATGACCAAATTAAGGTAAATGTGTAAACTCTTAATGTTTTTTTAAAACCAAAGCTGTAAGTTTACACCAAACCTCATACTGAACATGCCTGGCCCCGTGCCTGGCTGACGTATGGTGATAGTTTTCAAAATAAAAATGCAAACATTGCTGCACTATTGTAAACATCATGCAGTGATTATCGGGGCAACAATCATAATATCATTCCTTTACACTCACTGTAACCACCATTGGTGACTATGCTAAGTACTGTAAAATCTGTATTAGAAACTGCGGTTTCTATTAAAATGCTACAAGTGCAACAGAGGGGATGCGGCTTCTATTAGAGCATCTAACGCATATGAGAGGTGATGAATTTTTGGTTCTCAATTTTTCAAAAAGAATGAGTGTGACTTCTTCGCTATTCTCAGGTGTTACTGGTAGTAAATTAACTTTACTATACAGTTTTTTACTGATTAGCAGTAACATCAAAAACAAAAGATGCATTCCTTTTTAGCATTATTGCAAAGCTACTACTGATAAATCAAGTCCTGCATGCATGATGCACAGTAACCAATTTGATTTGAACATGCACTATCATCTTCTTGAATTTCCTACTAAGTGCCTCCACATAAACAGATATGAATCCATGCATGTGGACAATGCATTATCCTAGTACCCAAGATAGAAATACTAACATACAACAGCAGTTTATTCAAATGATGTCACTAAGCATTATGTTATGTGTTAAATTATTCATGAAGATGTTAGACCTCGATTTGACAAATGAGTAAACAAAAACTAAAATAGCGACAGATGTCATTATAACTGTTGTGCTATTTCACAAGGGCTTTGTCCAGGCTTAAACTTACTTGGGATTCACAAGGAATTACAGAAAACAAAGTAATGCAAGTTGGGATTGAATTTGTGTTCATTTGTGCATATTGTCCCCATAAGGTATGCTTCACATGCTCTACCATGTTGATTGCATCAGTTCCATTTTTAGTAAAATGAGTGTTATCAAATGGAATTCACATGTTGTTGATTTATCACACCTGTAAGCACAAATCTACCAGATTGGGATACATGTATATCCAAGAGTCTCTCTTTTACCACTATATCTGTAAACGTCCCTCTATACTAAATTATTATGGGTTAGTAACTACATGTAGTGTGCCTGCTGGTACAATATGACACATCATTGATGCACAGGTATTTTTTGTGATGCAATTACCTATGCAACAGTAAATCATGGAATTTGTAATTTGGTAAAACAGAGTAAGTGTAAAAATAATGGTGCTTCAATAGTTTAGTTTGTGCTTTCAGAAGCTCCCGGCAGCATTCAAGCTTTATTTTTTTAATAACACTTTTTTTCCATCAGTCACCAAGTTTTTTCATTTACATTGCTACAAACTTAGTTAGAAGGCACACTGTTAATCACCAATTGAATGCCAAAATCATCTTCATCAATATACCTTCATTTTTTTCATAATTTTGATCAAGACCTGGACGAATTATTTATTTGCTTTGAAAAAAATTATTATTAAAAAAATTAATAAAAATTTGCAAATTGTTGCATACAATTTATGGCATTCAATAATACCTTTCCTTCATTTTTCGTGGTCAAATGTGCAAAGTTTGTGATTTCTTTTTTGTTTATTTATTTATGCAGAACATCAGAAAAATTTGAATCTAATTCGGGTAAGTAACTGCAGTCTAGTGAAATTATATGTTGCCCAATTTAAAATGTTGCAATGTTCCCACCCAGTGCAAGTGTCAATTTCATGCCTTTCTACTTAACTACTTATTTACAATCATTGTTAGATTATGTAATTTAAATAATAAAATATCTTTCGTGGATTATTGATGTTTTGCAAGTTTATGATAATAATAATTCTTTCTGAACTGCTTTGAATGTTTTATTTTTGCTATGCCTTGTTAAGCTCATGCATTTTGAAAAAAAAATCCCCAAAATTTAACAAAAAGAAATTCTCACTGCCCTTAAATTGTTTTTTCCAAAATTAAATATAATATCTAAAATTAAAAAAATAAAATGTACCATATTTCTACATAAATGACAGTGTTGTGATTATGATCATATTTTAATGATGTATCATACAATACATTTTTGGTTTATGTGCAATTCTATTGGAGATGTTCTTCAAGCCAATATGGTATATGTATTTCTAGGCTGGCCTGCTTTCTGGGATGAAGCCAGAGAGGGCTCTGTCACTTTGAGACCGGATACATCATATCAAATGGTGCGCACTGAGGTCATTTGCTCAAAGGTGAGTTTATACAATGAACAATGTACAGTTAGTAAACACTATTCATCCAGGTTCCAAATGCAAATATTTATAGCAGCATCAAAGGACTTTTCCAGCCACAGGTCTTACATCGGGTACACAGCTGGTTATCTTGTTGATAATAGCGCCCTCTTGAGGTACGAAATAAAATCACACAGCTGCATTGTATAAGTGATATGATAATGCAATTTTATGTTAATTAAAAGCTGTATATGTAGTTCAGAATCCAGTTAGATAAAAGCATAAAAAGCAGCTGTGTTCCTTGTGTTAGCAATATTTTTTAATATACTGTATTAACCTAGCAAGAGCTTTAATATTATGGTGTATGCAAAGACATACTTGGTCATCTAGTGTTGCTAGCCTACTAAGTCCATCAGTAAATAAATGACTTCCTGAAAGGCTAGCTTAATAACCTAAGGTGAGTCAATTTTGATAGTCAATGTTGATAGAGTGAACAATAGGGTACTTGCAAGGGAACCAGAAATATCTACTCTGTACACATAAACTAAATGTTTCTTTACATTAATGTCTGGTAAATCTAACCCATGTTCTAAACTTACTAGCAGATAAATCTGCGCAAGTGCAACATCAAAATGAACTGTTCAGCCTAGTTATTGTGTATATCGAGTTGCTAGAAAAGCAGTTTAGGAAGATGAAAGCCAGTAGTGATACCCTCAACTTCTTCACCTGAACATGTAGAATTGTGTTGAGACTTTTTTAGCATGGTCAGACTGTTGTTGTTGTTGGAATTCTAAATACTGTATTAGAAATGTATACACTTATCTGAGATCTGTTAAATCATTCAGCAGATTCGTTTTAGAAGCACATCTCCAATAAAAGTTAATTTTACCAAAAAATGCATTTGTTGCATACTAATTTCAAATGTTAATACTTTTGACCATAAAAACACCTCTATAATTTACATAGGCACATGCACTAATAATAATAAAAAAAATGGTATCATAAGTGGATCTGTGAGTTTGTTCTCAAAATCCCCCCCCCCCCCAAAAAAGAACATCTTTTGTCTCACATTGGAGATGAGCTTTGAATAGAGCAAATATGGTAGGAATAACTGGACAGTTAGTAGTTATTTTAGGTAGTTACAAATGTCAATATTGATATAACCTATGTTACTTTTATCTGATAATCCCTCTCCATGCTCTATAGCATCATTGTGTTTCATAGTGTAGTTACTGCATTGGCCTGATTTTTTTTAATATACTTTCATGTGTTGCATTGAAATAATTGAGTTAGTCAGTGTCAAGTTTTCCGGTGTCAGTTACTGGTAGTTATGAGGTAGATAACGCATTAAAAAAAATCTATACACTTTGGTATTTAACCTCAGTGTTATTGTTTGTCTCAAAATAAACCCACTTTTCTGTGTGTTTTTTTCAAAAAAGTTATTTTCATTTGGTCCAAAATCATTTAAAACGTTGCTCCAAAATTTCAGCGTGAAAAACTCTGCCATTTAAAAGGTTAAACCCTGGAGCATTCATAACGATTGCAGCAACTACATTAGAGATAGATTTTTGATTTGAATGAATGAATGAATGAATGCTTATGAATGAATAGTAACTCAGTGGCAAAATGAAATGAGGTGTAAATGAAACATTTTAAGGGCATGGACAAGATTGAGATTAATGTTCAAAAAATCCTAGCAAACAGCATTTCCTCTGAAAATTGATTTTCTATTCAGCTACATGTAGCCGGCAGTTGGAGCTCAATGATTGCTGATACATTATATCTATTAAACTTAATGGTCAACTATTGGACAGAGCAATGCATCTTTGTAACAATATTTTTAAATCCCTCTTTTTAGCTCCGCTGTCGACTTTGTCGAGCGGAGCTTATCATATGAGTGATTGTCCGCCGTCGTCGTCCGTGTCAATGTTTTACTTGTTCGACTTCTTCTTGAAAACTACAAGCCTGAATGCTTTGATACTTGGTGTATATGTACCTTGGGTAGACCTGTCTCAGATTTGTTCATTTCATGATGATATCTTCAATTCTCTAATTTTGGTGAATATTTTTGTCATTTTTGGTAAAAAGTGATATTTTCGACTTCTTGTTGAAAACCGCAAGTTCAATTGCTTTGATATTACATATATAGGTACTACATGTGGACCTCTCTCAGATTTGTTCATTTCATAATGATATCTTCAATTCTCTAATTTTGGTGAATATTTTTGTAATTTTTGGTAAAAAGTGATATTTTCAACTTCTTGTTGAAAACCGCAAGTCCAATTGCTTTGATATTACATATATAGGTACTACATGTGGACCTCTCTCAGATTTGTTCATTTTGTAATGATATCTTTAATTTTCTAATTTTGGTGAATATTTTTGTAATTTTTGGTAAAAAGTGATATTTTCGACTTCTTGTTAAAAACCTCAAGTCCAATTGCTTTGATATTACATATATAGGTACTACATGTGGACCTCTCTCAGATTTGTTCATTTCATAATGATATCTTCAATTCTCTAATTTTGGTGAATATTTTTGTAATTTTTGGTAAAAAGTGATATTTTCAACTTCTTGTTGAAAACCTCAAGTCCAATTGCTTTGATATTACATTTATAGGTACTACATGTGGACCTCTCTCAGATTTGTTCATTTTGTAATGATATCTTTAATTTTCTAATTTTGGTGAATATTTTTGTCATTTTTGGTAAAAAGTGATATTTTCGACCTCTTGTTAAAACCTTAAGTCTTCTGTTCTTTAATTGCCATGTGCATTGCTAACAGCGGAGCTATCTCAGCCGAGAGGCTGCTTGTTACATTTTATTCCTTTATTGAATATTATTTCCTTGTTATTTTACAGTGTGGTGCTCATCTTGGTCATCTTTTTGATGATGGGCCTAAACCAACTGGCAAAAGATACTGCATTAACTCTGCAGCAATGAATTTTAAATCAAAGAAGAAAGAAGACTTGAAATCAGAACTATGAATACACATTTAAAAAAAAAGGTCTCTCAAAAGCATATCAGAATTATATTTTATATCACTGAAGTTAAAACTATCTTCTTAAAAAAAGTGTATTTTTCCTGCTCTTGAAAAACTGCCAATATTTTAAGTATTAATTTTTTTTCAGACAAAAATCTTTTTTGTGCTCACATGTGGTTGCTTCTTTACAAGAAGGCAAACTTAATAGTATATTCACAATTTGTAAACTAACTGAAATAGTGTTGAGCAATAATATAACTGTTGGATCAGATAATTTTCAGAAATAAGGTCCGCCAAATGCTATTTCATGACGAGATTCATCCTGAAAATTAATCGTTTGGTAGTGGACTATTAGTGAATTATGATGAAGGCAATCTTGTATGGCATACAATGCCCTACTGACACCATGACAATTTATAGGCATGATCTCTCAGTGCCAAATAGCTGACTTGTTCCTTTGCAATGTAAATTTGTATTAATAAATACTGGTCACCCAGCTTGCACCCTAAGCCACAACTATGCAGCTAAAGCATACCTGAAATTCCTCAATGCACAAGATTCAGTGAGAACAACCCTGACACTCAAGGACATGTATTCTCCACTTCTCCACTTCTTCTAATACATTGTTTTAAAATTGACAAATGGAAGTGTGAAATATTTTAGACTGAATGAAAGTCTCTCGGGTAATTGTTGGGCAAAGTTTTACTGGCAATCAGGATGGTTTTCATTCATTAGGCTATATAAAGGATTAGCTATATATAAACCACCCACTCACTTCAAAGTACACTTCAGTTTTATTAGTTTAGTACAGGAAAGAAGCCAATACCCGAGTGACCGGTAAAATTACATTGACTTCCTGTAATTGATTTGATTAGACTGAAAACTAAACCACATTTGAAGAAGCGCCCCACCCCCTCCCTGCTTTTCCACAACCAAGAGAATTTTTAAATTTTTTTTATTGGTTTTCATTTTTTTTCAAATCATTAATTGGTGGGAAAATTTACTTTTGGGGAGGAAGTTACGTGTTAGAAATGTGGTTTATTGTGTAGCTAATTTTTTCCTGATTCATGGTCCTATCTTGTACCACATCACACTGTCAAGCAGATGGTTTGATTTTAAACTAAAATCAACAAATACTGTGGAATATTTTAATTTTTGCTATTTAACCTACTTTATATTTTCACAAATACAAGGTGTAGCTTAAGTACTGTAAAATCTGTATTAGAAACAGAGGGGATGCAGTTTCTATTAGAACATCTACAAACATGAGAAATTGTGATGTTTTTCGTTCTCAATTGTCCAAAAAAAATGAGTGTGACTTCTATTAGGGATGTGTCTTCTAATATAGATTTTACGTTACCGGTAATACATTTGTCTGACAAAATTTAAAATTCTTGATACAAGACTGTTTTTTGTCTAAGTTAGACATTGAGCAAGTCATATTTGCCGAAATGAAATTTTTAGCTAGATATAGTTTTTTAATATGTACTATAGATGTACAGTTATATTTTTTTTTCTCTTCCAGACATCTACTACTAGGTCAAAATGCTTGATTTAATGTATTTGTCTATAACACGAATTCCACACATTTCATCTGATATCCCATTCATCAATTTTGCATAACTTTAGCAACTGTTGCTGTCAGTTAACAGACAAAAGTTTGTTTTAATTTTTATCAGCAGGACTATTTCTGTCCTATGTGCATAATGATGAACTCTTCACCTGTGCATTTATAATAAACCGGCTGTGTTGGCTGAGAGGCTCATGCTAGATGTACAAGTATTATGAGAAAGAGTTACCTACGTGATGATAAAAATCGTTCAAATCATTTCTGAGAAGGTTGCATGTAGGCTTATATTGCTAAGAATTTATTGCTGGTATGATATACTCAAAAGTAGAAAATGAGGTAATTTTTTGTTTTATTTTTGAATGTGTGATGTCATCAGTATGAAAATCTGGAAATAACTTGTCATGCTTTGAGTGACATTATATTGAAAAGAAGAAGATAAAAACAAGTATTTTGTAGTGAAAAAAATGTTGTTGTGCGAGTTCCCAAGCATTTTATTGTCTCTTGTGGGAAGGACATAGATCAGTATCAAAGTTATGCATGATGAGGTCCTAAGGTAAACAGTACATTTGTAGTATAATTGTATCATTTGGCTGTATTTACATATATTTTTTTCCTCCTATTTTTGCAATACTAAGATTTGATAGATTGGAGCCCTCAACAGGTGTGTAGTACCCCTGTAGATAATGGGACCCAGTTTTATTGAAAAAATATATTTGTGTTTTTAAACATTTTATTGATTTCTGGTGCTTTGTGTATTTAAAAAAGAACAAAAACATCTAAAGTGCCAAAAACAACTGGAGTGCATGTTTGAATATTTTGTAAACAAACTCTGCATTTGATATGCATTGTATGCGTCACATGGAAGGAACTGTGAAATACTTTATTTTAGCTGGAATTAATTTTCGCTGGTGTTGGTGTTTTGGATGGATTTTATTTTCACCGATTTTTGATAAGTTGAATGTATAACATAGGAAAATAGATATATTCACTAGATTTTATTTTCACTGAATCATGCCTTCAGCGAAAACACTGAAAATTAATTACAAGCGAAAAGTAAGTATTTAACAGTATATCAAACATGTCGCTATAATTGCAGCACTTTATAAATAAATAATATTTTATAACACGATTTATATATGACATTTCTTAAAGCAAAACAAAATTAGTATAACAGTACATGCATTTTGTGACATGGCAAAACTAGAGTACAAACCAGTATTTCAAAATATATGCATAATGTTTGTGCATTGTGCATTTTCTTTCCAAAAAGGATACTCACTGAAGTAGATACATGTAGTGTTTACATATTTGTTCTAATGTAGCAAATATGGTACATGCAAACTATAACTCATTAAAAACTAAAATTAAAATAAGGACTGCATAGCTTGGCAAATAAACTAGATATTTTCATAGTATTTTATGCTATCTGTGACATGTGGTTGTATTCATGCAAAAAAATGTATTTCATTAATCTGAATAATGTCTGAATTCTTAGTTTGTATGACTTGAGCAGTCATTTAACTTTACTTACAATTTACATACCATAGAATCTTTTTGTGAAATTCTATTTGCTATATACCACTCCAACAGAACCCCTATAATACACTAATTTATTACCATTTGATGCAAATGTCTCTCACAGTACTATGTGATGTCATAAACATGTTCATTTGCCAGGTTAAAGTGGGAGAGTTGTCACCTGCGCATGCACGGGAATTGAGTCCCAAGCGACGATAAGACATGCTAAAACACAAAGGCCCATGGGCAGACGCTTGTTTGTAGACAATGACACGGTATGGCCATCTGACGCATGCGTAGGTGACGACTCTCTCGTTTTAAATACAGTGTGTAGATATTTCCTTCATAATCTCAAGTATTTGCATTGATGGAATTTTAATTCAACTAATGAAATCTACATCTATGATATTATGAATATGAAGCAATACTAAAACCATCTAAGCTAGACATTAGTGAAGCGCAGTATATAGCGAATAGAATGTCGAATACATTCTATGAAAAACTGAAACTATATTCTGGATAGTGCTTCCAAAGCATTTGAATTATAATGTACCGGTATACATTTTTATCACATTGTACTTTTTACTATTTTTTATGCAAATCTTTGACTTTGTGTTATTTAAATCATCATTTTCTAAGAGCCTAGTCATCTAGACTAATAAGCTCTGAAGTGCAATCTTCGAGTCAACTCTGCTTCTTTTATATTTATTAGGTACAAAAGAAATTGTAGCTGTACTTATTGTAATTAAAATCTTGTAGGTATTAGTACTTAATATTGCATACAGCAGGGTGATCTTTTTATATACTATAAATATGTGATATACTGACTTTATATAAAAATAGTGGTGCTGTTGAATTAGTAATGGAGCCCTCTGTCTACCTTGTGTATTTATTGTATACATGTTTTTTAATGAGAACCAGTGTGCGAATCAGAATGTTGACAAAAGTCTGGTGCTTTGTCTGCTTTATAAAAGCCAATCCAATTCAACTTGTAATTAATCTGTATATTCTAATGTAATATATTATATAGTGGAGTGTGCCCCACAATAGTATAAACAGTCTAGTGTGTGTTATTGTGTCTTTATTTGTGATCATTGTATAACGTGAACAAGCTGGTCAGTGCTCATACAAAGAGAAAGTTTGCTGCTTGTCATACATTTTTCTCAACTTTCACTGTTGCTATTTTTTTTATTAAAGATGCAATATGGATGAAAATGTATATTTTTATACTCCAAACTGTAGATCAAATCGAATTAGGATTTACTATAAACTAAAAATAGGAGGACACAGTATTCATTAAACAAAAATTCAAACCACTATTACGCATGTACATGATTGTTATTGTACGTAGCAAAACAACCAGTGCACAATGTTTATTAGAAAACTATATTTTACTGTCAAGCGAATATTCGGATATGTGCTACAAGAACAGCGTTTTCGTTCATGATAAATCAGTCCAATACTGTATATACAGTATCAAACAACAATACTAAAAATTACATGTTCATCTTTAAAAAGAAATAGGCTTCAGAAAATAAGAAAACGTTGGAACTATACCAAAAAAGACAAATTCTTGACACCATATTTGTTATGCACTGCATAAAATTTGAAAATAAAAATAAAAAAATTAGAGTACTTCTAACAATCTTGATTTCAAACTAAAAGTTCAAAACAAGATTTCTCAATAAAGGTCTCTGTTATGAATCATAACACTGTGGGAGAGGGTGGTCAAACTATTATTTTTTTGGGAATAGATCTGGTTAGTCCTCGGACCGTATTTCTGGTCAACACACACACATCAGTTAAAAATGTGATCATTACAGATTTTTTTTGTCATAATTTCTGGAAACAACGAAAAAACCAAAAAAAAACAAACAATGAAGGAAAGCTAAGTCCAACAAAATGTTGGTGAATTTATTCACATCCACCCCTCCTTAAACAGTACACACATGTATGAATCGATATTCTAATAATGTACAGATGTCCCTTCAACTCTACCCACTCTTCATTTCAACCCACTCTATATAAATATTGGTTGGTTATTTCAAATCATTGATTGCAAATGTGACAGTACTGTAGAAAGGTTTTTAACTTGTGTGTACTGTTATTTAATTTCAAAAGTAATCAGTAACGTGTATAAAATACAGTTCATTTTTTTTGTGTTCAGTTTAGCTAGATTTTAGTGAATTATTGATAGTGTTCAGAACACAGTAAACCTGATGACAACTGATTGTAAAATATATTGAAGATGTATTTATTTCAATAGTAACAGGGTATGAATCACATATCCCCAGTAAAGTCATGGAGAAAATGACTTTACAATGATTTACTTTCAATTGTGTTGAGTATTGCTAAATATGGTTGGGAGTTGACCATTTAAAAATGACTCGTAAACAAAATCATTTTTCAGGGAATTATACAAAAACAAAAATTTCGCTAGGAAGTTTGCAAAGCTCTCATGTGAATACAGAATATATTCAATCATTGTTTTATTAACAAAAATATCTAGGAAATGAATGTATGTTTACACAGGCTGAAATGAGATAATATGCAAATTAGCTACTTAATATGCAGATTCATGGCTCCAAAAGTAAGCATGCATAATCAATTTGATAAGTATCTGCTCAGACGTATTTGTGATTTTGCTTACACAGACTAACAAACCAAACTCATTGCCTCTCGGGAGCTAAAAATATTACAGCAACATCATCCGGAAGGAAAAAAATTCAGCAAAGGTTTCGATTTGGTCAACTCCTTAACTGCTTGAAATGTGTAACTGCTTTAAATATATGCAACCACCAATATTGCTTCATTGCAGCTTGAAAAGATTTGGTTCAGCTAGAGAGGTTTCCAATGATCCTGAACAAGGGTCTCTAGAAAGCAGTTACTTCAAGAGTTTGGCTACACTTGATTACCCAGCGGTCATATTTCATTATAGTTGACTGTTTGGTACTTGGAGAATAAGTTGTTATTGTTGCAGAAACAAATTGTGAGAAGCACTTTCAAAGCATTTTCACTAGAAATATTTGGTCAGTCATTTACCAAAAAAAAGCCTTGTTGAACTCGTAAATTTTCCAGATTTGTTCTCAAAATTCCACCCATAGTTTTTTCCTTGGTCAGTCACACATTGAACTATAACATATCTGAAAAGTCAAATATTTCCAAGTACTTTGATCTATAAATATAATTTGCTGAATAAATAGACAATTTATGTCATCAAATCTGCCATTTTATTTATCTCAGTTATAGCTGTAGTAGCACTATTGAAAATATCAATTTCAATCATATACCACATATGGATTATAAAAAACATGAAACACAAGAATATGTTGGTATACAAGTCACATTGTGTACATTTAGATATATACACAAGATGAAAGATGACCCTGCACATACATTACCAATATCAAACAGGATATCACATGTGTCACAACCGAAAGTGACAGATAGACTTCTTCCGCTTGGTAAATCTGTTATAGATTAAATTGAAATAGAACTGCTTACTCCCATCACAAGTTTATTAGACTGATCGGCCTTGACTGCTGAAAAAGATAAATAAATTATTTAACTTCCAAAATAGACTTGAAACAGTTGCGCACATTTACAAGGTGAAATATGTGCAGGTATTTATCAGTTTTGGAAGAGAATCATGCTGTTTTCAGCCTAATGCTTGAACGATGTAAATAGGTATATTCCATCCAAGTTGAACTTGGTGTGAAGAGCTGGTTCAAAAGGTAGTACTTGCCTCCTTTTGTATGCTAAGTGAGGTTTGTGTCTGCAAAATACAACTTAAGTTTCCGGCCACTCCTACTGAAGAGCAAGGGTTATCAAAGAGGGGTCAAGGGTAGTCAGAAAGTTTGTTTTTGGTATGTAAATACCCATGCCACCGGAACCCTGATTGTACTGTGCACACGCCGCTATGGTGCTAAATAGCAGAGTGGTGTCGTGATACAAAGATGTCTTCTGACAAAAATTTTATTGAATTTCATGAGACCCTTGGAGACCTTGTTTTATTGTGATATACCAATACAGGAAGGAAGTTACTGATCAATGTATTGTTTTCTTGCCATGTAAAGCAGGTGATAAATGCAGTACAGACACTGGTTTTTCCAACTGTTAACAACAATGCAATGCCAATTAGGACAATCACCGACACTATTACATCCAATCTTGTGTCATTAACCTGCATTCCACTACTATACCTGGGTGATAAACATACACTTAAGGGTCAACCATTTAAAATCATGGGGGGGGGTGTTAGATGAAGAAGTGTGACCATTGCAATTTTTTTTCCCCTGGTGACATTTTTGTATTTTTCTTGAACATTTTTCCCTGCAACACCTTGTATGCAATTTTGTTACTCTTGGTGTCGATTTGTTTTTGAACTAATTCCCCCCCCCTCCATGATTTTAAATGCTTGCTTAGTATTTCTCAATAGAGAAAAAGCTAATGGAGAATAGGAATGTGATCTGTGATTCTACTAGTTGCATGGGACGTGCTAGCAGGTTGAAATCCTCTGCAGGGGCAGTTTGATTTTTTTTAATATGCAGAAAAGTTGTGCTTTGTATATGCAAATTGGTTTACAACAGAATTGCACCATGAGTAAGCTTCCTCTGCATGGGTAGGCCACCCTTACTCCAGTTTTCTTTGTATGCTGTTGGATGATATAAGCTAATAATTATTTCTATTTCTTGTGCAGGGCATTTAAGCTTTGGGATAAAAATTCCATGCATATTAATTACCTAATTTGCATAACAATTAGTCAATTTTCGACCTTTCCACTTGTATCTCAAGTACTAATCATCATATTTCAATGAAACTTGGTACATAGCTTTCACATACCAGATTAGTTTTTGATCAATAATATTTGCATATTAATTTTCAGCTTGTCCATCAATATCTACTTATCATTATTTCAATGAATCTTGGTACATATATACTCTAAGACAATGCGATGATCCATAATGATTATCTAATTTGCAATAATTATCTAATTTACTTAATTTTTTTTAGATTAATCATCACATTATGATGAAACAACACAGATCTATGCATATTAATTGCTTTATTTGCATAATGATTCATTTGGTTCATTGGGGTAATCCACTAGCGTGATTAGTTTTATGTTGAAAATCATACATTTTGATTATATAATTAGCCCATTTCATATATCTCAAAAAATCAGATTTAAATTGAATTTGTCACAGAGGAGCTCTGGAATTAATTAGACTGACAACCACAGACATAAAATCAAAAGTATTATAAATTATGATAATGTGGTTCACATAGTTTTCATGTTTTACATCTTAAATAGCAGACAAATATCAGTTGCCAAGCTTCTTGTTTGAAAGGCTAATCTTAAATTTGGAATTAATTTTAATGTTTCTCCAATACTCTCAGCACACAGGAGTTCTTTCTAAGCTATATTTGATATTTGTTGCTCCGGGTTTGTCGCTGGCTGATCAGCCTAGGGAGGTCTCCAAAGGGCAATAATAACCACAAGAGAGGCAAGATAAGTAATACTGTAAAAAACACTTTCTGATACCAAAAATTTAGGCAAGCTAAGACCAGTCGTAGATTTGTCACCCTTGAACTTATTAGCCAAAATAATAATACTGTAGATATTGCACAAGCAATCAGCCAGTACATCAAACACAATCTTTGGTGGCCCTGGATCCCAGGGACACATACAAATGCACCCAGCCAATCAATCTCTGTTGAGGTTTGGGCTAGAAGGAATGGTATACCAGTTTTGAATACTTTTGTTCTGCCTGTGTTCATTTTGTACAAACCGATGGTAAGTTCAACTCCACATGCTGGACATCTCTGTATACCTGGTTTCTCCACCATCAAATAAGGAAGACAATACTTAGAGTACACTCTGGCATTCATGAGATCATTTGTAGTCAATGTGGGCTGGTTACAGTTAGAGACAACGCAAAACATGACATACTTGGGAATGAGTATATTCCCTCTTTTGGTCAAACCTCACACCTGGATCAGGGTGAGCATAGCATTTATTTTTTTGCAACCAATTACAACATCTTGGAAACTTCATTATAAGGGGATCAGAATGATGACATTAGTACAATACAGCGCCTTGTATGTGTTGCACTTGTTCTGCATTCCAGTGCAGTGCAGTGAGGCTCTAGTTTTGTGGAACATCCTTAATCTGGTGGTCGGAATGCCTTTCATACAACCCTACAAACAGCACACATAATGGATCTCCAGACCCAGGGTCTCTCGAACACTGCTCAGTTAGCCAAACACCAATTGGAAGCAGTTAAAGATGGTCTACTGAACATTTCTGTCTCATATCAGAGGCAGATGTGTATTGATTGGTGACGGCGACAATGTCTCGATAATAATCTACCTCAATAAGGAGGGAGAAGTTTCCCAGTGGAAATTCAGGGTATACAATACACAACACCACCTTAGAATGCATAGCCCACTATATAGACTAACCACCTCTTTACCAGGCCGAACTAACAAGACTCCCCTATATGCACTCCGGCTCTCAGTACAACAAGGGGGCAGCAGACTTTGTGCCCTTGTGCATCCTGGGGTACTCAGACCCAGACGTTCACAGAGGGGAAACTGCAGTTTCCAGCAAGTGTTACCACATTTTCTATATTTCCCTTTCCCTGCAAGACATATCTCCTGACATTGGTAGTTATTACAGACTGCATCCAATTGTTGCAGGTCAGGGGTGACAAACTCGCACACACAGGGACTTGTTTCTGGACTCTCTGTTGTGGAGTTGGGCTTAGAGATAAACCAGGGCACTTAGAAGTAGCTTACCTTTACCCAGGAGACCCTTAGCTTAGCTATGTTAAGTTTTCAGTATTGTATATGTTAGAAGTCTGTTTACTTCTTTCATTTGCAATAAGGCATCCTCTCTCAAATTATGAGTGTTCATGTAATGTTTTGTATTTTGTTTAAGTAGCTTTTCTCATGCTTGAACCAAAGACATTACTAATGTCTTTGCTTGAACCCACTTTGTATAACTTAGGCAAATAGTGGTAGTAATCAGTGTGACGCCATTAACTAAAGGGTCTGCTTCAGCTAGCCCCCTTGTTCAACGGTCACTCCAACTACCAATCACCAAACACCAACCTACCCAGGCACCGGCATATCACCCTTGGAGTGTAGAAAAGTGGAGCAAACTGAATTTCACAGATATTACCCATATTCATTGGAGGTGCCATGCACCTGATTGGTGATACCGTTATTTTTTAACTCGGGGGGGGGGGGGGCAACTGACTATCAGTATTAAGACCTAATTTGTCTAACTTATACAAATATAATTGAAATAAATAGTGTAAGTAATTGGAGTGACTAATAAAGAAGGGAGTATCTGGAGCAGCTTCTCTAATTTCAAAACAAAGATTAATATAGGAATACATGCTGCAGCTGATCTAGAATTTAGCCATCTATTTGTTTTAGTTTAATGCGACAGATATAGACCTGAAGCATTCCTTGATACAAGTTACAGCTGGTCCAGAATATATCAACCTATCTGTTCAAATATAGTGCAGCTGATATAGACCTGAAGCATTCCTTGATACAAGTTACAGCTGGTCCAGAATATATCAACCTATCTGTTCAAATATAGTGCAGCTGATATAGACCTGAAGCATTCCTTGATACAAGTTACAGCTGGTCCAGAATATATCAACCTATCTGTTCAAATATAGTGCAGCTGATATAGACCTGAAGCATTCCTTGATACAAGTTACAGCTGGTCCAGAATATATCAACCTATCTGTTCAAATATAGTGCAGCTGATATAGACCTGAAGCATTCCTTGATACAAGTTACAGCTGGTCCAGAATATATCAACCTATCTGTTCAAATATAGTGCAGCTGATATAGACCTGAAGCATTGCTTGATACAAGTTGCAGCTGGACCAGAATATATCAACCTATCTGTTCAAATATAGTGCAGCTGATATAGACTTGAAGCATTGCTTGATACAAGTTGCAGCTGGACCAGAATATATCAACCTATCTGTTCAAATATAGTGCAGCTGATATAGACTTGAAGCATTGCTTGATACAAGTTGCAGCTGGTACAGAATGTTGCCACCCATCTGTCCAAATATAGTGCAGCTGATATAGACTTGAAGCATTGTTTGATACAAGTTGCAGCTGGTCCAGAATGTTGCCACCTATCTGTCCAAATACAGTGCAGCTGATATAGACTTGAAGCATTGCTTGATACAAGTTACAGCTGGTCCAGAATGTAGCCACCTATCTGTCCAAATACAGTGCAGCTGATATAGACTTGAAGCATTGCTAGATACAATTTGCAGCTGGACCAGAATATAGCAACCTATCTGTCCAAATAGAGTGCAGCTGATATAGACTTGAAGCATTGCTTGATACAAGTTGCAGCTGGTCCAGAATGTTGCCACCTATCTGTCCAAATACAGTGTAGCTGATATAGACTTGAAGCATTGCTTGATACAAGTTGCAGCTGGTCCAGAATGTTGCCACCTATCTGTCCAAATACAGTGCAGCTGATATAGACTTGAAGCATTGCTTGGTACAAGTTACAGCTGGTCCAGAATGTTGCCACCTATCTGTCCAAATATAGTGCAGCTGATATAGACTTGAAGCATTGCTTGATACAAGTTGCAGCTGGTCCAGAATGTTGCCACCTATCTGTTCAAATATAGTGCAGCTGATATAGACTTGAAGCATTGCTTGATACAAGTTGCAGCTGGTCCAGAATGTTGCCACCTATCTGTTCAAATATAGTGCAGCTGATATAGACTTGAAGCATTGCCTGATACAAGTTACAGCTGGTCCAGAATGTAGCCACCTATCTGTCCAAATACAGTGCAGCTGATATAGACTTGAAGCATTGCTTGATACAAGTTGCAGCTGGTACAGAATGTTGCCACCTATCTGTCCAAATATAGTGCAGCTGATATAGACTTGAAGCATTGCTTGATACAAGTTGCAGCTGGTCCAGAATGTTGCCACCTATCTGTCCAAATACAGTGCAGCTGATATAGACTTGAAGCATTGCTTGATACAAGGTACAGCTGGTCCAGAATGTAGCCACCTATCTGTTCAAATATATAGTGCAGCTGATATAGACTTGAAGCATTGCTTGATACAAGTTGCAACTTGTCCAGAATGTAGCCTCCAATCTGTTCAAATATAGTGCAGCTGATATAGACTTGAAGCATTGCTTGATACAAGTTGCAGCTGGTCCAGAATGTAGCCACCTATCTGTTCAAATATAGTGTGACAGATATAGACTTGAAGCATTGCTTGATGCAAGCTGCAGCTGGTCCAGAATGTAGCCACCTATCTGTTCATATTTAGTGCGACAGATATAGACTTGAAGCATTGCTTGATACAAGTTGCAACTTGTCCAGAATGTAGCCTCCAATCTGTTCAAATATAGTGCAGCTGATATAGACTTGAAGCATTGCTTGATACAAGTTGCAGCTGGTCCAGAATGTAGCCACCTATCTGTCCAAATACAGTGCAGCTGATATAGACTTGACGCATTGCTTGATACAAGTTGCAACTGGTCCAGAATGTAGCCACCTATCTGTTCAAATATAGTGAAGCTGATATAGACTTGAAGCATTGCTTGATACAAGCTGCAGCTGGTCCAGAATGTTGCCACCTATCTATTCAAATATAGGGAAGCTGATATAGACCTGAAGCATTGCTTGATACAAGTTGCAGCTGGTCCAGAATGTTGCCACCTATCTGTTCAAATATAGTGCAGCTGATATAGACTTGAAGCATGCTTGATGCAAGTTGCAGCTGATCTAGAATTTAGCCATCTATTTGTTTTAGTTTAATGCGACAGATATAGACCTGAAGCATTCCTTGATACAAGTTACAGCTGGTCCAGAATATATCAACCTATCTGTTCAAATATAGTGCAGCTGATATAGACCTGAAGCATTCCTTGATACAAGTTACAGCTGGTCCAGAATATATCAACCTATCTGTTCAAATATAGTGCAGCTGATATAGACCTGAAGCATTCCTTGATACAAGTTACAGCTGGTCCAGAATATATCAACCTATCTGTTCAAATATAGTGCAGCTGATATAGACCTGAAGCATTCCTTGATACAAGTTACAGCTGGTCCAGAATATATCAACCTATCTGTTCAAATATAGTGCAGCTGATATAGACCTGAAGCATTCCTTGATACAAGTTACAGCTGGTCCAGAATATATCAACCTATCTGTTCAAATATAGTGCAGCTGATATAGACCTGAAGCATTGCTTGATACAAGTTGCAGCTGGACCAGAATATATCAACCTATCTGTTCAAATATAGTGCAGCTGATATAGACTTGAAGCATTGCTTGATACAAGTTGCAGCTGGACCAGAATATATCAACCTATCTGTTCAAATATAGTGCAGCTGATATAGACTTGAAGCATTGCTTGATACAAGTTGCAGCTGGTACAGAATGTTGCCACCCATCTGTCCAAATATAGTGCAGCTGATATAGACTTGAAGCATTGTTTGATACAAGTTGCAGCTGGTCCAGAATGTTGCCACCTATCTGTCCAAATACAGTGCAGCTGATATAGACTTGAAGCATTGCTTGATACAAGTTACAGCTGGTCCAGAATGTAGCCACCTATCTGTCCAAATACAGTGCAGCTGATATAGACTTGAAGCATTGCTAGATACAATTTGCAGCTGGACCAGAATATAGCAACCTATCTGTCCAAATAGAGTGCAGCTGATATAGACTTGAAGCATTGCTTGATACAAGTTGCAGCTGGTCCAGAATGTTGCCACCTATCTGTCCAAATACAGTGTAGCTGATATAGACTTGAAGCATTGCTTGATACAAGTTGCAGCTGGTCCAGAATGTTGCCACCTATCTGTCCAAATACAGTGCAGCTGATATAGACTTGAAGCATTGCTTGGTACAAGTTACAGCTGGTCCAGAATGTTGCCACCTATCTGTCCAAATATAGTGCAGCTGATATAGACTTGAAGCATTGCTTGATACAAGTTGCAGCTGGTCCAGAATGTTGCCACCTATCTGTTCAAATATAGTGCAGCTGATATAGACTTGAAGCATTGCTTGATACAAGTTGCAGCTGGTCCAGAATGTTGCCACCTATCTGTTCAAATATAGTGCAGCTGATATAGACTTGAAGCATTGCCTGATACAAGTTACAGCTGGTCCAGAATGTAGCCACCTATCTGTCCAAATACAGTGCAGCTGATATAGACTTGAAGCATTGCTTGATACAAGTTGCAGCTGGTACAGAATGTTGCCACCTATCTGTCCAAATATAGTGCAGCTGATATAGACTTGAAGCATTGCTTGATACAAGTTGCAGCTGGTCCAGAATGTTGCCACCTATCTGTCCAAATACAGTGCAGCTGATATAGACTTGAAGCATTGCTTGATACAAGGTACAGCTGGTCCAGAATGTAGCCACCTATCTGTTCAAATATATAGTGCAGCTGATATAGACTTGAAGCATTGCTTGATACAAGTTGCAACTTGTCCAGAATGTAGCCTCCAATCTGTTCAAATATAGTGCAGCTGATATAGACTTGAAGCATTGCTTGATACAAGTTGCAGCTGGTCCAGAATGTAGCCACCTATCTGTTCAAATATAGTGTGACAGATATAGACTTGAAGCATTGCTTGATGCAAGCTGCAGCTGGTCCAGAATGTAGCCACCTATCTGTTCATATTTAGTGCGACAGATATAGACTTGAAGCATTGCTTGATACAAGTTGCAGCTGGTCCAGAATGTTGCTAACTATCTTTTCAAATATAGTGCAGCTGATATAGACTTGAAGCATTGCTTGATACAAGCTGCAGCTGGTCCAGAATGTTGCCACCTATCTGTCCAAATATAGTGCAGCTGATATAGACTTGAAGCATTGCTTGATACAAGCTGCAGCTGGTCCAGAATGTAGCCACCTATCTGTTCAAATATAGTGCGCTGATATAGACTTGACGCATTGCTTGATACAAGTTGCAACTGGTCCAGAATGTAGCCACCTATCTGTTCAAATATAGTGAAGCTGATATAGACTTGAAGCATTGCTTGATACAAGCTGCAGCTGGTCCAGAATGTTGCCACCTATCTATTCAAATATAGGGAAGCTGATATAGACCTGAAGCATTGCTTGATACAAGTTGCAGCTGGTCCAGAATGTTGCCACCTATCTGTTCAAATATAGTGCAGCTGATATAGACTTGAAGCATGCTTGATGCAAGTTGCAGCTGGTCCAGAATGTTGCCGTCTATGTGTTTAAATATGGTGCGACATATATAGACTTGAAGCATTGCTTGATGCTAGTTGCAGCTGGTCCAGAATGTAGCAACCTATATATTCAAATATGGTGCAGCTGATATAGACTTGAAGCATTGCTTGATACAAGTTGCAGCTGGTCCAGAATATATCAACCTATCTGTTCAAATATAGTGCAGCTGATATAGACCTGAAGCATTCCTTGATACAAGTTACAGCTGGTCCAGAATATATCAACCTATCTGTTCAAATATAGTGCAGCTGATATAGACCTGAAGCATTCCTTGATACAAGTTACAGCTGGTCCAGAATATATCAACCTATCTGTTCAAATATAGTGCAGCTGATATAGACCTGAAGCATTCCTTGATACAAGTTACAGCTGGTCCAGAATATATCAACCTATCTGTTCAAATATAGTGCAGCTGATATAGACCTGAAGCATTGCTTGATACAAGTTGCAGCTGGACCAGAATATATCAACCTATCTGTTCAAATATAGTGCAGCTGATATAGACTTGAAGCATTGCTTGATACAAGTTGCAGCTGGACCAGAATATATCAACCTATCTGTTCAAATATAGTGCAGCTGATATAGACTTGAAACATTGCTTGATACAAGTTGCAGCTGGTACAGAATGTTGCCACCCATCTGTCCAAATATAGTGCAGCTGATATAGACTTGAAGCATTGTTTGATACAAGTTGCAGCTGGTCCAGAATGTTGCCACCTATCTGTCCAAATACAGTGCAGCTGATATAGACTTGAAGCATTGCTTGATACAAGTTACAGCTGGTCCAGAATGTAGCCACCTATCTGTCCAAATACAGTGCAGCTGATATAGACTTGAAGCATTGCTAGATACAATTTGCAGCTGGACCAGAATATAGCAACCTATCTGTCCAAATAGAGTGCAGCTGATATAGACTTGAAGCATTGCTTGATACAAGTTGCAGCTGGTCCAGAATGTTGCCACCTATCTGTCCAAATACAGTGTAGCTGATATAGACTTGAAGCATTGCTTGATACAAGTTGCAGCTGGTCCAGAATGTTGCCACCTATCTGTCCAAATACAGTGCAGCTGATATAGACTTGAAGCATTGCTTGGTACAAGTTACAGCTGGTCCAGAATGTTGCCACCTATCTGTCCAAATATAGTGCAGCTGATATAGACTTGAAGCATTGCTTGATACAAGTTGCAGCTGGTCCAGAATGTTGCCACCTATCTGTTCAAATATAGTGCAGCTGATATAGACTTGAAGCATTGCTTGATACAAGTTGCAGCTGGTCCAGAATGTTGCCACCTATCTGTTCAAATATAGTGCAGCTGATATAGACTTGAAGCATTGCCTGATACAAGTTACAGCTGGTCCAGAATGTAGCCACCTATCTGTCCAAATACAGTGCAGCTGATATAGACTTGAAGCATTGCTTGATACAAGTTGCAGCTGGTACAGAATGTTGCCACCTATCTGTCCAAATATAGTGCAGCTGATATAGACTTGAAGCATTGCTTGATACAAGTTGCAGCTGGTCCAGAATGTTGCCACCTATCTGTCCAAATACAGTGCAGCTGATATAGACTTGAAGCATTGCTTGATACAAGGTACAGCTGGTCCAGAATGTAGCCACCTATCTGTTCAAATATATAGTGCAGCTGATATAGACTTGAAGCATTGCTTGATACAAGTTGCAACTTGTCCAGAATGTAGCCTCCAATCTGTTCAAATATAGTGCAGCTGATATAGACTTGAAGCATTGCTTGATACAAGTTGCAGCTGGTCCAGAATGTAGCCACCTATCTGTTCAAATATAGTGTGACAGATATAGACTTGAAGCATTGCTTGATGCAAGCTGCAGCTGGTCCAGAATGTAGCCACCTATCTGTTCATATTTAGTGCGACAGATATAGACTTGAAGCATTGCTTGATACAAGTTGCAGCTGGTCCAGAATGTTGCTAACTATCTTTTCAAATATAGTGCAGCTGATATAGACTTGAAGCATTGCTTGATACAAGCTGCAGCTGGTCCAGAATGTTGCCACCTATCTGTCCAAATATAGTGCAGCTGATATAGACTTGAAGCATTGCTTGATACAAGCTGCAGCTGGTCCAGAATGTAGCCACCTATCTGTTCAAATATAGTGCGCTGATATAGACTTGACGCATTGCTTGATACAAGTTGCAACTGGTCCAGAATGTAGCCACCTATCTGTTCAAATATAGTGAAGCTGATATAGACTTGAAGCATTGCTTGATACAAGCTGCAGCTGGTCCAGAATGTTGCCACCTATCTATTCAAATATAGGGAAGCTGATATAGACCTGAAGCATTGCTTGATACAAGTTGCAGCTGGTCCAGAATGTTGCCACCTATCTGTTCAAATATAGTGCAGCTGATATAGACTTGAAGCATGCTTGATGCAAGTGGCAGCTGGTCCAGAATGTTGCTGTCTATGTGTTTAAATATGGTGCGACATATATAGACTTGAAGCATTGCTTGATGCTAGTTGCAGCTGGTCCAGAATGTAGCAACCTATATATTCAAATATGGTGCAGCTGATATAGACTTGAAGCATTGCTTGATACAAGTTGCAGCTGGTCCAGAATGTTGCCACCTATCTGTCCAAATATATAGTGCAGCTGATATAGACTTGAAGCATTGCTTGATACAAGTTGCAACTGGTCCAGAATGTAGCCACCTATCTGTTCTAATATAGTGCAGCTGATATAGACTTGAAGCATCTTGATGCAAGTTGCAGCTGGTCCAGAATGTTGCCGTCTATGTGTTTAAATATGGTGCAGCTGATATAGACTTGAAGCATTGCTTGATACAAGTTGTAGCTGTTCCAGAATGTAGCAATCTATCTCTTCAAATATGGTGCAGCTGATATAGACTTGAAGTATTGCTTGATACAAGCTACAGCTGGTCCAGAATGTAGCAACCTATCTGTTCAAATATAGTGCCGCTGATATAGACTTGAAGCATTGCTTGATACAAGTTGCAACTGGTCTAGGATGTAGCCACCTATCTGTTCAAATATAGTGCAGCTGATATAGACTTGAAGCATTGCTTGATACAAGTTGCAGCTGGTCCAGAATGTTGCCGTCTATGTGTTTAAATATGGTGCGACATATATAGACTTGAAGCATTGCTTGATGCTAGTTGCAGCTGGTCCAGAATGTTGCCGTCTATGTGTTTAAATATGGTGCGACATATATAGACTTGAAGCATTGCTTGATACAAGTTGCAGCTGGACCAGAATATATCAACCTATCTGTTCAAATATAGTGCAGCTGATATAGACTTGAAACATTGCTTGATACAAGTTGCAGCTGGTACAGAATGTTGCCACCCATCTGTCCAAATATAGTGCAGCTGATATAGACTTGAAGCATTGTTTGATACAAGTTGCAGCTGGTCCAGAATGTTGCCACCTATCTGTCCAAATACAGTGCAGCTGATATAGACTTGAAGCATTGCTTGATACAAGTTACAGCTGGTCCAGAATGTAGCCACCTATCTGTCCAAATACAGTGCAGCTGATATAGACTTGAAGCATTGCTAGATACAATTTGCAGCTGGACCAGAATATAGCAACCTATCTGTCCAAATAGAGTGCAGCTGATATAGACTTGAAGCATTGCTTGATACAAGTTGCAGCTGGTCCAGAATGTTGCCACCTATCTGTCCAAATACAGTGTAGCTGATATAGACTTGAAGCATTGCTTGATACAAGTTGCAGCTGGTCCAGAATGTTGCCACCTATCTGTCCAAATACAGTGCAGCTGATATAGACTTGAAGCATTGCTTGGTACAAGTTACAGCTGGTCCAGAATGTTGCCACCTATCTGTCCAAATATAGTGCAGCTGATATAGACTTGAAGCATTGCTTGATACAAGTTGCAGCTGGTCCAGAATGTTGCCACCTATCTGTTCAAATATAGTGCAGCTGATATAGACTTGAAGCATTGCTTGATACAAGTTGCAGCTGGTCCAGAATGTTGCCACCTATCTGTTCAAATATAGTGCAGCTGATATAGACTTGAAGCATTGCCTGATACAAGTTACAGCTGGTCCAGAATGTAGCCACCTATCTGTCCAAATACAGTGCAGCTGATATAGACTTGAAGCATTGCTTGATACAAGTTGCAGCTGGTACAGAATGTTGCCACCTATCTGTCCAAATATAGTGCAGCTGATATAGACTTGAAGCATTGCTTGATACAAGTTGCAGCTGGTCCAGAATGTTGCCACCTATCTGTCCAAATACAGTGCAGCTGATATAGACTTGAAGCATTGCTTGATACAAGGTACAGCTGGTCCAGAATGTAGCCACCTATCTGTTCAAATATATAGTGCAGCTGATATAGACTTGAAGCATTGCTTGATACAAGTTGCAACTTGTCCAGAATGTAGCCTCCAATCTGTTCAAATATAGTGCAGCTGATATAGACTTGAAGCATTGCTTGATACAAGTTGCAGCTGGTCCAGAATGTAGCCACCTATCTGTTCAAATATAGTGTGACAGATATAGACTTGAAGCATTGCTTGATGCAAGCTGCAGCTGGTCCAGAATGTAGCCACCTATCTGTTCATATTTAGTGCGACAGATATAGACTTGAAGCATTGCTTGATACAAGTTGCAGCTGGTCCAGAATGTTGCTAACTATCTTTTCAAATATAGTGCAGCTGATATAGACTTGAAGCATTGCTTGATACAAGCTGCAGCTGGTCCAGAATGTTGCCACCTATCTGTCCAAATATAGTGCAGCTGATATAGACTTGAAGCATTGCTTGATACAAGCTGCAGCTGGTCCAGAATGTAGCCACCTATCTGTTCAAATATAGTGCGCTGATATAGACTTGACGCATTGCTTGATACAAGTTGCAACTGGTCCAGAATGTAGCCACCTATCTGTTCAAATATAGTGAAGCTGATATAGACTTGAAGCATTGCTTGATACAAGCTGCAGCTGGTCCAGAATGTTGCCACCTATCTATTCAAATATAGGGAAGCTGATATAGACCTGAAGCATTGCTTGATACAAGTTGCAGCTGGTCCAGAATGTTGCCACCTATCTGTTCAAATATAGTGCAGCTGATATAGACTTGAAGCATGCTTGATGCAAGTGGCAGCTGGTCCAGAATGTTGCTGTCTATGTGTTTAAATATGGTGCGACATATATAGACTTGAAGCATTGCTTGATGCTAGTTGCAGCTGGTCCAGAATGTAGCAACCTATATATTCAAATATGGTGCAGCTGATATAGACTTGAAGCATTGCTTGATACAAGTTGCAGCTGGTCCAGAATGTTGCCACCTATCTGTCCAAATATATAGTGCAGCTGATATAGACTTGAAGCATTGCTTGATACAAGTTGCAACTGGTCCAGAATGTAGCCACCTATCTGTTCTAATATAGTGCAGCTGATATAGACTTGAAGCATCTTGATGCAAGTTGCAGCTGGTCCAGAATGTTGCCGTCTATGTGTTTAAATATGGTGCAGCTGATATAGACTTGAAGCATTGCTTGATACAAGTTGTAGCTGTTCCAGAATGTAGCAATCTATCTCTTCAAATATGGTGCAGCTGATATAGACTTGAAGTATTGCTTGATACAAGCTACAGCTGGTCCAGAATGTAGCAACCTATCTGTTCAAATATAGTGCCGCTGATATAGACTTGAAGCATTGCTTGATACAAGTTGCAACTGGTCTAGGATGTAGCCACCTATCTGTTCAAATATAGTGCAGCTGATATAGACTTGAAGCATTGCTTGATACAAGTTGCAGCTGGTCCAGAATGTTGCCGTCTATGTGTTTAAATATGGTGCGACATATATAGACTTGAAGCATTGCTTGATGCTAGTTGCAGCTGGTCCAGAATGTAGCAACCTATCTATTGAAATATGGTGCAGCTGATATAGACTTGAAGCATTGCTTGATACAAGTTGCAGCTGGTCCAGAATGTAGCCACCTATGTCTTCAAATATAATGAAGCTAATATAGACTTGAAGCATTGCTTGATACAAGTTGCAGCTGGTCCAAAATGTTGCCACCTATCTGTCCAAATATAGAGTGCAGCTGATATAGACTTGAAGCATTGCTTGATACAAGTTGCAACTTGTCCAGAATGTAGCCTCCTATCTGTTCAAATATAGTGCAGCTGATATAGATTTGAAATATTGCTTGATACAAGTGCAACTGGCCCAGAATGTAGCCACCTATCTATTCAAATATAGAGTGCAGCTGATATAGACTTGAAGCATTGCTTGATACAAGTTGTCCAGAATGTAGCCTCCAATCTGTTCAAATATAGTGCAGCTGATATAGACTTGAAGCATTGCTTGATACAAGTTGCAGCTGGTCCAGAATGTTGCCACCTATCTGTCCAAATATAGTGCAGCTGATATAGACTTGAAGCATTTCTTAATATAAGTTGCAGCTGGTCCAGAATGTTGCCACCTATCTGTCCAAATATAGTGCAGCTGATATAGACTTGAAGCATTGCTTGATACAAGTTGCAGCTGGTCCAGAATGTTGCCACCTATCTGTCCAAATATAGTGCAGCTGATATAGACTTGAAGCATTGCATGATACAAGTTGCAGCTGGTCCAGAATGTTGCCACCTATCTGTTCAAATGTAGTGCAGCTGATACAGACTTGAAGCATTGCTTAATACAAGTTGCAGCTGGTCCAGAATGTAGCCACCTATCTGTTCAAATATCGTGCCGCTGATATAGACTTGAAGCATTGCTTGATACAAGTTGCAACTGGTATAGGATGTAGCCACCTATCTGTTCAAATATAGTGCGCTGATATAGACTTGAAGCATTGCTTGATACAAGCTGCAGCTGGTCCAGAATGTAGCAACCTATATGTTCAAATATAGTGCGACATATATAGACTTGAAGCATTGCTTGATGCAAGCTGCAGCTGGTCCAGAATGTAGCCACCTATCTGTTCAAATATAGTGAAGCTGATATAGACTTGAAGCATTGCTTGATACAAGCTGCAGCTGGTCCGGAATGTTGCCACCTATCTGTTCAAGTATAGTGCAGCTGATATAGACTTGAAGCATGCTTAATGCAAGTTGCAGCTTGTCCAGAATGTTGCCGTCTATGTGTTTAAATATGGTGCAGCTGATGTAGACTTGAGGCATTGCTTGATACAAGTTGCAGCTGGTCCAGAATGTAGCAATCTATCTCTTCAAATATGGTGCAGCTGATATAGACTTGAAGCATTGCTTGATACAAGTTGCAGGTGATCCAGAATGTTGCCACATATCTGTTCAAATATAGTGCAGCTGATATAGACTTGAAGCATTGCTTGATACAAGTTGCAGCTGGTCCAGAATGTAGCCACCTATCTATTCAAATATGGTGCAGCTGATATAGACTTGAAGCTTTGCTTGATATAAGTTCCAGCTGGTCCAGATTGTAGCCACCTATCTATTCAAATATGGTGCAGATGATGTAGACTTGAAGTATTGCTTGATACAAGCTACAGCAGGTCCAGAATGTAGCAACCTATATGTTCAAATATAGTGCGACATATATAGACTTGAAGCATTGCTTGATACAAGTTGCAGCTGGTCCAGAATGTTGCCACCTATCTGTCCAAATATAGAGTGCAGCTGATATAGACTTGAAGCATTGCTTGATACAAGTTGCAACTTGTCCAGAATGTAGCCTCCAATCTGTTCAAATATAGTGCAGCTGATATAGACTTGAAATATTGCTTGATACAAGTGCAACTGGTCCAGAATGTAGCCTTCAATCTGTTCAAATATAGTGCAGCTGATATAGACTTGAAGCATTGCTTGATACAAGTTGCAACTGGTCCAGAATGTAGCCTCCAATCTGTTCAAATATAGTGCAGCTGATACAGACTTGAAGCATTGCTTGATACAAGTTGTAGCTGGTCCAGAATGTAGCCACCTATCTGTTCAAATATAGTGCAGCTGATATAGACTTGAAGCATTGCTTGATACAAGTTGCAGCTGGTCCAGAATGTTGCCGTCTATGTGTTTAAATATGGTGCGACATATATAGACTTGAAGCATTGCTTGATGCTAGTTGCAGCTGGTCCAGAATGTAGCAACCTATCTATTCAAATATGGTGCAGCTGATATAGACTTGAAGCATTGCTTGATACAAGTTGCAGCTGGTCCAGAATGTAGCCACCTATGTCTTCAAATATAATGAAGCTGACATAGACTTGAAGCATTGCTTGATACAAGTTGCAGGTGATCCAGAATGTTGCCACCTATCTGTTCAAATATAGTGCAGCTGATATAGAATTGAAGCATTGCTTGATACAAGCTGCAGCTGGTCCAGAATGTTGCCACCTATCTGTTCAAATATAGGGAAGCTGATATAGACCTGAAGCATTGCTTGATACAAGTTACAGCTGGTCCAGAATGTAGCCACCTATCTGTCCAAATACAGTGCAGCTGATATAGACTTGAAGCATTGCTTGATACAAGTTACAGCTGGTCCAGAATGTAGCCACCTATCTGTCCAAATATAGTGCAGCTGATATAGACTTGAAGCATTGCTAGATACAATTTGCAGCTGGACCAGAATATAGCAACCTATCTGTTCAAATATAGTGCAGCTGATATAGACTTGAAGCATTGCTTAATACAAGTTGCAGCTGGTCCAGAATGTAGCCACCTATCTGTTCAAATATCGTGCCGCTGATATAGACTTGAAGCATTGCTTGATACAAGTTGCAACTGGTATAGGATGTATCCACCTATCTGTTCAAATATAGTGCGCTGATATAGACTTGAAGCATTGCTTGATACAAGCTGCAGCTGGTCCAGAATGTAGCAACCTATATGTTCAAATATAGTGCGACATATATAGACTTGAAGCATTGCTTGATGCAAGCTGCAGCTGGTCCAGAATGTAGCCACCTATCTGTTCAAATATAGTGCAGCTGATATAGACTTGAAGCATTGCTTGATACAAGCTGCAGCTGGTCCAGAATGTTGCCACCTATCTGTTCAAGTATAGTGCAGCTGATATAGACTTGAAGCATGCTTAATGCAAGTTGCAGCTTGTCCAGAATGTTGCCGTCTATGTGTTTAAATATGGTGCAGCTGATGTAGACTTGAGGCATTGCTTGATACAAGTTGCAGCTGGTCCAGAATGTAGCAATCTATCTCTTCAAATATGGTGCAGCTGATATAGACTTGAAGCATTGCTTGATACAAGTTGCAGGTGATCCAGAATGTTGCCACATATCTGTTCAAATATAGTGCAGCTGATATAGACTTGAAGCATTGCTTGATACAAGTTGCAGCTGGTCCAGAATGTAGCCACCTATCTATTCAAATATGGTGCAGCTGATATAGACTTGAAGCTTTGCTTGATATAAGTTCCAGCTGGTCCAGATTGTAGCCACCTATCTATTCAAATATGGTGCAGATGATGTAGACTTGAAGTATTGCTTGATACAAGCTACAGCAGGTCCAGAATGTAGCAACCTATATTTTCAAATTTAGTGCGACATATATAGACTTGAAGCATTGCTTGATACAAGTTGCAGCTGGTCCAGAATGTTGCCACCTATCTGTCCAAATATAGAGTGCAGCTGATATAGACTTGAAGCATTGCTTGATACAAGTTGCAACTTGTCCAGAATGTAGCCTCCAATCTGTTCAAATATAGTGCAGCTGATATAGACTTGAAATATTGCTTGATACAAGTGCAACTGGTCCAGAATGTAGCCTTCAATCTGTTCAAATATAGTGCAGCTGATATAGACTTGAAGCATTGCTTGATACAAGTTGCAACTGGTCCAGAATGTAGCCTCCAATCTGTTCAAATATAGTGCAGCTGATACAGACTTGAAGCATTGCTTGATACAAGTTGTAGCTGGTCCAGAATGTAGCCACCTATCTGTTCAAATATAGTGCAGCTGATATAGACTTGAAGCATTGCTTGATACAAGTTGCAGCTGGTCCAGAATGTTGCCGTCTATGTGTTTAAATATGGTGCGACATATATAGACTTGAAGCATTGCTTGATACAAGTTGCAGCTGGTCCAGAATGTTGCCGTCTATGTGTTTAAATATGGTGCGACATATATAGACTTGAAGCATTGCTTGATGCTAGTTGCAGCTGGTCCAGAATGTAGCAACCTATCTATTCAAATATGGTGCAGCTGATATAGACTTGAAGCATTGCTTGATACAAGTTGCAGCTGGTCCAGAATGTAGCCACCTATGTCTTCAAATATAATGAAGCTGACATAGACTTGAAGCATTGCTTGATACAAGTTGCAGGTGATCCAGAATGTTGCCACCTATCTGTTCAAATATAGTGCAGCTGATATAGAATTGAAGCATTGCTTGATACAAGCTGCAGCTGGTCCAGAATGTTGCCACCTATCTGTTCAAATATAGGGAAGCTGATATAGACCTGAAGCATTGCTTGATACAAGTTACAGTTGGTCCAGAATGTAGCCACCTATCTGTCCAAATACAGTGCAGCTGATATAGACTTGAAGCATTGCTTGATACAAGTTACAGCTGGTCCAGAATGTAGCCACCTATCTGTCCAAATATAGTGCAGCTGATATAGACTTGAAGCATTGCTAGATACAATTTGCTGCTGGACCAGAATATAGCAACCTATCTGTTCAAATATAGTGCAGCTGATATAGACTTGAAGCATTGCTTAATACAAGTTGCAGCTGGTCCAGAATGTAGCCACCTATCTGTTCAAATATCGTGCCGCTGATATAGACTTGAAGCATTGCTTGATACAAGTTGCAACTGGTATAGGATGTAGCCACCTATCTGTTCAAATATAGTGCGCTGATATAGACTTGAAGCATTGCTTGATACAAGCTGCAGCTGGTCCAGAATGTAGCAACCTATATGTTCAAATATAGTGCGACATATATAGACTTGAAGCATTGCTTGATGCAAGCTGCAGCTGGTCCAGAATGTAGCCACCTATCTGTTCAAATATAGTGCAGCTGATATAGACTTGAAGTATTGCTTGATACAAGCTGCAGCTGGTCCAGAATGTTGCCACCTATCTGTTCAAGTATAGTGCAGCTGATATAGACTTGAAGCATGCTTAATGCAAGTTGCAGCTTGTCCAGAATGTTGCCGTCTATGTGTTTAAATATGGTGCAGCTGATGTAGACTTGAGGCATTGCTTGATACAAGTTGCAGCTGGTCCAGAATGTAGCAATCTATCTCTTCAAATATGGTGCAGCTGATATAGACTTGAAGCATTGCTTGATACAAGTTGCAGGTGATCCAGAATGTTGCCACATATCAGTTCAAATATAGTGCAGCTGATATAGACTTGAAGCATTGCTTGATACAAGTTGCAGCTGGTCCAGAATGTAGCCACCTATCTATTCAAATATGGTGCAGCTGATATAGACTTGAAGCTTTGCTTGATATAAGTTCCAGCTGGTCCAGATTGTAGCCACCTATCTATTCAAATATGGTGCAGATGATGTAGACTTGAAGTATTGCTTGATACAAGCTACAGCAGGTCCAGAATGTAGCAACCTATCTGTCCAAATATAGAGTGCAGCTGATATAGACTTGAAGCATTGCTTGATACAAGTTGCAACTTGTCCAGAATGTAGCCTCCAATCTGTTCAAATATAGTGCAGCTGATATAGACTTGAAATATTGCTTGATACAAGTGCAACTGGTCCAGAATGTAGCCTTCAATCTGTTCAAATATAGTGCAGCTGATATAGACTTGAAGCATTGCTTGATACAAGTTGCAACTGGTCCAGAATGTAGCCTCCAATCTGTTCAAATATAGTGCAGCTGATACAGACTTGAAGCATTGCTTGATACAAGTTGTAGCTGGTCCAGAATGTAGCCACCTATCTGTTCAAATATAGTGCAGCTGATATAGACTTGAAGCATTGCTTGATACAAGTTGCAGCTGGTCCAGAATGTTGCCGTCTATGTGTTTAAATATGGTGGGACATATATAGACTTGAAGCATTGCTTGATGCTAGTTGCAGCTGGTCCAGAATGTAGCAACCTATCTATTCAAATATGGTGCAGCTGATATAGACTTGAAGCATTGCTTGATACAAGTTGCAGCTGGTCCAGAATGTAGCCACCTATGTCTTCAAATATAATGAAGCTGATATAGACTTGAAGCATTGCTTGATACAAGTTGCAGGTGATCCAGAATGTTGCCACCTATCTGTTCAAATATAGTGCAGCTGATATAGAATTGAAGCATTGCTTGATACAAGCTGCAGCTGGTCCAGAATGTTGCCACCTATCTGTTCAAATATAGGGAAGCTGATATAGACCTGAAGCATTGCTTGATACAAGTTACAGCTGGTCCAGAATGTAGCCACCTATCTGTCCAAATACAGTGCAGCTGATATAGACTTGAAGCATTGCTTGATACAAGTTACAGCTGGTCCAGAATGTAGCCACCTATCTGTCCAAATATAGTGCAGCTGATATTGACTTGAAGCATTGCTAGATACAATTTGCAGCTGGACCAGAATATAGCAACCTATCTGTTCAAATATAGTGCAGCTGATATAGACTTGAAGCATTGCTTGATACAAGTTGCAGCTGGTACAGAATGTTGCCACCTATGTGTCCAAATATAGTGCAGCTGATATAGACTTGAAGCATTGCTTGATACAAGTTGCAGCTGGTCCAGAATGTTGCCACCTATCTGTCCAAATACAGTGCAGCTGATATAGACTTGAATCATTGCTTGATACAAGTTGCAGCTGGTCCAGAATGTTGCCACATATCTGTCCAAATACAGTGCAGCTGATATAGACTTGAAGCATTGCTTGGTACAAGTTACAGCTGGTCCAGAATGTTGCCACCTATCTGTCCAAATATAGTGCAGCTGATATAGACTTGAAGCATTGCTTGATACAAGTTGCAGCTGGTCCAGAATGTTGCCACCTATCTGTTCAAATATAGTGCAGCTGATATAGACATGAAGCATTGCCTGATACAAGTTACAGCTGGTCCAGAATGTAGCCACCTATCTGTCCAAATACAGTGCAGCTGATATAGACTTGAAGCATTGCTTGATACAAGTTGCAGCTGGTACAGAATGTTGCCACCTATCTGTCCAAATATAGTGCAGCTGATATAGACTCGAAGCATTGCTTGATACAAGTTGCAGCTGGTCCAGAATGTTGTCACCTATCTGTCCAAATACAGTGCAGCTGATATAGACTTGAAGCATTGCTTGATACAAGGTACAGCTGGCCCAGAATGTAGCCACCTATCTGTCCAAATACAGTGCAGCTGATATAGACTTGAAGCATTGCTTGATACAAGTTACAGCTGGTCCAGAATGTAGCCACCTATCTGTTCAATTATAGTGCAGCTGATCTAGACTTGAAGCATTGCTTGATACAAGTTGCAGCTGGTCCAGAATGTAGCCATCTATCTGTTCAAATATATAGTGCAGCTGATATAGACTTGAAGCATTGCTTGATACAAGTTGCAACTTGTCCAGAATGCAGCCTCCAATCTGTTCAAATATAGTGCAGCTGATATAGACTTGAAGCATTGCTTGATACAAGTTGCAGCTGGTCCAGAATGTTGCTACCTATCTGTTCAAATATAGTGCAGCTGATATATACTAAAAGCATTGCTTGATACAAGTTGCAGCTGGTCCAGAATGTAGCCACCTATCTGTTCAAATATAGTGTGACAGATATAGACTTGAAGCATTGCTTGATGCAAGCTGCAGCTGGTCCAGAATGTAGCCACCTATCTGTTCATATTTAGTGCGACAGATATAGACTTGAAGCATTGCTTGATACAAGTTGCAGCTGGTCCAGAATGTTGCTAACTATCTCTTCAAATATAGTGCAGCTGATATAGACTTGAAGCATTGCTTGATACAAGCTGCAGCTGGTCCAGAATGTTGCCACCTATCTGTCCAAATATAGTGCAGCTGATATAGACTTGAAGCATTGCTTGATACAAGCTGCAGCTGGTCCAGAATGTAGCCACCCATCTGTTCAAATATAGTGAAGCTGATATAGACTTGACGCATTGCTTGATACAAGTTGCAACTGGTCCAGAATGTAGCCACCTATCTGTTCAAATATAGTGAAGCTGATATAGACTTGAAGCATTGCTTGATACAAGCTGCAGCTGGTCCAGAATGTTGCCACCTATCTATTCAAATATAGGGAAGCTGATATAGACCTGAAGCATTGCTTGATACAAGTTGCAGCTGGTCCAGAATGTTGCCACCTATCTGTTCAAATATAGTGCAGCTGATATAGACTTGAAGCATGCTTGATGCAAGTTGCAGCTGGTCCAGAATGTTGCCGTCTATGTGTTTAAATATGGTGCGACATATATAGACTTGAAGCATTGCTTGATACAAGTTGCAGCTGGTCCAGAATGTTGCCACCTATCTGTCCAAATATATAGTGCAGCTGATATAGACTTGAAGCATTGCTTGATACAAGTTGCAACTGGTCCAGAATGTAGCCACCTATCTGTTCTAATATAGTGCAGCTGATATAGACTTGAAGCATCTTGATGCAAGTTGCAGCTGGTCCAGAATGTTGCCGACTATGTGTTTAAATATGGTGCAGCTGATATAGACTTGAAGCATTGCTTGATACAAGTTGTAGCTGTTCCAGAATGTAGCAATCTATCTCTTCAAATATGGTGCAGCTGATATAGACTTGAAGTATTGCTTGTTACAAGCTATAGCTGGTCCAGAATGTCGTAACCTATCTGTTCCAATATAGTGCCGCTGATATAGACTTGAAGCATTGCTTGATACAAGTTGCAACTGGTCTAGGATGTAGCCACCTATCTGTTCAAATATAGTGCAGCTGATATAGACTTGAAGCATTGCTTGATACAAGTTGCAGCTGGTCCAGAATGTTGCCGTCTATGTGTTTAAATATGGTGCGACATATATAGACTTGAAGCATTGCTTGATGCTAGTTGCAGCTGGTCCAGAATGTAGCAACCTATCTATTGAAATATGGTGCAGCTGATATAGACTTGAAGCATTGCTTGATACAAGTTGCAGCTGGTCCAGAATGTAGCCACCTATGTCTTCAAATATAATGAAGCTGATATAGACTTGAAGCATTGCTTGATACAAGTTGCAACTTGTCCAGAATGTAGCCTCAAATCTGTTCAAATATAGTGCAGCTGATATAGACTTGAAATATTGCTTGATACAAGTGCAACTGGTCCAGAATGTAGCCTTCAATCTGTTCAAATATAATGCAGCTGATATAGACTTGAAGCATTGCTTGATAGAAGTTGCAGCTGGTCCAGAATGTTGCCACCTATCTGTCCAAATATAGTGCAGCTGATATAGAATTGAAGCATTGCTTGATACAAGTTGCAGCTGGTCCAGAATGTTGCTAACTATCTGTTCAAATATAGTGCAGCTGATATAGACTTGAAGCATTGCTTGATACAAGCTGCAGCTGGTCCAGAATGTTGCCACCTATCTGTCCAAATACAGTGCAGCTGATATCGACTTGAAGTATTGCTTGATACAAGCTACAGCTGGTCCAGAATGTAACAACCTATATGTTCAAATATAGTGCGACATATATAGACTTGAAGCATTGCTCGATACAAGTTGCAGCTGGTCCAAAATGTTGCCACCTATCTGTACAAATATAGAGTGCAGCTGATATAGACTTGAAGCATTGCTTGATACAAGTTGCAACTTGTCCAGAATGTAGCCTCCTATCTGTTCAAATATAGTGCAGCTGATATAGACTTGAAATATTGCTTGATACAAGTGCAACTGGTCCAGAATGTAGCCACTTATCCATTCAAATATAGAGTGCAGCTGATATAGACTTGAAGCATTGCTTGATACAAGTTGTCCAGAATGTAGCCTCCAATCTATTCAAATATAGTGCAGCTGATATAGACTTGAAGCATTGCTTGATACAAGTTGCAGCAGGTCCAGAATGTTGCCACCTATCTGTCCAAATATAGTGCAGCTGATATAGACTTGAAGCATTTCTTGATATAAGTTGCAGCTGGTCCAGAATGTTGCCACCTATCTGTCCAAATATAGTGCAGCTGATATAGACTTGAAGCATTGCTTGATACAAGTTGCAGCTGGTCCAGAATGTTGCCACCTATCTGTCCAAATATAGTGCAGCTGATATAGACTTGAAGCATTGCTTGATATAAGTTGCAGCTGGTCCAGAACGTTGCCACCTATCTGTCCAAATATAGTGCAGGTGATATAGACTTGAAGCATTGCATGATATAAGTTGCAGCAGGTCCAGAATGTTGCCACCTATCTGTTCAAATGTAGTGCAGCTGATACAGACTTGAAGCATTGCTTGATACAAGTTGCAGCTGGTCCAGAATGTAGCCACCTATCTGTTCAAATATAGTGCCGCTGATATAGACTTGAAGCATTGCTTGATACAAGTTGCAACTGGTATAGGATGTAGCCACCTATCTGTTCAAATATAGTGCGCTGATATAGACTTGAAGCATTGCTTGATACAAGCTGCAGCCGGTCCAGAATGTAGCAACCTATATGTTCAAATATAGTGCGACATATATAGACTTGAAGCATTGCTTGATGCAAGCTGCAGCTGGTCCAGAATGTAGGCCCCTATCTGTTCAAATATAGTGAAGCTGATATAGACCTGAAGCATTGCTTGATACAAGTTGCAGCTGGTCCAGAATGTTGCCACCTATCTGTTCAAATATAGTGCAGCTGATATAGACTTGAAGCATGCTTAATGCAAGTTGCAGCTTGTCCAGAATGTTGCCGTCTATGTGTTTAAATATGGTGCAGCTGATATAGACTTGAGGCATTGCTTGATACAAGTTGCAGCTGGTCCAGAATGTAGCAATCTATCTTTTCAAATATGGTGCAGCTGATATAGACTTGAAGCATTGCTTGATACAAGTTGCAGGTGATCCAGAATGTTGCCACATATCTGTTCAAATATAGTGCAGCTGATATAGACTTGAAGCATTGCTTGATACAAGTTGCAGCTGGTCCAGAATGTAGCCACCTATCTATTCAAATATGGTGCAGCTGATATAGACTTGAAGCTTTGCTTGATATAAGTTCCAGCTGGTCCAGATTGTAGCCACCTATCTATTCAAATATGGTGCAGATGATATAGACTTGAAGTATTGCTTGATACAAGCTACAGCTGGTCCAGAATGTAGCAACCTATATGTTCAAATATAGTGCGACATATATAGACTTGAAGCATTGCTTGATACAAGTTGCAGCTGGTCCAGAATGTTGCCACCTATCTGTCCAAATATAGAGTGCTGCTGATATAGACTTGAAGCATTGCTTGATACAAGTTGCAACTTGTCCAGAATGTAGCCTCCAATCTGTTCAAATATAGTGCAGCTGATATAGACTTGAAATATTGCTTGATACAAGTGCAACTGGTCCAGAATGTAGCCTTCAATCTGTTCAAATATAGTGCAGCTGATATAGAATTGAAGCATTGCTTGATACAAGCTGCAGCTGGTCCAGAATGTTGCCACCTATCTGTTCAAATATAGGGAAGCTGATATAGACCTGAAGCATTGCTTGATACAAGTTGCAGCTGGTCCAGAATGTTGCCACCTATATGTTCAAATATAGTGCGACATATATATACTTGAAGCATTGCTTGATACAAGCTGCAGCTGGTCCAGAATGTTGCCACCTATCTGTCCAAATATAGAGTGCAGCTGATATAGACTTGAAGCATTGCTTGATACAAGTTGCAACTTGTCCAGAATGTAGCCTCAAATCTGTTCAAATATAGTGCAGCTGATATAGACTTGAAATATTGCTTGATACAAGTGCAACTGGTCCAGAATGTAGCCTTCAATCTGTTCAAATATAATGCAGCTGATATAGACTTGAAGCATGCTTAATGCAAGTTGCAGCTTGTCCAGAATGTTGCCGTCTATGTGTTTAAATATGGTGCAGCTGATATAGACTTGAGGCATTGCTTGATACAAGTTGCAGCTGGTCCAGAATGTAGCAATCTATCTTTTCAAATATGGTGCAGCTGATATAGACTTGAAGCATTGCTTGATACAAGTTGCAGGTGATCCAGAATGTTGCCACATATCTGTTCAAATATAGTGCAGCTGATATAGACTTGAAGCATTGCTTGATATAAGTTGCAGCTGGTCCAGAATGTTGCCACTTATCTGTCCAAATATAGTGCAGCTGATATAGACTTGAAGCATTGCTTGATACAAGTTGCAGCTGGTCCAGAATGTTGCCACTTATCTGTCCAAATATAGTGCAGCTGATATAGACTTGAAGCATTGCTTGATACAAGTTGCAGCTGGTCCAGAATGTAGCCACCTATCTGTAAAAATATAGTGCAGTTGATACAGACTTGAAGCATTGCTTGATACAAGTTGCAACTGGTATAGGATGTAGCCACCTATCTGTTCAAATATAGTGCGCTGATATAAACTTGAAGCATTGCTTGATACAAGCTGCAGCTGGTCCAGAATGTAGCAACCTATCTGTCCAAATATAGTGCAGCTGATATAGACTTGAAGCATTGCTTGATATAAGTTGCAGCTGGTCCAGAATGTTGCCACTTATCTGTCCAAATATAGTGCAGCTGATATAGACTTGAAGCATTGCTTGATACAAGTTGCAGCTGGTCCAGAATGTTGCCACCTATCTGTTCAAATATAGTGCAGCTGATACAGACTTGAAGCCTTGCTTGATACAGGTTGCAGCTGGTCCAGAATGTAGCCACCTATCTGTAAAAATATAGTGCCGCTGATATAGACTTGAAGCATTGCTTGATACAAGTTGCAACTGGTATAGGATGTAGCCACCTATCTGTTCAAATATAGTGCAGCTGATATAGACTTGAAGCATTGCTTGATATAAGTTCCAGCTGGTCCAGATTGTAGCCACCTATCTATTCAAATATGGTGCAGCTGATATAGACTTGAAGTATTGCTTGATACAAGCTACAGCTGGTCCAGAATGTAGCAACCTATATGTTCAAATATAGTGCAGCTGATATAGACTTGAAGCATGCTTGATGCAAGTTGCAGCTTGTCCAGAATGTTGCCATCTATGTGTTTAAATATGGTGCAGCTGATATAGACTTGAAGCATTGCTTGATACAAGTTGCAGCTGGTCCAAAATGTAGCCACCTATCTGTTCAAATATAGTGAAGCTGATATAGACTTGAAGCATTGCTTGATACAAGCTGCAGCTGGTCCAGAATGTTGCCACCTATCTGTTCAAATATAGTGCAGCTGATATAGACTTGAAGCATGCTTGATGCAAGTTGCAGCTTGTCCAGAATGTTGCCATCTATGTGTTTAAATATGGTGCAGCTGATATAGACTTGAAGCATTGCTTGATACAAGTTGCAGCTGGTCCAGAATGTAGCAATCTATCTCTTCAAATATGGTGCAGCTGATATAGACTTGAAGCTTTGCTTGATATAAGTTCCAGCTGGTCCAGATTGTAGCCACCTATCTCTTCAAATATAGTGAAGCTGATATAGACTTGAAGCATTGCTTGATACAAGTTGCAGGTGATACAGAATGTAGCCACCTATGTCTTCAAATATAGTGAAGCTGATATAGACGTGAAGCATTGCTTGATACAAGTTGCAGCTGGTCCAGAATGTTGCCACCTATCTGTTCAAATATAGTGCAGCTGATATAGACTTGAAGCATGCTTGATGCAAGTTGCAGCTTGTCCAGAATGTTGCCGTCTATGTGTTTAAATATGGTGCAGCTGATATAGAATTGAAGCATTGCTTGATACAAGTTGCGGCTGGTCCAGAATGTAGCCACCTATCTGTCCAAATATAGTGCAGCTGATATAGACTTGATACAAGTTACAGCTGGTCCAGAATGTTGCCACCTATCTGTTCAAATATAGTGCAGCTGATATAGACTTGAAGCATTGCTTGATACAAGTTACAGCTGGTCCAGAATGTTGCCACGTATCTGTCCAAATACAGTGCAGCTGATATAGACTTGAAGCATTGTTTGATACAAGTTGCAGCTGGTCCAGAATGTAGCCACCTATCTGTCCAAATATAGTGCAGCTGATATAGACTTGAAGCTTTGCTTGATATAAGTTCCAGCTGGTCCAGATTGTAGCCACCTATCTCTTCAAATATAGTGAAGCTGATATAGACTTGAAGCATTGCTTGATACAAGTTGCAGGTGATACAGAATGTAGCCACCTATGTCTTCAAATATAGTGAAGCTGATATAGACGTGAAGCATTGCTTGATACAAGTTGCAGCTGGTCCAGAATGTTGCCACCTATCTGTTCAAATATAGTGCAGCTGATATAGACTTGAAGCATGCTTGATGCAAGTTGCAGCTTGTCCAGAATCTTGCCGTCTATGTGTTTAAATATGGTGCAGCTGATATAGACTTGAAGCATTGCTTGATACAAGTTGCAGCTGGTCCAGAATGTTGCAATCTATCTTTTCAAATATGGTGCAGCTGATATAGACTTGAAGCTTTGCTTGATATAAGTTCCAGCTGGTCCAGATTGTAGCCACCTATCTATTCAAATATGGTGCAGCTGATATAGACTTGAAGTATTGCTTGATACAAGCTACAGCTGGTCCAGAATGTAGCAACCTATATGTTCAAATATATAGTGCAGCTGATATAGACTTGAAGCATTGCTTGATGCAAGCTGCAGCTGGTCCAGAATGTAGCCACCTATCTGTTCAAATATAGTGCAGCTGATATAGACTTGATACAAGTTACAGCTGGTCCAGAATGTTGCCACCTATCTGTTCAAATATAAGGAAGCTGATATAGACCTGAAGCATTGCTTGATACAAGTTGCAGCTGGTCCAGAATGTTGCCACCTATCTGTTCAAATATAGTGCAGCTGATATAGACTTGAAGCATGCTTGATGCAAGTGGCAGCTGGTCCAGAATGTTGCTGTCTATGTGTTTAAATATGGTGCAGCTGTAATAGACTTGAAGCATTGCTTGATACAAGTTGCAGCTGGTCCAGAATGTAGCAATCTATCTCTTCAAATATGGTGCAGCTGATATAGACTTGAAGCTTTGCTTGATATAAGTTGCAGGTGATCCAGAATGTTGCCACCTATCTGTTCAAATATAGTGCAGCTGATATAGAATTGAAGCATTGCTTGATACAAGTTGCAGCTGGTCCAGAATGTAGCCACCTATATGTTCAAATATAGTGCGACATATATAGACTTGAAGCATTGCTTGATGCTAGTTGCAGCTGGTCCAGAATGTAGTAACCTGTCTATTCAAATATGGTGCAGCTGATATAGACTTGAAGCATTGCTTGATACAAGTTACAGCTGGTCCAGAATGTTGCCATCTATCTGTTCAAATATAGTGCAGCTGATATAGACTTGAAGCATGCTTGATGCAAGTGGCAGCTGGTCCAGAATGTTGCTGTCTATGTGTTTAAATATGGTGCAGATGTAATAGACTTGAAGCATTGCTTGATACAAGCTACAGCTGGTCCAGAATGTTGCCACCTATCTGTCCAAATATAGTGCAGCTGATATAGAATTGAAGCATTGCTTGATGCAAGTTACAGCTGGTCCAGAATGTTGCCACCTATCTGTCCAAATATAGTGCAGCTGATATAGAATTGAAGCATTGCTTGATACAAGTTGCGGCTGGTCCAGAATGTAGCCACCTATCTGTCCAAATATAGTGCAGCTGATATAGACTTGATACAAGTTACAGCTGGTCCAGAATGTTGCCACCTATCTGTTCAAATATAGTGCAGCTGATATAGACTTGAAGCATTGCTTGATACAAGTTACAGCTGGTCCAGAATGTTGCCACGTATCTGTCCAAATACAGTGCAGCTGATATAGACTTGAAGCATTGTTTGATACAAGTTGCAGCTGGTCCAGAATGTAGCCACCTATCTGTCCAAATATAGTGCAGCTGATATAGACTTGAAGCTTTGCTTGATATAAGTTCCAGCTGGTCCAGATTGTAGCCACCTATCTCTTCAAATATAGTGAAGCTGATATAGACTTGAAGCATTGCTTGATACAAGTTGCAGGTGATACAGAATGTAGCCACCTATGTCTTCAAATATAGTGAAGCTGATATAGACGTGAAGCATTGCTTGATACAAGTTGCAGCTGGTCCAGAATGTTGCCACCTATCTGTTCAAATATAGTGCAGCTGATATAGACTTGAAGCATGCTTGATGCAAGTTGCAGCTTGTCCAGAATGTTGCCGTCTATGTGTTTAAATATGGTGCAGCTGATATAGACTTGAAGCATTGCTTGATACAAGTTGCAGCTGGTCCAGAATGTTGCAATCTATCTTTTCAAATATGGTGCAGCTGATATAGACTTGAAGCTTTGCTTGATATAAGTTCCAGCTGGTCCAGATTGTAGCCACCTATCTATTCAAATATAGTGCAGCTGATATAGACTTGAAGCATTGTTTGATACAAGTTGCAGCTGGTCCAGAATGTTGCCACCTATCTGTTCAAATATAGTGAAGCTGATATAGACTTGAAGCATTGCTTGATACAAGCTGCAGCTGGTCCAGAATGTTGCCACCTATCTGTTCAAATATAAGGAAGCTGATATAGACCTGAAGCATTGCTTGATACAAGTTGCAGCTGGTCCAGAATGTTGCCACCTATCTGTTCAAATATAGTGCAGCTGATATAGACTTGAAGCATGCTTGATGCAAGTGGCAGCTGGTCCAGAATGTTGCTGTCTATGTGTTTAAATATGGTGCAGCTGTAATAGACTTGAAGCATTGCTTGATACAAGTTGCAGCTGGTCCAGAATGTAGCAATCTATCTCTTCAAATATGGTGCAGCTGATATAGACTTGAAGCTTTGCTTGATATAAGTTGCAGGTGATCCAGAATGTTGCCACCTATCTGTTCAAATATAGTGCAGCTGATATAGAATTGAAGCATTGCTTGATACAAGTTGCAGCTGGTCCAGAATGTAGCCACCTATATGTTCAAATATAGTGCGACATATATAGACTTGAAGCATTGCTTGATGCTAGTTGCAGCTGGTCCAGAATGTAGTAACCTGTCTATTCAAATATGGTGCAGCTGATATAGACTTGACGCATTGCTTGATACAAGTTACAGCTGGTCCAGAATGTTGCCATCTATCTGTTCAAATATAGTGCAGCTGATATAGACTTGAAGCATGCTTGATGCAAGTGGCAGCTGGTCCAGAATGTTGCTGTCTATGTGTTTAAATGTGGTGCAGCTGTAATAGACTTGAAGCATTGCTTGATACAAGCTACAGCTGGTCCAGAATGTTGCCACCTATCTGTCCAAATATAGTGCAGCTGATATAGAATTGAAGCATTGCTTGATGCAAGTTACAGCTGGTCCAGAATGTTGCCACCTATCTGTCCAAATATAGTGCAGCTGATATAGAATTGAAGCATTGCTTGATACAAGTTGCGGCTGGTCCAGAATGTAGCCACCTATCTGTCCAAATATAGTGCAGCTGATATAGACTTGATACAAGTTACAGCTGGTCCAGAATGTTGCCACCTATCTGTTCAAATATAGTGCAGCTGATATAGACTTGAAGCATTGCTTGATACAAGTTACAGCTGGTCCAGAATGTTGCCACGTATCTGTCCAAATACAGTGCAGCTGATATAGACTTGAAGCATTGTTTGATACAAGTTGCAGCTGGTCCAGAATGTAGCCACCTATCTGTCCAAATATAGTGCAGCTGATATAGACTTGAAGCATTGCTTGATACAAGTTGCAGCTGGTCCAGAATGTAGCCACCTATCTGTCCAAATATAGTGCAGCTGATATAGACTTGAAGCATTGCTTGATAAAGCTGCAGCTGGTCCAGAAAGCATCCACCAATATAGTGCAGCTTGTATACACCTAAGCATTGTTTCATACAAGTTGAAAATAGTCCAGAATATAGCCAACAATGTGTTCAATATGAATGACTATCATTCCACCTGCATTACGTAGTGAACGTTTCATTTATAATAAAATCTATAAGATGTGACTATAGGTATGTAGCTTTAATTGTGTTCCATTCACAAAATCATGTTATACCTTTGGTGTGACGAATAACTATGTTGTAGCGCCCTCTAGTGGCATATATTAAACACTCGCAAACCAGTGAATTGTCAAACAGGCTCTCTGTCTCCTTGAATGACGTTGGAGACGATAATAAATAATGATGATACGCGAGTGTTTATTAAATATCAGCAGTTGACCATAGAAAACTCGAGGGGTAGTAAATTATGCAGAGAGAATAAATTGAAGAAAAAAAACTTGAACAGACATAAAAAAAAAATAACGGAAACGTAGTATTAAAAAGTTTGATAAGGAAATGACAACATTTTTACGGCAACATCTTGAAAAATATTCATGAGTGAAGAAAACAACTAATTTTGTGTTGTTTATAGTGGTCAACCCATAACGACGATTGTCCTGTCGGATTCGATAAGCGCCACGGAACTGATTGCGTGATGACCCGTTATCCTGCCCCACTTTACTTCACAATAACATGCACAGAACCACGAAAACAACAATATTGCCTTTGCGATGCAAGATTTATTCTTGCTTGACGTGTATATAGCGATTAACTTTGTTGTTGTGTCGGTGAAAGAATGCTATCGATATGCTATCTTTGAATGTGGGTTGTTTCGTCTGGTTTACTGCCGTTGGTGTTTTGTCGCTTCACTTACATTAATCAAATTGTTTTGTTTTTGTTTGGTAGTAGCGTAATTATTTCGTCTCCAAATTCTCGTTTTTAACGCAACAACTTGAACGTCATTCTAAGGAAAAAATGGGTCGTTAGATATATCTGAGAACGTTTGATCATGGGGTATACACAATGATATAGTGAAATTTAAAAAAAAAAAAACAGTTTAAACAAATGAATACAATTTTACTATTATTCAAATATCACATTGCCATTTTAGTTTATTTTAAAGTCCTGTGATCAGAGATTGGTCTACTACTAACGCAAATATCATTTCGTTCAAAACGATCCGATCCTATCGATGCGCAAATTTCAAACGCGCATATTCCGGTTCGGTTACTTCTCGGTAGAAACTTCATTGATACCAAATAGGTAAGGTTGAAGACCAGTGTATGTTGGTATCAAAATACCAACGTCACTTCCAACACGTTCACTTTAATGTAAATACTAAAGATGCGCGTTTAGAGACATTTCTAGAGGTAGCGGAGACCTTGCATATATTCTAACCGCCTCGGTGCGCCACGCCTCATTTCTTAGGTGAAATTCATCCGGAGGTGTATATTCAAGTAAATATTCAACTAAAAGTTCCATCGTATGAGTCATTTTTAAGTCAAAAATATCAAAGTTAGTGGAGTGTCTCCGAGGCGTGTGTTTGATCAATCGCCATATATTTACTATTATAAAAAAAAACGCAACCCGGTATATTATTATGATTTGACTGTTTTCGTCAAATTTGTTGTCGGACCTATGTGTAACAAAGACTATACATAGTCTACAAACTTGAACAACTTTAACCAGTGAGTATTGAACTTGCCACTTCAACAGATCAATAATTTACGACGACAATAGTTTAACTTAATGTTCGTAAAAGTTCTTTGCTGTCGTATATACCTTATGTATGTAGCGAAATGCGTCGTTCATATTTGTCTCACTTCTATTGAGTATCTACATGTTTCTTTAATCGTAGAACACAGACTGCAACATGTGCTTAAATACTTAAGAAATATATCACATTGTAATGTAGAATGTTCTTGCCATTTTTTTTTTTTTGAAGTCGCGCCCATTCTTCAACACGCCTACGTCACCATTCTCGTGGCGTTGCTCATGCACTAGCCTAATAGCGCCGCAGCTGCCTGGCCCACAACTGTCCGTATTCGAGTCACTAACCGCAATCCAAGTCTTTGTCTGCCACGGTGACATCTCCCAATAAAATGTTGAATCTGCTATAGTTGTTAAACAATACTTCATCATTGAAAAGTTCCGGATCCAGGACGGGCAGCTGCGCCCGTCCTACTAGGGTCTTGTCGGGCGCCGCGACTGAGTACGGTTTATTAAAATCGAGGGAGCTATTATCACTATTTGCCTGGGAGGAAACTGCGGTTAGCCTATCGGAAGTTTAGATTACAGTTTTTTCGCCGACAAGAGATGTACTTTAAAAGTTCGACAGTGATGATTCATACGGTTTTGTTTCTTCTTATTTTTGTTCACGTTTTCACAGATCGGGCGGGGGCGTAAACTACTTCTTTCTTTCTCTCAAAACTGAGTACGTTCCAAGTGGCACACCCTCTTTGTGTTCAATGGCATGCATTTCGGGAAAAACAAAACTGGGCGAGCATAAATTTTGCAAGCCGGGCGTATAGTTTTCCTCCCTGAAAATAATTCCCTCTTTTACTCACACATGATTAAAATAAAATATTTTCGCTAAAAGTGGTTCACAGTTAAAAGCGGTGATGCACAAGTTGAACTAGTTTGGAGTATACAAGTGTTATGTATGTTGGTCAATTTAATTTGAAATCTGGTGGGGAAAAAAGAAATAAAAAGAAATAACCTCCTTCCACTTTGAAACTACGCATCTCAGTTAAGACGGTCGACAACGCAACAAGCATATATACGAAAACTGATTCACCAATGTTAACGCATGTAAAATGCAACGTTAGTTTTGACCTACTTTTAACATCTAGGGATATTACATTGGTGTGATTGCACCAAGTTACGCAACACCCAGCGGAAACGTTGCCAACAGTCGAGGCACCGATCTGCCGTCTGACCACCAGCACAGCTCGGTCAGGGCCAGCACTGAAACGTGTTCTCGTGATGTAGACTGGCCTCGATGAATTCAGAAGTTTTTAATCAAACCATGTGAAGTTTACGGTACAGTTACACCGCCTGATGGATTAGCTACCCGTGTGTAAACAAAGGAACGGTATGCCAAGAATGCAATGTGACACAAACTGTGTATCGAAAGCGCTGGTTATCAAAATACCCTGGACCGGTCGGCCTGTGTGTGGGTGTTGTAATTTAACTTGAATCAAAATTGCTTCTTTCAACAAATCAGAGAAAAACAGCTCCCCAAGAATTGCGTAGGAGGGCATCTTTTGAATGCGCGTGACTCTCACATGACTGTGACATAACATGTTTTTTTCGAAATTCCGATGAGATGCGGTTTTTTCTGGTTCCGTAAGCCAACGCGAAACGTGTATGTTTTTTTGTATTGCCCCTACTTGACAGCGTGCAAACCGGAACCGCCACTCTGCTTTTGTGGGACTTCATTGCTGTCAAACATTTACGGAACTGTCACTATTCTTGATCCGCTTTTGTTAAAACTATTTTGATTGGCTTCCAACAGAAATGTATTACTCCATAGCCCAATCATGTAACGTGTAACAGAAGGCAACAACAAGTTGCGCAGAATTTTTTTCTGACGCCTAAGTGTCTAGAGCAGGCGGTACAAGGGCGGGGCTATTGGTGGGCGGGCCAAGTCTTTATCAATGAAGAAAGTGGCCACAGTGACAAATTGATGACTTATCATTAGCCTTCATCTAATTTGCGTGAAAATGAACGGCATCGGATGTAATTTATCGCACTGCCGATCACTTCCGACTTCAACATTGATACAAAGAAGTGTATATAATTCAGGATATAACTAGCGTTTCCAGCACGCGAATTTTTTGTTGTCCATCGCAAACATTGTCAAAATAGACATACATTCCAGGGGACGATGTATAGTGGAAAAAAATGGTACATTTCTGGCCTCTGTACACAATCGGTGTTGGCGTTTGCCATTCAGCGGCAGTAATCAAAGATGGCCAGCAGCGGGAGGTGAAGAACGTTGTTAATGAACTGACAACCATGTCAGTAGACGACTGTCCAAACCAATCAGAATTCAGGAAAATGAGAAATGGGCAGCCCCCGAGGTCACGTGATGTCAATATCGGCTTTTTGTACGTATCTCGGTATTGTGTTTATTTTGACAGGCCTATTCTATGTGTGGTAGCTTTGGAGAAACGTGAAGCCGTCCACCCACGGTGATACAGTTGGAATTCTCTCACCCGCATACGCACAATTTTCTAAAAAAAACGACCACGTGAAAAAAATTAAATCATTCATTGCCGACACTTCTTGTCAGGCTTTTCACGACCGCTTTGGACTCTTCATCTCCCACCGAATCATTCCGAGCAGCGCATTTTTTTCCGGTTGGACTTCAGTGATTTGAAGGGTTCGACCCGTCCTCTGCGATATCTACCTCCCTTTCCTTACTCAGTGGGACTCGGGCTTTCGCTGAAAACTGACTACTACTTCGTAGGATCATGAGCGACCGACGCAGCGTCGAACAACCAGAGGCACCGCCAGCGAAAAAGGGCCGGGGACGTCCGAGGAAGAGCGTCGAAAGCAAAGTGCGTACAACTTCATTACCTATAAAGTGTTATGGGTTTTGTTTAGATTCCTCGAGCCCAGCTGATCGACTGATTGAATCACACTAAAACTCGTGTGTACTGTTGTTTTGCAGCCACCAGATGAACCTGTCGTAAAAAGGCCACGGGGAAGACCTCCGGGTAGCAAGAACAAAGTACAGAAACAGAAAAAGGTTAGAAATTATGAAATATACACCGACAGTTGTGTTTCGTCCCTTGCATGTGACGAGTGTTGCAGACGCCGCCGATTTAGGCGGGATTTTGTCATAATGTGATGTATACCCACGTACGCGATCGCTTAGCTCGACATCCTTTCGCCGAATGTGGCAGAGATATTATTTTACGCAGCAAATCAAAAAATGAAAACGAAGGTTTCTAGTAGTTGTGCGTGCCAAACCCGAGGTGGCCATTCCGGGGTGGCCAGTGGGTTTTTGCCATGCTATATCTGTTGCGCCTCTGAAGTAGCGGCTGACTCCTACAACTACGAGGCCACGATGTGAGACTTCGATATTTGCTCTACAACTTACTTATTATAACATCACTGAGCTTCCTATGGGGCTAAAAGCGCTATGAGCAATACTTATCTTTGGTAACATCCCATCCCACACTTGCCACATGTTCTCCGCGTGTTAACGTTAAAAATACATGTATACCCGACTTCGCATTAGGTGTAACGTTTCCGCTCTTGATATCATATCGGAAGTTGGCGGTGGAGTCGCGTTGTAGCTCGGACGTTGTAGTAAAAAAAAAAAAAAAAAAGATTAGGTGGAAGTGTTGTTTGGGATTGCCTTGTTATGTAAACGTTTTATCCAAAACTTCCGGCAAATTAATTGTTCGGACGCTTCTGTTTAGAATAGAGGGATTACGTAAATATTCGCACATTCGCGGACATGGAGTTCCCTTTGTAGTCGCCTAGGTAATTACCTACAAGTTCAATGACAGTGGTTTAAATAATATGCTGGAATGTTTGCCTTCCTTTGGTAATTAGATGTTTTCATTATTTTGAAAAAGCTGACAACGTCCAGGTGTTGACAGAATAAGTAACAGCATACTAGAAATATTAGTATGATACAAAAAATGTATATCTACGTGTAATTTAAAAGAATTTGACTCAGATCATAAATTAGTACTTATTTTATTTACAAAGTGCCAACAGTTATAATTTTTTTTTTACATTTAGAATTGCTGGCAATACAAAGGTAGCTATTATAATCTGCTAGCTAGCCGTTCGACAGTTTTCTTCTGTTGGCAAGAATAGATTTTGAATTTCTGTATTATAAGTACAGTACTATATCACTAACAAAAGTATTTGATTTTCACTTGGTGTGAATAAAGTGAACCATTTTGCTTATTTTTATTTAAAAAAGTGTAATATTTATCAGAATGAATTATATATATAGTTACATAACATAATAAGAAACTCAAAAATGAATTACCTAAGTACAGAGCTCAACTAATAACATCTAAAATAATAATCAGCGAGATATTTCTTTGACAAAAGTCATTTACTGAAATGTAGATAAATTTGAATGTTGGAGTTTGTCCATAATTTGTTGCCTTCTTTGCCATCCATGTGACGAATAAAATGATGAGTATTGTTATTGTTATCCACAGACTGCACTTTCAGTTTTTCACCAGTGATTTTACTATCATCAACAGATAGAAAAACCTAGTGGTCCAAAACGTGCCCGTGGAAGGCCACGCAAATGGGTAAGTACTTGTAGTCAGTTCTGTTCAATTTGTACATATACTTAAATTGATGAAACAATAGCAGTTGGTGTGTTTGGGCTGCTCTATTGCCAAGTTTTACTATGGACTGTCAAATCGGCTAACCTTAGTTAGACAATGAGTAATAGTGGATCAGGAATAATCAGTAGGTGGGCGGATTAATGTTGGGATGTAATCCTAATCCGTTGTGTATGATTTCCTTTCTGTCCCTCCCCCAGATTACTCATTTACTCAGTGTTGTAAACTACTTCTAGCATTGCATCCCCGCCCCCAGTGTGTGCATAAGTTCTTGAATTGAAACCTCCAATGCATCATCACCGGTGTCAAGGCTTTTCCTGATAGATTATTTCAGTTATATACGTGTATCTTATATTTTCTATATACTATGCTCTATTCTTGAACAAAGTATTTACACATTCCTTTTCATGGAAATTAAATAAAATAATATGAAAAGAAACATATATATATATTATGTAAACATACATTACAATTCATTTATGCTTACATGTGATTAGATACTATAAAAGAAACCGAATTATGTAAAAATAAAAAAATTCAAAGACTAAATAAAAACATGGTGCAAAAACGAAATGCTCATTATAGGTGCCACTAAGATTTTATTTTGCAGTGGTGATTGGGTGTATTAAAGCATTGGACTGCATTAAAAAGTTGGATAGTCAGTATAAATCAATAACATTTCACAATTATTCCTATTCTCCTCATGGCAAAAAAATCTATTTGAAACAATAGTATTGTTTATGTTTATAGATAATAAAAGGTGTCCTGTCTCCCATCTCAGGTTTGAAGGTGTTCGGCTGCAATTCCGACTAAAAGTACATGTCCTGTTGCAATGTACAGTTTTAGTCTTTGATTTTCCTGTTCATATCATTGAACTTGTAAAGGGATGCTGTCACTATTGAGGAGTATATAGAACTTACAGGTGTCTTGTAGCAATTCAGACATAAAGGTGTTCTGTCGCAATAGCGATGGACATGATTATTATTACAAATTTGCAGTATAGGAAACAGATTAATTGCGGGCAACATGCGCAGATGAAAAAATATATGATCAACTCCATTTTTAGTAATTTCTAATGAATCGCAGAAAAGTTTACTACCTGTCCAGACATTGCAAAAAATATATTTCACCGGCACAACAGTTATAAAGACACCCATCAATATTCTTGATTTTGATTACTGATTTGTTCTTCTAAATCAAACAACCTCAGGCATGTTGATAAGGTGATCATGACGTAACTCAAATCATTGCTATTTGGGCTTAATAATGTCCTGTCATAATTCAGACTTCAAGGTCACCTGTCATGAATATGTTTGAAATCTCAGTATCAAAAACAAATGGGTATGTACATAGAGCACAAAACCCTTAGTTCCTTATATAATTTTGGGTTATGCATGTATTTTTCCATTGAGTATTTAATATGGAAAATCTCTCTTAATACTGATTATTATTCATATTTATGTGGATAATGCCTTTGATGTTAAGCCATGTGACATTTTAATATGTAAAAATTGCCAAAAATTCAAATATAATGTTAAAAACAATAATTGGTATGTTATTCTATGTCATATATTAACCATGACAGATGCTGATGGATGGAAGACGGAACTAGAGTGCCATGTGACTCATTGTTTCACTTTCTTTTTTATTGCCGCTTTTTAAATTTGAAGTGTTTCATTGGAGTGTTTGGTGACAGAGCTTACGAATAAAAAAAAAGATATCGATCGTAATGGGTGATTTGGGGGCTTAGAGATTAGGTTTTGACATGGGTCATTAATAGTCAAGAGACTGAGTATTGTAGTATTAGTAGCGACCACTTTAAGCTTGGATGCAAATATATAGAAATCAAGTTTTGGATTTGTCAGGTGTGCAGTGTTTCTACATAGAGGTTATGTAATGATATTTATATCTCGCATTCATCAGTGTCATGTAGCAACACCCCACCCAATTAAAAGCACCATGGGATATGGGAGAAGGTTTTACTTAGGGACTGCTGTATTTTGATCTGGAATTAAATATGCAAGCATGATACTAAGAGTTTATCATGAGAATACAGCAAAGTATGCACAAAGGTAGTATTTTGATAATTTTGAACGACGCATAGCGAAGGTCGATGCAACCCTGTACTTCCTAAGTTCATACTTTGCAGTATTCTCATGATAACCTTAATATTATACATCTTTTTCCTGCTTGTAGTAATAATTTAATGAAGGATTATCACATGAAATTGACAACCAAAAATGTTTTGCATTTTGCAAACTTATGCATTCAATGACAGGACTCATATACTGAGTCCAACGTAAATGAATGTTTGAATGTGATGTCATTAACCTTTAACATGTCAATGTTGGTGATGTAGTTCACCCCATATAAGGGAAAACTAGACTGAATGCTGATAATTTGGAACATATGTTGATACTATTTTTATGGAACGACAAATCCTATTGATTTTGACACTAAATAAAGTGAAACATTTTTTTCATATATCATGGCTGTCCAGTGTAATAAAGCAGTGTAATCATTTTCCATATTTCCATACGGTGTTGTAAAAATCCTGGCAATCTGATTGGTCCATGCAAACAGATTGCACTTTTGACATGGCAGAGTGTCACAGAATACACCAATATCTGATGATTTCATAAAATATTTATTGAATTATTAATTATAATATTAATTCAAATTCCATCTGTATCTCCGTGTAGGCATCTGAGGCCATTTGAATTAAGTTTGAACTTAAAATACTGACCATGTATGATGATTTACATATGCATGTCGATTTGTGTTACCATTTGATCAAGTATGCCTAACTGTTGGTGTTAAAAATTTGCTAAATTCTGATTCTTAAACATGTCCAGAACCGTTTCTTGGAGATAAAGATGGCAGATACAATCAAGCTTTGTATCAGGATTATGCATATTGAGTTACAGGTGAAAGTCATGCTTTTTCCAAGATTCAAACAAAAATGGCTGACTGATGACCATTTTCATGTCCTTGCCAATTCCTCAGTAATAAATCACCTGGTTCACTTGAAAGTTTGTACACAAGTACTGTACTCATAATGTTGTGTTATTTTGTAAAATTTGTTGATTTAATGGCCCTTTTTTTATCTAAAATCATAAAATCAAAGCCTGTAAACGTGTCCAAAACCATTCTTGGATGATTTTATTCAAACTTTGTATCAGAACCATGCCAATTGGGTGAAAGGTGCATGTCATATTTTTTCAAGATTCCATGCTAATTCCTGTATTTCTTGATTCTGTTCAAAGTTTGTATATAAATACGAGAATCACAAGTAATACCATAAGTTGTGTTATTGGTGTGACTTGATCAAAAATGACCTATCTAAATAGAATCTCGTCACTGACAGAAAATGAGTGCGCAGTCACGAATCTCCTAAACTGCTTTTCCACTGGCATTTCTGTCAGCTGTATTTCACTAAATTATGACTACAAGCAGAAATGTATAATAATAAAGTTATGAGGATAATGCACAAAGGTAGTATGAAAATTATATCAACAAGGCGTGTAGCAAAGGTCTATGCAATCCTGTACCGCCTGAGTGCATACTTTAGCGTAATTCTTGTAATAAGCTCATATCATTTCCTATACTGCTTTGTATAAATGTGTAACAGCAGCATCTTTCTTTGTAATATGTCATTGGATAATTGAACCGGAAAATATCTTAAGTATTCACTTCAAGTACTGTGTCGTGACAGATGAAAACCAATACAGCAAGATAATTTACTAGTATAATGGGACTGCAGTAATAGCAGCTTCAGTCTTTCTTTAAATAGCAGCATTTGGTTTGAAAATGCCTGAAATTGCGCGTGCAGAAATAAATTTGTACTCTATATTTGATAAAATTATTATAATTATGATTTAATTTCTTTATTACGTATTTTACTGTGTATATGTATGTTGTAGCATGGGTCCCATATTAAACACCTCATAGTAGAAGGTTGCTCATGGGTTTTTTTTTGCATGTGTTTATTTCATATCTCTCACTGTTGACAATATCTAGTGTCAAAACCTGTCTAAAATTTATTGTTTCACCTGTATGAGACTTTTTTTTTTGTTCACTTTTTTTTCCCATGTTTTGTTATTAAAAACCTACTAAAAACAATGTCCATTGTTTAATACTTCCTGACATCAGCAAACATCATGTAGAATATCTTTATCATGAAACAAACTTTTAAGATGTTTCAATTCCATAGGAAAAAATTATAAAATAAAATGTCCTCTGATGAACAAAACTGGCTATACTTAAGGCGTATCCATTATTTTCCAAGCTGTGTCTTCTGACTTCATATTACTATTCAAATTTTCTTCATTCTTATAACATCAAACTTGAATATAAAGAAAGTTAATACATAATTTTTATTTGTGTCTAGCGTTTTACTTTAACTGGCAATATTAAATTAGTCATCCAGGGTCCTGTAGTTGTAAAAGTTTCATTGCTCGCTTTAGTTGCTCTTTTCAATCCTTTAACTTGACACCCCTCCTCAACCAAAACAGATACAGAGGCATTATCATGGGAGGCCAGTATTACTTCATGTAGAACACAATTCCATATGTCGTGGGAAGTATTGATCCAGTTCATTCACTAATAAAAGTCCCCAGCTCTCCTGTGGTTATACTACTTCCCTTTGCAACTGACTTGGATAGGCTCTGCTCATTATCAAGACCGGTGAATAAATAAATAAACTGGCCAGGCCTTCTCCTTGTAGAACTGCATGCTTTATTTTGTCAAAGTGTGTAAAAGTTAACCAGGGATACAGGAAAAAAGTATGGGAATTCCATAATGAGAACATGCCATGACCTTTAGCCACCTAAGTATTTCCCTATGGTCTTGATTTATTTTACAGAATTCTCATTCCCTCGTCCTTCATTGGCTCCCAGAACAGGACCTGATGGAGAGTTGAACTGGTAATTCATATTGTTCATAAATATAAAAATTATTCTAAAATTGATCAGTAAGACTTATTTTAACGGTGATTTTGCTGGTAAGTAGTGGATAACAGCCAAGAGTAGAATTATTATTTGGGAATTTGCTGCCACTTGACCTTTGACACTGCGCTTCTTTATACACTTTATAGCCCCCAATTAATTGACTCAGTTTTTCTTTACTGTGCATCTAGAACTAATCTAATGTTCCACTGATATTTGTTGTTTATTTAAAGTTGAAAATGTTGCTCGGGGAAAAGTGATTTTTGTTTAAACATTTTCTGAGAAGTCCATCAAAACTTATTGAACTATTGTTTTGTTTTTTTTTCATGCATTTTAATGATTTTAGAATAGAATCTTTTTTAGAAAATACATTTATTAATTATTAGATGGCTAATTTAGAGCCCCATTCTGACAAGTCCTTTTAATCATGAATTGTAGCACACTTTCACTGTCTATTCACCTTCTTGATAGTTTCATCATTGTCAGTTCACTTCCCTGTCAATTAAAAAAAATCAAGACACTGTTAAAAGAATTTCCCATACATCTGTCTCCCTGTCCAAATCACAATCACTTTGCCAGAAACAGTGCACCAGATACCCTTGCTGATAAATTGAGGTCCAACTGGAAAGTTGCGTATGACTGCATAGTGGTCACACACACACGTTGAGTAGAAATTAAATGTCAGTAAAGAGAAAAAAATAGCATTGAACATTCTATCATGTATCATGAGTTTTTTGCCTTTTCTATTTTTTCATGATTTTTTTTTTATCGTAGGCATTGAGCAAATAATTTAAAACATGAAGATGAATTTTTTTTTTCAACAGTAAATTCCCATCATACACCACTTTGAGTTTAAGTGCAAACATCTGAAAAAAAAAAAAAAAATCATTGGTGGTGGTCCAATGGATTCTCTGGCTTAGCTTATGTAACACTACAGATGCTTGTCCTCCAAAGTCTTCTTGTAACCATGGTGAGCTGAATCCAAATTAGCAATTTTAGTAGAAGGTATTCAAGTTCCACTGAGCTGTTCGGAAGGTCAGCTTTTGTTGTAGGGAAACCTGCCCAAGGCTGACTTGAACAGTTACCAAAGCCATGGTGGTCACTCCCTATATGTCCACAATAGGTAGCACACATACCAAGCAATATACTATGTGTGATTGTTGACTTGTATTGGCAAGCACCATATGAATGAATCATGTCTACAGTCGTCAAGGCGATTCATGTATCTTGATGTATAAAATTTACCAATCATTGTTTTCGGTATGCATAACTATTTTTTTATTTTATTTTTGGCAATTGAAATTAAATTCAAATCTTGATATTATCATAAGAAAAAAGACCAGCTAACAAAATAGATTACTTCTAAAACTGGACATAACTACCAAAAAATATTATAGTACCAGTTTCAGTTGATGAAACTTAGATAAGATGAAACCTTGAGACATGTCCTTGATATTGTTTAGTGTCTGTCACTGGTTATAATAGGCACAGTATATAGTGTGTATGGAAGTAAAAAGTACAATGATGAACAAAAATACAGATGTGAAATTTTATGTTTTAAGGTAGGATAACATCAGAACTTGGACGACCTCTATCTTGACTGAGTTTGCCATAGACAAAGCCACTGGGAAATGATTCATTAACCAACATGTGACTTAATTACATCATAGTTAAGGTTCACAGGTGCTCGTGTTTGACTCAGGCTGGTTGATTGCCATTATAAATATTATGACAGGAAGATGGTTACACAGTGAAGTGTTGTTACATATGTACGGTTACATAATCCCAAAATTTGAATTTTGTTTCTGTGGGAATAAGTACCCTTGTTACTTGCACTTCCAAGAGTTGTTAGGTACTGTCAGCTGGCGCAAAATAAAAAAAAAAATGGAAAAGATTAGATTTTGTTATATGAAGTGTAATAAAATAAATATGGCTTAGATCAGACTCCTGGATTTTTTTTTTTCATTTCCTTACCATTTCATAATGCAGCATGCAGAATCTGGAACTAGGTTGGGCCTGTCATAGTAATTTTTTTAATGAAATCGGTTCAATATAAGCTCATTTCGGGTCATCAGCATCTGATCCTTAGCATAACTCGGAGAATAACTGATATTATATTTCACCAATGCATCATGCCTGTAAATGCATGAGTGTGATTGGATGAGAGGTAGTTTTAATTTATGCAAGCCGGTCTAAAATATCTGATATATCTGGATTTTGACGTTCCAAACATAGCCTCCGAACCTTAATATACTCATATATGTATAATGCACTATTAATGCTGTATAAATAAAGTGAGGAAAAATATTTGAGTCAAATTTATCACAGAATTAAAACATTAATTGAAAGCAATTTGTTAAACTTACAATTTTTACTGTGGTGTTTTGCGCCATTTCTATCATCTGCAACATAAATATGGCTATTAAAGAACGCCTTACACAGATTGGCAGATTCCTTAAAGAAACTGTACCCAACATATCTAAGCACTTTGTTGATTGGTTTAAAAACGAGAAAGCAACGTCGAGACAAACAATATAAGGTGTGAAAATTCTGAGAGGTGAGTAAACAATTTATTATTATCGTTTGTTTACAAAAGAAATGTCACAATTAATTTTGCTATAACGGTAATAATAATAATAATAATAATAACTGTTTGTTTGAATCCCGGTGAATCCAAAAACCTGAATCGAAAATCAGCCCCACTGATGATGTTTGGTATTGTCGATCTCCACTCAGAAAAAATAAATTGGGGTGCATGATGACCTATATATCCAAGACTGCTCATCTTTCCATCATTTATAGCAACAGTCTGCACAGTACTAATTCGGCCGGTGTAGAAACTTCACAGAAATGAAGCGAAGATTTGTTCATATACAAATAAACTCACCACTGCTCTGTCCCAAGCTATGTCAGGTGTTCTATTTCAAAGAATGGATTATGGATCCACTTAAGATGAATCGAATACAGAGTTGCAAGTAGCGATGAACCCAGCTGATCCAAGATGCATCAACTAGATTATATCACATCAACCTTGGAATCACAGTGTTCGATCATGATCGTCAAATTCTATTCTATTCTAGCATTGAAAGTCTGGAATTTTTAAGTATTGTTCATTCAGTGGAGATGTAACCATTCAAATTAAGAGAAGGGCAGGGCAGGGCAGTTTTGTATTCGGTATCACATTATGGCCACTCTCTGTGACTGTACCCTGGGCCATGTTCACTATTTCCTCCCCACCAAAGCGGGCAAGCGGTATTACGGCGAAATACATTAGGAATAACCACCATACTTAAATTTTATTACCTAGTCTGTGAGATTGAATTGAAAATGATATTATCTTTGTGAAAGCAGTTGACATATGTGCATCCATATGTTCCTTTACTCCAATTTAGACTATTGTTATTATAGTGTCACATATATCATCCCCCCATTCACCCACCCACCCACCTCACTCCACCCCAAATCTTGATGTGAGTTTTCTACCACATCTTTCTATTCAACAATGTCTTTAAGTTGACTTGTAGCCAATTTGTCCAGGCAGTGTCCAAATCAATGTACACTGCATGCACACCAATCATAGAGATGATAAAGCTGCACGCACATGACTTGCATGGAGAAGTTTTTAGTAAATTCTGTTAGTTTTGTTGTTGTCATGCTTCATGAGTATACATGTATATGCAAACATAATTTCCATAACCTACTGAACTAGGATCATTTATTTTTATTGGTTTGGAGAATTTTTAATGTCTGGATATTTTTTTTTTCTTTGATGCAGTTATAAATGCATGTGGTTCTAAATGACTTTCCGTTTAGTTCGTAGTTGTAGATTATTTAACTTGGAAAAAACAATTTTATTCAACTTTTTTTGAGTATTTTCTATTGTACGTATAGATGTATCTATATTCTTCTGATTGCAACAGGTCTTAAACAAACTCACTAGTCAGATTTTGAGAAATCTTTTCTTCACCTTTTTTTTTGGGGGGGGGGGGTTTAGTGTTGTACAGATTTTGAAAAATTAGGTGGAGGACCTAGTCTGATGTCTGTAGAAAGGTTGAAGATAAAATCTGGTGGATCATCTGCAATTATTCTATATATACCATTGACCTTGATTATTCACCGGGTTTTATTTTCGCCTATTTCACTAATAGCTCAATGTGCTGAATTAAAATCCAGGGAATATGCATAGTTAACAATAGAGTGTTTTGGTTCTTTCATTAAACCAATTAATTTAAAACCTAGACATCATCTCTGCAACATTCAATCTAATAAAATTAAACCCAGTGGATATTTTCTCTTCCAAAGGATTTCCACACGGAACCCATTAATATAAGCAATATGGTCCTTTTGTTGTTTGTATTCTGATAGGAAATACTGTTATTAATAATCAAAATTGAGTGTGGACAGCATTATAAAGTGTGTGAACTGTAATAAAAAAAAGGTCATTCAAGATTACAGAATCTCGCTTCAAGGTTTCGGGTGCAAATGAATTCAAAGTTTAGCTAATAATGTATTTCTTCGCTTTATTGACATTCTCAATGGCTTGTTGCATTTATATCATGTTTTGGGATTTGGATCATAATGAACTAAAGTACTGAAATAAAGAATAATCATATTTTATTTCATATTTTATTAGATATTGCTTAATTGCAATATTGCTGGAAGCCATGTTAAAAGTATTGGTCTCGCTCACTCTCCCAATTATTTGTCAACATATAGTGGGATTTTATGTGTAATTTCAGAAGTTATTAAAAAGAGACATTTGTTTTCTTAATAACTTGTAAAAATGATTAATTTTATTAAATATATAATTATGAGCAGTTCAAGTTACAAAATATATCTTACATCTTGTCAGTGCAAATAAACTTGATATACTGGTATGGTTTTTTCCCCGCTAATGAAAAGAACCATCAACCATCTCCATAATTAACATCACCAACGTGAACCCTAAAGTGAAATTTTGTCAAAATAATGTACTACTAAATTCACTAAAATTATCATATTCACTTTTTGTGAGAATATTTTGTATGAAGTCATTATAATATATATATAGAGTCAAGAAGGATTTTTAAGGTGAGTATGTATGGTAAGATGCTCTCAGATGTTCTGTCACTTTATAGAACAGCCCACTCCCCTGTCCTCCATCCTCCACCTTACCACCCACTCTCCAGTCTACCCACTCCTCTGTCCTCAACCACACCCACTCCTCTACACTTACCACATGCTCCTCTGTTCACTACCGCATCCACACAAACCCTTTTGCACTTCCCACTTACTCCCCTACAGTTCGTTTTTTTTCATGGTGCAAGCAATTTTTTTTTTTCTTGGTGTTAGCTTGCAAAATTCTTTTGTCAACAAATCCTTGAACAACACCCCCCCCCATAATTAAATGGTCGTCCCCTAACAGCTGCAATCTGGGATTACAAATTTGTATTAATTGATACCTTGAAAATAAGGACTCAAAAATGACATAAATACAGTTGATACCTGGTAAAATATTAGCTTGTTATGTAAATTTCTTTCATTTTAGTGACAGTTTAAAACTTCTGTGTACATACTGATCCAGCCTCTGCACATATGTAACTGACCCATATGAATTCAATGACAAAGTAGTTTTTTACTCATCCCACTGAAGTTGAACTTGTCAGTTAGTCTGCATTTAGCGTACATTCACTAGGGGAAGTATGTTGCACAACACTTTGTTCATTCCCACTTCAGTGGTCAATTTGACATCTGTCCAGACTACTACACTTGTTTACTCAGTCTGTTTTGTCTTCCGGCTCCAGACACTTTGCCCTTCTGTGGGTATTTGAAGGTTAAGCATTGGTCAGTGATCTCTGTTTTTTTCCCCCCAGGGTGTTAAAATCAAGCTTTTATCTTTCCCCATTGTCTAAAATTGACAAATCCACCAATCATTGCCAGGTTGACAAATACATGGATAAGTAGTTACCTTTTTGGAACCAAACCATTTTGATAAACTCAGATTTTTGGTAGTCATTATTACTATAAATACATAAATTATTTACTGGATTTAAATTTCACAATGGATGACTTTTATGTGAACACATAAAATTCTCTCTTTGTTTGGGTTGCAAACCCATTGACTTAACATCTGATGAATGTGATCAAAATAGTGAAAATAAATCTCGGTGAAAAATAAAACTTTTATTGTACTTCTCAACTCATTAATATTGTTAATCTTTCAAACACCATAATTTTTCCTATCGTTTTGCACATTCATTTGTATTTGCGGTTGGAACCAAATGGACATAATTTCTCATTGGCAACAGGTTTGAAAATAAATATGTCACTCGATCCAAGCTATTTCATTTTTTTTTTCAAATCGTTGATATTAGTATGTCACTAATCAAAACTATTTTTTTCCTTTTCAAATCATTAATATTATAATTATGTCACTGAATCAGGCTATTTCATTACATTCAAATCATTGATATTATGTCACTGAATCAACCTAATTCATTCTTTTCAAATCGTTGATATTAGTATGTCACTGAATCAAGCTATTTCTTTCTTTTCAAATCATTAATATTATTATGTGACTGAATCTAGCTATTTCATTCTTTTCAAATCATTGACATTATGTCACTGAATCAAGTTATTTCATTATTTTCAAATCAATGGTATTATTTCACTGAATCAAGCTATTTCATTACTTTCAAATCATTGATATTATTATGTCACTGAACCAAGCTATTTCATTCTTTTCAAATCATTGATGTTATTGTAACTCAATCAAAACCATTTCATTCTTTTCAAATCATTGGTATTATTATGTCACTGAATCAACCTATTTCATTCTTTTCAAATCATTGATATTATTATGTTACTGAATCAACAACCTATTTCATTCTTTTCAAATCATTGATATTATTATGTCACTGAATCAACCTATTTCATTCTTTTCAAATCATTGATATTATTGTGTTACTGAATCAACAACCTATTTCATTCTTTTCAAATCATTGATATTATTGTCACTGAATCAATCTATTTCATTCTTTTCAAATCATTGATATTATTATGTTACTGAATCAACAACCTATTTCATTCTTTTCAAATCATTGATATTATTATGTCACTGAATCAACCTATTTCATTCTATTCAAATCATTGATATTATTATGTCACTAAATCAACCTATTTCATTCTTTTCAAATCGTTGATATTATGTCACTCAATCCAAGCTATTTCACGCTTTTCAAATCATTGATATTATTATGTCACTGAATCAACCTATTTCATTCTTTTCAAATCATTGATATTATTGTGTTACTGAATCAACAACCTATTTCATTCTTTTCAAATCATTGATATTATTGTCACTGAATCAATCTATTTCATTCTTTTCAAATCATTGATATTATTATGTCACTGAATCAACCTATTTCATTCTATTCAAATCATTGATATTATTATGTCACTGAATCAACCTATCTCATTCTTTTCAAATCGTTGATATTAGTATGTCACTGAATCAACCTATTTCATTCTTTTCAAATTGTTGATATTATGTCACTCAATCCAAGCTATTTCACGCTTTTCAAATCATTGATATTATTATGTCACTGAATCAAGCTATTTCATTCTTTTCAAATATTTGATATTATTTTCACGCAATCGAAACTATTTCTTTCTTTTCAAATCATTGATATTATTATGCACTCGATCCCAGCCATTTTATTCTTTCAAATATTTGATATTATTGTCACGCAATCAAAACGATTTCTTCCTTTTCAAATCAATGGTATTATTATATATATATTTCAATCCAAGCTATTTTTATTTTTAAAGTGGTATGTGGTCTATATATGACAATTTTTTCCAAAAACCAAAAACCTACAAAAATATGTTAATAATCATATTAAAATTACAAAAAACCCAGAAATATTGAAACTGCATGAGACTACTATGAACATACGCTGTTGTTGATCGGTATTTCAGAAAATTTGGCAATCACAGCTTCACCAAAACGGAACAAACATGGTCTTTGCATTGGCACTGCCTATACTTAGATCAACATAATCATAACATTTCTACATAATAACAACAAATATATTCACTACTATGAATTGTATCAGTCATCGTATGAACCCACATACTGGTTATCGGTGGGGCTTATATGATGTAGATTCCAGTATGCACCACCCGAGTATAATCTTTCTACAAGACTCCTAGTTATAACTGAGAGAGGTCAGTTCACTGTATAAACAGTGCCAATCAGCTGTGTCGTTATCCTCTATAACAGTTTTATCCCTATTTCCCATTGTTAATGTTCAGCATAACATCAAATCGGGTCATGTTGACCTTATATAGGATAATCACCAATGTTATTTTCTGCTTCAGCTCCTTACAGCTTCCTGCCTGATTTAGGTCACTTATTCTCAGTGCTGTTACACAATTGTATGCATCATAATCAATATATAGATTATGTGATTATCCTACTCGTGATGAAATTGACATTAAAAGTATTTTTGACTGGAATCATTGGTTACTTAATAAGTCAGCGTAATATCAGTTGATAGTAATTGATTTTTGAAGCGAATTATTAATAAACGTACAGTGATTACATATTTGACAAGTCTGCATAATCACATATAATTACTTGAATGTTAATTGACTATTTTTGTCTTGAGATTACTAATCTTAAGATAGATATGGATAAAATTCATTTCAATACCGAGTACATAGTGATTTCAACCTGTGTTTTATTAGATAATAAATGGACAGTAAGTAGACTTCGTTTGCATGTGGATTTAAGCAATTTTTCGGCTGTCTTATATTTTGATGATTGCTTGACTTCCTGATTGGTTAATGATGTGCTCGACCTGCCAGGTCAAAAGACAGCTAAGGTCAACTTGGTAAGAGCAAGTGTTATGCGATGTTGGCACAATGTTTTTAATGTTTCATTACCTTGAAAATTAAGCTTTATACTTTTCATTGGTAACTTAAATTATTGAGATATTCTTTTTTAAAGATTTAAAAAAAAAAGTATTTGTGTGTCTACACATCTATAACATGTCAAAACATTTAATGAAGAGCATGTTAAATTCACCAAAATATGAATGAACGAAAATCATTGTATATTTTAAGTTAATTTCATCTCGTCTTCAAATTTGCTGCTAATTAAACTATGAGGGAAAATAAAGATAATTGAAGGAAAAATGAAGAGTAGGTACATAATTAATATATAAAAGGTGTTTTACAAAGAAATAAAAAATCATAATATTCACTGCTGTCAAAGATGATTGTGAATTTAAAGCTGAGAAGTATATGCATGACAACGAAGAATGCACTAATCAACACCGTAAGCCGTTTAATTTTTGATGCTGTGAATTTTTTTACTATTTGAGGATTTTATGTGAATATTGTGAAGACATGATTTCACGATATCACTGACTTTCTAATTAGTAGGATACTCAAGAGAAATTTCCACTGCTTAAAATTTTGAGAAATTCACGAAAATCTGCCTTTGCGGTTTACGTATATAGAATTTATACCATCATATTAATGAACACAACCATTACTGAGTGGTTCATTGATTTGAAGCTACTACGAGGAGAACGATTAAGGCTTCGTAATTGTACGCTTTGACGCAGGACTCACTGTTGTATTAGAACATTATGTACAATGTAACCTGCGACAATGACCATGATATTGAAATGAGCTGGCATTGATTGAAGGGTGGAAAAAGCAAAGCAGGACATCCCGCTGTTGTCCCCATTCGCTAGATGCCATTAACCCAAACCCTGAAGCATTGTCGTTTTACAGCGGTGTACTGCTACAGGGAGCGTTGAATGAAACAAGCCAGCAGTGACCGGGAGTCACAATATTAATTTACCTTTGGAAGCTGAGGAACAGAAGAAAATGTACCTCGTATTGATAGATCCATATGTACTCTGATACTTTTGCCAATGTCAGGGCGCTATCTAGCTTTTAAGGCACAGATGCTGTATTTCATCACCTTGCCCAATTGACGGTTTACTTTTTCCACCTTGTTTCTCAAGAGTGTCAGGTTCATATTGCTCTATTAGGGCCCTATTCTCTGTGTTATTTTTAGCTGTTGTGCTTGTCCTACATTAAAGCCCTGCAAACTTTGTGTCAATGTTTGATTATATTGGGACATACATGAGTTACTTTTATGTTAAACCCCTGGCCATTTCAGCAGTATATCTAAAACATTGGGCTTCAGTGAATCTGCTTATTGAATCGAAATACATCTCTCATTTGGAGGTTATCTCGATAAATAATTTCTCAAAAATTAATCTTCCCTATATGTTTATTTTTTTTGGAGGTCTAGCAGACAATATACCATATATGCAAAATAGAAATCTACATATGCTGATTGCCAATCTACCAGTCTGGGATATACCATTTGCTATTGGTATTGTCATATATCAATCTGTTAAGAAATATCACATTATTATACATCTGTATATTGCTGTGTTGTTTTGCTGTGAATTAATAGAACATTTTCCGTGCACTGCGAGATCTCACGTTTTGCGTGAAATCAAACGTCAAATACAGAACAAACAAATGGTCATAGCATCATAGTTGGATCAAAACGTCGCATGGGATTTGATAAACGTAAAACTATTTTTGGGGTATTTCCACGGTTACTAATGTGCTATACACATTTGATGATAGTAAATTTTGACAAAGTAAGTATATCTAAACACGATATTCCTCTCTGACATTCTTAGCAATCTTTTAAATCTGTTCTAGATATATGTAAAAGTGGTTCTAGATATATGTAAAACGACTTAATACTGCCTTATATATGTAGATTACTTAATGAATATGCAGATTTTATTAGTCCCCGTTCGGACTCAGTCCGAAAACTGGAACTTATGTTTTGACCTCCGTGCGTGTGTGCGTGCGTGCGTCTGTGCATGTGTCCGATCAGATACAAATGTCAATAATTTTTAATGTTAAAAAATCATATTCCTGACATGGTTATATTCCAGCTATATTACTATAAACAAAACTATATATCTTAAATTTGATAACTAAGGGGACTGTGCCATGCATGGCTTGTTTTTAAAGTAAACATGCCTGTGAATTACCCCAGAGCATGTATGTATCATAGATCTTTAAAAAAATCATTTGTTATAGATGAATAATTATATATTTCAAAGACACTCAGATTAAGTAGCTTTTGATCATTAACTCGTTGTTCATCGGTATTAGCCTCTGAGATACAGAATTTTACTGGCTTTTAAAGTCTAGTATTGCATTGGTCTCTGCTGCCCAGGATCACATTGACCTCTGAAGTCCTGAATTTGTCTGAGGTCCTGAAATATGTTGAACTCTGATGTCCTGAACTACGTTGGTGTCTGATGTCCTGAACTACATTGACCTCTGTTGTCCAAAACTTCGATGGCATCTTATGTTCTGAACTATGTGGACCTCTGAGGTCATAAATATGTTGGCCCTTAATGTCCTGAACTAATTTGACCTCTGATGTTCTAAACTACGTTGGCCGCTGATGTTCTAAACTATGTTGGCTGCAGATGTTCTAAACTTCGTTGACCTCTGATGTCCTGAACTACGCTGGCCGCTGATGTTCTAAACTACATTGGTTGCTGATGTTCTAAACTACGTTGCCCGCTAATGTTCTAAACTACGTTGACCTCAGTTGTCCTAAACTAGGATGGCCTCTGATGTTCTGAACTATGTTGACCTCTGAGCTCATAAATATGTTGGCCCCAAATGTCCTGAACTACTTTGACCTCTGATGTTCTGAACTACATTGGCCTCCAATGTTCTGAGCTACATTGACCTCTGATTGTCCTGAACTATGTTGACCTCTGATGTTCTGAACTTTGTTGACCTCTGATGTCCTGAAGTATGTTGACCTCTGATGTTCTGAACTTTGTTGACCTCTGATGTTCTGAACTATGTTGAATTCTGATGTAATGAACTGCGTTGACCTGAGATGTCCTGAACTACATTGACCTCTGATGTCCTGAACTATGTTGGCCTCTGATGTCTTGAACTATGTTGACTTCTGATGTCCTGAACTATGTTGACCTCTGATGTCCTGAAGTATGTTGACCTCTGATGTTCTGAACTTTGTTGACCTCTGATGTTCTGAACTATGTTGAATTCTGATGTTCTGAGCTACATTGACCTTTGATGTCCTGAACTATGTTGACTTTTGATGTCCTGAACTATGTTGACCTCTGATGTCCTGAAGTATGTTAACCTCTGATGTCCTGAAGTTCATTGACCTTTGATGCTCTGAACTATGTTGACCTCTGATTGTCCTGAACTATGTTGGCCTCTGATGTCCTGAACTATGTTGACCTCTGATGTCCTGAACTATGTTGACCTCTGATGTCCTGAAGTTCATTGACCTCTGATTGTCCTGAAGTATGTTGAACTCTGATTGTTCTGAACTATGTTGACCTCTGATATCCTGAACTATGTTGACCTCTGATGTCCTGAACTATGTTGACTTCTGATTGTCCTGAAGTATGTTGACCTCTGATTGTCCTGAACTACGCTGACCTCTGATGTCCTGAAGTATGTTAACCTCCGATGTCCTGAAGTTCATTGGCATCTGATTGTCCTGAAGTATGTTGACCTCTGATGTCCTGAACTATGTTGACTTCTGATTGTCTTGAACTATGTTGACCTCTGATGTCCTGAACTATGTTGACTTCTGTCCTGAACTACGCTGACCTCTGATGTCCTGAAGTATGTTAACCTCCGATGTCCTGAAGTTCATTGGCATCTGATTGTCCTGAAGTATGTTGACCTCTGATGTCCTGAACTATGTTGACTTCTGATTGTCTTGAACTATGTTGACCTCTGATGTCCTGAACTATGTTGACTTCTGATTGTACGTCCTGAACTATGTTGACCTCTGATTGTCCGGAAGTACATTGACCTCTGATGTCCTGAAGTATGTTGACCTCTGATATCCTGAAGTTCATTGGCATCTGATGTCCTGAACTACGTAGACCTCTGATGTCCTGAACTATGTTGACTTCTGATTGTCCTGAACTATGTTGACCTCTGATGTCCTGAAGTATGTTGACCTCTGATATCCTGAAGTTCATTGGCCTCTGATGTCCTGAACTATGTGGACCTTCTGATATTCTGAACTAAGTTGACCTTTGATGTCCTGAACTATCTTGACCTCTGATGTCCTGAACTACATTGTCCTATGATGTTCTGAACTATGTTAGCCTCTGATTGTCCGGAACTACGTTGGCCTCTGATGTACTGAACTACGTTGACCTCTGATGTCCTGAACTACGTTGAACTCTGGTGTCCTGCACTACATTGGCCTATGATGTCCTCAGCTATGTCAAACTCTGATGTCCTGAACTATTTAGACCTCTGATTGTCCGGAACTATGTTGGCCTTCTGATGTCCTGAACTACATTGACCATATGATGTTCTGAACTACGTTGATCTCTGATGTCCTTAACTACGTTGACCTCTGATGTCCTGAACTACGTTGACCTCTGATGTTCTGAACTACGATGACCTCTGATGTCCTGAACTACATTGTCCTCTGATGTCTCGAACTATGTTGACCTCTGATGTCCTGAAGTACATTGACCTCTCATGTCCTGAAGTGCAGTGACCCCTGACGTCCTGAAGTATGTTGGTTTCAGGTCTCCTTTCTTTCAGTGAGAATTCTGAATCTGTATTTGGGCTGTTTTCAATCTGACAAATGAATAAATAAATAAATTCAGAAAATCTCTATATTGAAATAATGATTCAAATTATAATATTTGTAAAAGAGTTAATATAATGCATAGTTGCGCAAATAAAAAAAAAAAGTGTTTACTAATTAAGGAGGAGGAACACCATCCTTCCCAACTCAGCCATGACATGTTTTGCGCATAGCCAGTCAGTTTATTGTTAGGACAGCAGGTGCCTTGAAATGGCCAGCTAAAACCCTGATCCCGAATTAGCCTTCCAGTAAATTGAAGCATTGGAGTATGTAATGTGGTTGCCATGGTGATGATTGCCAGTCTCCTGGATATGCTAGCAAAAATGGTATAAGGCACAGGCTTAAATGCTTACAATAGTTATTTTCCCATCCTAATCTTGTAGTTAAGAGTAATTAATCTCCAAATTGGAATATTTCCCACAGATTATAATAGGGATGGAATTCACAGTGCAGTCCCCCCTACAAGGTTAGTCTGACCTGATCTCTGAAAATATGTTTCTCGTCAAGTTTGCTGTAGATTGGATTTTATTTTAACAAACTCTTCCAATTAAAATTGTTCTGATAGTTATTTCAGTCATTAAGTAAATAATGGCATTTGCCTTTTCCTTGTGATGGTCATGTTGTTTGTTTTTGTTGTTTCTCTTTATCTCCACCCTGCTATATGCAAATACAGGATTTGCGTTTTGTGTATACAACTTTGCCAATCCCCAAAAACAGCCAGCCATTGTGCCTTCTTACAGCGCTAATTTTGTCGGGATCTTGAGTAAAGTTGGGTTATCTTGTTGACTGTTGAGGAGAGAAATCTTCAAGTAAAAACATGAAGATTGCATGTGCCTTTGGATAACTTATGAAGGTGCTAACAAAATTGTTGTGGCCCCTGATTTTCTCCGTTTTCACACTTATTTTTATTTTTATTGTTTATAAAAATGTAAAAAAAAAAAAATTTTTTTTTACCAAATTGCAAATTTTTCAACTTTTTCAATGTATAATTTTCTGTTGCATCAGTGACATGGCGTGGAATTAGCATATCTCGCTGTATCATGAAAATTTTCTGTATTTCAATGACACATCTTACTGGCTTATTGGCTAGCACATTTCAGTCTGCCCTAGTTTGTGTCTGAGATGCAAAGAAGTTGGACATAATTTTACACAAGGCTACGTCGTAATTCCCTAATGCATACATGTATGTATATATATTTATTACTATGCATTATAAAAAAAAAAAATTTAATATTAAGAATTTTTCATCACTTGATTATACCAATAAAGTCGTCTCAAATTAGCTGTTGTATATCTAGAATAAAGAAAAAAAATTTAGATATATTAAATATAAATTAATAATCTAACTTTCAATAATACTGACATAGTTGTGTGTTTTTTCAAAAATAGAATAATAGCTTAAGCTAGGTGTGTAACATGTGTGTATATATGGACTTATATGAATTCAGCTCCATGTTACACGCACTACGACCGCATTTGTATGGTAATTAGTTCAATGACTAAATATTATATAGGTCACATCAACAGGTGAATTTTATTTGACACTGACCGAGGAAGATGGTCGACTACATGGTATCATTTTTTTTTAAATTCTTGCCCCCATCGAATTAGAATTAGATTGAAAACCTGGGCCATTATACACAACTTGAATGGAACACAAACTGATCATACTGTAAAATACTTTATTTCTGCTTGGAATTAGTTTTCGCTATTTTCGCTAAAGGAATGATTCAGTGAAAATAAAATCAAGCGAATATTCTTTTTTTCCTATATTTCATTTCAACTCATCAAAAATCAGTGAAAATAAAATCCATACAAAACACCCAAAAAGGCTTTTCAGTGCAAATTTATTCCAGCTAAAATAAAGTATTCTACAGTAGTTGGCCGTTATTACTTTTTCTGATCACAGATGGCCATTTTGTTTTAAAAATGTGTTTGTCACTTTGAACATTCCGTGTACAGATTTGATTGCATCTAATTAAGCAAACATATTGATTTGGAATTTAATCAGTCATTGTCCTGATTCTAGTACTGTACTTAGTTGGCAATAATTGTTAATATCTGCTTTCTTTTATTAAACTGGTGAAATATAATCTTTAATCTTCTTACAAAAACTGTTCATTGAGTCTTTTGAAATAAACAAATTTTCTCGCCAAAATTTGGTGCAACATTTTCTAAATTTTGTATTTACTTTTCTTGAATTTCTTTGTTGATTTTAGACCAAATGGACATTATTTTCTGTTGCTGACAGGTGTTGATCTTTCGGAAAAAAAAGTATTTGAGTTCAATTTTTTGAAAGGGAATGAAAGTTGACGCTGATGTTCAACGGTTTAAAGAAACACTTGCCATAACTGCGCATGTCCTATTATTTTTTTTATTTTTTCTGATTGGTTGACGTGTACATATGGCCAAAAGATGAACATATCTTATGGTCGCCATCATTTTAAAAGCTCTATGGAATTAGTTGCTATGTAAACATTCTTGTCTTTTTATTTTAGTGTGAATTGCTTGATTTTAAGGTTAGTAGGTCAGCGTAGATGGCCATTATTACAGTCAGTTGGTGCATTCTACAAAGGCAGCCAAGCAGAATATATTTATCATGATACTTTAGCGAGAGTAAACAAGTTAATTTGATCACAGTTAATAACATTATTTAGTATGTGCTATATCAGTTTTTACCCACACATTCTTCACTGGCAATATAGGGTTATCCTTACAAGCTGACTTCAGGATTATGTTAAACCAAAATTCCTCATAGTCTAATTCAAACAAGTTGAGAGATGCATCTACGATAAAGATGAAGACAGTGATAAACTTTCTCACTGGGACTCACTGCACCACCACCACCACCCCCACCGCCAGTGACACTGTGTCACATTAAGTCTTGTGATATATGCTTATAACAGTACTTGCAGTGTTAATTGCATTTAATTTAAACTGTAATATAACTCTTATAACTATTGCCTCTTCGATTCTCTCACTCTCACTCATTCATTTGATAATTGCATGGTTTAAATAAATTTAAGTTTTTTCTACCGACTTCTCTCAGAGAGTTTTTACAATTATATAATTCCTATCTTTCGAATAACACTGACTAGTGATTCTAAGCTGATTCTAAGACAGTAGTTAACTACATGGTTAACCTTTACACCACCAGTTCCTTCTTTTCATGACGAATTCACAAGATAGTCTTGTTTATAGTCTGCACTTTCCTTCAGAAGATTGGAACAAAATTAGCCAAATTTTTTGAGTAAAAACTGAAAATCGAGTCAAATTTTGTGCTTTTGGCTCTAAAATTAAGGGTCATTTCCAGCAATATTAAAAAATATTACTTACTTTTTATACCTAAAACCAGACTTAAATAATATGACGATCACTTATTCGAACATTCAATTCCTACACTTTTGAATCAATCATACTCAAAAATGTTCAACATGAATTTTGTGAGATGTATAAGCGTTTTTCTAGAAAAAAAACTGCAAGAGGGAGCACTGCAATATAGCGGCGCAAAAAGTGGGGGAGATAGGGTTTTCCCTACCAGGGTGTGGAGTTTTTGATAATTCTAAGTTAAAATGGAGCATTCTATGGCTTCCTTGAGGCCAAAATTACTATCAGACAGGTTACAGTTGAAGATTGTGGCCACATTTGATCCCTGATCAATCAGTATTTTATGGTTGCCAGAGGATCTGCTCCCCAGGGTTAGGGGCGAATGGCCATGGCATGAGGGCGCTGCGCCCCTGTTCCTTTGTTAAAAAAATTGAACGTCATTGACAAATATCAAACGCTTATATAAACTGTGCGTTATTATTATTATTTGACTGAATTATTTTATGTATTGTTTGCATTGTAACAGTTGGCGCTAATTGTCCATGTTCTCTTTATGATAATCTTGAGTGACGGTGGTCGTCGCGCCTCGTCATGTTCAATATGGGTTCCATAGCAACTATTTTTTGTTTACATGAAATTCGAACTACGTTGCGATGACTACCGCCCTTTAAGAAAGAAAAAAGCACTTAGGACTAACAAAAAACAAGATTGATTTGTTGAATGTTTTTGCACTGCACCAAGTTTTGGAAGTGCCTTTAAATCTGTGATTGTCAGATGTTTTTACAAAGCAATTATACTCAGGGCTGATGATATTTTGGCAATCAGCATGAAAGGGGGTGATGACAGAGAGTGGAATAGCTGGAATAGTCTGTGAGGCTTACTGTATAAAAATTATATCAAGTCAATATACACAGAGCAACTAAATTTAATCTCAAGATATTAGTAAACACATGTCCATGTTTACAACTACTTTCAACAGGGGCTCTGGGATTTCAAAGAACTTGTAAAAATAGGCGGTTAATAAAGGGTTGTCGTCTGCTAGACGATAATGCTATACTGGAACACAGACATTTTGTTTTTTGTTTTGATTGCTATCCACGTTTTAGGTTGAAATATAATTTCGTCTTAATATGCTAGACTACTTTCAACACTAAATTTGCATGTCTGTTTATATCTTCTTTGTGAAAACAAATTATCAAATATTTTGTTAATAATCAGCTATCATTGTGGCTATAGTCATTGTTAATACATGGCTGGATGCAATGAAAATAACTTACTCAATATCTTAAAAATTAGTATTTTTCGACAATTTTTTTTTTTTTTTTTTTTTGCTCTGTAACTTTTTGGATAATAACCTCTTCAAGTAAATACAGAGTAAACAAACTATATACAAGAACATATTCATTGTGGGCTCAGACAGATCAAACCATTCTTAGTAGTAGGGTGACTAGCTATCAATATAAATCAAACTTATTTGCACTTACCGGTAACTTTAAAAAAAAAACAGAATCAAGTTCTTTTTCATTTAAATCACATCAGGGTTTTATTGGATACTTAAGCAGAAAAATGGCTCTATTTACATGACCTATTTTGCTCACCTGCCAGCTCCATCAGCACTACCAGTCATTCATTCATTCATTCATTTATTCAGTGTGTGTGTGTGTATGTGTAGGGTTTCCATGTACAAGTACATACTGGGCCATCTTTTATTTTGTGGCTGGGGGAACGGGTAATTACATTGTAACAAGAGGATAGGCATGTGTATAACATTCTGATGGATGTTTCAGAGACTTTTCTGACACCATATTTCAGATACTTCAATGGTTTTTTTCCTCCCAAACTCTTCAGCCATAAATAAAGCCTTTAGTCTGTCCAGGGCAAGCAAGGACGTAATTCTCGACTTCAGTAAATATTTTATACTTAAATTAGCTTCAGTATTTTAAACCATCCCTAACACTAAATGAATATTAATTAATTTTTCTGTATCCGACTGAAATGTATATATATATATATATTCCCTTAAATTTTTACATATAGATATTATAAACTTTGCCATTTATTTAAATTAATATATATATAGTTGTGCATGGTGTAATTTATAATACGTACCACTCCATTTCCCGTTCTGTCTTCTCGTTCTGTCTTGGATGAGCACTTCACTGAAATGTCGTTAGTGATTTAAAACTTTAAAAATCGTTACGGCGTATGATGGCGCTGTTGTATCAACGTAATATTAAGAGAGCTGTGGTACTTTTGAAAAAATGTTAAATATGCATAATGTTTTTAACACACACATTTCAGACTGTATTCAGAATCTTGTTTCCAGCTCATATTGAGGTCAGATAAGTAATCATCATTATATCGTCATAAAACGACAGACAATGCAGATATTGTACAGTAAGGGTTACTCAAAGGAGCAGTGCGATCATTTCGGGAGGGCAAATAAACGCGATTATACGGGCCCTCATGTAGTAAAGAAATAATTAAAGTGATACACAGTGTTATTTTATATGTAGGAATGGCATTGTAGCGATAATTGAATGCAACTCTAGCAGAACAATTTTACTAGACGAACCATTACTACGGTACATGCATTTTTAATGCACATAGACAATGCTTTCTCTGTACAGTTTAAATTTTAATTTTCAAGTTCAGGACGTCCCTTCATTAGGTCAGTGGACTGTTTAATAAAAAAAAAAATTTCAAAATTCAGCTGTAATGAAAATCACCATTAAAGAGTCAGTCACAGGGGAATGAACTTTAACCTAGATCTGTGGAGAAATATGTCACCTTTGCCTATCAAGTTTTAACAAGTTTATATGTCTTGAATTCTCATTCCAAAGTCATGCGTCCTTGACACTGGAGGAGATGTGATAGTGCGCCCTCAATGTCCGAGGGGGTGCCTGGGGTTTTGTTTGCTGACTGTTGACTGAGTGTGGACTATATTTTCCTCCCAAGTTGTTTTGCTGATAGACTGTTGACCTGATCGCAGACACAGACTCGATGGATTGAATGTATGAATGTCCAAATTGGTTGAATAGAAGCGGAAGCAGTAGCTAGTTTCAATGAATGAACACTCATGCTTGAGTTGTTGATGGCTTTGTGTTCCTGGGCTGTTTTTTATTTGCCCATTGTCAACAGTGTCTCAAAGTAAGCAAGGGAACCATCCATACCACCCAAATAGTGGTAGCTGCTTCATTCATACATTCCCCGAGTTAGACGTTCAGTAGGGGCTAGGTCACCCTGTCCTGACCAATCCTTCACAGTTTACATTGACATTTATGTTTCTTCCCCCTTCCCCTCCAGGACTATATATCTTTCAATAACTTGAATGTCATCTTGTCATCAACCTGATGTAGAATGCATCTACTTTTTACTATTTCATCAATATTTTGTGATATGTATATTTTATTAGTCATTTTCCTGTATACTGCTGTATTTATCTCGCCGTACAACTTATGCTCCACATAGCGTATTTCCTGCATTGTCTCGTATGTCCTACCTATGAACTAAATACACAGCAAGCTGCAGGTACTGATATAATCTGACGCTTTTTAACCCACAGTGTCTGAAATGAAAACTTAAAGAGATCAGATTCTGTTTAATTTGTGCGTCTCTACATCTACGTATATCCGTAAATTTCCTGTATGCAGACTTGCTAACTTGAAGCTTGTTCTAAGTGCAAAGGATTCATGATAATGTTTTACACTGATAATAATAAAATATTTTATTGAAAACATATCCACATTTGGAACGTAAATAAAAATACAATGAAGTTTGAGCATTTAAAAAAAAGGATAATTGAAGAAATATAATTTAGTCAGTCGATAGTTTGTTTTAAAGGTAACAGTGTCACTTCTTAAAGTGAATCACTTGAAAATGTATTTACTGAGACTCATTAGACTGTGTTTATCATTTGTTTTCGTCGTGATGCTGATACATTTTTCTGTATCTGTTTGATTTGTTGTCTTCGCTTCAAAAACCAAATTCAAATTATTGTAAAGACGGCAATTTTACCATGACATTCATTCTCAATTTGGTTGTTTTTATAGTTGAGATATTTTCTTGTTTTCTAACTTCTGTCCACTGTATTTGCCTGCTTCAATTTTATGATTATGAGCACTAGTTCTCAGTTTAGTTAGAACAGCTCTATGTTGCTTCTTTGTTTATGCGATTGATTCTCTCTTCAAAATGATTGCTTTTTCAGCCGCCGCAATTGTGTGCATTTAAGTGTCCATAACATGCCAAAGTTCTAAAATGTCAACACATACTCTGGTTTTGAGATTTGATGAAATTTTAAAAAGCACATAAAGAATGACCCAATTATTGTATTTGTTCTATTTGAATAACTTTTCTAATAGAGCATATAAAGCCCAAATTACATTCTGGATCATTAAAATATTACTACATGTATTACTAAATTATCATAAAGGTTTAACTGAATGATTGGATTGGTACATTTCAAGGGTAAAACGAGAACTGAGTTTCACTATGACTCCAAGAAAGGATGGAACAAAAGTATTGCAGTATGATACACTGTTTTGCTACAAAAATAACTATATTGCTCACAATGTAGCCATTGCTTCCTGTAGCAATACTTCTTATAATGTAGCTATCATGTTAGCAAAACAGATAGCAACATTAAAGATTCTTCCTTCCTTGCAGTCACAGTAAGGGACTACGTCAAAAGATCGATGTCGGATAAAAAACTTAATTCCTTTAGTTTTTTTCCAAACCCCCCTACCCCCCACTGAAACTTAATTGATAAATATTGGTCATGGCGTTAGACTACATTCACCATTAAATACAAATTGATAATTGAACAGTAGTATTGCATAGCAGTTGGTTGTCGGGTGGGTGTAAAAAGATTTTACAAATGCACCTCATTTGACGCACAGATTTACACTCGAACCAAACCATTTTCTCATCTTGGATGTGTTTTTTTCCTTTTCGGTTATTTCTATCCATGATTGGATAGTAGAAAAAAAAACGAACTACAACTACTCCAAGATTTTTTTTACTTCATTAACAAATAAAATCGTTTTTGTAGGATGGAAACTTTTTGAGGTCAAAACCCCCCACCCCCAAACTAAAGGAAATAAGTTTTTTATCCGACATCGATCTTTTGACGTCGTCCCTAATGCAGCTCCTATGGTGAAATTTATTTTATCTAAATGTGTTTTTTCTACGAAACACTGAAAGTGATTGTATTTTGATGGAAATGTTGCTTTTTTGACAACAAATGATGCAATACATTTGCACTGACTTTTACTCTAAAAATTTGACCAGTTCAAAATTTGAATATAATTTTGTATTCCTAAACCATTTTTCAAAATTTAGATTTGTTATTACCTCTTTAAAAACAAAATATCTATCACTTGACAGCAATGAAATAAAACATGAGAATGCTACCAAACCACCGGGCATGCAAGTTTTAATATTTACCAGCTTGACTGGAAAATTACCTGTCTCAGACATATGGTGGACAGTAATTTCAAACGCTGGGAATATGAACAGTTAGTCTAAATATATTCATATGAATCAATGTCTGTTCTTCTTTATAGGACTTGTAGTGGTTGCAGGATCACATTAACACTATGTAATCCCAAGTATTTAAAGAAGTCCTAAAAATCATAAACAGCGTCTATTAAAATATTGTTGTAAACATCAAATGGGCTTCAATTAAAGTTTAACTATTTCATCACCAGTTCCCTCATTTCATCACAAATTGACGAAATAGTCCCGTTTATAGTCTACAATTTCCTTCAGAATATTGGGACAAGAGATGAATTGAAATTTTGTCTGCTGGCTCCAAAATAAGGGTTCATTTCCAGAAATATTGAAAAATGTAAGAAAAAAGTGCAGAAAAAATGTAGGCAAGAAAGTCCGATGTTGAAAGGATTAAGCTATAAAAACCGAAGTGAGCAGGGGTAGAAATTAAAAATTTTAAATTTACTGTTTATTGGACTACTTTGAGAATAAAAGGACCGTCCCCATTTTATCAAGATATCAACATTTCATTGTTACATCATCATACCACTAGACTTTGAAGTTAACTTTTTGACATCAGTAACTTGGGACACACCCATTTGACCAGTTAGAAATTAAATTAGGTATCCTCGTGGATATGTAATCAACATGCCCAGTGCGCATTTAAATTTTGTGCAATTAAACAATGGTGTGCACATGTGTTGTTTATATTGCATGGAACCCTTATTGAACGTGATTTGTGGCTACGACAGTGGCAATTTAAGCTATTAAAATAATAGTTAGCGAGAGTTGAAATTAATTATTGTACCTATGTGACACATTATTGTAGTCGCTTACTCATAATTTCTGAGAAAGTTGGTTATAAATCGCGTGATAATGTTCATTGGTTCCAGGAAATAGCATTCTTTTGTGTATTATGGTGACGAATTTTGAGAAAAATGTCTGAATATTTTTTTTTAATCATTATTTGAAATAAAGCAGGACAACAACAAATTCACAAAGTATATTTCCAACCAACAATATGAGATATGGCATAATATCTCTACCATAGGAACCAACGGTAAAATCATCCAAATACAATACATTATTTTTTTCTCAAAAATTAGGCTGGTGACCCTCAATATCCTTAACTTGCTCTGGAGTAGAATTTATTTCAAAAGCATTGTGGGTATTAAATGTATGTCTACCTTAAGACATAATATTTGAAATACTCATAAAGATTTTGGAACAATAATCACTTAGTATTCCAGTTAGCCAGTTAGTAACACTTGATATCTTAACATTACCAGACAATTTCTGCGTTCACCTGTCCTACTTAAAATCTACTTGACTGGGGAAATTGCTCCTAAACTGTATCATCATAATTCCTCCACTTCTTGCTTGACCTTTACTTGGCACTAGTGAATTTCACAGCTATATCTCTTTCCTTTCTCCTTAATCTTTAATTGCTCATTAAATTCTAAGACAATAACTCAATCTAGCATATCTACTGCCTAGATTGACCCAATTCCAAACGGGAACGGTAGCATTCCATGCATCCCAGGGACAATCAGGAGCCAATTGAAGGTAGATCGTTTAAAATTTTTAGAAATTTTAATGGATGCAGCTTCACATTCCAGCCAAATTCAAATTTGGCACTACTGAGCATGTGTGATGCATTGTGGGATAGAAATTCTAATGTACTACTGAACACTCATGCAGTGCATTATGGGAGATAAGTTCCCATTATATATAACTAACACAAATTATTTCTCTCCAAATTTAATTTTTTCCTCCAATGTATTATGATTTATGAGAAATGGCAAAAAGCAATGCAAAAATAAAAATAAAATGCAATTTTTCATTTTTTGACATAATGACATAATCTTCAATTCATGCTGAACAAGTCACAAATACTCTATCGTGGCAACATTGTGATGTTTCATTGGAGGTTCAACAGAAGTTCTTAGTCAACTATAGTGACAGTATGAGAGACAGATGGCTTATTAATTAGCACATTTGTACAAGTACGTGCAGTACCAGAAATGTGGAATTTGAATTGTAATTTAACAGCATACCAAAAATGTTGCCTTTACACCAAGGAGTCATTAATCTTTGTGTGTCAGACTGCGATGGGTCATGCGTTATTAGGTCGTCTCTCTTAAGTTAAACGGCTTCTCAAAACAACCATTATTGTTGACATGGTTGGGTCAAGTGTCTGGTCATTGCTAGTGTCATCATCGTCTCCTGTATAGTATCCTCATTAGTAGTCTGTTTTGGGCATGATGTCGCATGATAACGTTAAAACATAGAGAGATACATTTATGTTCATGTACTCACATGCTACTCCTAGTTTTCTGAATCGTATACTTTGTACAAAATATATCAATTTATCATCGTCATTTGTGTGTACGTGTCATATTTACAACAGACACACCATAGAAGTGACACAGTTGGCATGTTAGATATGTGATATGCGTTCTGTGTGACGTCTATATCACATCTAAATTTTAACGCGATGGAGACTACTCTAAACTGTTTAATTTCCGCTGCTATTAAGTGAGGATGAAAGTTTGTGAAGGTCACTGTGACTCTAGGATCCCAGTGAATGTCACTGTGTCTCCCTAGGATCCTACCGAAAAATCACTGTGACTGTCAAGTCAGTGTGCACTCTAGGACCACATTGGAAGTTATGTAACTTTCTAGGACCTCACTGTGTCTCCCTAAGCCCACTGAAAGTCACTGTGACTTCCTAGGACTCCAGTGAAAGTCACTTTGACTCCCTAGGACTCTAGTGAAGCCACAGTCTACAGACCTTATACATGTATATAGTTTTCAATGCTGCAAAATGTTACATTGACTCACAAAATTTCAATCTTATCAAATTAAAGCATTATATAAACCGGACATAAATAGCTGAACATCCAATCAAATATAAAGCACTGTGATTTATGAGTGCATTTTATAGCCCTTTGAGGAATATTTTAATATTTCCTTCATTTTTGTAAAGCACATGGCTATAATTTCAATTATTGCTTTCATAAGCGCTTCATAATATATCGATTATTCAATAAACTCATAAAATTAATTAACAATTATGTGTTATTTGTTTGTTTTTTGTTAATAATTCAAGATAATTCAACATGCACGAATTTCCCCTTTGAACACCAGCTATATCTTTTGTCATCTATTATAATATAAATCTGCATATTTTTATCAATTTATAAAAAATAATTTATAAAAAAAAAATTGACAAAATGTTGCACGAAAATGTTGGTAGGAAAAATGATTGTTTTAATCTTGAGACAGATACGCCCACATAAGATATAGTAAATGTCAGGTTCATCGTGCCCTTGGAGTGTGTCTTCTGATTGGTTTTCCCCATCCCACATATCTACCTCAGGTTTTCAAGATAGAATTATCAACTTTATGTGACCCTGCGTTTTGAGTGTTGTACAGGAGATATATAATATCAAATATAATTTGATCTAATAGGAAAAGATAGTGTTTCAAATTAAACACCGGAAGTCACGCTGCGGAATATGTTAACAGGAATTCATTTTTAATGGTTTTATTAAAGCGCAAGTTATGGTAGTGCGTTGAAAAGTCAGTTGAGGGACAAATCACAAAAACAAGAATTGATGTGTGTCAACTAATTTGTCATCTCATTTAATTTGACACATTGTCATTATAGATTTTGAATTCTCATTGCCAAGCCCATTACAATACTCTTGCTTAGAAATAAAGGTTAAATGGTTGGATTGGTTGAAAGTAAATCTTTATAATCTTTCTTCTGTTCACAACCACATTTATTTTCATCAAATTTTAACAATATTTTATGTTTTCTTTTTTTTCAGCCTGCTGCAGAAGCAAAAGTAAGAAATAATTTTCTACTTTTGAAATAGTCGGATCTTTCACATTTAGTAAGCTCTCATTTTCATGGTGTTGGGGAAAATAGTTGACACTGTTTTTATAAAAGTGTAATATTTTCAGGGAAAAAAAAGACTCATGTTCATGATATATTAATTATTCACTGCATATCTTACATATCATATATTCCATCAGTTATTTATTTCATGACATTTAAATTTGCTCACTTCTTAATGTATGTAATTCAGGCAATTGTGTCAAACATGGAATTTGGTTATATACGTGTATGGCCAGTTTTGTGACATGATCTTTTGAGATTAACTTGCATTTCAGGGTAGCTGTTCAATAACCTTTTCACCACCAGACTTTCTCGCTCAAATTTTTCTGCACTTTTTTCTTATATTCTTCAATTTTTCTGGAAATTAACCCGAATTTTTGAGCCAACAGACAAAATTTGAACCAGTTTTCAATTTTTACTCCAAAAATTTGGCTATTTTTTGTACCAATCTTCTGAAAGAAAGAGCAGACTATAAACAGGACTATTTTGTGAATCTGTGATGAAAAGACTGTTCACACCTCTTGTAGAATTGCATGAAAGCTAAAATGCTCACATCTCCAATAGAAACCCTGGAAAGCTAAAATGTTGACTGCTAAAATTCTCACATCTCCAATAGAATCACCTGTCGACTGCTAAAATTCTCACATCTCCAATAGAATCACCTGTCGACTGCTAAAATTCTCACATCTCCAATAGAATCACCTGTCGACTGCTAAAATTCTCACATCTCCAATTGAATCATCTGTCGACTGCTAAAAGACTCAAATCTTCAATAGAATCACCTATCGACTGCTAAAATATTCAAATCTCCAATAGAATCACCTGTCGCTTTCTAAAATGCTCAAATCTATAATTGTATCACCTGTCAACTGCTAAAATACTCAAATCTCCAATAGAATCACCTGTTGACTGCTAAAATACTCAAATTTCTAATAGAATCACCTGTCGACTGCTAAAATTCTCACATCTCCAATTGAATCACCTGTCGCTTGCTAAAATGCTCAAATCTATAATTGTATCACCTGTCAACTGCTAAAATACTCAAATCTCCAATAGAATCACCTGTTGACTGCTAAAATACTCAAATCTCCAATAGAATCACCTGTCGACTGCTAAAATTCTCACATCTCCAATTGAATCACCTGTCGACTGCTAAAATTCTCACATCTCCAATTGAATCACCTGTCGCTTGCTAAAATGCTCAAATCTATAATTGTATCACCTGTCAACTGCTAAAATACTCAAATCTCCAATTGAATCACCTGTCGACTGCTAAAATACTCAAATCTCCAATTGAATCACCTGTTGACTGCTAAAATACTCAAATCTCCAATTGAATCACCTGTTGACTGCTAAAATTCTCACATCTTCAATAGAATCATCTGTCGACTGCTAAAATACTCAAATCTCTAATAGAATCATCTGTCGACTGCTAAAATTCTCACATCTCCAATTGAATCACCTGTCGACTGCTAAAAGACTCAAATCTTCAATAGAATTATCTGTCGACTGCTAAAATACTCAAATCTCCAATTGAATCACCTGTTGACTGCTAAAATTCTCACATCTTCAATAGAATCTTCTGTCGACTGCTAAAATACTCAAATCTCTAATAGAATCATCTGTCGACTGCTAAAATTCTCACATCTCCAATAGAATCACCTGTCGACCGCTAAAATACTCACATCTCCAATGGAATCACCTGTTGACTGCTAAAATATTCAAACCTCCAATTGAAATCACCTGTTGACTGCTAAAATATTCAAACCTCCAATTGAAATCACCTGTTGACTGCTAAAAGCTCCAATTGAAATAACCTGTTGACTGCTAAAATACTCAAATCTCCAATAGAATCACCTGTTGACTGCTAAAATGCTTGCATCTCCAATTAAATCACCTGTCGACTGCTAAAATTCTAAAATCTCCAATTGAATCACCTGTCGACTGCTAAAATACTCCCAATAAGAATCACCTGTTGACTGCTAAAATACTCCAATAAGAATCACCTGTTGACTGCTAAAATGCTCAAATCTCCAATAGAATCACCTGTCGACTGCTAAAATACTCCCAATAAGAATCACCTGTTGACTGCTAAAATGCTCAAATCTCCAATAGAATCACCTGTCGACTGCTAAAATACTCCCAATAAGAATCACCTGTTGACTGCTAAAATGCTCAAATCTCCAATTAAATCACCTGTCGACTGCTAAAATTCTAAAATCTCCAATTGAATCACCTGTCGACTGCTAAAATACTCCCAATAAGAATCACCTGTTGACTGCTAAAATGCTCAAATCTCCAATTGAATCACCTGTCAACTGCTAAAATTCTCAAATCTTCAATTGAATCACCTGTCGACTGCTAAAATACTCCCAATAAAAATCACCTGTCGACTGCTAAAATACTCCCAATAAGAATCACCTGTTGACTGCTAAAATACTCAAATCTCTAATAGAATCACCTGTCGTCTGCTAAAATACTCACATCTCCAATTGAATCACCTGTTGTCTGCTAAAATACTCACATCTCCAATTGAATCACCTGTCAACTTCTAAAATGTTCAAATCCCAATAGAATCACCTGTCGAATGCTAAAATCTCCAATTGAAATCACCTGTCGAATGCTAAAATCTCCAATTGAAATCACCTGTTGACTGCTAAAATACTAAAATCTCCAATTGAATCTCCTGTTGACTGCTAAAATACACACATGTTCAATAAAATCTCCAAAAAGCTAAAATGCCCCAATAAATCTCAAATACTTAAAAGCTAAAAATGTCATTTTAGAGATATCAAGTTACCTAGAAATACATGTATACCAGAGAGATAATTGTCACTTAGGTGTTGAAATTATCTGTTTGTTATAATCAGGTATACAGGGAAGGGAATAAAAAATAATGTTCTTTCAGACAGGTTTTCAGTTTACTTTTAGACGAATTACTTCTGTGGGTTCAGATGTATATATCAATAGGCTAGTGCGGTGCAACATAAATTTTATGAGTGGTGGCCCAAAGGTCGGATTTTGACATCCTCTAAGAGGAATGGATAGTGATGATGATGTTAATCAATAGAATTAATGAAAGTTTGAAAAACGTGACAGAAACTAATTGGAGTGACATTTCTAAACGGGAAGTTCACATGTTGGAGGATTTGTGCGAGACATTTGGGAATAAATGCTTCCTGGCCCGAGATGTAATCTTATGAAAAGTCGTGAGAGAAAAAAATACGCATAAGTGACTTTTTCTTTCTCTCCCATTTGTGTGGGTGTATTTTACAACAATTTATCGATGACAGAGGTAGGACAAATGTCAGATAATGACGTGTACCATTTAGATCTGTTGTTGCCCTCAACTAAGAGGGAAATTGTTTCTGAAAATGAAATATTTGTTATGGAATAAAATTATAATTTAAGCATTTTGGCAAACTCCTTTTTGCTTATATCTATCAAAGATTCATGAATCACAAATCAAATAATCATGAATTGCAATTCTAAAAATCCAAGTTATCATTTATATAATAACACTAATCAAACCAATTGTGATCCATATTACATCTTTGATTATTTGAATCATAATTTGTGATAATTTGAATAGTGATTAAACCTCTCATTTACGTTTTTTCCTGTACAAAAATACAACATGACAAATACATGCCCTGGTTAGTTTTCCGTACAAGTTCTTGCATATCAATTAGGTCATTTACATCTTCTAGCATAAATTGCATATTTGAATAGTCTGTAATCATGGGTGTGCAGCGAAAATCACTTGCATGATTAGTGGAGAATTTACATAAGCAATTTTTTTTTTTTCGTAGACAAAAGAAGCTACCTCAGAAACCTGTGAAGAAGAAGAAGAAGAAGGGAATGAAGATTAACGTGTATCGACTCAAACCACATTAATGCTTTCTTGGAAAAGTTAACCTGTTACTCCCGAGAACATTCACCACACATCACTACACTGCCAATATGAAGAAACAAAAAAAAAAGACTTCATTGATGAGAGTTGTGCAACGTGCAGTCAATAGGATCGTAGACTATAAAGTCAAAAACGTGCTTGAAAATCTCAAAGATATGTTTAGTTTTTCTGAAGTTTTTTTTAAGGCAGTATCAGGACAGATATCAGGTCATTGTAATGTTTTTTTGTAAGCATATTTTCAGACAAAAAAAAAAGGAAAAAAAAAAAAAACTTATTCTCTTTACACCTTGTACAATTTACATTATTAAGTTTAGAAGAGTTATATAATGCAGGGAATTTCAGAGTTGTCAGTAAGATGAAGAGTATTTGTACACATACTAGATTTTACCATGAATATATAACAAAGTATTATTATCAAAAAGTTCCTGTTTTTCATATTCTTTTACAAATTCAGTATTTCCCATAAGGTTTCTTGCCTCAGGTTGATAATAATATATAGTAATTGCACTGCCCCTCCTCCGACATTTTCCATCATTATTTAAGAAAACTAAATGTCCTGTATGACTTTGAAATAAAGGATGATCATTTCAGATAATGTTATGTTAAAGCAACAGGAGTGGTTGTCAAGTTACTTTGTTTTTAGGCAAAGTGCAGAGCTCAAATTTAGTAGCATGGACGAATTTCCTGTTGAAATTTTTGCTCCTTATCATATAGTTACAATAGTCAAGTGACATTTGGTCATGAACGTAAAATTTTTTCCCATTCTAATGAAAGTATCTGCATTCGTAATGACTCATGTTAATTTGTCTTTATGGCCACTAGAGGGCGTCAGTCTGTTTTGGCAGGGAACTTTATATCACGTATGTATAACTTGTATATACTTGTGTTAACCAGTGAATTTATCACAAAATTTTGACAATACTGATATTTGTTTTCCATACCAAGGTCCTTCTAGTTTGGTAATATTGCTTTGAAATATTGACACACCGCAAGTTTCTGATTAAAATCCAATATAAACACCAATTTTTTTTGCCATATTGTTCCAAACATCAAAACATCAACATTGCCAGCTAAGTTGCTGACTGGTTTGCTATTTGCGCATGGAGATCGTTACGCGATTAGAATAAGTTGGGGCAAACCAATCTCAAAAAGGAGACGTCAAACTAACACAGGTGGACTCAGACACGTTGAATATAAATAGAAGATAACGATGCAATTGCCTTTCAATATATTTCATTCAATTGTATAAATTGCTAGATAGTAATTGGTAAAGTTATCCAAATAAAATGTATGTACTGCCAAAGCCTGGAATGTCAGGACATAGTCACTGGTGTGTCTACTGCGTGTCATAATGCGCATATTTACCTGAACTGCACACCCTTGTCAAAATAGTTCTAATCATGTAACGATCTTGAGACGCGCATTGCAAATCGGTCAGCCATTTAGCTTGCAATGTAGCCGTTTCACGGTTAGAAACAATATGAAAGTGACTGTAAACATTCTAATTGTTGGATATCAACTTGTCCATCGATAAGAGTCCCTAAGACAGCAGATTGTTGTTTGACACTGATGACATTATGACTGTTGTGGTGCAATTGCTACAAATTGTGTATATTTTCATCTGCATAAATGAATGGTTGTTGGCGTATGTATCTATATAGTGAAAGTAACAAATGGATATGTCCACACATATGTATGTATTGCAGATGTATAGGTTAGATCACGGTCTAAGGTGTGAGAGTTCTAATCCTCATGGTCATCTGGGACTGTGATCTAACCAATGTAGCACTGACCAGTCAGCCCGAAAAAAGATTGTATTAGCCAATCAAATGATGTCATTTTGACAGCAATCAAACTTGTGAAATATTATTTTAGTACATTATGTTACATTTTGTCAAAATGTTGCAACGATGGCCTACAGTGCTGCCAGTAGTGTCAGTTGAATCGACTGTAACTTAATGGATACTTTGTATCTCATCTTGGTGTTATAAATAATTGTTGCAATGAAAATCCTTTGTTTTCTTGCGTTTTTTCAGCCGTGATCTAAGTGAATTCGTGGTGCAATAGAACCACACTTTATCGCGACTCTGATTGGTCGAAGGCTGCTGGCGATGTGCTAATACCTATTTGAAGGGTAAAATGTAACAAATATTTTTGCTCAGAAATGTGGGGGGTGTTTTAGGTACTGTGTAATGTCTTTGGATCCATCTCTTTTGAGCAATTGTTAAAAAACAAAAATGCATGTACAAATTGAAGTTTATTACAGTTAAAGATTAAGGGAAAATATAAAGAGAAAGTTCTTATGGCTAAATCGAACACCTTGATTCACGTACAAAATTAAATAAATGACTATTGGATTTTTTTTAAATAACTGGAGCGTTGTGTGGAAATGTATTTTTTTTTAATTTGTAGACTTGTATCTTGTAGTTTCATTTCAGTTTTATTACCAGCTCTTTTTGTAAGTAAAGAACTCTTATTGTATTCATATAATAATATTTTTTGGTATGTTATATTTAATGTATACTATAGTTAACAAGTTAGACATTAGAAAGTATTCCCAGGTGTACAAACAAAATTTCCAAAAAAATCTCTGCATTTGTATTCTGTGATGTATCTATGAATGCCAAGATAAATGCTCTCTCTGGTCAGCTGCAAGTACAGGTGTACCCAATTCTCAATGGTCATGCCAGTAAAATGCACTAAAATACTCGTTACTTATCTCTGTCATTCCATTATTAAGTTCTTAGTTCAGGCTTCTGTTAAAATTTATGTAATAATATCAATGTAATCTTTGTAGGTAAATGTATTTTCACCTTAGTGCATGTATCAGTATACATCAAAAAACTGTTCATCATGCAAACAAAATCGTAATAATTTGAGCTATAACATTTAGTCCAATGGGTTATTATTAATTGTCAATTAGACAACACTAGTTATGTTAGAATCTTTTCATTCATTCAGTAGACGCTTTGCGGGTTTCAAGTGCACATATATGTTGTGCGATTACACAAATAACGCTGCAAGCTCATTCAAAGTATATGCATGGCATGGACTGTCAAATTTGTACAAAGCAGCTGCACATTTTCGGAAATTTGTCGTACTAAGTCGAAAATTTAACTACAAATACTTATATGAATACAAATGAATGTTTGAGAGATTATTTGGAGTTGTTTTATAACAACAAACTAAGGACGTCAAAATGGCGGACAAAGACATCAAATGATGGATATACAACACTGTATAATAACTTATTCTGACAGAATTACCATGTGACACAGAAACCCAGAAAAGATTTACCATGTGACACAGAAACCCAGAAAAGATTTACCATGTGACACAGAAACCCAGAAAAGATTTACCATGTGACACTGAAACCCAGAAAAGATTTACCATGTGACACTGAAACCCAGAAAAGATTTACCATGTGACACAGAAACCCAGAAAAGATTTACCATGTGACACTGAAACCCAGAAAAGATTTACCATGTGACACAGAAACCCAGAAAAGATTTACCATGTGACACTGAAACCCAGAAAAGATTTACCATGTGACACTGAAACCCAGAAAAGATTTACCATGTGACACTGAAATCCAGAAAAGATCTATAACACGTATCATAGTGACAGCATCAGTGATGTATTTCCTCTTGTTACAAATTATGAAGTTATTTGCTTTCAATTGTGGCTTAGATCTGTAGTAACTATTAATATATTTTATGTATTACTAGAAAAACCATGAGTTGTTGGGAGAACGGGTTGTATTTGATGTCTGAAAGCTATATAAATAAATCTTTATTCTCATAGGTTTCTCACCAGTATGGACTGTTCTTTCAATGCAAATATTATCTAGAAATGTTACGACTGTATAGTGCAATCATCTTAAATCTAGAGTCAATCCAAAGCTACTTGCAAAATTGTGCCTGATTGGCTACCCAACCCTAACATCCAACCTTCAGACCAATCAGAAGGCAGCTAGTTTGTTGATAGATTTTTTTTCAAATTCTGCCTTGTATGTGCTTTAACTCAACTGTAAACCTATCAAACTAGCTGGCTATTTCACCAACTGGTAATCCAAACCCAAGACTACTGATGATTAATGTTATCAACATATTAAAATAGCCATTCTGTTGATTGCAACACCAACTTCACAGTTGAGCAACATGTTTTCAGCCCTTCGTGATGTCCGAAATAAGGGGTTTGTAGATTAATGCATTTGTCCATCCACAGGTCTTGACAATCTGATTAAAATCTGATGTAGTGTACGGGCTTTAATTATTTTGGCTATAAACTTATTTTAATTTTATTTTTCATTATATTTGTTATTAATGCCCTTTTATTTTATTTTATTATTTTACTTTGATTTTGATGATTTTTTTAATTCCGCCCTACCTACATCTGAGCCGATGCCTATGTAACGAGATTTCAACGAGACCCACTATCGACGATTTTAGTCAACGAATCACAGACCTCCTTCTATAGCGCACATGATGACGTCACCGGGCAGAGTCAGGTGGCAAACACACTCAAATAAAATGGCGGATTATACCGACGTTAGCGACCGTGAATAACACGGCTTTTCGGTAAGTTTATCATTGTCAAATGCAACGAAAGTCATTTTTATGTTAATATTGTGGCTCGAATGGTTCGACTTTAGATCGTTATTTCGCATAGTTATTCTGGGAGTGACGATTTTGTTTCCACCGGTTCGACCGAACACCAGTGTCTTTTTCCAGTCGCCTGCCCTGGAGACGGGTGATGTTTTGTTGACGATCGGGCCAAAATCGTCTACGGTATTGAAGCTGTAAAAATTCATCAAATTGTATCAACATTTTGTACATTATACAATAACTCTTTATTAAAGTAATTGAGCTGATTTGGACTGGAATAAAATATTTTTTATTTGGAACACATCGCAATTGATCAGGAAATATATGTTTGCTCCAATTTTCTGCGTCGATGCCGTGGGCCGGTGACCGTTATACAATTTAAAATCAGTTTGCATTGTTTACTATAGCTGTTTACAGTGTTCTAATCATTACGATTTACTTATTTTTTGCTTCCATTCTAGATACTTATGCTCAGTGATGTAAAATTGAAGCGATGACTGAATGAACGAACCTTGGCTGGCGAAGATGTATCTGGAAGTGTACACATTTGTTGGAAGTGAACAAATATTCAATGTAATGACAAAAATTGTAAAATGCTGTGGAATTTCTTTTGCAAATAAAAATATACTAGCAATTTTCTATTAATGGTTTATTCAAGTGGGCAAAATATAATGTACAGAAAGATTGCCCGTATACACTGAAAAGTAAGCAACCGACAGCCTGTATAAAAGGGGGGCTGTGATTGGCTGTTACTTACGCGAGATTTGAACGGGACTTACATAGGCGTCGGATCAGATGTAGGTAGGGCAGAATTAAAAAAAATCACAAAATCAAAATCAAAGTAAAATAATGAAATAAAATGGCATTAATAACAAAAGTAATAAAAAATAAAATTAAAATAAGTTTATAGCCAAAATAATTAAAGCCCGTACACTACATCAGATTTTAATCAGATTGAGGTCTTGACTGATTATGTTCAAACTTCACACAAATACCATCCGCACACCTATCTCCCACGTCCTGACTGATTATGTTCGAACTTCACACAAATACCCATCTGCATGCCTATCTCACGCGTTTGACTGATCACGTTCAAACTTCACACAGATACATATATTTATATATTTAACTTACCGTACCTCCAAGTTAAGCAACCTCTAAATATGGCACACTATATTAACTACTGGTCATAGATTCGATTGGCTGAATGTTGTCAACATAAACCATACTATTAATTGTTATTAGGGTATTTCACAGTTCTTTTGGCTTAACTAAAATACTTACTACATCCAAAGATTACAACTTTAGTATAGGGAAGTTTTGATGCCCAAATTGTAGAAGTATGTACAAAAGCACATTTCCTACTAAAAACATGCACAACCTGAATAAAATATTTGTCCAAATATGAAATTCAGTATGGACATCTGTACTGCATAACTATGCAAAATAGAACACTCTGTACTATAATTTGAAGAATTGAAACTATCAACACAAAATGAACATATCGATATACCAAGTATCAAAGCAAGTGGACTGCTATTTTCAAGAAGTGAAAAATAACATTTTTGACCAAATCAGTAACAGCTACACTCTGTCGACTAACACTAGTACCTTCATGAAATTCACTGTATCTTAAGGGTCAGAAGGTGCAAATAATTAGCATAAGGGCTCATACCACTAATTGACGACAATGTTAAAATACAAGGAGATTGCTATATGAAAATGACAAAGTTGAAAACATGGCTCTAAAATGGGAAATCAACATGCAAGTTATCAACCACATGAAAAAAACAGACATGTTGGCCAGCTCAATCTCTCACAAATCTCAGGTAAACATACCTAATGTATTTGGATTGCACCTAGAGAAATCACTGGAAAAATCACCAAGATTAGAACATTCAAATGCACACAGAATAAACCTGCAGATACACAGCCGCTATTAAGTAGTAAACAAAAGATCACATGTTAGTCTCACTTTTGACCTAGATGATGCACGCCCTCAAACAGGGAGCCACCTGAGAACAAAATATTTTTAAAATGTCATTGGTTCTTGAAAGGCATTTAAATTGAAGGCTATGAATGGTCATTGAATGATAAGTGGCATGAGATCATAACAAATGATCCTCTGTTTGTTGTATCAGCATGTCTTAAGGGTCAGTGGAAAAAAAAGATGGGGGTGGTATAATAATTTAATGAGACATTTAATTAAAACTATTTGTATAGCTGCTGTGTTTATTGCAAATACAGTACAGTGTTTACATGACAAATTCAAAGACTTGTAAAGATTTCACCTGACAACTAGATTCTGCTAGTCTAAGGATGGATCAAGTAAAAATGGTGATGACAAACTCATGATATTTCCCTGAATAAAAGGTTCAATCCAATAAATAAAGAGCAAATAAAAAGTGGTACCGGTAGTACCCATATTTGTTTTAATGAAACAAGTGCTTTCTTTATGTTAACATCAGGCCCTACTCGGGTGGCCATTTTGAATTGAAAATTAATCAAACTGTACTGTAGAATCATTAACCCTTATCCTGCAAGCCCTTATTGACTTGACTGTATGCTATGAGGGTTAAAGGTGTTACCCAAGTGGGATACTTTGAATGCACTGTATGGCTGCGTGCAACACGACCTTTCTGTGACATATTCCAAATGACTGTCAGGGTAGAAGCAATATCATTTCTCACTAGATAACTGTGTGTAGTTAAATATGTAGTCATCATACCAAATTTCTAAGAAAAAAGTATTTTTATAGATGGACAACCACAGATCAGAACGATATATTGACGTTATACATGTTTCTCACAGCACTTTTGTCACTACACGACGCTAATCTGTGACATTTGATAATGCAAATATGATAATTATGAAAATAGTTACTTGCTGCAATATTGTTGCAAAAGTTTAAACACAGTTTAATTCAAATTTTAACCCAGAGAATTATTCTTCAAGGCAGTTTCTGCATTACTATACACATATGCAATGCACTGTGGGAGGAGATAAGAGAAAAAATATTTTCAGACTAGATAACAATATATTGATTCATACTGATAACAGCAGTTTTTCTGCCCATATGATTGATCAAAATAACAAGACATGAATAAATTTCATCTCAGAAATGAAGATTAAAATGAATATTGTCCATAAAATTTCAGACTCTTGTTTCTCAAACAATTGTCAGGTGATTCATTTTTTGTATCCTAATAACATGAACCTTTAATATGAAAGAAATTATATAGTCTTCAGTATGGCCATAACCTCCTTAATATAAATACAGTAAAAATACACAGAGCATTTATTGTATACCGGTACTAGATCAATAAAATATCACTTATTTTGACCATACACACCTCCGTTATTTAGCCAAGTGCTACTAACAAAGCAATTTATTATATATTTGTCACAAGGACACCACAAGTTACAGTGTGCTGTAATTTTGCGGTATTGCACTGGGTATTTTCATCCTACCATATTAGGAAATGGGAATTCCAAATATTAAGCAATTGTGTGCACAAGCGTCTTCTAATAATAAAAACAAACATGGCAGCCCCCAGCGTTTGACCGGACTGCAAACAAAGAAGTTCACTAAATCTGTTCTAAACTTTTTCGATTTCAGCAATCCCATGATGTATCCTTGGGAGGAAAAGATGTATAATAATGAGGTTATTACGAGAATACCGCAAAGTATGCACTCAGACAATACGCCATTGCATCGACTTCCACGGCGCGTTGGTCGATACTCCTGCTGTACTGTCTTAGTGCATACTTTTCGGTATCCTCTGAATAACCTCATAATATATAATATTATATACTGGTGCACTCACTGAAATAAACAAATGATAATATTCTTAGATTGCAACAGTCTGATAACCCATCTATAAAGTGATATAAAACAACTACAATTGTGAAAGTGTTGATTGAAATTGTCATGAATTAAAAATAACACATAAAGCCTATAAAATACATTTCTTTGAAAAATATATGGAAACAAATCACACATTCTTCAGGAAAATAAAATATATATTAATCAAAAGGCTACAAACTTTTTTATGGCAACACAATTCAAATAAAAATATAACAATATGTGATAAATTGTAATTACAATACTGGAAGACAATTTTAAATATTAAAAGCTTCATATCTTCCATAAAAATTCAAAAATATTGCTGATTGTCACAATACATAACTCAAACTGCATTAATTGACACCAATTTAGAATTGCTTACAAGTCTTCTTTTTTTTTTAAATAAAAAAAAATGAAGAAATTAAAAAGAATCCCTGAAAATAGCAAAAATCGAAAATAATGGAATGATTGTGGGAAACAAATGACTTGCATGCACCCTCAGTGGCACAGGATAAGTGTCTAACCAGTGGTGTTTAAGTAACTAGATCTATTTCTGGAATTACCAGAATAAGCCAATCAGAAATTAATATATTTGCATAGTACGCAGACATTTTGTTATTATAATTTTCTGTTCACACTGTTATTGTTCAACTTTTTTTCAATGTCATTGGATGACTGTATTATTGAGTTGGCATTGGAAAAATTAGACTAAACTAACTATGACTATCAACAACATTTTTGTTTCTTGCTTGGTTGGTGGACATGGTGCACCATGTTCCATACAACATGTCTCGTAATATGAAAATTGCAGCTCATAAATGTGAACGGCAACTCAAACATAACAAAAGTCGTTTGTGTTTTTGCTATCTATTTTCGCAAACACTGCATTATTTTGTATTTTTATCTTTTGTTTTGTTTTCGAAAAAAAACAAGATTGTAAAAGCAAGTCTAACCAATCCAAACAATTACTTGTAATGGTAATCGCAAATAGTATTATACTGTATAGCGCTCATGAAGTGGCAATAAAGGTTGGATGCAAACTAAAATTCACCGTAAACCATTTAATTTTCACTGCTAGAAATTGCGATTAGATGATGATAAAATTTTGCGCAAGGCACTGACACTTTAGGACCTCAGTGAAATTCTCACTGCTACAAAATTTTGCAATTTTTCACAGATTCATAAAATTACTGACAATTTGTCTCTTACAAAGCAATTTTACAATATTTTTTTATAATTGAGACTATAATGTTGTAAGGGTAGCAGAAGATAGTTTGTCTACGGTAGTTCCCAGACAAACTTCTCCCGACAGCACATGTTATGTGCACATACAACATATTGTACATGTATCTATTTCTCAGTACATATGAATAAAGTCTGCCTATACAACATAGACTAGGTAAAATACAAATCAGTATGCTTAGCATAACATCAATAATACTGTACATTCAGTTGTTTGTATGCATGAATTTACTGTAACAACATTATAATAATCATTTTTTTAAAAGCTTAAACAGCTATAATGCTAGTTGATCAATTTTTTTTCAAATTTGTAATGAAGAGAATAACAGTAGTCAATTCTCGCTATCAAATGGAATGTATACTTTTTCTACCTCAGTTCTAAAAATAAACTAACCTTAAGGCTATGCATATTTATGTAAAGTTTAATTCTCATTCTCATTCACCTTTATATAGTTTGACAGGATCAAAAAAATTTGCATCAAATACTATGGATGAACACAGCTAGTCAAAACACAGACTGACTATTAACTCGCTCATTTTCAGAATACAGTAGTCAACAATTCAAAGCACCAATAAAAAACAAATTGTCAATTTTTTGAAACAGGAAAAACTGACTACATCGTTTCTATATCTCTAGGGTTTCTGTTGAGAAGGCTAGCTTTGGAGAGTCATTGGGTGCTGGACTCTGAAAAGATGAAATGAGAATAATTTGTGTATAGCATAAAAGTATTACACAGGAGTTCAACTATCTACGGAGGGAATAGCATGCACTCACACAAGCACCTAGTCAAAGCAAACTACTGAAAACTATGTCTTTATCTATACTAAAGGATTAAGGTCATGCAACTGTGGTGACAAGCAATGGAAGTCCCATGACTGATTACAAAATCGCAAGACTAACAAAGACAAATGCACGTTGATCTGTGAAAAATGATTAGTGTTTGTAGAGATGTGATAGAGAATCACATGCGCAGTAACTGCACCCATTCTGTTTTCTCAACCAAACTTGCATTTGGTGGTTACCAACAGGTGTCCATGGTGTTTCGTGATAATGGTTAGGAGTTTAATTTGATTTGCCATGAGCATGCAACTTGCATGAAATAGAATAGATCATCACATATCGAACTACATGTATACATGTACATGGATATGGCAGTTGCATATCCTTGTACATGTATATTTTTAAGTTTGAATGAAGGTAATATTTACTCTAGTCTGTAAGTTATTCTGTGTAGGATTTCTGCTGATGAAATGCGGTACGAATTACATAGTAGTTGTGTGCTATTTTTTGTTTGATACAAATATCTTCTCTGTTGTATTTATAAAAAGTTTCAAAATTGCATGTGTTCATAGTTAAGTTAATGAGAAAAGCAAAATATACTCCCACCCTTTAATATCATCTATATAGGCCTTTCTAAGCAATATAAATCTATACTAATTACAACATCATTCAATAAGTTATAGGAACACTTTCTAAAGAAACACAGGTTTAGTCACTGCCAGTCACTTACACTCATATTTGACTATGAAGTCAATGAATTTATTAACCTCATAACAATTAGTGTTGGTGACTGCCTAGTGATGAACAAGTTGACAGAGCTCTCCATGAAATCTTGGTAATAAAAGTCTTTCAAATAATTATTAATCTTGCAGTAACTTACACTACTGATTTAGGAACTACATTACACAAATTACAAATCTGCGCTTTAGCCATTCTCCTGGAGAGCCCTGCATTATACATGCACTGAAAAGAATCTACTTTGCTTACATGTTAAACAAAAGATTAAAATCAAAACATCACTATCATTAAACAACTATTTCATACCAAAAAACACTCAATTATGACCATGTTTTAGGTGTAATAAACAGAGTCTACCTTTATCTCTGTTGTAGCTGGATTATTGTCTCTTGATTCTGTCAGTAATTCAGTTTCCCAGTCTTCAGCTGCAGGATCAAAGTTATACAAGGGCATCAACTGATGCCGTAATTTGTCCAGCCTGTTAAATAGATAAAAAACAAGATCAAGATAACAAATTTCAACATATAAAATAGTTGTCTTTATATATATATATAGTATAAATCACTCCTCCAAATCCATTCATTGTTAGAGTCAGTCAGTCAAAAAACTTAAAATGAATCCTAATACATGCACTTGTATAAATGCCAAGTTTTAAAACATCACTGTATTTGGATTAGAAGTGAATGTACAGTACTAGAAGTGAAAAAATTACAAAATTAACAAAATTTGCTGCTGGACAAGTCCTCAAAGTTTAGTAGGTACTTATAGCCATGCAGAAAAATGCCAATATTATGAGGTTATTACAAGGATACCTCAAAGTATGCACAAAAACAGTATGCCACGCATCGACCACCGCTGCGCGTCGCTTGATACTCCAGCTGTACTGTCTTTGTGCATACTTTGAAGTATCCTCGTAATTTTAGAACAGAATCAGCAAATTTCTTTATGGAGTCCGGTCAAACTCTGGTGGCAGCCACGCTTACGCGTGTAATCATTCCATATTTGGAATTCGCATTTCCTAATATGGTGGGATGAAAATACCCCGTAAAATACTGGAAAATTATGTCACACTGTAACTTATGGCTTTCATGTGGATTGATGGATAAAAGGAACGTCATAAGTGTTGGTATAGATGTGATGTGTCATTAGTCGAAATCTTTGTGAAGAAATTCAAAGAACAACCTACAACCAGTTTAAACATTGCTTTCACAAACAAATGTACCTATATCTCTTTTGTATTGATTATTTTATTTTGCCATAAAAAGGCACTAAATATCCATCTATCTATCTATCATAAAGCTGCTTTACATCAATACATGAAGACACATTAAGATGTTTGAGCCTTTTAGGCACTATTTGTAGCGTATGCATTTACATAAATTACACATGCGTTTCTATTGTCAAAAGAAAGAGTATTTTAAGGAGTCAGTAGATAACAAACATGATTTCTGGTTTATATGCGCTTCTTTTAGAGATGCGCTTCTGATAGAGCAAATATGGTATCTGTAAACAAATCAACACATACTCGCATACAACTTACTTGATTTTCTTTCGTAGATACACAATTAATGCAATTACAACACCAGTGGCTACCACAGCTCCTAGTGGTGTGAACACTATCACCATGGCACGATCAAGATTCCTGTAACGTTCATCATTTTTATCTGTAGGTTGTTTTGTTGATGTCGATACAGTGACAGTTCTGTTTGGTGTGTGACTGACTTGTGCTGGAACTTCAGTGACTAAGTGTTCTGTCGGTTCGATGCTGGATTTAGCTTTCATTGTAGTATGCAATGCAGTTGAATGTTTAGACGTGGACTGTGATAACGATAATATTTCTGTTGGGTTCACAGTTTGTGTTGTTTGTGGTTCTCCTTCCTCTTCAATCACACTGGATATATTAGCAGCAACTGTTGCAGGGTTAATTCCAGAAGTCTCAGTTGAAGCACTTTTTCCCCCACCCACCATAGACAATGAGAGCAAAAAAAACAACAGACTCATCGTCAGATAAATATTCAGAGCACTATAAATACGCTCACATACAGGTGAGGTTGTTATTTTAGCTTCTTCAGTCGACATGTTTCTTCTCTATCCCTGTGGCGATCTAGTTGTAATAAATGTATAGCCAATATTTTATTTACATATTGATTCGCAAATCAGAGATTATATTATAATTTCAGACATCACATCAGACGAGAATCAATTGATAGCACCAGCATCCAATAATTTAATTCATTTACATAAAAATGAGTCTTTTGTAATATTATTCTAAAACATATTGAATCACAAAACTGTCGTGCAGGCCCAGCTGATTGGTGAATCATCTGTAAACAAACAAACAAAACTGACATGTCATACACATAAAAACTTACTCAGATTCCGACGAAATTCCCGATGACTAAGAAATATATTATTTTGATTTTGCCAATCTTAGAAAAGCCTAGGTGTGATTTCGTCCATGACGGTTTCAGAAGTTATAAGTATTGTACAAATTAAGTGTAAAAATCTTAATAAGACATCAAACATGTTAAAATAAAGTATCAGATGATGCAAATAATAATACAAAAATTAAATTATATGAAATTTATTGTAATAATAGTGCAATCATTCAATCGACTATAAAGTCTGACTCGTCGCTGTGTCTGTGACGAAATAAAATTAGAAAGTCATTTCCAATGTCCTTACCTGATATTTCTCAACATATTGCCAAATCTTTCAAATTATCAACAATATTATACGCGTGCAAAACTATTACAGTATCACAGTTCATAATTTAAATTTTCACTGTTTCACAATTTTGGGGATTTTCATTAATTTCCGACCAAATACAATGTCAACGAACGACTCTCGTTATCTATAATCATTTGTGCGCATGCTTGACAATTTGAGCATGCGTAGTTGTAGATAGAACTAATTAACGTACACCAGCTGATGAGGAGAAGCAAACGTGTTTCGTCGCTATCGTTTCAGCTTGAATCCGTACTTTGACAACCTGGCCCGTTTATCTAATTGTTGACATGTGAGTGAGTAAAAAAGTTCCGATTTACATGAAATGTACTTTTCTTTTAAAAAATATGATATAGAAAAAAATACAATGAATGTACAAACGTACGATTATGACATTTGTTGCTTTCCCAACTGAACTGAAGAACTATATTTTACTTTAAATTTTTTATTACTTTTCATTTAAAAAACAAAAATTTGTGGCCTGCAACCCCGTATCGTAGAGAATAGAATAATGATGAAAACAACAACTGTCAACAGTATTAGGCAGACTAATCTTAATGTAGGTAGTTGGAACATTCACGGCCTTGGTGCTAAGTGTGTAGAATCTGATTTTACTTCTATTTTAAAGAAATTTGATATTTTGTGCTTACAAGAGACGTGGTTAGGTAGTCTAGGTACTAGTAGTTCATTAGATGTATTAGATAGTTATAGTTATTTTAAAACAGACAGAAAATGCAAATCAGCTAGAAGTAGGAGGAACTCTGGGGGAGTGGCAATTTTGTTTAAATCAGGGTTGAGGGGAGGGCTGAGGGAAATAAAGTCTGAAATTAACGACTTCCTTTGGTGTAAATTGGACAAGGAATTTTTCTCATTAGAAAATGATATTTATTTGGGTTGTATATACATTCCACCCGAAAATTCGGTTTATCACTTAGATGTTGACTACTTTGGCATTTTAGAAAAAGAAATAACAGTTTTCTCCAATCAGGGCCAGGTAATTATAACAGGTGATTTCAATAGTCGCACTGGAAATCTAATTGATTACATTGCTTTTGGAGATAACATTCATGTACCCACTCCAAATAATTACACTTTAGAAAATTTTGAAAAAAGGCACACCTAAGATAAAACTAACAATAAGTTTGGCAAACAATTAGTCGATCTTTGTACTATAAATAATCTTTTAATAGCCAATGGTAGGAAGATAGGTGATTTAAATGGAAACTTTACCTGTCATAATCCGGTCGGTTCAAGTACAGTTGATTACTGCATTAGCACAAAGGATTTACACAGACATATTGATTATCTTAAAATTCATGATATTAATTACTTGTCAGATCATTGTCCTATTGGTTTCTCACTAACTGTAAATTACAATCACACCAAGAACACAAAGCTTGTGAATAAATTGAAACCGCACTGTAAAAAATTCATTTGGGATGTTGAGGCAAAGCAAAAGTACAAAATCATGTTACAAAATTCAAATTTTGAAACAATGTTCAAAAACTACCTTGCCAATGATTTCAAAGACAGTGATGTCAATGAACCAACAGATCAATTCAACAAAATATTAATTAATGCAGCAGATAATTGCCTTAAAAAAGTAACCAATAAAAGAACAATAAATAATAAAAACTATAAACATCCAAAACAACAACAATGGTTTGATAAGTCGTGTTCTACACTGAAAAGGGAATTAATTAGTACCTCTAAGTTGCTAACAAAACAACCAACCAACCCGTATATCAAACACCAATATTATACTCTTAAAAAGCATTATACAAAACTTATAAAATATAAAAAAAAGAGAATATAAAAACATGTTGGTGTCCAAACTTGAACATATGGACAGTGCCAACCAAAATGAGTACTGGTCTGTGCTGAAAAGCCTACGTAATCAAAAGACCAAAAATCAAGACACAACAATATCCGGAAAAAATTGGATTGATCATTTTTCAAAACTCTATAATAAAACAAACATTAAAAATCATGAGTTACAAAATAATCTTATAGAAAAAGAAATGCGACAAATTCCCAACCAATATCTAAACTCAAATATCACATACAAAGAAATTCTTAGCGCTGTTAGCAAACTAAAAAACAATAACAGCTGCTGATGACAGCATTGCCAATGAAATGTTGAAAACCAAAAATAAGTTAATGATAAGATGTTTACAGAAACTTTTCAACTGTATTCTAGATAGTGGAAAATTTCCTGCAACCTGGAAATCTACGATTCTTGTTCCACTACACAAATCAGGCGACAAATTAAATCTTGGTAATTATAGAGCTATTGCATTAACAAGTTGTCTCTCAAAACTATTTACTGGCATAATGAATCAAAGATTGACCACATACTTGGAAGAAAATAATTTATTTACCGACATGCAGTTTGGCTTTAGGAAAGACAGGAGAACGACAGACGCAATTTTCCTGTTAAAAACAGCAGTTGAAAAAACAATTTATAATAAAAATAAAAGCAGCAGTTCTGGAAGACGGTTATACACATGTTTTGTTGACTTTAGAAAGGCTTTCGACAGCATCTGGAGGGATGCACTCTTTCTGAAGTTACAAAACAGTGGTATCACGGGGAACTTTTATGAAATAATAAAATCTATGTATAAGGATATTAAATATAAAATTAAATTGTCAGAGGGTATAACTGATGGATTTCAGTCTACCTGTGGAGTTAAGCAAGGCTGCAATTTATCACCAACTTTATTTAACATTTTTCTGAACGATCTGCCAGAATTATTTGGGGATCAAATTGATAAACCAGTTCTAATGGGCGAGAAACCTATAAATTGCATCCAATATGCAGATGACCTTGCACTTATTTCAGAAACGGAAGACGGCCTACAAAGCTGTCTGAACAAATTAAATGACTATTGTATAAATTGGAATTTAGAAGTAAACGTAAAGAAAACTAAAGTCATGGTATTTAATTGCAGCAACAGACTGATTAAAAACATGAATTTTAAAATCAACAACCAAGACATAACAGCTGTTAGCGAGTTTTGCTATTTAGGGGCAATATTTACTCCAAATGGGAAATTTAAAACAAACTTATCTATGTTAAAAAATAAATCAATGAAGGCTCTTTTCAGCATCAGACAAACAGTCTTAAACCACAAAATAATCTCACCAGCACTTAGTTTGAAAATTTTCGACCAATTAATTTCACCTATACTCATACTCAGGCTTTTCTCAAATTATTAATGGTGTTACGAGGCCTGCGTCCGGTAAATGTCTGGACCATGTTTATGTAAATCATAATGAAAACGTTAATTTGGCTCTCATTCACAACTTGAGTATTTCGGACCATAACCCTATATTCGTGGTTCGCAAACTCCGTTCCTTCCCTCAATCAAACAATCATGTTTCTATTCGTTATAGAAATTTCAAAGTGTTCGTTGAGTCTCTATTTTTGGCTGACTTTCGGAACACGCCTCTAATTTCCGTTCACAACATTACTGATACTAATTTAGCTTTTGAGACTTGGCATTCTATTTTTAATAATATTTGTGATTCGCACGCCCCATTTGTTTGTAGACGTGTGAAAAAATTAAGACAGCCAGGATGGCTGAATACGGACATTCTACTTAAAATTAGAGAAAGAGACAAACTTCGGAGGCGTACACGTACTTTATGTGATGTTACTGTCCTAAACCAATATAGAGCCAAACGTAATCTGGTAGTTAATTTAATCAAGGCCGCTAAGAAAAACCATTTTATTCAACTTATCAAAATCAATAGCTCCAACAGTGCCGCCTTGTGGAAAACCCTTAACGATTTGATCAGTGGTGGTAAATCTAACTCTCTCAACGTTAATATTTCAGTTGGCAATAACCTCGAAAAAATTGTTAATAATTTCAATACACATTTCGCTTCTGTTGCCGACAAGTTACGACCCAATGTTTCAGTGGGTGATTCATATTTTACGAATTTACGGAAAGTTATTGAACCCAAATTGACCAATACTCGACAATTTGTTATTCCGCCGGTCACATGCCAGTTCGTGAAGAACCAATTGTTTTCTCTATCTAGTTCTAAGTCAGCTGGCCTTGACAATACATCATCTAAACTTTTGCGTATTTCTGCTCCATTCATTTGTGAAAGTATTGTTTATTTATTCAACCTTAGCATTTCATCAGGTATTTTTCCAGACATGTTTAAGCATGCCAAAGTTATTCCATTACACAAGGGCGGATCCCAGGACTTGTGTAATTTTCGTCCAATTTCGCTTCTCCCAATAATCTCAAAAATCTTTGAAAAACATGTGCATGATCACTTATACCATTATTTGAACAGTAATGATTTAATTTCTAAATCGCAGTCAGGTTTTCGGAAATCACATTCTTGCCATACAGCTATGATTAAGCTATGCGATGCATTACTTAGCAATATGAATGATGGCTTATTGTGTGGTTTGCTTTTCCTTGATTTAAGCAAGGCGTTTGATATGGTAGATAAACACGTATTATTAAATAAGCTCTCAATTTATGGCATTTCTCCAATCTCCCTTGTTTGGTTTAATTCTTATTTAACTGACAGAAAGCAAGTCGTGTATTTGATGGGTAAACAGTCGGATGCTGTCAATATTCGACATGGCGTACCACAGGGTTCGATTTTAGGACCATTATTATTTCTTCTATTTATTAATGACCTACCATTATTTCTTGAAAACAGTTCCATTGATATGTATGCGGACGATCAAACTCTGTTATCGTCTGGACCAAGTATCAATGTAGTCACAAAGCGCATTAATGATGATGTTTGGCCAATTTTGCGTTGGGTTAATTGCAATTACATGTCAATCAACACATCTAAATCAAAATCTATGCTTGTTGGATCCCGTCAAAGGCTGAATAATAATGGCGAAGATTTTCTGGTTAACTTCAATGGTGAAATAATTAAAACAGTCAGTTTCGAAAAGTCGCTCGGGGTGGTTTTAGATAAAACTCTATCATGGGATCATCATGTTGATATGCTTTGTAAAAAGCTTAGCCAAAGAATTGGTGTTCTTATGAGAGTTCGCAGCTTCTTACCTATTTCCGTCAGAAGAACATTGTATTTTTCATTTATTCAGTCGTTATTGGACTATTGCTGTATAGTATGGGGAAATACAAGTCAATCAAATTTATGTCGGGTGTATAAGCTTCAGAAAAGGGCAGTTCGTGTAATTTCCTCTGACAACTTTAGCCAATCGTCGTTTGAACTGTTCAAAAAACATAGTATCTTGCCTATGGATTACAGAATTTCATATTTTCTAGGTATTGTAATGTATATGGCAACCAATGGCTTGGCGCCTTTATATATAAGTGAAATGTTCAGTCCTATCTCCCAAACCCACAAGTACAGTACACGTTCCTCTCTTAAAAATAATTTATGCATTACTAAATGGAAAACATCCATGGGTCAGAGGACGTTTCAGTATAGAGGGGTAACCCTATGGAATAACTTGCCATTCCATATCAGAAATTCGGCCTCTTTAGGCATTTTTAAGAAAACCTACAAAATTTATCTGAGTGAAAAATTTGTTGTAAATGGCTCAAGCCTATAATATGTATATTGTGTTTTTTGTCCCTACAGAGGGCCCAATGAAAATTACTTTATTGTATATTGGCCTACCCTCTTTAAATAAAGTGTTAAATAAAATAAAATAAAAATGTATGGTGCAGAAATCTGGGCCAATGAAATCACAACTGACAGTAACAGTTTAGAGCAAGTTTGCAGTCATTTTTACAGGTTTATCCTAGGAGTGAGTAAAATGACGCCAATTAGTGGTTTGAAAGCAGAACTTGGTAGGTTACCAGTAAAATTAAAAATTAATTTGGCTCAAATTAAATACTGCCATAGACTATATAGTCTGCCAGATAATCACATTTTAAAATTAGCCCTGGATGAAATGATAAAAATTAATTCAAACTGGGTAAGGACTATTAATGCTACACTGGGACATGATCTAATTAAAATAAAAAATGATCACAATATGGAAAATTGGAATCAAATACTAAAAAAAGTAAAACTCAGACTCAAACATGGAGAGAAAAACTAAATTTCAGTGAAACCAATGAAAATAGGGGAACAAAACTGAGAACATACAAACTATTCAAAGTAAGCTATAATATGGAAAATTATTTGCAAAACATTTCAAATTTCAGCCTCAGGAAAATGCTTTCAAAATTCCGTCTGAGTGACCACAACTTAGAAATAGAATTAGGTAGAAGAACAAAGCCCAAAATAGAATTAGAAAATAGACACTGTAATAAATGTAACACTAAAGCATTAGGAGATGAAAAACATTTCCTGCTATTTTGTACTGGTTATATAGAACAAAGAAAAAAACTGTTTGATGAGTGTTCAATAAATATTTACACAATGGATGTGAATTCCATATTTAAAAAGATTATGGAGAATAATATAGCTTTAGCAAAATACTTAAAGAGCACAATTTTTAAAACCACAGAAAGTAATTAATTTATTTTTTTTTATTTTATTTTACTAACATTTTATTTTTATCTCTTATGTATTGTATGTATTTATGTTCCTTACCATACAAAAACCCTCTGAAGGTTTTTTAGTAGTGTAATAAAGTTATTATTATTATTATTATTATTATGCAATTTTTTCTGTGGGCAAAGATAATAATGTTCATCTTGCATTTCAGATTTTGTTACCATGACAACGAAGCAAAATAGCATTTATTCTGTTATTTCATCTGAAGAGTTGCTACCATGATGCGAAATGTTTTTAAAACTGTGCGAAGTCGCATCCGCCAACATATTGCGACTGTTTCGAGGCCTCAATATGAAAGACATGTGTTGATTACACCAGTAGTGAGGAAGTCATCTTTCTGTACTGGCAGAAAACAATCTAAAGGTGGTGATACACTTAGTGAACAAATGAACTTTTGGACTCGAACATTTAAAAAGAATGGTATCCCGGAACCTGATTTAACTGCTGGATATATTGTGGCGCATGTTATGGGACAGAAAGAGGCATTTTTTGACAAACTGGAGGTTAGTCACAGACCCATTTTGCCAGTGTTCAATTCTAAATAGGAATTTATGAATGTGTATGTGCACTCTTCATTCTTGGACATGAGTGCACCAGTTTAGCTCAAACTTGGTACAAATACGAAGTCATATCGTGATGCATCTGTATGACTGGCTTACATGTTGATACATTTTCATCAAAAATGTTAGCGGCCATTTTGTTGCAACAATTTCTAATAAAAACAAAAGAATTTAGTTCTTTTGTTTTTATTCTCAGATACAATGATATCAATCTGCAGGTTGATTAGTTTGATGATCATATCCATGTTGTTGTTTTTTCTATGTTTTTCTCAAAATTTAAATTTATTCATTAGATCAGGACTCAAAATATAAATATAAATATAGCTGCAGAGCAGCTATTAACGGCTTTCAAGAAAAAAGGGCCATAACACTATCAAATTTGAAAAAAAAAAGTTTGAAGATTTGATTTGTGCAATGTATATAAGTGTAGGTTACACGACGTTCTGGCCCAATGCCTTCATTATAGCGCTATTTCCATGTCTCTAATTTCAATACTGCTTGAAATATTAGAGACATGCATATTTAATGAGATCTATGACCATATATGGTCAATGGATATGTTGGCCAATTCTCTTTTCTATTGCCTTCAATATAGTGTTTGTTCCATGTTTGTACATGGAATAGCGCTTGAGATATTAGAGACATGAATATATGGTCAACGGATATGTTGGCCAATTTTCTTTCCCAGTTCCTTCAATATAGCATTGGTACCATGTTTATACATGCAACAGTGCTTGAGATATTGGAGACATGCATATTTAATGAGTTCTATGACCATATATGGTCAACGGATATGTTGGCCAATTCTCTTTGCTATAGCCTTCAATATAGTGTTTGTTCCATGTTTGTACATGAAATAGCGCTTGAGATATTAGAGACATGCATATTCAATGAGTTCTATGACCATATATGGTCAACGGATATGTTGGCCAATTCTCTTTGCTATTGCCTTCAATATAGCATTGGTACCCTGTCTGCACATGCAATACTGCTTGAAATATTAGAGATATGCATATTTAATGAGTTCTATGACCATATATGGTCAGCGGATATGTTGGCCAATTCTCTTTTCCACTGCCTTCAATATAGCGTTGGTACCCTGTCTGTACATGCAATACTGCTTGAAATATTAGAGACATGCATATTTAATGAGTTCTATGACCATATATGGTCAACGGATATGTTGGCCAATTCTCTTTTCTATAGCCTTCAATATAGTGTTTGTTCCATGTTTGTACATGGAATAGCGCTTGAGATATTAGAGACATGCATATTAAAAGAGTTCTATGACCATATATGGTCAACGGATATGTTGGCCAATTTTTTTGTCCATTGCCTTCAATATAGCATTGGTACCATGTTTATACTTGCAATGGTGCTTGAGATATTGGAGACATGCATATTTAATGAGTTATATGACCATATATGGTCAACAAATATGTTGGCCAATTCTCAGGTCCATTGCCTTCAATATAGCATTGGTACCATATTTGTACATGCAATACTCCATGAGATATTAGACACATGTATATTTAATGAGTTTTATGACCATATATGGCCAATGGATATGTTGGCCAATTCTCTTTTCTATTGCCTTCAATATAGTGTTTGTTCCATGTTTGTACATGGAATAACACTTGAGATATTAGAGACATGCATATTAAATGAGTTCTACGACCATATATGGTCAACGGATATATTGGCCAATTTTCTTGTCCATTGCCTTTAATATAGCATTGGTACCATGTTTATACTTGCAATGGTGCTTGAGATATTGGAGACATGCATATTTAATGAGTTATATGACCATATATGGTCAACTAATATGTTGGCCAATTCTCTTGTCCATTGCCTTCAGTATACCATTAGTTCCATGTTTGTACATGCAATAGTGCTTGAGATATTGGAGACATGCATATTTAATGAGTTATATGACCATATATGGTAATTGAACATGTTGACAATTTATCTTGTCCAAACCCTTCAATATAGCAATGGATCCATGTCTGTATGTGCAATAGTGCCTGAGATATTATAGATATGCATATTTAATGAGGTATATGACCTTATATGGTCAACGAATATGTTGGCTCATTTATTTGACCATTATCTTCAATATAGCATTAGTTTCACGTTTGTGCATGCAATAGTGCTTGAGATATAAAAGACACGCATATTTAATGAGTTCTATGACCATATATGGTTAACGAATATTTTGGCCAATTCCCTTGTCCGTTGCCTTTAATATTCCGTTGGTTCCATGTTTGTACATGCAATAGTTTTTGAGATATAAGAGACATGCATATTTAATGAGTTCCAAGATGGCGGCCGAACCACGTGACTAATCGAAAATCTGTTCCAGTCACTTTTAATGGCACGACATGTAGAAGGTATATACAAATTTTCAGGCAAAATGGTGCAGCCGTTTCAGAGAAGAAGTCGTTTGAAGTTGGCGGAAGAATAATAATAATAAACAATATAGCTGCGTTGCAGCAATGTCGGGTTTCGAGCCCACTGACATATTAGCAGCGTTCCAAAATCAGCATCATTGACAATAATATATTAAAGGAAATTACATGGCCTTCATGCTAAACATGTTACATGTTCCTGTCTGTAACAGTGCTTAAGGTATTACAATCTTGCATATTTAATTATGTCCCATGACCATATACGGTCATCGGATGTTTTTTCAGCTCTGTTGTGCAATAACTTCAATATTGCATTGGTTGTATGTTCCTATCTGTAACAGTGCTTGAGATATAACATTTGTGCATATTTGATGAGGTCACCTGACAATATATGGTCATCACATTAGTTAGTCACATCTCTTGTTCCATATATTCGATATTGCACAGGTTGCATATTCCCGTCTGTAATAGTGCTTGAGTTATTACATTTATGCTTATTTGATGAGGTCACATGACCATATATGGTCAACGGATATGTTAGTCACTTCTGTTGTGCAATAGCTTCAATATTGCACTGGTTGCATGTTCCTATCTGTAACAGTACTTGAGATATAACATTTATGCATATTTGATGAGGTCACATGACCATATGTGGTCATCTGATGTGTTAGTCACTTCTGTTGTGCAATAGCTTCAATATTGCACTGGTTGCTTGTTCCTATCTGTAACAGTGCTTGAGTTATTACATTTATGCATATTTGATGAAGTTACATGACCATATATGGTCATCACATTAGTTAGTCATATCTCTTGTCACATGGCTCCGATATTGCATAGGTTGCATGTCTCTATCTGTGATTCTGCTTGAGATATTACAATTATGCATATTTAATGACGGCACATGACCATATACGGTCATCACATTAGTTACTCACATCTCATGTCCCATAGCTTCGATTTTGCACAGGTTGCATGTTTCTATCTGTAACAGTGCTTGAGATAATTCAATTATGCATATTTAATGAAGTCACATGACCATATATGGTCATCACATTAGTTAGTCACATCTCTTGACCCATACCTCCGATATTGCACAGGTTGCATGTAACTAACTCTTGCAGTGCTTGATATATTACATTTATGCATATTCAATAAGGTCACATGACCATATATAGTCATCTTGTTTGTTAGTAAAATTTCATGTACCATCACTTCAATATTGCACTGGTTGCATGTTCCCGTCTGTAACTGTGCTTGAATTATTACATTTATGCATATTTGATGAAGTCACATGACCATATATGGTTATCACATTAGTTAGTCACATCTCGTGTCTTATAGCTTCGATATTGCACAGGTTGCATGTCCCTATCTGTAACAGTGCTTGATATATTACATTTATGCATATTTAATGAGATCACATGACCATATATGGTCATCTTGTTTGTTAGTAGAATTTCATGTACCATCACTTCAATATTGCACTGGTTGCATGTTCCTATCTGTAACAGTGCTTGGGATATTGCAATTATGTCTAAAAAATGAGGTCACGTGACCATGTAAAAGAACAAAAAAATATGGAAAAACATTCTAAAATCTTCTTATAAAAAACGGCTTATCGCCTGGACTCAATATTTTGGAATTAAATACTATGTCATATGATCTTTCAAAGTTATTCTGGGTTAGTTGATTTGTCGAAAATTATGCAAATGAGATGCAAAACAAAATTTAAAAAAATTCTAAAAAAAAAAGGCACGTGACCGCTAAAGTTTTTTTTGATGAACTTTGTAGCCCTTGTCGCACTGCTACTATAATAAAAAAATTGGAGCACTCAGACCCTCAGAAAGGTGCGCAATTCGGCATTGAAAATTTCGCATTTAATCCAAGATGGCGGCCTGGTCATGTGACCTATGTGTCTGAACTTAGGATATGCACCAGATCTCATACAGCTTTACCAACGGTGCTGACATAAAGCGTGACCAAAAATTTAGGCGGAATCATAATAATAATAAATATAGCTGCGTTGCAGCAATGGCGGGTTTCGAGCCCACTGACTTATTAGCAGCATTCCAAAATCAGCATCATCGACAAGAATATATTAAAAGATTTGCATGGCCTTCATACTAAACATGTTACATGTTCCTATCTGTAACAGTGCTTGACATATAACATTTATGCATATTTGATGAGGTCACATGACCATATATGGTCATCACATTAGTTAGTCACATCTCTTGTCCCATAGCTTCGATATTGCATAGGTTGCATGTTCCCATCTGTAACAGTGCTTGAGTTATTACATTTATGCATATTTGATGAGGTCACATGACCATATATGGTCATCGCATTAGTTAGTCACTTCTGTTGTGCAATAGCTTCAATATTGCACTGGTTGCATGTTCCTATCTGTAACAGTGCTTGAGATATAACATTTATGCATATTTGATGAGGTCACATGACCATATATGGTCATCGGGTGTGTTAGTCACTTTTGTTGTGCAATAGCTTCAATATTGCACTGGATGCGTGTTTCTATCTGTTACTGTGTTTCGAATATAACATTTATGCATATTTGATGAGGTCACATGACCATATATGGTCATCACATTAGTTAGTCACATCTCTTGACCCATAGCTTAGATATTGCACAGGTTGCATGTCCCGAACTGTAACAGTGCTTGATATATTACATTTATGCTTATTTGATGAGGTCACATGACCATATATGGTCATCCGATATGTTAGTCACTTCTGTTGTGCAATAGCTTCAATATTGCACTGGTTGCATGTTCCTATCTGTAACAGTGCTTGAGATATAACATTTATGCATATTTGATGAGGTCACATGACCATATATGGTCATCAGATGTGTTAGTCACTTCTGTTGTGCAATAGCTTCAATATTGCACTGGTTGCATGTTCCTATCTGTAACAGTGCTTGAGATATAACATTTATGCATATTTGATGAAATTACATGACCATATATGGTCATCACATTAGTTAGTCACATCTCTTGTCTCATAGCTTCGATATTGCATATGTTGCATGTCTCTATTTGTGATTCTGCTTGAGATATTACAATTATGCATATTTAATGACGTCACATGACCATATACGGTCATCTCATTAGTTACTCACATCTCATGTCCCATAGCTTCGATTTTGCACAGGTTGCATGTTCATGTCTGTAACAGTGCTTGAGTTATTTCATGTATGCATATTTGATGAAGTTACATGACCATATATGGTCATCACATTAGTTAGTCACATCTCTTGTCTCACAGCTTCGATATTGCACAGGTTGCATGTTTCTAACTGTAACAGTGCTTGAGATAATTCAATTATGCATATTTAATGAAGTCACATGACCATATATGGTCATCACATTAGTTAGTCACATCTCTTGACCCATACCTTCGATATTGCACAGGATGCATGTCCCTAACTCTTACAGTACTTGATATATTACATTTAATCATATTCAATGAGGTCACATGACCATATATGGTCATCTTGTTTGTTAGTAAAATTTCATGTACCATCACTTCAATATTGCACTGGTTGCATGTTCCCGTCTGTAACTGTTCTTGAGTTATTACATTTATGCATATTTGATGAAGTCACATGACCATATATGGTCATCACATTAGTTAGTCACATCTCGTGTCTTATAGCTTCGATATTGCACAGGTTGCATGTCCTTATCTGTAACAGTGCTTGATATATTATATTTATGCATATTTAATGAGATCACATGACCATATATGGTCATCTTGTTTGTTAGTAGAATTTCATGTACCATCACTTCAATATTGCACTGGTTGCATGTTCCTATCTGTAACAGTGCTTGAGATATTGCAATTTTGTCTATAAAATGAGGTCACGTGACCATATAAAAGAACAAAAAAATATAAAAAAACATTCTAAAATCTTCTTATAAAAAACGGCTTATCGCCTGTACTGCATATTTTGGAATTAAATACTATGTCATATGATCTTTCAAAGTTATTCAGGGTTAGTTGATTCGTCGAAAATTATGCAAATGAGATGCAAAACAAAATTAAAAAAAATTCTATAAAAAAAAGTCACGTGACCGCTAAAGATTTTTTTGATGAAATTTGTAGCACTTGACCCACTGCTGCTATCATAAAAAAATTGGAGCACTCAGACCCTCAGAAAGGTGCGCAATTCGGCATTGAAAATTTCGCATTCAATCCAAAATGGCGGTCTGGTCATGTGACCTATGTGTCTGAACTTAGGCTATGCACTAGATCTTATCCAGCTTTACCATTGTGGCAAGTATGGAACTGATCGGTCCAACAGCGTTGACATAAAGTGTGACCGAAAAACGGCGGAAGAATAATAATAATAATAATAAACGGAACAATTTCAATAGGGTTTCGACCAAATGGGCTCGAAACCCTAAATATAGCTGCGTTGCAGCAATGTCGGGTTTCGAGCCCACTGACTTATTAGCAACGTTCCAAAATCAGCATCATTGACAATAATATATTAAAGGAAATTGCATGGCCTTCATACTAAACATGTTACATGTTCCTGTCTGTAACAGTGCTTAAGGTATTATAATCTCGCATATTTAATTATGTCCCATGACCATATATGGTCATCTGATGTTTTTGTCAGCTCTGTTGTGCAATAACTTCAATATTGCATTGGTTGCATTTTCCTATCTGTAACAGTGCTTGAGATATAACATTTATGCATATTTGATGAGGTCACATGACCATATATGGTCATCACATTAGTTAGTCACATCTCTTGTTCCATAGATTCGATATTGCACAGGTTGCATGTTCCCGTCTGTAATAGTGATTGAGTTATTACATTTATGCTTATTTGATGAGGTCACATGACCATATATGGTCATCGGATATGTTAGTGACTTCTGTTGTGCAATAGCTTCAATATTGCACTGGTTGCATGTTCCTATCTGTAACAGTGCTTGAGATATAACATTTATGCATATTTGATGAGGTCACATGACCATATATGGTCATCGGATGTGTTAGTCACTTCTGTTGTGCAATAGCTTCAATATTGCACTGGTTGCATGTTCCTATCTGTAACAGTGCTTGAGTTATTACATTTATGCATATTTGATGAAATTACATGACCATATATGGTCATCACATTAGTTAGCCACATCTCTTGTCTCATAGCTTCGATATTGCATAGGTTGCATGTCTCTATCTGTGATTCTGCTTGAGATATTACAGTTATGCATATTTAATGACGTCACATGACCATATACGGTCATCACATTAGTTACTCACATCTCATGTCCCACAGCTTCGATTTTGCACAGGTTGCATGTTCATGTCTGTAACAGTGCTTGAGATAATTCAATTATGCATATTTAATGAAGTCACATGACCATATATGGTCATCACATTAGTTAGCCACATCTCTTGACCCATACCTTCGATATTGCACAGGTTGCATGTCCCTAACTCTTGCAGTGCCTGATATATTACATTTATGCATATTCAATGAGGTCACATGACCATATATGGTCATCTTGTTTGTTAGTAAAATTTCATGTACCATCACTTCAATATTGCACTGGTTGCATGTTCCCGTCTGTAACTGTGCTTGAGTTATTACATTTATGCATATTTGATGAAGTCACATGACCATATATGGTCATCACATTAGTTAGTCACATCTCGTGTCTTATAGCTTCGATATTGCACAGGTTGCATGTCCCTATCTGTAACAGTGCTTGATATATTATATTTATGCATATTTAATGAGATCACATGACCATATAAGGTCATCTTGTTTGTTAGTAGAATTTCATGTACCATCACTTCAATAATGCACTGGTTGCATGTTCCTATCTGTAACAGTGCTTGAGATATTGCAATTATGTCTATAAAATGAGGTCACGTGACCATATAAAAGAACAAAAAAAATATGAAAAAACATTCTAAAATCTTCTTCTAAAAAACGGCTTATCGCCTGGACTTCATATTTTGGAATTAAATACTATGTCATATGATCTTTCAAAGTTATTCAGGGATAGTTGATTAGTCGAAAATTATGCAAATGAGATGCAAAAGAAAATTAAAAAAATTCTAGAAAAAAATTAGTCACGTGACCGCTAAAGTTTTTTTTGATGAAATTTGTAGCCCTTGTCGCACTGCTACTATCATAAAAAAATTGGAGCACTCAGACCCTCAGAAAGGTGCGCAATTCGGCATTGAAAATTTCGCCTTTAATCCAAGATGGCGGCCTGGTCATGTGACCTATGTGTCTGAACTTAGGATATGCACCAGATCTCATACAGCTTTACCATTGTGGCAAGTATGGAACTGATCGGTCCAACGGTGTTGACATAAAGCGTGACCAAAAATTTAGGCGGAAGAATAATAATAATAAATATAGCTGCAGAGCAGCGATTAACGGCTTTCAAGAAAAAGGGGCCATAACACCATTAAATTTGGAAAAAAAAAGTTTGAAGATTTGATTTGTGCAATGTATATACGTTTAGGTTACACAACGTTCTGGCCCAATGTTCGAGATATTGTATATATGCATATTTAATGAGTTCTATGACCATATATGGTCAACGGATATGTTGGCCAATTCTCTTTTCTATTGCCTTCAATATAGTGTTTGTTCCATGTTTGTTTATGGAATAGCACTTGAGATATTAGAGACATGCATATTAAATGAGTTCTACGACCATATATGGTCAACGGATATGTTGGCCAATTCTCTTTTCCATTGCCTTCAGTATAGCGTTGGTACCCTGTCTGTACATGCAATACTGCTTGAAATATTAGAAACATGCATATTTAATGTGTTCTATGACCATATATAGTCAACAGATATGTTGGCCAATTCTCTTTTCCACTGCCTTCAATATAGCGTTGGTACACTGTCTGTACATGCAATACTGCTTGAAATATTAGAGACATGCATATTTAATGAGTTCTATGACCATATATGGTCAACGGATATGTTGGCCAATTCTCTTTGCTATTGCCTTCAATATAGTGTTTGTTCCATGTTTGTACATGGAATAGCGCTTGAGATATTAGAGACATGCATATTAAATGAGTTCTATGACCATATATGGTCAACGGATATGTTGGCCAATTCTCTTTTCCACTGCCTTCAATATAGCATTGGCACCATGTTTATACATGCAACAGTGCTTGAGATATTGAAGACATGCATATTTAATGAGCTCTATGACCATATATGGTCAGCGGATATGTTGGCCAATTCTCTTTGCTATTGCCTTCAATATAGTGTTTGTTCCATGTTTGTACATGAAATAACGCTTGAGATATTAGAGACATGCATATTAAATGAGTTCTACAACCATATATGGTCAACGGATATGTTGGCCAATTCTCTTTGCTATTGCCTTCAATATAGTGTTTGTTCCATGTTTGTACATGGAATAGCGCTTGAGATATTAGAGACATGCATATTAAATGAGTTCTATGACCATATATGGTCAACGGATATGTTGGCCAATTCTCTTTTCCACTGCCTTCAATATAGCATTGGCACCATGTTTATACATGCAACAGTGCTTGAGATATTGAAGACATGCATATTTAATGAGCTCTATGACCATATATGGTCAGCGGATATGTTGGCCAATTGTCTTTTCCACTGCCTTCAATATAGCGTTGGTACCCTGTCTATACATGCAATACTGCTTGAAATATTAGAGACATGCATATTTAATTAGTTCTATGACCATATATGGTCAACGGATATGTTGGTCAATTCTCTTTGCTATTGCCTTCAATATAGTGTTTGTTCAATGTTTGTACATGGAATAGCGCTTGAGATATTAAAGACATGCATATTAAATGAGTTCTATGACCATATATGGTCAACGAATATGTTGGTCAATTTTCTTGTCCATTGCCTTCAGTATACCATTAGTTCCATGTTTGTACATGCAATAGAACTTGAGATATTGAAGACATGCATATTTAATGAGTTATATGACCATATATGGTCATTGAACATGTTGACAATTTCTCTTCTCCAAAACCTTCAATATAGCAATGTTTCCATGTCTGTATATGCAATAGTGCCTGAGATATTATAGATATGCATATTTAATGAGGTATATGACCTTATATGGTCAACGAATATGTTGGCTCATTCTCTTGACCATTACCTTCAATATAGCGTCAATTTCACGTTTGTACATGCAATAGTGCTTGAGATATAAGAGACATGCATATTTAATGAGTTCTATGACCATATATGGTCAACGAATATTTTGGCCAATTCTCTTGTGCGTTGCCTTCAATATACCGTTAGTTCCATGTTTGTACATGCAATAGTTTTTTAGATACAAGAGACATGCATATTTAATGAGTTCCAAGATGGCGGACGAACCACGTGACTAATCGAAAATCTGTTTCAGTCACTTTTTTTGGCATGACATGTACAAGGTATATACAAATTTTCAGGCAAAATGGTGCAGCCGTTTCAGAGAAGAAGTCGTTTGAAGTTGGCGGAAGAATAATAATAATAAACATAACAAAAACAATAGGCTTTCAAGCCTGAAGGGACTTGAAAGCCTAATAATAATAAATATAGCTGCGTTGCAGCAATGTCGGGTTTCGAGCCCACTGACTTATTAGCAGCGTTCCAAAATCAGCATCATTGACAATAATATATTAAAGGAAATTGCATGGCCTTCATACTAAACATGTTGCATGTTCCTGTCTGTAACAGTGCTTAAGGTATTACAATCTTGCATATTTAATGATGTCCCATGACCATATATGGTCATCGGATGTTTTTGTCAGCTCTGTTGTGCAATAACTTCAATACTGCATTGGTTGCATTTTCCTATCTGTAACAGTGCTTGAGATATAACATTTATGCATATTTGATGAGGTCACATGACCATGTGTGGTCATCACATTAGTTAGTCACATCTATTGTTCCATAGATTCGATATTGCACAGGTTGCATGTTCCCGTCTGTAACAGTGCTTGAGTTATTACATTTATGCATATTTAATGATGTCACATGACCGTGTATGGGCATCAGATGTGTTAGTCACATATCTTGTCTCATAGCTTCGATATTGCACAGGTTGTGTGTTTCTATCTGTTACTGTGTTTCAAATATAACATTTATGCATATTTGATGAGGTCACATGACCATATATGGTCATCACATTAGTTAGTCACATCTCTTGTCCCATAGCTTCGATATTGCACAGGTTGCATGTTCCCGTCTGTAACAGTGCTTGAGTTATTACATTTATGCATATTTGATGAGGTCACATGATCATATATAGTCATCACATTAGTTAGTCACATCTCTTGTCCCATAGCTTCGATATTGCACAGGTTGCATGTTCCCGTCTGTAACAGTGCTTGAGTTATTACATTTATGCTTATTTGGTGAGGTCACATGACCATATATGGTCATCGGATATATTAGTGACTTCTGTTGTGCAATAGCTTCAATATTGCACTGGTTGCATGTTTCTATCTGTAACAGTGCTTGAGATATAACATTTATGCATATTTGATGAGGTCACATGACCATATATGGTCATCGGATGTGTTAGTCATTTCTGTTGTGCAATAGCTTCAATATTGCACTGGTTGCATGTTCCTATCTGTAACAGTGCTTGAGTTATTACATTTGTGCATATTTGATGAAATTACATGACCATATATGGTCATCACATTAGTTAGCCACATCTCTTGTCTCATAGCTTCGATATTGCATAGGTTGCATGTCTCTATCTGTGATTCTGCTTGAGATATTATAATTATGCATATTTAATGACGTCACATGACCATATACGCTCATCACATTAGTTACTCACATCTCATGTCCCACAGCTTCGATTTTGCACAGGTTGCATGTTCATGTCTGTAACAGTGCTTGAGATAATTCAATTATGCATATTTAATGAAGTCACATGACCATATATGGTCATCACATTAGTTAGTCACATCTCTTGACCCATACCTTCGATATTGCACAGGTTGCATGTCCCTAACTCTTGCAGTGCTTGATATATTACATTTATGCATATTTAATGAGGTCACATGACCATATATGGTCATATTGTTTGTTAGTCAAATTTCATGTACCATCACTTCAATATTGCACTGGTTGCATGTTCCCGTCTGTAACTGTGCTTGAGTTATTACATTTATGCATATTTGATGAAGTCACATGACCATATATGGTCATCACATTAGTTAGTCACATCTCGTGTCTTATAGCTTCGATATTGCACAGGTTGCATGTCCCTATCTGTAACAGTGCTTGATATATTACATTTATGCATATTTAATGAGATCACATGACCATATATGGTCATCTTGTTTGTTAGTAGAATTTCATGTACCATCACTTCAATATTGCACTGGTTGTATGTTCCTATCTGTAACAGTGCTTGAGATATTGCAATTATGTCTAAAAAATGAGGTCACGTGACCATGTAAAAAAACAAAAAAATATGGAAAAACATTCTAAAATCTTCTTATAAAAAACGGCTTATCGCCTGGACTCAGTATTTTGGAATTAAATACTATGTCATATGATCTTTCAAAGTTATTCAGGGTTAGTTGATTTGTCGAAAATTATGCAAATGAGATGCAAAACAAAATTTAAAAAAATTCTAAAAAAAAAAGTCACGTGACCGCTAAAGTTTTTTTTGATGAAATTTGTAGCCCTTGTCGCACTGCTACTATCATAAAAAAATTGGAGCACTCAGACCCTCAGAAAGGTGCGCAATTCGGCATTGAAAATTTCGCCTTTAATCCAAGATGGCGGCCTGGTCATGTGACCTATGTGTCTGAACTTAGGATATGCACCAGATCTCATACAGCTTTACCATTGTGGCAAGTATGAAACTGATTGGTCCAACGGTGTTGACATAAAGCGTGTCCAAAAATTTAGGCGGAAGAATAATAATAATAAATATAGCTGCGTTGCAGCAATGGCGGGTTTCGAGCCCACTGACTTATTAGCAGCGTTCCAAAATCAGCATCATTGACAATAATATATTTAAGGAAATTGCATGGCCTTCATACTAAACATGTTGCATGTTCCTGTCTGTAACAGTGCTTAGGGTATTACAATCTTGCATATTTAATGATGTCCCATGACCATATATGGTCATCGGATGTTTTTATCAGCTCTGTTGTGCAATAACTTCAATATTGCATTGGTTGCATTTTCCTATCTGTAACAGTGCTTGAGATATAACATTTATGCATATTTGATGAGGTCACATGACCGTATGTGGTCATCACATTAGTTAGTCACATCTCTTGTTCCATAGATTCGATATTGCACAGGTTGCATATTCCCGTCTGTAATAGTGCTTGAGTTATTACATTTATGCTTATTTGATGAGGGCACATGACCATATATGGTCAACAGATATGTTAGTCACTTCTGTTGTGCAATAGCTTCAATATTGCACTGGTTGCATGTTCCTATCTGTAACAGTGCTTGAGTTATTACATTTATGCATATTTGATGAAGTTACATGACCATATATGGTCATCACATTAGTTAGTCATATCTCTTGTCACATAGCTTCGATATTGCATAGGTTGCACGTCTCTATCTGTGATTCTGCTTGAGATATTACAATTATGCATATTTAATGAAGGCACATGACCATATACGGTCATCACATTAGTTACTCACATCTCATGTCCCATAGCTTCGATTTTGCACAGGTTGCATGTTTCTATCTGTAACAGTGCTTGAGATAATTCAATTATGCATATTTAATGAAGTCACATGACCATATATGGTCATCACATTAGTTAGTCACCTCTCGTGTCTTATAGCTTCGATATTGCACAGGTTGCATGTCCCTATCTGTAACAGTGCTTGATATATTACATTTATGCATATTTAATGAGATCACATGACCATATATGGTCATCTTGTTTGTTAGTAGAATTTCATGTACCATCACTTCAATATTGCACTGGTTGCATGTTCCTATCTGTAACAGTGCTTGAGATATTGCAATTATGTCTAAAAAATGAGGTCACGTGACCATGTAAAAGAACAAAAAATATGGAAAAACATTCTAAAATCTTCTTATAAAAAACGGCTTATCGCCTGGACTCAATATTTTGGAATTAAATACTATGTCATATGATCTTTCAAAGTTATTCAGGGTTAGTTGATTTGTCGAAAATTATGCAAATGAGATGCAAAACAAAATTTAAAAAAATTCTAAAAAAAAAAGTCACGTGACCGGTAAAGTTTTTTTTGATGAAATTTGTAGCCCTTGTCGCACTGCTACTATCATAAAAAAATTGGAGCACTCAGACCCTCAGAAAGGTGCGCAATTCGGCATTGAAAATTTCGCCTTTAATCCAAGGTGGCGGCCTGGTCATGTGACCTATGTGTCTGAACTTAGGATATGCACCAGATCTCATATAGCTTTACCATTGTGGCAAGTATTGAATTGATTGGTCCAACGGCGTTGACATAAAGCGTGACCAAAAATTTAGGCGGAATCATAATAATAATAATAATAAACGGAACAATTTCAATAGGGTTTCGACCAAATGGGCTCGAAACCCTAAATATAGCTGCGTTGCAGCAATGTCGGGTTTCGAGCCCACTGACTTATTAGCAGCGTTCCAAAATCAGCATCATTGACAATAATATATTAAAGGAAATTGCATGGCCTTCATACTAAACATGTTGCATGTTCCTGTCTGTAACAGTGCTTAATGTATTACAATCTTGCATATTTAATGATGTCCCATGACCATATATGGTCATCGGATGTTTTTGTCAGCTCTGTTGTGCAATAACTTCAATATTGCATTGGTTGCATTTTCCTATCTGTAACAGTGCTTGAGATATAACATTTATGCACATTTAATGATGTCACATGATCGTGTATGGGCATCAGATGTGTTAGTCACATATCTTGTCTCATAGCTTCAATATTGCACAGGTTGTGTGTTTCTATCTGTTACTGTGTTTCAAATAGAACATTTATGCATATTTGATGAGGTCACATGACCATATATGGTCATGACATTAGTTAGTCACATCACGTGTCTTATAGCTTCGATATTGCACAGGTTGCATGTCCCTATCTGTAACAGTGCTTGATATATTACATTCATGCATATTTAATGAGATCACATGACCATATATGGTCATCTTGTTTGTTAGTAGAATTTCATGTACCATCACTTCAAAATTGCACTGGTTGCATGTTCCTATCAGTAACAGTGCTTGAGATATTGCAATTATGTGTCACATCTCTTGTCCCATATCTTCGATATTGCACAGGTTGCATGTTCCCGTCTGTAACAGTGCTTGAGTTATTACATTTATGCATATTTAATGATGTCACATGACCGTGTATGGGCATCAGATGTGTTAGTCACATATCTTGTCTCATAGCTTTGATATTGCACAGGTTGTGTGTTTCTTTCTGTTACTGTGTTTCAAATATAACATTTATGCATATTTGATGAGGTCACATGACCATATATGGTCATCACATTAGTTAGTCACATCTCTTGTCCCATAGCTTCGATATTGCACAGGTTGCATGTTCCCGTCTGTAACAGTGCTTGAGTTATTACATTTATGCATATTTAATGAAGTCACATGACCATATATGGTCATCACATTAGTTAGTCACATCTCTTGACCCATACCTTCGATATTGCACAGGTTGCATGTTTCCGTCTGTAACAGTGCTTGAGTTATTACATTTATGCACATTTAATGATGTCACATGATCGTGTATGGGCATCAGATGTGTTAGTCACATATCTTGTCTCATAGCTTCAATATTGCACAGGTTGTGTGTTTCTATCTGTTACTGTGTTTCAAATATAACATTTATGCATATTTGATGAGGTCACATGACCATATATGGTCATGACATTAGTTAGTCACATCACGTGTCTTATAGCTTCGATATTGCACAGGTTGCATGTCCCTATCTGTAACAGTGCTTGATATATTACATTCATGCATATTTAATGAGATCACATGACCATATATGGTCATCTTGTTTGTTAGTAGAATTTCATATACCATCACTTCAAAATTGCACTGGTTGCATGTTCCTATCTGTAACAGTGCTTGAGATATTGCAATTATGTGTCACATCTCTTGTCCCATAGCTTCGATATTGCACAGGTTGCATGTTCCCGTCTGTAACAGTGCTTGAGTTATTACATTTATGCATATTTAATGATGTCACATGACGTGTATGGGCATCAGATGTGTTAGTCACATATCTTGTCTCATAGCTTTGATATTGCACAGGTTGTGTGTTTCTATCTGTTACTGTGTTTCAAATATAACATTTATGCATATTTGATGAGGTCACATGACCATATATGGTCATCACATTAGTTAGTCACATCTCTTGTCCCATAGCTTCGATATTGCACAGGTTGCATGTTCCCGTCTGTAACAGTGCTTGAGTTATTACATTTATGCATATTTGGCGAAGTCACATGACCATATATAGTCATCGGATGTGTTAGTCACTTCTGTTGTGCAATAGCTTCAATATTGCACTGGTTGCATGTTCCTATCTGTAACGGTGCTTGAGTTATTACATTTATGCATATTTGATGAAGTCACATGACCATATATGGTCATGACATTAGTTAGTCACATCACGTGTCTTATAGCTTCGATATTGCACAGGTTGCATGTCCCTATCTGTAACAGTGCTTGATATATTACATTCATGCATATTTAATGAGATCACATGACCATATATGGTCATCTTGTTTGTTAGTAGAATTTCATGTACCATCACTTCAAAATTGCACTGGTTGCATGTTCCTATCTGTAACAGTGCTTGAGATATTGCAATTATGTCTATAAAATGAGGTCACGTGACCATATAAAAGAACAAAAAAATATGAAAAAACATTCTAAAATCTTCTTATAAAAAACGGCTTATCACCTGGACTCGATATTTTGGAATTAAATACTATGTCATATGATCTTTCAAAGTTATTCAGGGTTAGTTGATTTGTCGAAAATTATGCAAATGAGATGCAAAAAAAAAATTAAAAAAAATTCTAAAAAAAAAAATCACGTGACCGCTAAAGTTTTTTTTGATGAAATTTGTAGCCCTTGTCGCACTGCTACTATCATAAAAAAATTGGAGCACTCAGACCCTCAGAAAGGTGCGCAATTTGGCATTGAAAATTTCGCCTTTAATCCAAGATGGCGGCCTGGTCATGTGACCTATGTGTCTGAACTTGGGCTATGCACTAGATCTCATCCAGCTTTACCATTGTGGCAAGTACTGAGCTGATCGGTCCAACGGCGTTGACATGAAGTGTGACCGAAAAACGGCGGAAGAATAATAATAATAAATATAGCTGCGTTGCAGCAATGTCGGGTTTCGAGCCCACTGACTTATTAGCAGCGTTCCAAAATCAGCATCATTGACAATAATATATTAAAGGAAATTGCATGGCCTTCATACTAAACATGTTGCATGTTCCTGTCTGTAACAGTGCTTAAGGTATTACAATCTTGCATATTTAATGATGTCCCATGACCATATATGGTCATCGGATGTTTTTTTCAGCTCTGTTGTGCAATAACTTCAATATTGCATTGGTTGCATTTTCCTATCTGTAACAGTGCTTGAGATATTGCAATTTTTATGCATATTTGATGAGGTCACATGACCATATATGGTCATCACATTAGTTAGTCACATCTCTTGTTCCATAGATTCGATATTGCACAGGTTGCATGTTCCCGTCTGTAACAGTGCTTGAGTTATTACATTTATGCATATTTAATGATGTCACATGATTGTGTATGGGCATCAGATGTGTTAGTCACATATCTTGTCTCATAGCTTCGATATTTCACAGGTTGTGTGTTTCTATCTGTTACTGTGTTTCAAATATAACATTTATGCATATTTGATGAGGTCACATGACCATATATGGTCATCACATTAGTTAGTCACATCTCTTGTTCCATAGATTCGATATTGCACAGGTTGCATGTTCCCGTCTGTAATAGTGCTTGAGTTATTACATTTATGCTTATTTGATGAGGTCACATGACCATATATGGTCATCGGATATGTTAGTGACTTCTGTTGTGCAATAGCTTCAATATTGCACTGGTTGCATGTTCCTATCTGTAACAGTGCTTGAGTTATTACATTTATGCATATTTGATGAAATTACATGACCATATATGGTCATCACATTAGTTAGCCACATCTCTTGTCTCATAGCTTCGATATTGCATAGGTTGCATGTCTCTATCTGTGATTCTGCTTGAGATATTACAATTATGCATATTTAATGAAGTCACATGACCATATATGGTCATCACATTAGTTAGTCACATCTCTTGACCCATACCTTCGATATTGCACAGGTTGCATGTCCCTAACTCTTGCAGTGCTTGATATATTACATTTATGCATATTCAATGAGGTCAAATGACCATATATGGTCATCTTGTTTGTTAGTAAAATTTCATGTACCATCACTTCAATATTGCACTGGTTGCATGTTCCCGTCTGTAACTGTGCTTGAGTTATTACATTTATGCTTATTTGATGAAGTCACATGACCATATATGGTCATCACATTAGTTAGTAACATCTCCTGTCTTATAGCTTCGATATTGCACAGGTTGCATGTCCCTATCTGTAACAGTGCTTGATATATTACATTTATGCATATTTAATGAGATCACATGACCATATATGGTCATCTTGTTTGTTAGTAGAATTTCATGTACCATCACTTCAATATTGCACTGGTTGCATGTTCCTAACTGTAACAGTGCTTAAGATATTGCAATTATGTCTATAAAATGAGGTCACGTGACCATATAAAAGAACAAAAAAATATGAAAAAACATTCTAAAATCTTCTTATAAAAAACGGCTTATCGCCTGGACTCAATATTTTGGAATTAAATACTATGTCATATGATCTTTCAAAGTTATTCAGGGTTAGTTGATTTGTCGAAAATTATGCAAATGAGATGCAAAACAAAATTTCAAAAAATTCTAAAAAAAAAAGTCACGTGACCGCTAAAGTTTTTTTTAATGAAATTTGTAGCCCTTGTCGCACTGCTACTATCATAAAAAAATTGGAGCACTCAGACCCTCAGAAAGGTGCGCAATTCGGCATTGAAAATTTCGCCTTTAATCCAAGATGGCGGCCTGGTCATGTGACCTATGTGGCTGAACTTAGGATATGCACCAGATCTCATACAGCTTTACCATTGTGGCAAGTATGGAACTGATCAGTCCAACGGTGTTGACATAAAGCGTGACCAAAAATTTAGGCGGAAGAATAATAATAATAATAATAATAATAATAATAATAATAAACGGAACAATTACAATAGGGTTTCGACCAAATGGGCTCGAAACCCTAATTAAAGCCGCAAGCGGCGTCACCGGGGCCCAAGCTGATCTATCATGACAAGATTCTGTTTCATAATAATTGAGGTCACATGTTAGACAATCAGATAGCTTGTATTATCAGTAACATGAGGTCGAAATGAAGTTCGTACCATGTATTTACCTGGTTTGGTTATCGAAATATGGTTTTCAGGATATATAATGAGCCATGTTCTTATGCACAATAATGAGATTACATTATCATATATAGCCATTTCTAATGTCAGTTACATCTTTCATTCAATGTCTTCATAATGACACTAGTTACATGTCCTGCTCTGCGACAGTGTTTCAGATATGACTGCTATGCATATTAATGAGTTTACATGACCATATATGGTCATCTGTTATTTTAATCAAATCTCTTGTTCACTGTTGTCATAATAACACAGGATTCATCTTCCTAACTGCAACAGTGTTTAAGATATAATGGTTATGCATATTAATGAGTTCATATGACCATATATGGTCATCTGTTATTTTAATCAAATCTCTTGTTCAACGTTGTCATAATAACACAGGATTCATCACCCTAACTGCGACAGTGTTTGAGTTATAACAGTTATGCATATTAATGAGGTTAGAAGCCCCCACCCCATGGGTGCCCAGCCACGTGGCCAAGCAGTGTGCTATTGGGGCAAAATGATGCATCTGATGACACAAATGCACATACAAAATTTGAAAGAAATCAGACTAATACAAAACATGTAGTTGCATAATGTCTATTTTCACAAAATCCAAGATGGCGGCCAAACCATGTGACTGATCAAAATAATATTATTTTTCTCATATGGAGCTAAGGGCAGGCATGGTAAATGTAAAAACATCTAGTAGATTGGTTGAATCGTCTGTGAGAAACAAATACCCAAACTTTTGGTCAATTTTGCTTAAAATCCAAAATGGCGGCCAAACCATGTGACTGATCTGAAATTTTTTTTAGGTTTCTGAAAGGGCTTGATACACAGATGCCATGAAGCAAAATTGAAAATATTCCCTCAAGTGTTGCCAGAGTAAAAAACTACTTCCTGTTTTGAAGAAATCCAAAATGGTGGCCAAACCACGTGACCAATCGTAAACATTTTTTCAAACATAAATGGGATTCATATATAGAAGCTAAATACTACATATGAGAGCATTCTGCTTGGTGGTTCTGAAGAAGAAGATTTTTTAGTAGTTTTTGCCATTTTTAGGAAAAACAAAATGGCGGGAAAAGTCACATGACCGCTAAAGTTTTTATTGCTGATATCTATTACACATGAGTTGTACTATATACCATAAAAAAATCTAGAGGCCTAGACCCTCAGAAAGTGGTCAAACAGCCACTTCCGGTTTTATTTCAATCCAATATGGCTGCCAAACTTATTGACCAATCTAAATTCTGAAAGCATGTTGCACCAGTTCACATTAGGGACTATCAGTATAGAGCATTATCAGACCATTCCGTTCAGCGGTTTTCTCAAACGGCTTGACGAAAAAAGTTACGGAAGAAAGAAAGAAGAAAGAAAAAACCGGACAATAAGAATAGGGGCCACGCCTTACAGGCTTGGGCCCCTAAATATAGCTGCGTTGCAGCAATGTCGGGTTTCGAGCCCACTGACTTATTAGCAGCGTTCCAAAATCAGCATCATTGACAGTAATATATTAAAGGAAATTGCATGGCCTTCATACTAAACATGTTACATGTTCCTGTCTGTAACAGTGCTTAAGGTATTACAATCTTGCATATTTAATGATGTCCCATGACCATATATGGTCATCGGATGTTTTTGTCAGCTCTGTTGTGCAATAACTTCAATATTGCATTGGTTGCATGTTCCTATCTGTAACAGTGCTTGAGATATAACATTTATGCATATTTGATGAGGTCACATGACCATATATGGTCATCACATTAGTTAGTCACATCTCTTGTCCCATAGATTCGATATTGCACTGGTTGCATGTTCCTAACTGTAACAGTGCTTGAGTTATTACATTTATGCATATTTGATGAGGTCACATGACCATGTGCGGTCAGCGGATATGTTAGTTACCTCTGTTGTGCAATAATTTCAAAATTGCACTGGTTACATGTTCCTATCTGTAACAGTGCTTGAGTTACTACATTTATGCATATTTGATGAAGTTACATGACCATATATGGTCATCACATTAGTTAGTCACATCTCTTGTCTCATAGCTTCGATATTGCATAGGTTGCATGTCTCTATCTGTGATTCTGCTTGAAATATTACAATTATGCATATTTAATGACGTCACATGACCATATACGGTCATCACATTAGTTACTCACATCTCAGGTCCCATAGCTTCGATTTTGCACAGGTTGCATGTTCATGTATGTAACAGTGCTTGCGTTATTACATGTATGCATATTTGATGAAGTTACATAACCATATATGGTCATCACATTAGTTAGTCACATCTCTTGTCTCATAGCTTCGATATTGCACAGGTTGCATGTTTCTATCTGTAACAGTGCTTGAGATAATTCAATTATGCATATTTAATGAAGTCACATGACCATATATGGTCATCACATTAGTTAGTCACATCTCTTGACCCATACCTTCGATATTGCACAAGTTGCATGTCCCTAACTCTTGCAGTGCTTGATATATTACATTTATGCATATTCAATGAGGTCACATGACCATATATGGTCATCTTGTTTGTTAGTAAAATTTCATGTACCATCACTTCAATATTGCACTGGTTGCATGTTCCCGTCTGTAACTGTGCTTGAGTTATTACATTTATGCATATTTGATGAAGTCACATGACCATATATGGTCATCACATTAGTTAGTAACATCTCGTGTCTTATAGCTTCGATATTGCACAGGTTGCATGTCCCTATCTGTAACAGTGCTTGAGATGTAACATTTATGCATATTTAATGATGTCACATGACCGTATATGGGCATCAGATGTGTTAGTCACATATCTTGTCTCATAGCTTCGATATTGCACAGGTTGTGTGTTTCTTTCTGTTACTGTGTTTCAAATATAACATTTATGCATATTTGATGAGGTCACATGACCATATATGGTCATCACATTAGTTAGTCACATCTCTTGTTCCATAGATTCGATATTGCACAGTTTGCATGTTCTCGTCTGTAATAGTGCTTGAGTTATTACATTTATGCTTATTTGATGAGGTCACATGACCATATATGGTCATCGGATGTGTTAGTCACTTCTGTTGTGCAATAGCTTCAATATTGCACTGGTTGCATGTTCCTATCTGTAACAGTGCTTGAGTTATTACATTTATGCATATTTGATGAAATTACATGACCATATATGGTCATCACATTAGTTAGCCACATCTCTTGTCTCATAGCTTCGATATTGCATAGGTTGCATGTCTCTATCTGTGATTCTGCTTGAGATATTACAATTATGCATATTTAATGACGTCACATGACCATATACGGTCATCACATTAGTTACTCACATCTCATGTCCCACAGCTTCGATTTTGCACAGGTTGCATGTTCATGTCTGTAACAGTGCTTGAGATAATTCAATTATGCATATTTAATGAAGTCACATGACCATATATGGTCATCACATTAGTTAGTCACATCTCTTGACCCATACCTTCGATATTGCACAGGTTGCATGTCCCTAACTGTAACAATGCTTGATATATTACATTCATGCATATTGAATGAGATCACATGACCATATATGGTCATCTTGTTTGTTAGTAGAATTTCATGTACCATCACTTCAAAATTGCACTGGTTGCATGTTCCTATCTGTAACAGTGCTTGAGATATTGCTATTATGTCTATAAAATGAGGTCACGTGACCATATAAAAGAACAAAAAAATATGAAAAAACATTCTAAAATCTTCTTATAAAAAACGGCTTATCGCCTGGACTCGATATTTTGGAATTAAATACTATGTCATATGATCTTTCAAAGTTATTCAGGGTTAGTTGATTTGTCGAAAATTATGCAAATGAGATGCAAAACAATATTTAAAAAAATTCTAAAAAAAAAAGTCACGTGACCGCTAAAGTTTTTTTTTATGAGATTTGTAGCCCTTGTCGCACTGCTACTATCATAAAAAATTGGAGCACTCAGACCCCCAGAAAGGTGCGCAATTCGGCATTGAATATTTCGCCTTTAATCCAAGATGGCGGCCTGGTCATGTGACCTACGTGTCTGAACTTAGGATATGCACCAGATCTCATATAGCTTTACCATTGTGGCAAGTATTGAATTGATCGGTCCAACGGCGTTGACATAAAGCGTGACCAAAAATTTAGGCGGAAGAATAATAATAATAATAATAATAATAATAAACGGAACAATTACAAAAGGGTTTCGACCAAATGGGCTCGAAACCCTAAATATAGCTGCGTTGCAGCAATGTCGGGTTTCGAGCCCACTGACTTATTAGCAACGTTCCAAAATCAGCATCATTGACAATAATATATTAAAGGAAATTGCATGGCCTTCATACTAAACATGTTGCATGTTCCTGTCTGTAACAGTGCTTAAGGTATTACAATCTTGCATATTTAATGATGTCCCATGACCATATATGGTCATCGGATGTTTTTGTCAGCTCTGTTGTGCAATAACTTCAATATTGCATTGGTTGCATTTTCCTATCTGTAACAGTGCTTGAGATGTAACATTTATGCATATTTGATGAGGTCACATGACCATATGTGGTCATCACATTAGTTAGTCACATCTCTTGTTCCATAGATTCGATATTGCACAGGTTGCATGTTCCCGTCTGTAACAGTGCTTGAGTTATTACATTTATGCATATTTAATGATGTCACATGACCGTGTATGGGCATCAGATGTGTTAGTCACATATCTGGTCTCATAGCTTCGATATTGCACAGGTTGTGTGTTTCTTTCTGTTACTGTATTCAAATATAACATTTATGCATATTTGATGAGGTCACATGACCATATATGGTCATCACATTAGTTAGTCACATCTCTTGTTCCATAGATTCGATATTGCACAGGTTGCATGTTCCCGTCTGTAATAGTGCTTGAGTTATTACATTTATGCTTATTTGATGAGGTTACATGACCATATATGGTCATCGGATATGTTAGTGACTTCTGTTGTGCAATAGCTTCAATATTGCACTGGTTGCATGTTCCTATCTGTAACAGTGCTTGAGATATAACATTTATGCATATTTGATGAGGTCACATGACCATATATGGTCGTCGGATGTGTTAGTCACTTCTGTTGTGCAATAGCTTCAATATTGCACTGGTTGCATGTTCCTATCTGTAACAGTGCTTGAGATATAACATTTATGCATATTTGATGAGGTCACATGACCATATATGGTTGTCGGATGTGTTAGTCACTTCTGTTGTGCAATAGCTTCAATATTGCACTGGTTGCATGTTCCTATCTGTAACAGTGCTTGAGTTATTACATTTATGCATATTTGATGAAATTACATGACCATATATGGTCATCACATTAGTTAGCCACATCTCTTGTCTCATAGTTTCGATATTGCATAGGTTGCATGTCTCTATCTGTGATTCTGCTTGAGATATTACAATTATGCATATTTAATGACGTCACATGACCATATACGGTCATCACATTAGTTACTCACATCTCATGTCCCACAGCTTCGATATTGCACAGGTTGCATGTCCCTAACTCTTGCAGTGCTTGATATATTACATTTATGCATATTCAATGAGGTCACATGACCATATATGGTCATCTTGTTTGTTAGTAAAATTTCATGTACCATCACTTCAATATTGCACTGGTTGCATGTTCCCGTCTGTAACTGTGCTTGAGTTATTACATTTATGCATATTTGATGAAATCACATGACCATATATGGTCATCACATTAGTTAGTCACATCTCGTGTCTTATAGCTTCGATATTGCACAGGTTGCATGTCCCTATCTGTAACAGTGCTTGATATATTACATTTATTCATATTTAATGAGATCACATGACCATATATGGTCATCTTGTTTGTTAGTAGAATTTCATGTACCATCACTTCAATATTGCACTGGTTGCATGTTCCTATCTGTAACAGTGCTTGAGATATTGCAATTATGTCTATAAAATGAGGTCACGTGACCATATAAAAGAACAAAAAAATATGAAAAAACATTCTAAAATCTTCTTATAAAAAACGGCTTTTCGCCTGGACTTCCATATTTTGGAATTAAATACTATGTCATTTGATCTTTCAAAGTTATTCAGGGTTAGTTGATTTGTCGAAAATTATGCAAATGAGATGCAAAACAAAATTTAAAAAAATTCTAAAAAAAAAAGTCACGTGACCGCTAAAGATTTTTTTGATGAAATTTGTAGCACTTGACCCACTACTGCTATCATAAAAAAATTGGAGCACTCAGACCCTCAGAAAGGTGCGCAATTTGGCATTGAAAATTTCGCCTTTATTTCAAGATGGCGGCCTGGCCATGTGACCTATGTGTCTGAACTTAGGCTATGCACTAGATCTCATGCAGCTTTACCATTGTGGCAAGTACTGAGCTGATCGGTCCAACGGCGTTGACATAAAGTGTGACCGAAAAACGGCGGAAGAATAATAATAATAATAATAATAAACGCAGGTTGCATGTTCCCGTCTGTAATAGTGCTTGAGTTATTACATTTATGCTTATTTGATGAGGTTACATGACCATATATGGTCATCGGATATGTTAGTGACTTCTGTTGTGCAATAGCTTCAATATTGCACTGGTTGCATGTTCCTATCTGTAACAGTGCTTGAGATATAACATTTATGCATATTTGATGAGGTCACATGACCATATATGGTCGTCGGATGTGTTAGTCACTTCTGTTGTGCAATAGCTTCAATATTGCACTGGTTGCATGTTCCTATCTGTAACAGTGCTTGAGATATAACATTTATGCATATTTGATGAGGTCACATGACCATATATGGTTGTCGGATGTGTTAGTCACTTCTGTTGTGCAATAGCTTCAATATTGCACTGGTTGCATGTTCCTATCTGTAACAGTGCTTGAGTTATTACATTTATGCATATTTGATGAAATTACATGACCATATATGGTCATCACATTAGTTAGCCACATCTCTTGTCTCATAGTTTCGATATTGCATAGGTTGCATGTCTCTATCTGTGATTCTGCTTGAGATATTACAATTATGCATATTTAATGACGTCACATGACCATATACGGTCATCACATTAGTTACTCACATCTCATGTCCCACAGCTTCGATATTGCACAGGTTGCATGTCCCTAACTCTTGCAGTGCTTGATATATTACATTTATGCATATTCAATGAGGTCACATGACCATATATGGTCATCTTGTTTGTTAGTAAAATTTCATGTACCATCACTTCAATATTGCACTGGTTGCATGTTCCCGTCTGTAACTGTGCTTGAGTTATTACATTTATGCATATTTGATGAAATCACATGACCATATATGGTCATCACATTAGTTAGTCACATCTCGTGTCTTATAGCTTCGATATTGCACAGGTTGCATGTCCCTATCTGTAACAGTGCTTGATATATTACATTTATTCATATTTAATGAGATCACATGACCATATATGGTCATCTTGTTTGTTAGTAGAATTTCATGTACCATCACTTCAATATTGCACTGGTTGCATGTTCCTATCTGTAACAGTGCTTGAGATATTGCAATTATGTCTATAAAATGAGGTCACGTGACCATATAAAAGAACAAAAAAATATGAAAAAACATTCTAAAATCTTCTTATAAAAAACGGCTTTTCGCCTGGACTTCCATATTTTGGAATTAAATACTATGTCATTTGATCTTTCAAAGTTATTCAGGGTTAGTTGATTTGTCGAAAATTATGCAAATGAGATGCAAAACAAAATTTAAAAAAATTCTAAAAAAAAAAGTCACGTGACCGCTAAAGATTTTTTTGATGAAATTTGTAGCACTTGACCCACTACTGCTATCATAAAAAAATTGGAGCACTCAGACCCTCAGAAAGGTGCGCAATTTGGCATTGAAAATTTCGCCTTTATTTCAAGATGGCGGCCTGGCCATGTGACCTATGTGTCTGAACTTAGGCTATGCACTAGATCTCATGCAGCTTTACCATTGTGGCAAGTACTGAGCTGATCGGTCCAACGGCGTTGACATAAAGTGTGACCGAAAAACGGCGGAAGAATAATAATAATAATAATAATAATAAACGGAACAATTTCAATAGGGTTTCGACCAAATGGGCTCGAAACCCTAATAATAATAAATATAGCTGCATAGCAGCGATGACGGGTTTCGAGCCTGCGTGGCTCATGGCAAATTGCACTTGCTCGATGTGATTATTTGACGAACGTTTCATGTCTAGAATGAAAGATAGCAGACAAACTACACAACATATGGATTTGATTTCACAGGAATATGATAAACTTAATGCAAGGACAAATAGTTCATGAGTTATAGAACTTTTTCTCTTTTACTAAATCCAAGATGGCTGCCAAAGGAAGCCATTTTTTGATAATCTACTTTAGTAACTTTGTAGAGCTATCAACAGAGATACTATATGCTAAATTGCTTTTCAAACAAGGAAGCAGTTTTTAACAAGAAAATTTTTTGAGGTTTTTTGAATTTTTGTGATAAATTCAACATGGCCGCCAAAACCACTTGAATCATGGGAAATATTTTCATGAACACATAATCATCTCATTGAGCGGATGTTGTATGCCAAGTTTTGTTTAAATCTGGCAAATCGTTCATAAGTTATAGCGTACTTTCCCTTTTTTACTAAATCCAAGATGGCTGCCAAAGGAAGCCATTTTTCGAAAATCGGCTTCAGTAACTTTGTAGAGCTATCAACAGAGATACTATATGCTAAATAGATTGTCAAACAAGCAAGCAGTTTTTAAGATAATAATTTCTTGAGGTTTTTGGCATTTTTGTGATAAATTCAAGATGGCCGCCAAAACCACTTGAGTCATGGGAAATATTTTTATGAACACATAATCATCTTATTGAGTGGATGTTGTATGCCAAGTTTTGTCGAAATCTGGAAAATTGTTCATAATTTATAGCGTAATTTCACTTTTCACTAAATCCAAGATGGCTGCCAAAGGAAGCCATTTTTCACAAATCTGCTTCAGTACCTTTGTAGAGCTATCAACAGAGATACTATATGCTAAATTGATTGTCAACCAAGCAAGCAGTTTTTAAGAAGATAATTTTTTGAGGTTTTTTGCAATTTTTTGATAAATTCAATATGGCCGCCAATACCACTTGAATCATGGGAAATATTTTTATGAACCCATAATCATCTTATCGAAGGGATGTTGTATGCCAACTTTGGTTTAAATCTGGCAAATTGTTCATGAGTTATAGCGTACTTTCACTTTTTACTAAATCCAAGATGGCTGCTAAAGGAAGCCATTTTTCAAAAATCTGCTTCAGTCACTTTGTAGAGCTATGGCCATAGGTGCTGCAAAGCAAATGTCTAATCACATGAACGAGCCATTTTTGAGAAGAAGATTTTAAAATATTTTTGTCAATTTTCACAAAATCCAATATGGCGGCCAAGGTCACATGACCGCTAAAGATTTTATTGCTGATATTTGCTAGACATGAGTCAATGATGCCTCACAAAAAGACCGGAAGTTCCTAGACCCTCAGAAAGTGGTGCAATTGAGCACTTCCGGTTTGTGTTCTACCTAAGATGGCGGCCAGGTCATGTGACCTACATGGCTGATTTTGGGGTATGCACCACAACTCATGGCCCTTCATCAGCATGCAAAATGCCTAATCAATCGCAGCATTATTTTTCAAGTTACAGTGCTTTAAAAAACGGTGGAAAAATAATAAGAATAATAATAATAAATATAGCTGCATAGCAGCAATGACGGGTTTCGAGCCTGCGTGGCTCATGGCAAATTGCACTTGCTCGATGTGATTATTTGACGAATGTTTCATGTCTAGAATGAAAGATAGCAGACAAACTACACAACATATGGATTTGATTTCACAGGAATATGATAAACTTAATGCAAGGACAAATAGTTCATGAGTTATAGAACTTTTTCTCTTTTACTAAATCCAAGATGGCTGCCAAAGGAAGCCATTTTTCGATAATCTAATTTAGTAACTTTGTAGAGCTATCAACAGAGATACTATATGCTAAATTGCTTTTCAAACAAGGAAGCAGTTTTTAACAAGATAATTTTTTGAGGTTTTTTGAATTTTTGTGATAAATTCAACATGGCCGCCAAAACCACTTGAATCATGGGAAATATTTTCATGAACACATAATCATCTCATTGAGCGGATGTTGTATGCCAAGTTTTGTTTAAATCTGCTAAATCGTTCATAAGTTATAGCGTACTTTCACTTTTTTACTAAATCCAAGATGGCTGCCAAAGGAAGCCATTTTTCGAAAATCGGCTTCAGTAACTTTGTAGAGCTATCAACAGAGATACTATATGCTAAATAGATTGTCAAACAAGCAAGCAGTTTTTAAGATAATAATTTCTTGAGGTTTTTGGCATTTTTGTGATAAATTCAAGATGGCAGCCAAAACCACTTGAGTCATGGGAAATATTTTTATGAACACATAATCATCTTATTGAGTGGATGTTGTATGCCAAGTTTTGTCGAAATCTGGAAAATTGTTCATAATTTATAGCGTAATTTCACTTTTCACTAAATCCAAGATGGCTGCCAAAGGAAGCCATTTTTCAAAAATCTGCTTCAGTACCTTTGTAGAGCTATCAACAGACATACTATATGCTAAATTGATTGTCAACCAAGCAAGCAGTTTTTAAGATAATAATTTCTTGAGGTTTTTGGCATTTTTGTGATAAATTCAAGATGGCCGCCAAAACCACTTGAGTCATGGGAAATATTTTTATGAACACATAATCATCTTATTGAGTGGATGTTGTATGCCAACTTTGGTTTAAATATGGCAAATTGTTCATGAGTTATAGCGTACTTTCACTTTTTACTAAATCCAAGATGGCTGCCAAAGGAAGCCATTTTTCAAAAATCTGCTTCAGTCACTTTGTAGAGCTATGGCCATAGGTGCTGCAAAGCAAATGTCTAATCACATGAACGAGCCATTTTTGAGAAGAAGATTTTAAAAATTTTTTGTCAATTTTCACAAAATCCAATATGGCGGCCAAGGTCACATGACCGCTAAAGATTTTATTGCTGATATTTGCTAGACATGAGCCAATGATGCCACACAAAAAAACCGGAAGTTCCTAGACCCTCAGAAAGTGGTGCAATTGAGCACTTCCGGTTTGTGTTCTACCTAAGATGGCGGCCTGGTCATGTGACCTACATGGCTGATTTTGGGGTATGCACCACAACTCATGGCCCTTCATCAGCATGCAAAATGTCTAATCAATCGCAGCATTATTTTTCAAGTTACAGTGCTTTAAAAAACGGTGGAAAAATAATAAGAATAATAATAATAATAATAATAAACATAGCAATTACAAAAGGGTTTCCGACCCATAGGGCTCGAAACCCTAATAATAAACATAGCAATTACAAAAGGGTTTCCGACCCATAGGGCTCGAAACCCTAAATATAGCTGCATAGCAGCGATGACGGGTTTCGAGCCTGCGTGGCTCATGACAAATTGCACTTGCTCGATGTGATTATTTGACGAACGTTTCATGTCTAGAATGCAAGATAGCAGACAAACTACACAACATATGGATTTGATTTCACAGGAATATGATAAACTTAATGCAAGGACAAATAGTTCATGAGTTATAGAACTTTTTCTCTTTTACTAAATCCAAGATGGCTGCCAAAGGAAGCCATTTTTAAAAATCTACTTCAGTAACTTTGTAGAGCTATCAACAGAGATACTATAAGCTAAATTGCTTTTCAAACAAGCAAGCAGTTTTTAACAAGATATTTTTTTGAGGTTTTTTGAATTTTTGTGATAAATTCAACATGGCCGCCAAAACCACTTGAATCATGGGAAATATTTCCATGAACACATAATCAGCTCATTGAGCGGATGTTGTATGCCAAGTTTAGTTTAAATCTGGCAAATTGTTCATAAGTTATAGCGTGCTTTCACTTTTTACTAAATCCAAGATGGCTGCCAAAGGAAGCCATTTTTCGAAAATCTGCTTCAGTAACTTTGTAGAGCTATCGACAGAGATACTATATGCTGAATTGCTTTTCAAACAAGGAAGCAGTTTTTAACAAGATAATTTTTTGAGGTTTTTTGAATTTTTGTGATAAATTCAACATGGCCGCCAAAACCACTTGAATCATGGGAAATATTTCCATGAACACATAATCATCTCATTGAGCGGATGTTGTATGCCAAGTTTTGTTTAAATCTGGCAAATGGTTCATAAGTTATAGAGTACTTTCACTTTTTACTAAATCCAAGATGGCTGCCAAAAGAAGCCATTTTTCGAAAATCTTCTACAGTAACTTTGTAGAGCTATCAACAGAGATACTATATGCTAAATTGATTGTCAAACAAACAAGCAGTTTTTAAGAAGATAATTTTTTGAGGTTTTTTGCAATTTTTTGATAAATTCAATATGGCCGCCAAAACCACTTGAATCATGGGAAATATTTTTATGAACACATAATCATCTTATTGAACTGATGTTGTATGCCAAGTTTTGTTTAAATCTGGCAAATTGTTCATGAGTTATAGCGTACTTTCACTTTTTACTAAATCCAAGATGGCTGCCAAAGGAAGCCATTTTTCAAAAATCTGCTTCAGTCACTTTGTGAAGCTATCAACAGAGATACTATATGCCGAATTGTTTTTCAAACAAGCAAGAAGTTTTTAAGAAGATAATTTTTTGAGTTTTTTGGCATTTTTGTGATAAATTCAAAATGGCCGCCAAAACCACTTGAATCATGGGAAATATTTTCATGAACACATAATCATCTTATTGAACGGATGTTGTATGCCAAGTTTTGTTTAAATCTGGCAAATTGTTCATAAGTTATAGCGTAATTTCACTTTTCACTAAATCCAAGATGGCTGCCAAAGAAAGCCATTTTTCAAAAATCTGCTTCAGTCACTTTGTAGAGCTATGGCCATAGGTGCTGCAAAGCAAATGTATAATCACATGAATGAGCCATTTTTGAGAAGAAGATTTTAAAAGTTTTTTGTCAATTTTCGGAAAATCCAATATGGCGGCCAAGATCACATGACCGCTAAAGATTTTATTGCTGATATTTGCTAGACATGAGCCAATGATGCCACACAAAAAAACCGGAAGTTCCTAGACCCTCAGAAAGTGGTGCAATTGAGCACTTCCGGTTTGTGTTCTACCTAAGATGGCGGCCAGGTCATGTGATCTACATAGCTGGTTTTGGGATATGAACCACAACTCATTGCCCTTTATCAGCATGCAAAATAGCAAATCAATCGCAGCATTATTTTTCAAGTTACAGCGGTTACAAAAAACGGCGGAAAAATAATAATAATAATAATAATAATAATCAAAGCAATTACAATAGGGTTTCGCCCCATAGGGCTCGAAACCCTAAATATAGTCATCGGGTATGTTTGTCAATTCTCTTGTCCAATGTCTTCATTATAGCATTGGTTCAATGTTCCTACTTGTAACAGTGCCTAAGATATTAGAGACTTGCATATTTAATGAGTTCTATGACCATATATGGTCATTTAAAATGTTGGTCAATTCTTTTGTCCAATGCCTTCAGTATAGGTTTGGGTACAAGTCTCTATCTTTAAAAGTGCTCGAGATATTATGGATATGCATATTTAATGAGTTATATGACCATATATGGTCATCGAATGTGTTGGTCAATCCTTTTGTCCAATGTCTTCAATATAACATTGGTTCCATGTTTTTGTTTGCAATAGTGCCTGAGATATTAGAGACATGCATATTTAATGAGTTCTATGACCTTATATGGTCATCGAATGTGTTGGTCAATTCTCTTGTCCAATGTCTTCAATATAGATTTGGGTACATGTCTATATCTTTAAAAGTGATCGAGATATTATGGATATGCATATTTAATGAGTTCTATGACCATATATGGTCATCGAATATGTTGGTCAATTCTTTTGTCCAATGTCGTCAATATAGCATTGGTCCCATGTTTGTACTTGCAATAGTGCCTGAGATATTAGAGACATGCATATTTAACGAGTTGCATGACCATATATGGTCATCCAATATTTTGGTCAATTCTCTTGTCCAATGTCTTCAATATAGCGTTAGTTCCATGTTTGTATATACAGTAGTTCTCAATATATGTCAATTCAATGTGTATTGTATATGGGCCCTCCCCCCTTTCCCATAATGCAACATTGCTGACTATTTTATATAAAATGTGAAAAATATTCATAAATCAACTGCTCCAAAACTACTGGTCGCACTTCCATGATTCTTTGATTAATCTGTAGTATGTATGATGTTCTTCAAAATTATGGCGTGGAATTTCGATACGATCAAAATTATGCAAATGAGATGCAAAACAATATTTCAGAAAATTCTAGAAAAAAAAGTCACATGACCGTTCAACTTTTTTTTTCTGATATACGTAGCTCTAGGGCCAATGCTTCTTTTAGGCGAAAGTTTGAGACTCCTAGGCCCTCAGAAAGGTGTTTAAATGAGCATGCCATTTTTTGCCTAAAATTCAAAATGGCCGCCGTACCACGTGATCAATATGCGTCATCTTAGGATATGCACTAGATCTCATCAACCTTTACAAACATATGAATTTTTTTACAGATATGTGCAACGGTGTCGAAATGGCGCTTAGCGAAAAAATCTGGCGGAATAATAAAAAACATAACGATTACAATAGGTTTCCAAGACATGTGTCTTGAAAACCTAAATATAGCTGCGTTGCAGCAATGTCGGGTTTCGAGCCCACTGACTTATTAGCAGCGTTCCAAAATCAGCAACACTGACAATAATATATTAAAGGAATTGCATGGTCTTCATACTAAACATGTTACATGTTCCTGTCTGTAACAGTGTTTAAGGTATTACAGTCTTGCATATTTAATGATGTCCCATGACCATATATGGTCATCGGATGTTTTTGTCAGCTCTGTTGTGCAATAACTTCAATATTGCATTGGTTGCATGTTCCTATCTGTAACAGTGCTTGAGATATAACATTTACGCATATTTGACGAGGTCACATGACCATATATGGTCATCACATTAGTTAGTCACATCTCTTGTTCCATAGATTCAATATTGCACAGGTTGCATGTTCCCGTCTGTAACAGTGCTTGAGTTATTACATTTATGCATATTTAATGATGTCACATGACCGTGTATGGGCATCAGATATGTTAGTCATCTCTCTTGTGCAAGACTTTCAATATTGCACTGGTTGCATGTTCCTGTCTGTAACAGTGCTTGAGTTATTACATTTATGCATATTTGTTGAGGTCACATGACCATATATGGTCATCACATTAGTTATTCACATCTCTTGTCCCATAGTTTCGATATTGCACAGGTTGCATGTGACAGTGCTTGAGTTATTATATTTATGCATGTTTGATGAGGTCACATGACCATATATGGTCATCAGATATGGCTGTCATCTCTGTTGTGCAGTAACTTCAATATGGCATTGGTTGCATGTTCCTATCTGTAACAGTGCTGGAGTTATTACATTTATGCATATTTGATGAGGTCATATGACCATATATGGTCATCGGATATGTTAGTCACCTCTGTTGTGCAATAACTTCAATATTGCACTGGTTGTATGTTTCTATCTGTAACAGTGCTAGAGATGCATATTTGATGATGTCACATGACCATATATGGTCATCACATTAGTTAGTCACATCTCTTGTCTCATAGCTTCGATATTGCACAGGTTGCATGTTCCCGTCTGTTTACTGTGCTTGAGTTATTACATTTATGCATGTTCAATGAGGTCACATGACCATATATGGTCATCTTGTTTGTTAGTAAAATTTCATGTACCATCACTACAATATTGCACTGGTTGCATGTTCCCGTCTGTAACTGTGCTTGAGTTATTACATTTATGCATATTTGTTGAAGTCACATGACCATATATGGTCATCACATTAGTTACTCACATCTCTTGTCTCACAGCTTCGATATTGCACAGGTTGCATGTTTCTAACTGTAACAGTGCTTGAGATAATTCAATTATGCATATTTAATGAAGTCACATGACCATATATGGTCATCACATTAGTTAGTCACATCTCTTGACCCATACCTTCGATATTGCACAGGATGCATGTCCCTAACTCTTACAGTGCTTGATATATTACATTTAATCATATTCAATGAGGTCACATGACCATATATGGTCATCTTGTTTGTTAGTAAAATTTCATGTACCATCACTTCAATATTGCACTGGTTGCATGTTCCCGTCTGTAACTGTTCTTGAGTTATTACATTTATGCATATTTGATGAAGTCACATGACCATATATGGTCATCACATTAGTTAGTCACATCTCGTGTCTTATAGCTTCGATATTGCACAGGTTGCATGTCGCTATCTGTAACAGTGCTTGATATATTACATTTATGCATATTTAATGAGATCACATGACCATATATGGTCATCTTGTTTGTTAGTAGAATTTCATGTACCATCACTTCAATATTGCACTGGTTGCATGTTCCTATCTGTAACAGTGCTTGAGATATTGCAATTATGTCTATAAAATGAGGTCACGTGACCATATAAAAGAACAAAAAAAATATGAAAAAACACTCTAAAATCTTCTTCTAAAAAACGGCTTATCGCCTGGACTTCATATTTTGGAATTAAATACTATGTCATATGATCTTTCAAAGTTATTCAGGGATAGTTGATTAGTCGAAAATTATGCAAATGAGATGCAAAAGAAAATTAAAAAATTCTAGAAAAAAATTAGTCACGTGACCGCTAAAGTTTTTTTTGATGAAATTTGTAGCCCTTGTCGCACTGCTACTATCATAAAAAAATTGGAGCACTCAGACCCTCAGAAAGGTGCGCAATTCGGCATTGAAAATTTCGCCTTTAATCCAAGATGGCGGCCTGGTCATGTGACCTATGTGTCTGAACTTAGGATATGCACCAGATCTCATACAGCTTTACCATTGTGGCAAGTATGGAACTGATCGGTCCAATGGTGTTGACATAAAGCGTGACCAAAAATTTAGGCGGAAGAATAATAATAATAAATATAGCTGCGTTGCAGCAATGTCGGGTTTCGAGCCCACTGACTTATTAGCAGCGTTCCAAAATCAGCATCATTGACAATAATATATTAAAGGAAATTGCATGGCCTTCATACTAAACATGTTACATGTTCCTGTCTGTAACAGTGCTTAAGGTATTACAATCTCGCATATTTAATGATGTCACATGACCATATATGGTCATCTGATGTTTTTTTGTCAGCTCTGTTGTGCAATAACTTCAATATTGCATTGGTTGCATGTTCCTATCTGTAACAGTGCTTGAGATATAACATTTATGCATATTTGATAAGGTCACATGACCATATATGGTCATCACATTAGTTAGTCACATCTCTTGTTCCATAGATTCGATATTGCACAGGTTGCATGTTCCCGTCTGTAATAGTGCTTGAGTTATTACATTTATGCTTATTTGATGAGGTCACATGACCATATATGGTCATCGGATATGTTAGTCACTTCTGTTGCGCAATAGCTTCAATATTGCACTGGTTGCATGTTCCTATCTGTAACAGTGCTTGAGTTATTACATTTATGCATATTTGATGAAATTACGTGACCATATATGGTCGTCACATTAGTTAGCCACATCTCTTGTCTCAAAGCTTCGATATTGCATAGGTTGCATGTCTCTATCTGTGATTCTGCTTGAGATATTACAATTATGCATATTTAATGACGTCACATGACCATATACTATTATCACATTAGTTACTCACATCTCATGTCCCACAGCTTCGATTTTGCACAGGTTGCATGTTCATGTCTGTAACAGTGCTTGAGATAATTCAATTATGCATATTTAATGAAGTCACATGACCATATATGGTCATCACATTAGTTAGTCACATCTCTTGACCCATACCTTCGATATTGCACAAGTTGCATGTCCCTAACTCTTGCAGTGCTTGATATATTACATTTATGCATATTCAATGAGGTCACATGACCATATATGGTCATCTTGTTTGTTAGTAAAATTTCATGTACCATCCCTTCAATATTGCACTGGTTGCATGTTCCCGTCTGTAACTGTGCTTGAGTTATTACATTTATGCATATTTGATGAAGTCACATGACCATATATGGTCATCACATTAGTTAGTCACATCTCGTGTCTTATAGCTTCGATATTGCACAGGTTGCATGTCCCTATCTGTAACAGTGCTTGATATATTACATTTATGCATATTTAATGAGATCACATGACCATATATGGTCATCTTGTTTGTTAGTAGAATTTCATGTACCATCACTTCAATATTGCACTGGTTGCATGTTCCTATCTGTAACAGTGCTTGAGATATTGCAATTATGTCTATAAAATGAGGTCACGTGACCATATAAAAGAACAAAAAAATATGAAAAAACATTCTAAAATCTTCTTATAAAAAACGGCTTTTCGCCTGGACTTCCATATTTTGGAATTAAATACTATGTCATATGATCTTTCAAAGTTATTCAGGGTTAGTTGATTTGTCGAAAATTATGCAAATGAGATGCAAAACAAAATTTAAAAAAATTCTTAAAAAAAAAGTCACATGACCGCTAAAGTTTTTTTTGATGAAATTTGTAGCCCTTGTCGCACTGCAACTATCATAAAAAAATTGGAGCACTCAGACCCTCAGAAAGGTGCGCAATTCGGCATTGAACATTTCGCATTTAATCCAAGATGGCGGCCTGGTCATGTGACCTATGTGTCTGAACTTAGGATATGCACTAGATCTCATCCAGCTTTACCAATGTGGCAAGTACTGAGCTGATCAGTCCAACGGCGTTGACATAAAGTGTGACCGAAAAACGGCGGAAGAATAATAATAATAATAATAAACGGAACAATTTCAATAGGGTTTCGACCAAATGGGCTCGAAACCCTAATAATAATAATAAACGGAACAATTACAATAGGGTTTCGACCAAATGGGCTCGAAACCCTAATAAACGGAACAATTACAAAAGGGTTTCGACCAAATGGGCTCGAAACCCTAATAAACGGAACAATTACAATAGGGTTTCGACCAAATGGGCTCGAAACCCTAATAATAATAATAATAATAAACGGAACAATTACAAAAGGGTTTCGACCAAATGGGCTCGAAACCCTAATAAATATAGCTGCGTTGCAGCAATGTCGGGTTTCGAGCCCACTGACTTATTAGCAGCGTTCCAAAATCAGCATCGACGATAATATATTACAGGAAATTGCATGGCCTTCATACTAAACATGTTACATGTTCCTGTCTGTAACAGTGCTTAAGGTATTACAATCTTGCATATTTAATGACGTCCCATGACCATATATGGTCATCGGATATGTTTGTCACCTTCCTTGTGCAATACCTTCAATACTGCACTGGTTGCATGTTCCTGTCTGAAACAGTGCTTGAGTTATTACATTCATGACCATATATGGTCATCACATTAGTTAGTCACATCTCTTGTTCCATAGATTCGATATTGCACAGGTTGCATGTTCCCGTTTGTAATAGTGCTTGAGTTATTACATTTATGCTTATTTGATGAGGTCACATGACCATAAATGGTCATCGGATATGTTAGTCACTTCTGTTGTGCAATAGCTTCAATATTGCACTGGTTGCATGTTCCTATCTGTAACAGTGCTTGAGATATAACATTTATGCATATTTGATGAGGTCACATGACCATATATGGTCACCGGATGTGTTAGTCACTTCTGTTGTGCAATAGCTTCAATATTGCACTGGTTGCATGTTCCTATATGTAACAGTGCTTGAGTTATTACATTTATGCATATTTGATGAAGTTACATGACCATATATGGTCATCACATTAGTTAGTCACATCTCTTGTCTCATAGCTTCGATATTGCATAGGTTGCATGTCTCTATCTGTGATTCTGCTTGAGATATTACAATTATGCATATTTAATGACGTCACATGACCATATACGGTCATCACATTAGTTACTCACATCTCATGTCCCACAGCTTCGATTTTGCACAGGTTGCATGTTCATGTCTGTAACAGTGCTTGAGATAATTCAATTATGCATATTTAATGAAGTGACGTGACCATATATGTTCATCACATTAGTTAGTCACATCTCTTGACCCATACCTTCGATATTGCACAGGTTGCATGTCCCTAACTCTTGCAGTGCTTGATATATTACATTTATGCATATTCAATGAGGTCACATGACGATATATGGTCATCTTGTTTGTTAGTAATATTTCATGTACCATCACTTCAATATTGCACTGGTTGCATGTTCCCGTCTGTAACTGTGCTTGAGTTATTACATTTATGCATATTTGATGAAGTCGCATGACCATATATGGTCATCACATTAGTTACTCACATCTCGTGTCTTATAGCTTCGATATTGTACAGGTTGCATGTCCCTATCTGTAACAGTGCTTGATATATTACATTTATGCATATTTAATGAGGTCACATGACCTTATATGGTCATCTTCCTTGTTAGTAGAATTTCATGTACCATCACTTCAATATTGCACAGGTTGCATGTCCCTATCTGTAACAGTGTTTTATATATTACATTTATGCATTTTTAATGAGGTCACATGACCTTATATGGTCATCTTCCTTGTTAGTAAAATTTCTTGTACCATCACTTCAATATTGCACTGGTTGCATGTCCTTATCTGTTAGAATGCTTGAGATATTGCATTTATGCATATTTAATGAGGTCACATGACCATATATGGTCATCACAGTAGTTAGTCACATCTCTTGTCTCATAGCTTCGATATTGCACTGGTTGCATGTTCCTATCTGTAACTGTGCTTGAGATATTGCAATTATGTCTATAAAATGAGGTCACGTGACCATATAAAAGAACAAAAAATATGAAAAAAACATTCTAAAATCTTCTTATAAAAAACGGCTTATCGCCTGGACTCCATATTCCGGAATTAAATACTATGTCATATGATCTTTCAAAGTTATTCAGGGTTAGTTGATTTGTCGAAAATTATGCAAATGAGATGCAAAACAAAATTTAAAAAAATTCTAAAAAAAAAAGTCACGTGACCGCTAAAGTTTTTTATGATGAGATTTGTAGCCTTTGTCGCACTGCTACTATCATAAAAAAATTGGAGCACTCAGACCCTCAGAAAGGTGCGCAATTCGGCATTGAAAATTTCGCCTTTAATCCAAGATGGCGGCCTGGCCATGTGACCTATGTGTCTGAACTTAGGCTATGCACTAGATCTCATCCAGCTTTACCACTGTGGCAAGTATTGACCTGATCGGTCCAACAGCGTTGACATAAAGTGTGACCGAAAAACGGCGGAAGAATAATAATAATAAATATAGCTGCGTTGCAGCAATGTCGGGTTTCGAGCCCACTGACTTATTAGCAGCGTTCCAAACACAGCATCATTGACAATAATATATTAAAGGAAATTGCATGGCCTTCATACTAAACATGTTGCATGTTCCTGTCTGTAACAGTGCTTAATGTATTACAATCTTGCATATTTAATGATGTCCCATGACCATATATGGTCATCGGATGTTTTTGTCAGCTCTGTTGTGCAATAACTTCAATATTGCATTGGTTGCATTTTCCTATCTGTAACAGTGCTTGAGATATAACATTTATGCATATTTGATGAGGTCACATGACCATATGTGGTCAACACATTAGTTAGTCACATCTCTTGTTCCATAGATTCGATATTGCACAGGTTGCATGTTCCCGTCTGTAACAGTGCTTGAGTTATTACATTTATGCATATTTAATGATGTCACATGACTGTGTATGGGCATCAGATGTGTTAGTCACATATCTTGTCTCATAGCTTCGATATTGCACAGGTTGTGTGTTTCTATCTGTTACTGTGTTTCAAATATAACATTTATGCATATTTGATGAGGTCACATGACCATATATGGTCATCACATTAGTTAGTCACATCTCTTGTTCCATAGATTCGATATTGCACAGGTTGCATGTTCCCGTCTGTAATAGTGCTTGAGTTATTACATTTATGCTTATTTGATGAGGTCACATGACCATATATGGTCATCGGATATGTTAGTGACTTCTGTTGTGCAATAGCTTCAATATTGCACTGGTTGCATGTTCCTATCTGTAACAGTGCTTGAGTTATTACATTTATGCATATTTGATGAAATTACGTGACCATATATGGTCATCACATTAGTTAGCCACATCTCTTGTCTCATAGCTTCGATATTGCATAGGTTGCATGTCTCTATCTGTGATTCTGCTTGAGATATTACAATTATGCATATTTAATGACGTCACATGACCATATACGATTATCACATTAGTTACTCACATCTCATGTCCCACAGCTTCGATTTTGCACAGGTTGCATGTTCATGTCAGTAACAGTGCTTGAGATAATTCAATTATGCGTATTTAATGAAGTCACATGACCATATATGGTCATCACATTAGTTAGTCACATCTCTTGACCCATACCTTCGATATTGCACAAGTTGCATGTCCCTAACTCTTGCAGTGCTTGATATATTACATTTATGCATATTCAATGAGGTCACATGACCATATATGGTCATCTTGTTTGTTAGTAAAATTTCATGTACACTCCCTTCAATATTGCACTGGTTGCATGTTCCCGTCTGTAACTGTGCTTGAGTTATGACATTTATGCATATTTGATGAAGTCACATGACCATATATGGTCATCACATTAGTTAGTCACATCTCGTGTCTTATAGCTTCGATATTGCACAGGTTGCATGTCCCTATCTGTAACAGTGCTTGATATATTACATTTATGCATATTCAATGAGGTCACATGACCATATATGGTCATCTTGTTTGTTAGTAAAATTTCATGTACCATCACTTCAATATTGCACTGGTTGCATGTTCCTGTCTGTAACTGTGCTTGAGTTATTACATTTATGTATATTTGATGAAGTCACATGACCATATATGGTCATCACATTAGTTAGTCACATCTCGTGTCTTATAGCTTCGATATTGCACAGGTTGCATGTCCCTATCTGTAACAGTGCTTGATATATTACATACATGCATATTTAATGAGATCACATGACCATATATGGTCATCTTGTTTGTTAGTAGAATTTCATGTACCATCACTTCAATATTGCACTGGTTGCATGTTCCTATCTGTAACAGTGCTTGATATATTGCAATTATGTCTATAAAATGAGGTCACGTGACCATATAAAAGAACAAAAAAATATGAAAAAACATTCTAAAATCTTCTTAAAAAAACGGCTTTTCGCCTGGACTTCCATATTTTGGAATTAAATACTATGTCATATGATCTTTCAAAGTTATTCAGGGTTAGTTGATTTGTCGAAAATTATGCAAATGAGATGCAAAACAAAATTTAAAAAAATTCTAAAAAAAAAAGTCACGTGACCGCTAAAGTTTTTTTTAATGAAATTTGTAGCCGTTGTCGCACTGCTACTATCATAAAAAAATTGGAGCACTCAGACCCTCAGAAAGGTGCGCAATTCGGCATTGAAAATTTCGCCTTTAATCCAGGATGGCGGCCTGGTCATGTGACCTATGTGTCTGAACTTAGGATATGCACCAGATCTCATACAGCTTTACCATTGTGGCAAGTATGGAACTGATCGGTCCAACGGTGTTGACATAAAGCGTGACCAAAAATTTAGGCGGAAGAATAATAATAATAATAAATATAGTTGCATTGCAGCAATGTCGGGTTTCGAGCCCACTGACTTATTAGCAGCGTTCCAAAATCAGCATCATTGACAAGAATATATTAAAGGAATTGCATGGCCTTCATACTAAACATGTTACATGTTCCTGTCTGTAACAGTGCTTGAGTTATTACATTTATGCATATTTAATGATGTCACATGACCGTGTATAGGCATCAGATGTATTAGTCACTTCTGTTGTGCAATAACTTCGATATTGCACTGGATGCATGGTCCTATCTGTAACAGTGCTTCACATATAACATTTACGCATATTTGAGGAGGTCACATGACCATATATGGCCATCACGTTAGTTAGTCACATCTCTTGTTCCATATATTCAATGTTGCTCAGGTTGCATGTTCCCGTCTGTAACAGTGCTTGAGTTATTACATTTATGCATATTTAATGATGTCACATGACCGTGTATAGGCATCAGATGTATTAGTCACTTCTGTTGTGCAATAACTTCGATATTGCACTGGTTGCATGTTCCTGTCTGTAACAGTGCTTGAGATATTGCAATTATGCATATTTGATGAGGTCACATGACCATATATGGTCATCACATTAGTTAGTCCCATCTCTTGTCTCATAGCTTTGATATTACACAGGTTGCACGTTCCCGTCTGTAACAGTGCTTGAGTTATTACATTTATGCATATTTGATGAAGTCACATGACCATATATGGTCATCACATTAGTTAGTCACATCTCGTGTCTTATAGCTTCGATATTGCAAAGGTTGCATGTCCCTATCTGTAACAGTGCATGATATATTACATTTATACATATTTGATGAGGTCACATGACCATATATGGTCATCACATTAGTTAGTCCCATCTCTTGTCTCATAGCTTTGATATTACACAGGTTGCACGTTCCCGTCTGTAACAGTGCTTGAGTTATTACATTTATGCATATTTGATGAAGTCACATGACCATATATGGTCATCACATTAGTTAGTCACATCTCGTGTCTCATAGCTTCAATATTGCACTGGTTGCATGTTCCTATCTGTAACAGTGCTTGAGTTACTACATTTATGCATATTTGATGAAGTTACATGACCATATATGGTCATCACATTAGTTAGTCACATCTCTTGTCTCATAGCTTCAATATTGCATATGTTGCATGTCTCTATTTGTGATTCTGCTTGAGATATTACAATTATGCATATTTAATGACGTCACATGACCATATACGGTCATCTCATTAGTTAGTCACATCTCTTGTCTCACAGCTTTGATATTGCACAGGTTGCATGTTTCTAACTGTAACAGTGCTTGAGATAATTCAATTATGCATATTTAATGAAGTCACATGACCATATATGGTCATCACATTAGTTAGTCACATCTCTTGACCCATACCTTCGATATTGCACAGGATGCATGTCCCTAACTCTTACAGTGCTTGATATATTACATTTAATCATATTCAATGAGGTCACATGACCATATATGGTCATCTTGTTTGTTAGTAAAATTTCATGTACCATCACTTCAATATTGCACTGGTTGCATGTTCCCGTCTGTAACTGTGCTTGAGTTATTACATTTATGCATATTTGATGAAGTCACATGACCATATATGGTCATCACATTAGTTAGTCACATCTCGTGTCTTATAGCTTCGATATTGCACAGGTTGCATGTCGCTATCTGTAACAGTGCTTGATATATTACATTTATGCATATTTAATGAGATCACATGGCCATATATGGTCATCTTGTTTGTTAGTAGAATTTCATGTACCATCACTTCAATATTGCACTGGTTGCATGTTCCTATCTGTAACAGTGCTTGAGATATTGCAATTATGTCTATAAAATGAGGTCACGTGACCATATAAAAGAACAAAAAAAATATGAAAAAACATTCTAAAATCTTCTTCTAAAAAACGGCTTATCGCCTGGACTTCATATTTTGGAATTAAATACTATGTCATATGATCTTTCAAAGTTATTCAGGGATAGTTGATTAGTCGAAAATTATGCAAATGAGATGCAAAAGAAAATTAAAAAAATTCTAGAAAAAAATTAGTCACGTGACCGCTAAAGTTTTTTTTGATGAAATTTGTAGCCCTTGTCGCACTGCTACTATCATAAAAAAATTGGAGCACTCAGACCCTCAGAAAGGTGCGCAATTCGGCATTGAAAATTTCGCCTTTAATCCAAGATGGCGGCCTGGTCATGTGACCTATGTGTCTGAACTTAGGATATGCACCAGATCTCATACAGCTTTACCATTGTGGCAAGTATGGAACTGATCGGTCAAACGGTGTTGACATAAAGCGTGACCAAAAATTTAGGCGGAAGAATAATAATAATAAATATAGCTGCAGAGCAGCTATTAACGGCTTTCAAGAAAAGGGACCATAACACTATTAAATTTAGAAAAAAAAGTTTGAAGATTTGATTTGTGCAATGTATATACGTGTAGGTTACATGACGTTCTGGCCCAATGCCTTCATTATAGCGCTATTTCTATGTCTCTAACTTCAATAGTGCTCAAGATATTGTATATATGCATATTGAATGAGTTCTATGACCATATATGGTCAACGGATATGTTGGCCAATTCTCTTTCCATTGCCTTCAATATAGCGTTGGTACCCTGTCTGTACATGCAATACTGATTGAAATATTAGAGACATGCATATTTAATGAGATCTATGACCATATATGGTCAACGGATATGTTTGCCAATTCTCTTTTCTATTTCCTTCAATATAGTGTTTGTTCCATGTTTGTACATGGGATAGCGCTTGAGATATTCGAGACATGCATATTTAATGAGTTCTATGACCATATATGGTCAACGGATATGTTGGCCAATTTTCTTGTCCATTGCCTTCAATATATCATTGGTACCATGTTTATACTTGCAATGGTGCTTGAGACACTGGAGACATGCATATTTAATGAGTTCTATGACCATATATGGTCAACGAATATGTTGGTCAATTTTCTTGTCCATTGCCTTCAGTATACTGTTAGTTCCATGTTTGTACATGCAATAGTGCTTGAGATATTGGAGACATGCATATTTAATGAGTTATATGACCATATATGGTCATGAAACACGTTGACAATTTCTCTTGTCCAAAGCCTTCAATATAGCAATGGTTCCATGTCTGTATGTGCAATAGTGCCTGAGATATTATATGTATGCATATTTAATGAGGTATATGACCTTATATGGTCAACGAATATGTTGGCTCATTCTCGTGACCATTTCCTTCAATATAGCGCCAGTTTCACGTTTGTACATGCAATAGTGCTTGAGATATAAGAGACATGCATATTTAATGAGTTCTATGACCATATATGGTCAACGAATATTTTGGCCAATTCTCTTGTCCGTTGCCTTCAATATACCGTTAGTTCCATGTTTGTACATGCAATAGTTTTTGAGATACAAGAGACATGCATATTTAATGAGTTTCAAGATGGCGGCCGAACCACGTGACTAATCGAAAATCTGTTTCAGTCACTTTTAATGGCATGACATGTAGAAGGTATATACAAATTTTCAGGCAAAACGGTCCAGCCGTTTCAGAGAAGAAGTCGTTTGAATTTGGCGGAAGAATAATAATAATAATAATAATAATAATAATAATAATAATAATAATAATAAACATAACAAAAACAATAGGCTTTCAAGCCTGAAGGGACTTGAAAGCCTAATAATAAATATAGCTGCGTTGCAGCAATGTCGGGTTTCGAGCCCACTGACTTATTAGCAGCGTTCCAAAATCAGCATCATTGACAATAATATATTATAGGAAATTGCATGGCCTTCATACTAAACATGTTGCATGTTCCTGTCTAGTAACAGTGCTTAAGGTATTACAATCTTGCATATTTAATGATGTCCCATGACCATATATGGTCATCGGATGTTTTTGTCAGCTCTGTTGTGCAATAACTTCAATATTGCATTGGTTGCATGTTCCTGTCTGTAACAGTGCTTGAGATATTGCAATTATGCATATTTGATGAGGTCACATGACCATATGTGGTCATCACATTAGTTAGTCACATCTCTTGTTCCATAGATTCGATATTGCACAGGTTGCATGTTCCCGTCTGTAACAGTGCTTGAGTTATTACATTTATGCATATTTAATGATGTCACATGACCGTGTATGGGCATCAGATGTGTTAGTCACATATCTTGTCTCATAGCTTCGATATTGCACAGGTTGTGTGTTTATATCTGTTACTGTGTTTCAAATATAACATTTATGCATATTTGATGAGGTCACATGACCATATATGGTCATCACATTAGTTAGTCACATCTCTTGTCCCATAGCTTCGATATTGCACAGGTTGCATGTTCCCGTCTGTAACAGTGCTTGAGTTATTACATTTATGCATATTTGATGAGGTCACATGATCATATATAGTCCTCACATTAGTTAATCATATCTCTTGACCCATAGCTTCGATATTGCACAGGTTGCATGTCCCTAACTCTTACAGTGCTTGATATATTACATTTATGCATATTCAATGAGGTCACATGATCATATATGGTCATCTTGTTTGTTAGTAAAATTTCATGTACCATCACTTCAATATTGCACTGGTTGCATGTTCCTGTCTGTAACTGTGCTTGAGTTATTACATTTATGTATATTTGATGAAGTCACATGACCATATATGGTCATGACAGTAGTTAGTCACATCTCGTGTCTTATAGCTTCGATATTGCACAGGTTGCATGTCCCTATCTGTAACAGTGCTTGATATATTACATTCATGCATATTTAATGAGATCACATGACCATATATGGTCATCTTGTTTGTTAGTAGAATTTCATGTACCATCACTTCAAAATTGCACTGGTTGCATGTTCCTATCTGTAACAGTGCTTGAGATATTGCAATTATGTCTATAAAATGAGGTCACGTGACCATATAAAAGAACAAAAAAAATATGAAAAAAGATTCTAAAATCTTCTTATAAAAAACGGCTTATCGCCTGGACTCGATATTTTGGAATTAAATACTATGTCATATGATCTTTCAAAGTTATTCAGGGTTAGTTGATTTGTCAAAAATTATGCAAATGAGATGCAAAACAAAATTTAAAAAAATTCTAAAAAAAAAGTCACGTGACCGCTAAAGTTTTTTTTGATGATATTTGTAGCCCTTGTCGCACTGCTACTATCATAAAAAAATTGGAGCACTCAGACCCTCAGAAAGGTGCGCAATTCGGCATTGAAAATTTCGCCTTTAATCCAAGATGGCGGCCTGGTCATGTGACCTACGTGTCTGAACTTAGGATATGCACCAGATCTCATATAGCTTTACCATTGTGGCAAGTATTGAATTGATCGGTCCAAAGGCGTTGACATAAAGCGTGACCAAAAATTTAGGCGGAAGAATAATAATAATAATAATAATAAATATAGCTGCATAGCAGCAATCACCGGTTTTCAAGACCATGGCACATGGCCAAGTCACATGCAATGCATGGCCATATATGACTGTTTGCAATAGCCCTGAAAATTAACGTTGGTTCCATGTTTGTATATGTTATAATGTCCGAGATATTATATCCATGCATATTTAATGAGTTCCATGACCATATATAGTCATTGGGTATGTTTGTCAATTCTCTTCTCCAATGTCTTCAATATAGCATTGGTACAATGTTCCTACTTGCAACAGTGCCTAAGATATTAGAGACTTGCATATTTAACGAGTTCTATGACCATATATGGTCATTTAAAATGTTGGTCAATTCTCTTGTCCAATGTCTTCAATATAGCATTGGTTCCATGTTTGTACTTGCAACAGTGCCTGAGATATTAGAGACATGCATATTTAATGAGTTCTATGACCATATATGGTCATCCAATTTTTTGGTCAAATCTCTTGTCCAATGTCTTCAATATAGCATTGGTTCCATAATTGTACTTGCAATAGGGCCTGAGATATTAGAGACATGCATATTTAGTGAGTTTTATGACCATATATGGTCATCGAATATGTTGGTCAATTCTTTTGTCCAATGTCTTCAATATAGCATTGGTTCCATGTTTGTACTTGCAATAGTGCCTGAGATATTAGAGACATGCATATTTAATGAGTTGCATGACCATATATGGTCATCCAATATTTTGGTAAATTCTCTTGTCCAATGTCTTCAATATAGCGTTAGTTCCATGTTTGTATATGCAATAGTTCTCAATATATGTCAATTCAATGTGTATCGTATATGGGCCCTCCCCCCTTTCCCATAATGCAACATTGCTGACTTTTTTATATAAAATGTGAAAAATATTCATAAATCAACTGCTCCAAAACTACTGGTCGCACTTTCATGATTCTTTGATTAATATGTAGTATGGTTGATGTTCTTCAAAATTATGGCGTGGAATTTTGATACGATCAAAATTATGCAAATGAGATGCAAAACAATATTTCAGAAAATTCTAGAAAAAAAAGTCACATGACCGTTCAACTTTTTTTTCATGAAATGCGTAGCTCTAGGGCCAATGCTTCTTTTAAGCGAAAGTTTGAGACTCCTAGACCCTCAGAAAGGTGTTTAAATGAGCATGCCATTTTTTGCCTAAAATTCAAAATGGCCGCCGTACCACGTGACCAATATGCGTCATCTTAGGATATGCACTAGATCTCATCAGACTTTACACACATGTGCAAACATTTTCAATATATGTGCAACGGTGTTCGAATGGCGCTTAGCGAAAAATCTGGCGGAATAATAATAATAATAATAAATATAGCTGCGTTGCAGCAATGTCGGGTTTCGAGCCCACTGACTTATTAGCAGCGTTCCAAAATCAGCATCATTGACAATAATATATTAAAGGAAATTGCATGGCCTTCATACTAAACATGTTGCATGTTCCTGTCTGTAACAGTGCTTAAGGTATTACAATCTTGCATATTTAATGATGTCCCATGACCATATATGGTCATCGGATGTTTTTGTCAGCTCTGTTGTGCAATAACTTCAATATTGCATTGGTTGCATTTTCCTATCTGTAACAGTGCTTGAGATATTGCAATTTTTATGCATATTTGATGAGGTCACATGACCATATGTGGTCATCACATTAGTTAGTCACATCTCTTGTTCCATAGATTCGATATTGCACAGGTTGCATGTTCCCGTCTGTAACAGTTCTTGAGTTATTACATTTATGCATATTTAATGATGTCACATGACTGTGTATGGGCATCAGATGTGTTAGTCACATATCTTGTCTCATAGCTTCGATATTGCACAGGTTGTGTGTTTCTATCTGTTACTGTGTTTCAAATATAACATTTATGCATATTTGATGAGGTCACATGATCATATATGGTCATCACATTAGTTAGTCACATCTCTTGTTCCATAGATTCGATATTGCACAGGTTGCATGTTCCCGTCTGTAATAGTGCTTGAGTTATTACATTTATGCTTATTTGATGAGGTCACATGACCATATATGGTCATCGGATATGTTAGTGACTTCTGTTGTGCAATAGCTTCAATATTGCACTGGTTGCATGTTCCTATCTGTAACAGTGCTTGAGTTATTACATTTATGCATATTTGATGAAATTACATGACCATATATGGTCATCACATTAGTTAGCCACATCTCTTGTCTCATAGCTTCGATATTGCATAGGTTGCATGTCTCTATCTGTGATTCTGCTTGAGATATTACAATTATGCATATTTAATGACGTCACATGACCATATACGGTCATCACATTAGTTACTCACATCTCATGTCCCACAGCTTCGATTTTGCACAGGTTGCATGTTCATGTCTCTAACAGTGCTTGAGATAATTCAATTATGCATATTTAATGAAGTCACATGACCATATGTGGTCATCACATTAGTTAGCCACATCTCTTGAGCCATACCTTCGATATTGCACAGGTTGCATGTCCCTAACTCTTGCAGTGCTTGATATATTACATTTATGCATATTCAATGAGGTCACATGACCATATATGGTCATCTTGTTTGTTAGTAAAATTTCATGTACCATCACTTCAATATTGCACTGGTTGCATGTTCCCGTCTGTAACTGTGCTTGTGTTATTACATTTATGCATATTTGATGAAGTCACATGACCATATATGGTCATCACATTAGTTAGTCACATCTCGTGTCTTATAGCTTCGATATTGCACAGGTTGCATGTCCCTATCTGTAACAGTGCTTGATATATTACATTTATGCATATTTAATGAGATCACATGACCATATATGGTCATCTAGTTTGTTAGTAGAATTTCATGTACCATCACTTCAATATTGCACTGGTTGCATGTTCCTATCTGTAACAGTGCTTGAGATATTGCAATTATGTCTATAAAATGAGGTCACGTGACCATATAAAAGAACAAAAAAATATGAAAAAACATTCTAAAATCTTCTTATAAAAAACGGCTTTTCGCATGTACTTCCATATTTTGGAATTAAATACTATGTCATATGATCTTTCAAAGTTATTCAGGGTTAGTTGATTTGTCGAAAATTATGCAAATGAGATGCAAAACAAAATTTAAAAAAATTCTAAAAAAAAAAGTCACGTGACCGCTAAAGTTTTTTTTGATGAAATTTGTAGCCCTTCTCGCACTGCTACTATCATAAAAAAATTGGAGCACTCAGACCCTCAGAAAGGTGCGCAATTCGGCATTGAAAATTTCGCCTTTAATCCAAGATGGCGGCCCGGTCATGTGACCTATGTGTCTGAACTTAGGATATGCACCAGATCTCATACAGCTTTACCATTGTGGCAAGTATGGAACTGATCGGTCCAACGGTGTTGACATAAAGCTTGACCAAAAATTTAGGCGGAAGAATAATAATAATAATAATAATAATAATATAGCTGCAGAGCAGCTATTAACGGCTTTCAAGAAAAGGGACCATAACACTATTAAATTTGGAAAAAAAAGTTTGAAGATTTGATTTGTGCAATGTATATACGTGTAGGTTACATGACGTTCTGGCCCAATGCCTTCATTATAGCGGTATTTCTATGTCTCTAACTTCAATAGTGCTCGAGATATTGTATATATGCATATTGAATGAGTTCTATGACCATATATGGTCAACGGATATGTTGGCCAATTCTCTTTCCATTGCCTTCAATATAGCGTTGGTACCCTGTCTGTACATGCAATACTGCTTGAAATATTAGAGACATGCATATTTAATGAGATCTATGACCATATATGGTCAACGGATATGTTTGCCAATTCTCTTGTCCATTGCCTTCAATATATCATTGGTACCATGTTTATACTTGCAATGGTGCTTGAGATATTGGAGACATGCATATTTAATGAGTTCTATGACCATATATGGTCAACGAATATGTTGGTCAATTTTCTTGTCCATTGCCTTCGGTATACCGTTAGTTCCATGTTTGTACATGCAATAGTGCTTGAGATATTGGAGACATGCATATTTAATGAGTTATATGACCATATATGGTCATTGAAGATGTTGACAATTTCTCTTGTCCAAAGCCTTCAATATAGCAATGGTTCCATGTCTGTATGTGCAATAGTCCCTGAGATATTATAGGTATGCATATTTAATGAGGTATATGACCTTATATGGTCAACGAATATGTTGGCTCATTCTCTTGACCATTTCCTTCAATATAGCGTCAGTTTCACGTTTGTACATGCAATAGTGCTTGAGATATAAGAGACATGCATATTTAATGAGTTCTATGACCATATATGGTCAACGAATATTTTGGCCAATTCTCTTGTCCGTTGCCTTCAATATACCGTTAGTTCCATATTTGTACATGCAATAGTTTTTGAGATACAAGAGACATGCATATTTAATGAGTTCCAAGATGGCGGCCGAACCACGTGACTAATCGAAAATCTGTTTCAGTCACTTTTAATGGCATGACATGTAGAAGGTATATACAAATTTTCAGGCAAAACGGTCCAGCCGTTTCAGAGAAGAAGTTGTTTGAAGTTGGCGGAAGAATAATAATAATAATAATAATAATAATAATAATAATAATAATAATAATAATAATAAACTTAACAAAAACAATAGGCTTTCAAGCCTGAAGGGACTTGAAAGCCTAAATAATAATAATAAACGGAACAATTACAAAAGGGTTTCGACCAAATGGGCTCGAAACCCTAATAATAATAATAATAATAATAATAATAATAAAAAACATAACAATTACAAAAGGTTTCCAAGACATGTGTCTTGAAAACCTAATAATAATAATAAACGGAACAATTACAAAAGGGTTTCGACCAAATGGGCTCGAAACCCTAATAATAATAATAATAAACGGAACAATTACAAAAGGGTTTCGACCAAATGGGCTCGAAACCCTAAATATAGCTGCATAGCAGCGATGACGGGTTTCGAGCCTGCGTGGCTCATGACAAATTGCACTTGCTCGATGTGATTATTTGACGAACGTTTCATGTCTAGAATGCAAGATAGCAGACAAACTACACAACATATGGATTTGATTTCACAGGAATATGATAAACTTAATGCAAGGACAAATAGTTCATGAGTTATAGAACTTTTTCTCTTTTACTAAATCCAAGATGGCTGCCAAAGGAAGCCATTTTTAAAAATCTACTTCAGTAACTTTGTAGAGCTATCAACAGAGATACTATAAGCTAAATTGCTTTTCAAACAAGCAAGCAGTTTTTAACAAGATATTTTTTTGAGGTTTTTTGAATTTTTGTGATAAATTCAACATGGCCGCCAAAACCACTTGAATCATGGGAAATATTTCCATGAACACATAATCAGCTCATTGAGCGGATGTTGTATGCCAAGTTTAGTTTAAATCTGGCAAATTGTTCATAAGTTATAGCGTGCTTTCACTTTTTACTAAATCCAAGATGGCTGCCAAAGGAAGCCATTTTTCGAAAATCTGCTTCAGTAACTTTGTAGAGCTATCGACAGAGATACTATATGCTGAATTGCTTTTCAAACAAGGAAGCAGTTTTTAACAAGATAATTTTTTGAGGTTTTGTGAATTTTTGTGATAAATTCAACATGGCCGCCAAAACCACTTGAATCATGGGAAATATTTCCATGAACACATAATCATCTCATTGAGCGGATGTTGTATGCCAAGTTTTGTTTAAATCTGGCAAATGGTTCATAAGTTATAGAGTACTTTCACTTTTTACTAAATCCAAGATGGCTGCCAAAAGAAGCCATTTTTCGAAAATCTTCTACAGTAACTTTGTAGAGCTATCAACAGAGATACTATATGCTAAATTGATTGTCAAACAAACAAGCAGTTTTTAAGAAGATAATTTTTTGAGGTTTTTTGCAATTTTTTGATAAATTCAATATGGCCGCCAAAACCACTTGAATCATGGGAAATATTTTTATGAACACATAATCATCTTATTGAACTGATGTTGTATGCCAAGTTTTGTTTAAATCTGGCAAATTGTTCATGAGTTATAGCGTACTTTCACTTTTTACTAAATCCAAGATGGCTGCCAAAGGAAGCCATTTTTCAAAAATCTGCTTCAGTCACTTTGTGAAGCTATCAACAGAGATACTATATGCCGAATTGTTTTTCAAACAAGCAAGAAGTTTTTAAGAAGATAATTTTTTGAGTTTTTTGGCATTTTTGTGATAAATTCAAAATGGCCGCCAAAACCACTTGAATCATGGGAAATATTTTCATGAACACATAATCATCTTATTGAACGGATGTTGTATGCCAAGTTTTGTTTAAATCTGGCAAATTGTTCATAAGTTATAGCGTAATTTCACTTTTCACTAAATCCAAGATGGCTGCCAAAGAAAGCCATTTTTCAAAAATCTGCTTCAGTCACTTTGTAGAGCTATGGCCATAGGTGCTGCAAAGCAAATGTATAATCACATGAATGAGCCATTTTTGAGAAGAAGATTTTAAAAGTTTTTTGTCAATTTTCGGAAAATCCAATATGGCGGCCAAGATTACATGACCGCTAAAGATTTTATTGCTGATATTTGCTAGACATGAGCCAATGATGCCACACAAAAAAACCGGAAGTTCCTAGACCCTCAGAAAGTGGTGCAATTGAGCACTTCCGGTTTGTGTTCTACCTAAGATGGCGGCCAGGTCATGTGATCTACATAGCTGGTTTTGGGATATGAACCACAACTCATTGCCCTTTATCAGCATGCAAAATAGCAAATCAATCGCAGCATTATTTTTCAAGTTACAGCGGTTACAAAAAACGGCGGAAAAATAATAATAATAAATATAGCTGCATAGCAGCGATGACGGGTTTCGAGCCTGCGTGGCTCATGACAAATTGCACTTGCTCGATGTGATTATTTGACGAACGTTTCATGTCTAGAATGCAAGATAGCAGACAAACTACACAACATATGGATTTGATTTCACAGGAATATGATAAACTTAATGCAAGGACAAATAGTTCATGAGTTATAGAACTTTTTCTCTTTTACTAAATCCAAGATGGCTGTCAAAGGAAGCCATTTTTAAAAATCTACTTCAGTAACTTTGTAGAGCTATCAACAGAGATACTATATGCTAAATTGCTTTTCAAACAAGCAAGCACTTTTTAACAAGATATTTTTTTGAGGTTTTTTGAATTTTTGTGATAAATTCAACATGGCCGCCAAAACCACTTGAATCATGGGAAATATTTCCATGAACACATAATCATCTCATAGAGCGGATGTTGTATCCCAAGTTTTGTTTAAATCTGGCAAATTGTTCATAAGTTATAGCGTGCTTTCACTTTTTACTAAATCCAAGATGGCTGCCAAAGGAAGCCATTTTTCGAAAATCTGCTTCAGTCACTTTGTGAAGCTATCAACAGTGATACTATATGCCGAATTGTTTTTCAAACAAGCAAGCAGTTTTTTAGAAGATAATTTTTTGAGTTTTTTGGCATTTTTGTTATAAATTCAACATGGCCGCCAAAACCACTTGAATCATGGGAAATATTTTTATGAACACATAATCATCTTATTGAAGGGATGTTGTATGCCAACTTTGGTTTAAATCTGGCAAATTGTTCATGAGTTATAGCGTACTTTCACTTTTTACTAAATCCAAGATGGCTGCCAAAGGAAGCCATTTTTCAAAAATCTGCTTCAGTCACTTTGTGAAGCTATCAACAGAGATACTATATGCCGAATTGTTTTTCAAACAAGCAAGCAGTTTTTAAGAAGATAATTTTTTGAGTTTTTTGGCATTTTTGTGATAAATTCAACATGGCCGCCAAAACCACTTGAATCATGGGAAATATTTTTATGAACACATAATCATCTTATTGAAGGGATGTTGTATGCCAACTTTGGTTTAAATCTGGCAAATTGTTCATGAGTTATAGCGTACTTTCACTTTTTTTTAAATCCAAGATGGCTGCCAAAGGAAGCCATTTTTCAAAAATCTGCTTCAGTCACTTTATAGAGCTATGGCCATAGGTGCTGCAAAGCAAATGTATAATCACATGAATGAGCCATTTTTGAGAAGAAGTGTTTAAAAGTTTTTTGTCAATTTTCGGAAAATCCAATATGGCGGCCAATGTCACATGACCGCTAAAGATTTTATTGCTGATATTTGCTAGACATGAGCCAATGATGCCACACAAAAAAACCGGAAGTTCCTAGACCCCCAAAAAGTGGTGCAATTGAGCACTTCCGGTTTGTCTTCTACCTAAGATGGCGGCCAGGTCATGTGACCTACATAACTGGTTTTGGGATATGAACCACAACTCATTGCCCTTTATCAGCATGCAAAATAGCAAATCAATCGCAGCATTATTTTTCAAGTTACAGCGGTTACAAAAAACGGCGGAAAAATAATAATAATAATAATAATAATAATAATCAAAGCAATTACAATAGGGTTTCGCCCCATAGGGCTCGAAACCCTAATAATAATAATAATAATCAAAGCAATTACAATAGGGTTTCGCCCCATAGGGCTCGAAACCCTAAATATAGCTGCGTTGCAGCAATGTCGGGTTTCGAGCCCACTGACTTATTAGCAGCGTTCCAAAATCAGCATCATTGACAATAATATATTAAAGGAAATTGCATGGTCTTCATACTAAACATGTTGCATGTTCCTGTCTGTAACAGTGCTTAAGGTATTACAATCTTGCATATTTAATGATGTCCCATGACCATATATGGTCATCGGATGTTTTTGTCAGCTCTGATGTGCAATAACTTCAATATTGCATTGGTTGCATTTTCCTATCTGTAACAGTGCTTGAGGTATAACATTTATGCATATTTGATGAGGTCACATGACCATATGTGGTCATCACATTAGTTAGTCACATCTCTTGTTCCATAGATTCGATATTGCACAGGTTGCATGTTCCCGTCTGTAACAGTGCTTGAGTTATTACATTTATGCATATTTAATGAGATCACATGACCATATATGGTCATCACATTAGTTAGTCACATATCTTGTCTCATAGCTTCGATATTACACAGGTTGCATTTTTCTATCTGTAACAGTGCTTGAGTTATTACATTTATGCATATTTGATGAGGTCACATGATCATATATAGTCATCGGATATGTCAGTCACCTCTGTTGTGCAATAACTTCGATATTGCACTGGTTGCGTGTTTCTATCTGGTACTGTGTTACAAATATAACATTTATGCATATTTGATAAGGTCACATGACCATATATGGTCATCACATTAATTAGTCACATCTCTTGTTCCATAGATTCGATATTGCGATATTGCACAGGTTGCATGTTCCCGTCTGTAACAGTGCTTGAGTTATTACATTTATGAATATTTAATGATGTCGCATGACCGTGTATGGTCATCAGATGTGTGAGTCATCTCTCTTGTGCAAGACCTTCAATATTGCACTGGTTGCATGTTCCTATCTGTAACAGTGCTTGACATATAACATTTATGCATATTTGATGAGGTCACATGACCATATATGATCATCACATTAGTTAGTCACATCTCTTGTCCCATAGCTTCGATATTGCACAGGTTGCATGTTCCCGTCTGTAACAGTGCTTGAGTTATTACATTTATGCATATTTGGTGAAGTTACATGACCATATATGGTCATCACATTAGTTAGTCACATCTCTTGTTCCATAGATTCGATATTGCACAGGTTGCATGTTCCCGTCTGTAATAGTGATTGAGTTATTACATTTATGCTTATTTGATGAGGTCACATGACCATATATGGTCATCGGATATGTTAGTGACTTCTGTTGTGCAATAGCTTCGATATTGCACTGGTTGCATGTTCCTATCTGTAACAGTGCTTCAGATATAACATTTATGCATATTTTATGAGGTCACATGACCATATATGGTCATCGGATGTGTTAGTCACTTCTGTTGTGCAATAGCTTCAATATTGCACTGGTTGAATGTTCCTATCTGTAACAGTGCTTGAGTTATTACATTTATGCATATTTGATGAAATTACATGACCATATATGGTCATCACATTAGTTAGCCACATCTCTTGTCTCATAGCTTCGATATTGCATAGGTTGCATGTCTCTATCTGTGATTCTGCTTGAGATATTACAATTATGCATATTTAATGACGTCACATGACCATATATGGTCATCACATTAGTTACTCACATCTCATGTCCCACCGCTTCGATTTTGCACAGGTTGCATGTTCATGTCTGTAACAGTGCTTGAGATAATTCAATTATGCATATTTAATGAAGTCACATGACCATATATGGTCATCACATTAGTTAGCCACATCTCTTGACCCATACCTTCGATATTGCACAGGTTGCATGTCCCTAACTCTTGCAGTGCTTGATATATTACATTTATGCATATTCAATGAGGTCACATGACCATATATGGTCATCTTGTTTGTTAGTAAAATTTCATGTACCATCACTTCAATATTGCACTGGTTGCATGTTCCCGTCTGTAACTGTGCTTGAGTTATTACATTTATGCATATTTGATGAAGTCACATGACCATATATGGTCATCACATTAGTTAGTCACATCTTGTGTCTTATAGCTTCGATATTGCACAGGTTGCATGTCCCTATCTGTAACAGTGCTTGATATATTACATTTATGCATATTTAATGAGATCACATGACCATATATGGTCATCTTGTTTGTTAGTAGAATTTCATTTACCATCACTTCAATATTGCACTGGTTGCATGTTCCTATCTGTAACAGTGCTTGAGATATTGCAATAATGTCTATAAAATGAGGTCACATGACCATATAAAAGAACAAAAAAATATGAAAAAACATTCTAAAATCTTCTTATAAAAAACGGCTTTTCGCCTGGACTTCCATATTTTGGAATTAAATACTGTGTCATATGATCTTTCAAAGTTATTCAGGGTTAGTTGATTTGTCGAAAATTATGCAAATGAGATGCAAAACAAAATTTTAAAAAATTCTAAAAAAAAAGTCACGTGACTGCTAAAGTTTTTTTTAATGAAATTTGTAGCCCTTGTCGCACTGCAACTATAATAACAAAATTGGAGCACTCAGACCCTCAGAAAGGTGCGCAATTCGGCATTGAAAATTTCGCCTTTAATCCAAGATGGCGGCCTGGTCATGTGAATGACCATATATGGTCATCACATTAGTTAGCCACATCTCTTGACCATACCTTCGATATTGCACAGGTTGCATGTCCCTAACTCTTGCAGTGCTTGATATATTACATTTATGCATATTCAATGAGGTCACATGACCATATATGGTCATCTTGTTTGTTAGTAAAATTTCCTGTACCATCACTTCAATATTGCACTGGTTGCATGTTCCCGTCTGTAACTGTGCTTGAGTTATTACATTTATGCATATTTGATGAAGTCACATGACCATATATGGTCATCACATTAGTTAGTCACATCTTGTGTCTTATAGCTTCGATATTGCACAGGTTGCATGTCCCTATCTGTAACAGTGCTTGATATATTACATTTATGCATATTTAATGAGATCACATGACCATATATGGTCATCTTGTTTGTTAGTAGAATTTCATGTACAATCACTTCAATATTGCACTGGTTGCATGTTCCTATCTGTAACAGTGCTTGAGATATTGCAATTATGTCTAAAAAATGAGGTCACGTGACCATGTAAAAGAACAAAAAAATATGGAAAAACATTCTAAAATCTTCTTATAAAAAACGGCTTATCGCCTGGACTCAATATTTTGGAATTAAATACTATGTCATATGATCTTTCAAAGTTATTCAGGGTTAGTTGATTTGTCGAAAATTATGCAAATGAGATGCAAAACAAAATTTAAAAAAATTCTAAAAAAAAAAGTCACGTGACCGCTAAAGTTTTTTTTGATGAAATTTGTAGCCCTTGTCGCACTGCTACTATCATAAAAAAATTGGAGCACTCAGACCCTCAGAAAGGTGCGCAATTCGGCATTGAAAATTTCGCCTTTAATCGAAGATGGCGGCCTGGTCATGTGACCTATGTGTCTGAACTTAGGATATGCACCAGATCTCATACAGCTTTACCATTGTGGCAAGTATGAAATTGATCGGTCCAACGGTGTTGACATAAAGCGTGACCAAAAATTTAGGCGGAAGAATAATAATAATAAATATAGCTGCGTTGCAGCAATGTCGGGTTTCGAGCCCACTGACATATTAGCAGCGTTCCAAAATCAGCATCATTGACAATAATATATTAAAGGAAATTACATGGCCTTCATACTAAACATGTTACATGTTCCTGTCTGTAACAGTGCTTAAGGTATTACAATCTTGCATATTTAATAATGTCCCATGACCATATACGGTCATCGGATGTTTTTTTCAGCTCTGTTGTGCAATAACTTCAATATTGCATTGGTTGCATGTTCCTATCTGTAACAGTGCTTGAGATATAACATTTGTGCATATTTGATGAGGTCACCTGACAATATATGGTCATCACATTAGTTAGTCACATCTCTTGTTCCATAGATTCGATATTGCACAGGTTGCATATTCCCGTCTGTAATAGTGCTTGAGTTATTACATTTATGCTTATTTGATGAGGTCACATGACCATATATGGTCAACGGATATGTTAGTCACTTCTGTTGTGCAATAGCTTCAATATTGCACTGGTTGCATGTTCCTATCTGTAACAGTGCTTGAGATATAAAATTTATGCATATTTGATGAGGTCACATGACCATATGTGGTCATCGGATGTGTTAGTCACTTCTGTTGTGCAATAGCTTCAATATTGCACTGGTTGCTTGTTCCTATCTGTAAAAGTGCTTGAGTTATTACATTTATGCATATTTGATGAAGTTACATGACCATATATGGTCATCACATTAGTTAGTCATATCTCTTGTCACGTGGCTCCGATATTGCATAGGTTGCATGTCTCTATCTGTGATTCTGCTTGAGATATTACAATTATGCATATTTAATGACGGCACATGACCATATACAGTCATCACATTAGTTACTCACATCTCATGTCCCATAGCTTCAATTTTGCACAGGTTGCATGTTTCTATCTGTAACAGTGCTTGAGATAATTCAATTATGCATATTTAATGATGTCACATGACCATATATGTTCATCACATTAGTTAGTCACATCTCTTGACCCATACCTCCGATATTGCACAGGTTTCATGTAACTAACTCTTGCAGTGCTTGATATATTACATTTATGCATATTCAATGAGGTCACATGACCATATATAGTCATCTTGTTTGTTAGTAAAATTTCATGTACCATCCCTTCAATATTGCACTGGTTGCATGTTCCCGTCTGTAACTGTGCTTGAGTTATTACATTTATGCATATTTGATGAAGTCACATGACCATATATGGTCATCACATTAGTTAGTCACATCTCGTGTCTTATAGCTTCGATATTGCACAGGTTGCATGTCCCTATCTGTAACAGTGCTTGATATATTACATTTATGCATATTTAATGAGATCACATGACCATATATGGTCATCTTGTTTGTTAGTAGAATTTCATGTATCATCACTTCAATATTGCACTGGTTGCATGTTCCTATCTGTAACAGTGCTTGAGATATTGCAATTATGTCTATAAAATGAGGTCACGTGACCATATAAAAGAAAAAAAAAATATGAAAAAACATTCTAAAATCTTCTTATAAAAAACGGCTTATCGCCTGGACTCGATATTTTGGAATTAAATACTATGTCATATGATCTTTCAAAGTTATTCAGGGTTAGTTGATTTGTCGAAAATTATGCAAATGAGATGCAAAACAAAATTTAAAAAAATTCTAAAAAAAAAAGTCACGTGACCGCTAAAGTTGTTTTTGATGATATTTGTAGCCCTTGTCGCACTGCTACTATCATAAAAAAATTGGAGCACTCAGACCCTCAGAAAGGTGCGCAATTCGGCATTGAAAATTTCGCCTTTAATCCAAGATGGCGGCCTGGTCATGTGACCTACGTGTCTGAACTTAGGATATGCACCAGATCTCATATAGCTTTACCATTGTGGCAAGTATTGAATTGATCGGTCCAACGGCGTTGACATAAAGCGTGACCAAAAATTTAGGCGGAAGAATAATAATAATAATAATAATAATAATAATAATAAACGGAACAATTACAAAAGGGTTTCGACCAAATGGGCTCGAAACCCTAAATATAGCTGCGTTGCAGCAATGTCGGGTTTCGAGCCCACTGACTTATTAGCAGCATTCCAAAATCAGCATCATTGACAATAATATATTAAAGGAAATTGCATGGCCTTCATACTAAACATGTTGCATGTTCCTGTCTGTAACAGTGCTTAAGGTATTACAATCTTGCATATTTAATGATGTCCCATGACCATATATGGTCATCAGATGTTTTTGTCAGCTCTGTTGTGCAATAACTTCAATATTGCATTGGTTGCATTTTCCTATCTGTAACAGTGCTTGAGATGTAACATTTATGCATATTTGATGAGGTCACATGACCATATGTTGTCATCACATTAGTTAGTCACATCTCTTGTTCCATAGATTCGATATTGCACAGGTTGCATGTTCCCGTCTGTAACAGTGCTTGAGTTATTACATTTATGCATATTTAATGATGTCACATGACCGTGTATGGGCATCAGATGTGTTAGTCACATATCTTGTCTCATAGCTTCGATATTGCACAGGTTGTGTGTTTCTTTCTGTTACTGTATTTCAAATATAACATTTATGCATATTTGATGAGGTCACATGACCATATATGGTCATCACATTAGTTAGTCACATCTCTTGTTCCATAGATTCGATATTGCACAGGTTGCATGTTCCCGTCTGTAATAGTGCTTGAGTTATTACATTTATGCTTATTTGATGAGGTCACATGACCATATATGGTCATCGGATATGTTAGTGACTTCTGTTGTGCAATAGCTTCAATATTGCACTGGTTGCATGTTCCTATCTGTAACAGTGCTTGGGATATAACATTTATGCATATTTGATGAGGTCACATGACCATATATGGTCATCGGATGTGTTAGTCACTTCTGTTGTGCAATAGCTTCAATATTGCACTGGTTGCATGTTCCTATCTGTAACAGTGCTTGAGTTATTACATTTATGCATATTTGATGAAATTACATGACCATATATGGTCATCACATTAGTTAGCCACATCTCTTGTCTCATAGCTTCGATATTGCATAGGTTGCATGTCTCTATCTGTGATTCTGCTTGATATATTACAATTATGCATATTTAATGACGTCACATGACCATATACGGTCATCACATTAGTTACTCACATCTCATGTCCCACAGCTTCGATTTTGCACAGGTTGCATGTTCATGTCTGTAACAGTGCTTGAGATAATTCAATTATGCATATTTAATGAAGTCACATGACCATATATGGTCATCACATTAGTTAGCCACATCTCTTGACCCATACCTTCGATATTGCACAGGTTGCATGTCCCTAACTCTTGCAGTGCTTGATATATTACATTTATGCATATTCAATGAGGTCACATGACCATATATGGTCATCTTGTTTGTTAGTAAAATTTCATGTACCATCACTTCAATATTGCACTGGTTGCATGTTCCCGTCTATAACTGTGCTTCAGTTATTACATTTATGCATATTTGATGAAGTCACATGACCATATATGGTCATCACATTAGTTAGTCACATCTCGTGTCTTATAGCTTCGATATTGCACAGGTTGCATGTCCCTATCTGTAACAGTGCTTGATATATTACATTTATGCATATTTAATGAGATCACATGACCATATATGGTCATCTTGTTTGTTAGTAGAATTTCATGTACCATCACTTCAATATTGCACTGGTTGCATGTTCCTATCTGTAACAGTGCTTGAGATATTGCAATTATGTCTATAAAATGAGGTCACGTGACCATATAACAGAACAAAAAAATATGAAAAAAACATTCTAAAATCTTCTTCTAAAAAACGGCTTATCGCCTGTACTTCATATTTTGGAATTAAATACTATGTCATATGATCTTTCAAAGTTATTCAGGGTTAGTTGATTTGTCGAAAATTATGCAAATGAGATGCAAAACAAAATTTAAAAAAATTCTAAAAAAAAAAGTCACGTGACCGCTAAAGTTTTTTTTTATGAGATTTGTAGCCCTTGTCGCACTGCTACTATCATTAAAAAATTGGAGCACTCAGACCCTCAGAAAGGTGCGCAATTTGGCATTGAAAATTTCGCCTTTAATCCAAGATGGCGGCCTGGTCATGTGACCTATGTGTCTGAACTTAGGATATGCACCAGATCTCATATAGCTTTACCATTGTGGCAAGTATTGAATTGATCGGTCCAACGGCGTTGACATAAAGCGTGACCAAAAATTTAGGCGGAAGAATAATAATAATAATAATAATAATAATAATAATAAACGGAACAATTACAAAAGGGTTTCGACCAAATGGGCTCGAAACCCTAAATATAGCTGCGTTGCAGCAATGTCGGGTTTCGAGCCCACTGACTTATTAGCAGCGTTCCAAAATCAGCATCATTGACAATAATATATTAAAGGAAATTGCATGGCCTTCATACTAAACATGTTGCATGTTCCTGTCTGTAACAGTGCTTAAGGTATTACAATCTCGCATATTTAATGATGTCCCATGACCATATATGGTCATCGGATGTTTTTGTCAGCTCTGTTGTGCAATAACTTCAATATTGCATTGGTTGCATTTTCCTATCTGTAACAGTGCTTGAGATATTGCAATTTTTATGCATATTTGATGAGGTCACATGACCATATGTGGTCATCACATTAGTTAGTCACATCTCTTGTTCCATAGATTCGATATTGTACAGGTTGCATGTTCCCGTCTGTAACAGTGCTTGAGTTATTACATTTATGCATATTTAATGATGTCACATGACTGTGTATGGGCATCAGTTGTGTTAGTCACATATCTTGTCTCATAGCTTCGATATTGCACAGGTTGTGTGTTTCTATCTGTTACTGTGTTTCAAATATAACATTTATGCATATTTGATGAGGTCACATGACCATATATGGTCATCACATTAGTTAGTCACATCTCTTGTTCCATAGATTCGATATTGCACAGGTTGCATGTTCCTATCTGTAACAGTGCTTGAGTTATTACATTTATGCATATTTGATGAAATTACATGACCATATATGGTCATCACATTAGTTAGCCACATCTCTTGTCTCATAGCTTCGATATTGCATAGGTTGCATGTCTCTATCTGTGATTCTGCTTGAGATATTACAATTATGCATATTTAATGACGTCACATGACCATATACGGTCATCACATTAGTTACTCACATCTCATGTCCCACAGCTTCGATTTTGCACAGGTTGCATGTTCATGTCTGTAACAGTGCTTGAGATAATTCAATTATGCATATTTAATGAAGTCACATGACCATATATGGTCATCACATTAGTTAGCCACATCTCTTGACCCATACCTTCGATATTGCACAGGTTGCATGTCCCTAACTCTTGCAGTGCTTGATATATTACATTTATGCATATTCAATGAGGTCACATGACCATATATGGTCATCTTGTTTGTTAGTAAAATTTCATGTACCATCACTTCAATATTGCACTGGTTGCATGTTCCCGTCTGTAACTGTGCTTGAGTTATTACATTTATGCATATTTGATGAAGTCACATGACCATATATGGTCATCACATTAGTTAGTCACATCTCGTGTCTTATAGCTTCGATATTGCACAGGTTGCATTTCCCTATCTGTAACAGTGCTTGATATATTACATTGATGCATATTTAATGAGATCACATGACCATATATGGTCATCTTGTTTGTTAGTAGAATTTCATGTACCATCACTTCAATATTGCACTGGTTGCATGTTCTTATCTGTAACAGTGCTTCAGATATTGCAATTATGTCTATAAAATGAGGTCACGTGACCATACAAAAGAACAAAAAAATATGAAAAAACATTCTAAAATCTTCTTATAAAAAACGGCTTTTCGCATGGACTTCCATATTTTGGAATTATATACTATGTCATATGATCTTTCAAAGTTATTCAGGGTTAGTTGATTTGTCGAAAATTATGCAAATGAGATGCAAAACAAAATTTAAAAAAATTCTAAAAAAAAAAGTCACGTGACCGCTAAAGTTTTTTTTGATGAAATTTGTAGCCCTTGTCGCACTGCTACTATCATAAAAAAATTGGAGCACTCAGACCCTCAGAAAGGTGTGCAATTCGGCATTGAAAATTTCGCCTTTAATCCAAGATGGCGGCCTGGTCATGTGACCTATGTGTCTGAACTTAGGATATGCACCAGATCTCATACAGCTTTACCATTGTGGCAAGTATGGAACTGATCGGTCCAACGGTGTTGACATAAAGCGTGACCAAAAATTTAGGCGGAAGAATAATAATAATAATAATAATAATAATAATAATAATAAACGGAACAATTACAAAAGGGTTTCGACCAAATTATGCCATATTAGCAGCGTTCCAAAATCAGCATCATTGACAATAATATATTAATGGAAATTGCATGGCCTTCATACTAAACATGTTACATGTTCCTGTCTGTAACAGTGCTTAAGGTATTACAATCTTGCATATTTAATAATGTCCCATGACCATATACGGTCATCAGATGTTTGTTTCAGCTCTGTTGTGCAATAACTTCAATATTGCATTGGTTGCATGTTCCTATCTGTAACAGTGCTTGAGATATAACATTTGTGCATATTTGATGAGGTCACCTGACCATATATGGTTATCACATTAGTTAGTCACATCTCTTGTTCCATAGATTCGATATTGCACTGGTTGCATGTTCCTATCTGTAACAGTGCTTGAGATATAACATTTATGCATATTTGATGAGGTCACATGACCATATATTTTCATTGGATGTGTTAGTCACTTCTGTTGTGCAATAGCTTCAATATTGCACTGGTTGCATGTTCCTATCTGTAACAGTGCTTGAGTTATTACATTTATGCATGTTTGATGAAATTACATGACCATATATGGTCATCACAATAGTTAGCCACATCTCTTGTTTCATAGCTTCGATATTACATAGGTTACATGTCTCTATCTGTGATTCTGCTTGAGATATTACAATTATGCATAGTTAATGACGTCACATGACCATATACGGTCATCACATTAGTTACTCACATCTCATGTCCCACAGCTTCGATTTTGCACAGGTTGCATGTTCATGTCTGTAACATGACCGTGTTTGGGCATCAGATGTGTTAGTTACATATCTTGTCTCATAGCTTCGATATTGCACAGGTTGTGTGTTTCTATCTGTTACTGTGTTTCAAATATAACATTTATGCATATTTGATGAGGTCACATGACCATATATGGTCATCACATTAGTTAGTCACATCTCTCGTCCCATAGCTTCGATATTGCACAGGTTGCATGTTCCCCTCTGTAATAGTGCTTGAGTTATTACATTTATGCTTATTTGATGAGATCACATGACCATATATGGTCATCGGATATGTTAGTGACTTCTGTTGTGCAATAGCTTCAATATTGCACTGGTTGCATGTTCCTATCTGTAACAGTGCTTGAGATATAACATTTATGCATATTTGATGAGGTCACATGACCATATATGGTCATCGGATGTGTTAGTCACTTCTGTTGTGCAATAGCTTCAATATTGCACTGGTTGCATGTTCCTATCTGTAACAGTTCTTGAGTTATTACATTTATGCATATTTGATGAAATTACATGACCATATATGGTCATCACATTAGTTAGCCACATCTCTTGTCTCATAGCTTCGATATTGCATAGGTTGCATGTCTCTATCTGTGATTCTGCTTGATATATTACAATTATGCATATTTAATGACGTCACATGACCATATACGGTCATCACATTAGTTACTCACATCTCATGTCCCACAGCTTCGATTTTGCACAGGTTGCATGTTCATGTCTGTAACAGTGCTTGAGATAATTCAATTATGCATATTTAATGAAGTCACATGACCATATATGGTCATCACATTAGTTAGTCACATCTCGTGTCTTATAGCTTCGATATTGCACAGGTTGCATGTCCCTATCTGTAACAGTGCTTGATATATTACATTTATGCATATTTAATGAGATCACATGACCATATATGGTCATCTTGTTTGTTAGTAGAATTTCATGTACCATCACTTCAATATTGCACTGGTTGCATGTTCCTATCTGTAACAGTGCTTGAGATATTGCAATTATGTCTATAAAATGAGGTCACGTGACCATATAAAAGAACAAAAAAATATGAAAAAACATTCTAAAATCTTCTTATAAAAAACGGCTTTTCGCCTGGACATCCATATTTTGGAATTAAATACTATGTCATATGATCTTTCAAAGTTATTCAGGGTTAGTTGATTTGTCGAAAATTATGCAAATGAGATGCAAAACAAAATTTCAAAAAATTCTAAAAAAAAAAGTCACGTGACCGCTAAAGTTTTTTTTGATGAAATTTGTAGCCCTTGTCGCACTGCTACTATCATAAAAAAATTGGAGCACTCAGACCCTCAGAAAGGTGCGCAATTCGGCATTGAAAATTTCGCCTTTAATCCAAGATGGCGGCCTGGTCATGTGACCTATGTGTCTGAACTTAGGATATGCACCAGATCTCATACAGCTTTACCATTGTGGCAAGTATGGAACTGATCGGTCCAACGGTGTTGACATAAAGCGTGACCAAAAATTTAGGCGGAAGAATAATAATAATAATAATAATAATAATAATAATAAACGGAACAATTACAATAGGGTTTCGACCAAATGGGCTCGAAACCCTAAATATAGCTGCGTTGCAGCAATGTCGGGTTTCGAGCCCACTGACATATTAGCATCGTTCCAAAATCAGCATCATTGACAATAATATATTAAAGGAAATTGCATGGCCTTCATACTAAACATGTTACATGTTCCTGTCTGTAACAGTGCTTAAGGTATTACAATCTTGCATATTTAATGATGTCCCATGACCATATACGGTCATCGGATGTTTTTTTCAGCTCTGTTGTGCAATAACTTCAATATTGCATTGGTTGCATGTTCCTATCTGTAACAGTGCTTGAGATATAACATTTGTGCATATTTGATGAGGTCACCTGACCATATATGATCATCACATTAGTTAGTCACATCTCTTGTTCCATAGATTCGATATTGCACAGGTTGCATATTCCCGTCTGTAATAGTGCTTGAGTTATTACATTTATGCTTATTTGATGAGGTCATATGACCATATATGGTCAACGGATATGTTAGTTACTTCTGTTGTGCAATAGCTTCAATATTGCTCTGGTTGCATGTTCCTATCTGTAACTGTGCTTGAGATATAACATTTATGCTTATTTGATGAGGTCACATGACCATATATGGTCATCGGATGTGTTAGTCACTTCTGTTGTGCAATAGCTTCAATATTGCACTGGTTGCATGTTCCTATCTGTAACAGTGCTTGAGTTATTACATTTATGCATATTTGATGAAGTTACATGACCATATATGGTCATCACATTAGTTAGTCATATCTCTTGTCACATAGCTTCGATATTGCATAGGTTGCATGTCTCTATCTGTGATTCTGCTTGAGATATTACAATTATGCATATTTAATGACGGCACATGACCATATACGGTCATCACATTAGTTACTCACATCTCATGTCCATAGCTTCGATTTTGCACAGGTTGCATGTTTCTATCTGTAACAGTGCTTGAGATAATTCAATTATGCATATTTAATGAAGTCACATGACCATATATGGTCATCACATTAGTTAGTCACATCTCTTGACCCATACCTCCGATATTGCACAGGTTGCATGTAACTAACTCTTGCAGTGCTTGATATATTACATTTATGCATATTCAATGAGGTCACATGACCATATATAGTCATCTTGTTTGTTAGTAAAATGTCATGTACCATCACTTCAATATTGCACTGGTTGCATGTTCCCGTCTGTAACTGTGCTTGAGTTATTACATTTATGCATATTTGATGAAGTCACATGACCATATATGGTCATCGCATTAGTTAGTCACATCTCGTGTCTTATAGCTTCGACATTGCACAGGTTGCATGTCCCTATCTGTAACAGTGCTTGATATATTACATTTATGCATATTTAATGAGATCACATGACCATATATGGTCATCTTGTTTGTTAGTGGAATTTCATGTACCATCACTTCAATATTGCACTGGTTGCATGTTCCTATCTGTAACAGTGCTTGAGATATTGCAATTATGTCTAAAAAATGAGGTCACGTGACCATGTAAAAGAACAAAAAACTATGGAAAAACATTCTAAAATCTTCTTATAAAAAACGGCTTATCGCCTGGACTTAATATTTTGGAATTAAATACTATGTCATATGATCTTTCAAAGTTATTCAGGGTTAGTTGATTTGTCGAAAATTATGCAAATGAGATGCAAAACAAAATTTAAAAAAATTCTAAAAAAAAAAGTCACGTGACCGCTAAAGTTTTTTTTGATGAAATTTGTAGCCCTTGTCGCACTGCTACTATCATAAAAAAATTGGAGCACTCAGACCCTCAGAAAGGTGCGCAATTCGGCATTGAAAATTTCGCCTTTAATCCAAGATGGCGGCCTGGTCATATGACCTATGTGTCTGAACTTAGGATATGCACCAGATCTCATACAGCTTTACCATTGTGGCAAGTATGGAACTGATCGGTCCAACGGTGTTGACATAAAGCGTGACCAAAAATTTAGGCGGAAGAATAATAATAATAATAATAAATATAGCTGCAGAGCAGCTATTAACGGCTTTCAAGAAAAAGGGGCCATAACACCATTAAATTTGGGGAAAAAAAGTTTGAAGATTTGATTTGTGCAATGTATATACGTGTAGGTTACACGACGTTCTGGCGCAATGCCTTCATTATAGCGCTATTTCCATGTCTGTAACTTCAATAGTGCTTGAGATATTGGAGACATGCATATCTAATGAGTTCTATGACCATATATGGTCAACGGATATGTTGGCCAATTCTCTCTTCCATTGCCTTCAATATAACATTGGTTCCATGTTTGTGTTTGCAATAGTGCCTGAGATATTAGAGACATGCATATTTAATGAGTTATATGACCATATATGGTCAACGAATATGTTGGTCAATTTTCTTGTCCATTGCCTTCGGTATACCGTTAGTTCCATGTTTGTACATGCAATAGTGCTTGAGATATTAGAGACATGCATATTTAATGAGTTATATGACCTTATATGGTCAACGAATATGTTGGCCAATTCCCTTGTCCATTGTCTTCAATATAGCATTAGTTCCATGTTTGTACGTGCAATAGCGCTTGAGATATTGGAAACATGCATATTTAATGAGTTATATGACCATATATGGTCAACGAATATGTTGGTCAATTTTCTTGTCCATTGCCTTCGGTATACCGTTAGTTCCATGTTTGTACATGCAATAGTGCTTGAGATATTGAAGACATGCATATTTAATGAGTTATATGACCTTATATGGTCAACGAATATGTTGGCCAATTCCCTTGTCCATTGTCTTCAATATAGCATTAGTTCCATGTTTGTACGTGCAATAGCGCTCGAGATATTAGAGAAATGCATACTTAATGAGTTCTATGACCATATATGGTCAACGAATATGTTGGCCAATTCTCTTGTCCATTGCCTTCAGTATACCGTTTGTTGCATGTTTGTACATGTAATAGTGCTTGAGATATTGGAGACATGCATATTTAATGAGTTATATGACCATATATGGTCATTGAAGATGTTGACAATTTCTCTTGTCCAAAGCCTTCAATATAGCAATGGTTCCATGTCTGTATGTGCAATAGTGCCTGAGATATTATAGGTATGCATATTTAATGAGGTATATGACCTTATATGGTCAACGAATATGTTGGCTCATTCTCTTGACCATTTCCTTCAATATAGCGTCAGTTTCACGTTTGTACATGCAATAGTGCTTGAGATATAAGAGACATGCATATTTAATGAGTTCTATGACCATATATGGTCAACAAAAATTTTGGCCAATTCTCTTGTCCGTTGCCTTCAATATACCGTTAGTTCCATGTTTGTACATGCAATAGTTTTTGAGATACAAGAGACATGCATATTTAATGAGTTCCAAGATGGCGGCCTAACCACGTGACTAATCGAAAATCTGTTTCAGTCACTTTTAATGGCATGACATGTAGAAGGTATATACAAATTTTCAGGCAAAACGGTCCAGCCGTTTCAGAGAAGAAGTCGTTTGAAGTTGGCGGAAGAATAATAATAATAATAATAATAAACATAACAAAAACAATAGGCTTTCAAGCCTGAAGGGACTTGAAAGCCTAATAATAATAAATATAGCTGCAGAGCAGCTATTAACGGCTTTCAAGAAAAAAGGGCCATAACACCATTAAATTTGGAAAAAAAAGTTTGAAGATTTGATTTGTGCAATGTATATAAGTGTAGCTTACACGACGTTCTGGCCCAATGCCTTCATTATAGCGCTATTTCCATGTCTCTAACTTCAATACTGCTTGCAATATTAGAGACATGCATATTAAATGAGTTCTATGACCATATATGGTCAACGGATATGTTGGCCAATTTCCTTTCCCAGTGCCTTCAAAATAGCATTGGTACCATGTTTATATATGCATTAGTGCTTGAGATATTGGAGACATGCATATTTAATGAGTTATATGACCATATATGGTCATTGAAGATGTTGACAATTTCTCTTGTCCAAAGCCTTCAATATAGCAATGGTTCCATGTCTGTATGTGAAATAGTGCCTGAGATATTATAGGTATGCATATTTAATGAGGTATATGACCTTATATGGTCAACGGATATGTTGGCCAATTCTCTTTTCAATTGTCTTCAATATAGTGTTTGTTCCATGTTTGTACATGGAATAGCGCTTGAGATATTAGAGACATGCATATTAAATGAGTTCTATGACCATATATGGTCAACGAATATTTTGGCCAATTCTCTTGTCCGTTGCCTTCAATATACCATTAGTTCCATGTTTGTACATGCAATAGTTTTTGAGATACAAGAGACATGCATATTTAATGAGTTCCAAGATGGCGGCCGAACCACGTGACTAATCGAAAATCTGTTTCAGTCACTTTTAATGGCATGACATGTAGAAGGTATATACAAATTTTCAGGCAAAACGGTCCAGCCGTTTCAGAGAAGAAGTCGTTTGAACTTGGCGGAAGAATAATAATAATAATAATAAATATAGCTGCAGAGCAGCTATTAACGGCTTTCAAGAAAAAAGAGCCATAACACCATTAAATTTGGAAAAAAAAGTTTGAAGATTTGATTTGTGCAATGTATATACGTGTAGGTTACATGACGTTCTGGCCCAATGCCTTCCATATAGCGCTATTTCCATGTCTCTAACTTCAATAGTGCTCGAGATATTATATATATGCATATCTAATGAGTTCTTTGACCTTATATGGTCAACGGATATGTTGGCCAATTTTCTTTCCCAGTGCCTTCAATATAGCATTGGTACCATGTTTATACTTGCAATGGTGCTTGAGATATTGGAGACATGCATATTTAATGAGTTCTATGACCATATATGGTCAACGAATATGTTGGTCAATTTCTCTTGTCCGAAGCCTTCAATATAGCAATGGTTCCATGTCTGTATGTGCAATAGTGTTGAGATATTATATATATGTATATTTAATGAGGTATATGACCTTATATGGTCACCGAATATGTTGGCTCATTCTCTTGACCATTACCTTCAATATAGCGTTAGTTTCACGTTTGTACATGCAATAGTGCTTGAGATATAAGAGACATGCATATTTAATGAGTTCTATGACCATATATGGTCAATGAACATTTTGGCCAATTTTCTTTCCCAGTGCCTTCAATATAGCATTGGTACCATGTTTATACTTGCAATGGTGCTTGAGATATTGGAGACATGCATATTTAATGAGTTATATGACCATATATGGTCAACGAATATGTTGGTCAATTTTCTTGACCATTGCCTTCGGTATACCGTTAGTTCCATGTTTGTACATGCAATAGTGCTTGAGATATTGGAGACATGCATATTTAATGAGTTATATGACCATATATGGTCATTGAAAATGTTGACAATTTCTCTTGTCCAAAGCCTTCAATATAGCAATGGTTCCATGTCTGTATGTGCTATAGTGCCTGAGATATTATATATATGCATATTTAATGAGTTCTATGACCATATATGGTCAATGAATATTTTGGCCAATTCTCTTGTGCGTTGCCTTCAATATACCGTTAGTTCCATGTTTGTACATGCAATAGTTTTTGAGATACAAGAGACATGCATATTTAATGAGTTCCAAGATGGCGGACGAACCACGTGACTAATCGAAAATCTGTTTCAGTCACTTTTTTTGGCATGACATGTACAAGGTATATACAAATTTTCAGGCAAAATGGTGCAGCCGTTTCAGAGAAGAAGTCGTTTGAAGTTGGCGGAAGAATAATAATAATAATAATAAACATAACAAAAACAATAGGCTTTCAAGCCGGAAGGGACTTGAAAGCCTAATAAATATAGCTGCATAGCAGCAATCACCGGTTTTCAAGACCATGGCACATGGCCAAGTCACATGCAATGCATGGCCATGTATGACTGTTTGCAATAGCCCTGATAATTAACGTTGGTCCCATGTTTGTATATGTGATAGTGTTCGAGATATTATAGCCATGCATATTTAATGAGTTCCATGACCATATATAGTCATCGGGTATGTTTGTCAATTCTCTTGTCCAATGTCTTCAATATAGCAATGGTTCAATATTCCTACTTGTAACAGTGCCTAAGATATTAGAGACTTGCATATTTAATGAGTTCTATGACCATATATGGTCATTTAAAATGTTGGTCAATTCTTTTGTCCAATGCCTTCAGTATAGGTTTGGGTACATGTCTCTATCTTTAAAAGTGCTCGAGATATTATGGATATGCATATTTAATGAGTTATATGACCATATATGGTCATCGAATGTGTTGGTCAATCCTTTTGTCCAATGTCTTCAATATAACATTGGTTCCATGTTTGTGTTTGCAATAGTGCCTGATATATTAGAGACATGCATATTTAATGAGTTCTATGACCTTATATGGTCATCGAATGTGTTGGTCAATTCTCTTGTCCAATGTCTTCAATATAGATTTGGGTACATGTCTATATCTTTAAAAGTGATCGAGATATTATGGATATGCATATTTAATGAGTTCTATGACCATATATGGTCATCGAATATGTTGGTCAATTCTTTTGTCCAATGTCTTCAATATAGCATTGGTTCCATGTTTGTACTTGCAATAGTGCCTGAGATATTAGAGACATGCATATTTAATGAGTTGCATGACCATATATGGTCATCCAATATTTTGGTCAATTCTCTTGTCATTGGTCTTCAATATAGCGTTAGTTCCATGTTTGTATATACTGTAGTTCTCAATATATGTCAATTCAATGTGTATTGTATATGGGCCCTCCCCCCTTTCCCATAATGCAACATTGCTGACTATTTTATATAAAATGTGAAAAATATTCATAAATCAACTGCTCCAAAACTACTGGTCGCACTTTCATGATTCTTTGATTAATCTGTAGTATGTATGATGTTCTTCAAATTTATGGCGTGGAATTTTGATACGATCAAAATTATGCAAATGAGATGCAAAACAATATTTCAGAAAATTCTAGAAAAAAAAGTCACATGACCGTTCAACTTTTTTTTCAAGAAATACGTAGCTCTAGGGTCAATGCTTCTTTTAAGCGAAAGTTTGAGACTCCTAGACCCTCAGAAAGGTGTTTAAATGAGCATGCCATTTTTCGCCTTAAATTCAAAATGGCCGCCGTACCACGTGACCAATATGCGTCATCTTAGGATATGCACTAGATCTCATCAGACTTTACAAACATGTGCAAACATTTTCAAGATATGTGCAACGGTGTTCGAATGGCGCTTAGCGAAAAATCTGGCGGAATAATAATAATAATAAATATAGCTGCATAGCAGCAATGACCGGTTTTCAAGACCATGGCACATGGCCAAGTCACATGCAATGCATGGCCAGGTATGACTGTTTGCAATAGCCCCCAAAATTAACGTTGGTCCCATGTTTGTATATGTGATAGTGTCCAAGATATTATTGCCATGCATATGTAATGAGTTATATGACCATATATAGTCATCAGGTATGTTTGTCAATTCTCTTGTTCAATGACTTCAATATAGCATTGGTTCCATGTTCCTACCTGCATCAGTGCCTAAGATATTAGAGGCATGCATATTTAATGAGTTCTATGACCATATATGGTCATCTCATATGTTGGACAATTCTCTTGTCCAATGTCTTCAGTATAGGTTTGGGTACATGTCCCTATCTTTAAAAGTGCTCGAGATATTATGGATATGCATACTTAATGTGTTCTATGACCATATATGGTAATCGAATATGTTGGTCAATCCTTTTGTCCAATGTCTTCAATATAGTATTGGTTCCATGTTTGTGCTTACAATAGTACTCGAGATATTAGAGACATGCATATTTAATGAGTTGTATGACCATATATGGTCATCGACTGTGTTGGTCAATTATCTTGTCCAAAGTCTTCAATATAGGTTTGGGTACATGTTTCTATCTTTAAAAGTGTTCGAGATATATGGATATGCATATTTAATCAGTTCTATGACCATATATGGTCATCGAATATGTTGGTCAATTCTCTCGTCCTATGTCTTCAATATAGTGTTGATTCCATGTTTGAACTTGCAATAATGCCCGAGATATTAGAGACACGCATATTTAATGAGTTATATGACCATATATGGTCATACACTATGTTGATCAATTCTTTTGTTCAATGTCTTCAATATAGCATTGGTTCCATGTTTATACTTGCAATAGTGCCTGAGATATTAAAGACATGCATATTTAATGAGTTACATGATCATATATGGTCATCCAATATCTTGGTCAATTATCTTGTCCAATGTCTTCAATATAGCGTTAGTTCCATGTTTGTACTTGCAATAGTGCCTGAGATATTAGAGACATGCATATTTAATGAGTTGCATGACCATTTATGGTCATCCAATATTTTGGTCAATTCTCTTGTCCAATGTCTTCAATATAGCGTTAGTTCCATGTTTGTATATGCAATAGTTCTCAATATATGTCAATTCAATGTGTATCGTATATGGGCCCTCCCCCCTTTCCCATAATGCAACATTGCTGACTATTTTATATAAAATGTGAAAAATATTCATAAATCAACTGCTCCAAAACTACTGGTCGCACTTCCATGATTCTTTGATTAATCTGTAGTATGTATGATGTTCTTCAAAATTATGGCGTGGAATTTCGATACGATCAAAATTATGCAAATGAGATGCAAAACAATATTTCAGAAAATTCTAGAAAAAAAAGTCACATGACCGTTCAACTTTTTTTTTCTGATATACGTAGCTCTAGGGCCAATGCTTCTTTTAGGCGAAAGTTTGAGACTCCTAGGCCCTCAGAAAGGTGTTTAAATGAGCATGCCATTTTTTGCCTAAAATTCAAAATGGCCGCCGTACCACGTGATCAATATGCGTCATCTTAGGATATGCACTAGATCTCATCAACCTTTACAAACATATGAAAATTTTTTACAGATATGTGCAACGGTGTCGAAATGGCGCTTAGCGAAAAAATCTGGCGGAATAATAAAAAACATAACGATTACAATAGGTTTCCAAGACATGTGTCTTGAAAACCTAATAAATATAGCTGCATAGCAGCAATCACCGGTTTTCAAGACCATGGCACATTGCCAAGTCACATACAATGCATGGCCATGTATGACTGTTTGCAATAGCCCCGAAAATTAACGTTGGTTCCATGTTTGTATATGTGATCGTGTCCGAGATAATATATCCATGCATATTTAATGAGTTCCATGACCATATATAGTCACCGGGTATGTTTGTCAGTTCTCTTGTCCAATGTCTTCAATATAGCATTGGTTCAATGTTCCTACTTGCAACAGTGCCTAAGATATTAGAGACTTGCATATGTAATGAGTTCTATGACCATATATGGTCATTTAAAATGTTGGTCAATTCTTTTGTCCAATGCCTTCAGTATTGGTTTGGGTACATGTCTATCTTTAAAAGTGCTCGAGATATTATGGATATGCATATTTAATGCTTCTATGACTATATATGGTCATCGAATGTGTTGGTCAATCCTTTTCTTCAATGTCTTCAATATAATATTGGTTCCATGTTTGTGTTTGGAATAGTGCCTGAGATATTAGAGACATGCATATTTAACGGGTTCTATGACCATATATGGTCATCGAATGTGTTGGTCATTTCTTTTGTCCGAAGTCTTCAATATAGCATTGGTTCCATGTTTGTACTTGCAATAGTGCCTGAGATATTAGAGACATGCATATTTAATGAGTTGTATGACCATATATGGTCATTTTATATGTTGGACATTTTTTTTGTCCAATGCCTTCAATATAGGTTTGGGTACATGTCTCTATCTTTAAAAGTGCTCGAGATATTATGGATATGCATAATTAATGAGTTATATGACCATATATGGTCTTCGAATATGTTGGTCAATTCTCTCGGCCAAGGTCTTCAATATAGCATTGGTTCCAAGTTCCGACCTGCAACAGTGCCTAAGATGTTAGAGGCATGCATATTTAATGAGTTCTATGACCATATATGGTCATCTCATATGGTGGAGAATTCTCTTGTACAATGTCTTCAGTATATGTTTGGGTACATGTCCCTATCTTTAAAAGTGCTCGAGATATTAGAGACATGCATATTAAATGAGTTCTATGACCATATATGGTCATCGAATGTGTTGGTCAATTTTCTTGTCAATTGTCTTCAATATAGCGTTGGTTCCATGTTTGTACTTGCAATAATGCCTGATATATTAGAGACACGCATATTTAATGAGTTATATGACCATATATGGTCATCAACTATGTTGATCAATTCTTTTGTTCAATGTCTTCAATATAACATTGGTTCCATGTTTGTACTTGCAATAGTGCCTGAGATATTAGGGACATGCATATACAATGAGTTCCATGACCAAATATGGTCATCGCATGTGTTGGTCAAATCTCTTGTCCAATGTCTTCACTATAGGTTTGGGTACATGTCTATATCTTTAAAAGTGCTCGAGATATTATAGATATGCATATTTAATGAGTTCTATGACCATATATAGTCATCAACTATGTTGGTCAATTCTTTTGTCCAATGTCTTCAATATAGCATTGGTTCCATGTTTGTACTTGCAATAGTGCCTGAGATATTAGAGACATGCATATACAATGAGTTCCATGACCATATATGGTCATCGCATGTGTTGGTCAAATCTCTTGTCCAATGTCTTCACTATAGGTTTGGGTACATGTCTATATCTTTAAAAGTGCTCGAGATATTATAGATATGCATATTTAATGAGTTGCATGACCATATATGGTCATCCAATATTTTGGTCAATTCTCTTGTCCAATGTCTTCAATATAGCGTTAGTTCCATGTTTGTATGTGCAATAGTTCTCAATATATGTCAATTCAATGTGTATCGTATATGGGCCCTCCCCCCTTTCCCATAATGCAACATTGCTGACTATTTTATATAAAATGTGAAAAATATTCATAAATCAACTGCTTGAAAACTACTGGTCGCACTTGCACGATTCTTTGATTAATCTGTAGTATGTATGATGTTCTTCAAAATTATGGCATGGAATTTTGATACGATCAAAATTATGCAAATGAGATGCAAAACAATATTTTAGAAAATTCTAGAAAAAAAAGTCACATGACCGTTCAACTTTTTTTTCATGAAATACGTAGCTCTAGGACCAATGCTTCATTTAAGCGAAAGTTTGAGACTCCTAGACCCTCAGAAAGGTGTGTAAATGAGCATGCCATTTCTTGCATTAAATTCAAAATGGCCGCCGTACCACGTGACCAATATGCGTCATCTTAGGATATGCACTAGATCTCATCAGACTTTACACACATGTGCAAACATTTTCAAGATATGTGCAACGGTGTTCGAATGGCGCTTAGCGAAAAATCTGGCGGAATAATAATAATAATAATAATAATAATAATAATAATAATAATAAACATAACAATTACAAAAGGTTTCCAAGACATGTGTCTTGAAAACCTAATAATAATAAACGGAACAATTACAATAGGGTTTCGACCAAATGGGCTCGAAACCCTAATAAACGGAACAATTTCAATAGGGTTTCGACCAAATGGGCTCGAAACCCTAAATATAGCTGCGTTGCAGCAATGTCGGGTTTCGAGCCCACTGACATATTAGCAGCGTTCCAAAATCAGCATCATTGACAATAATATATTAAAGGAAATTGCATGGCCTTCATACTAAACATGTTGCATGTTCCTGTCTGTAACAGTGCTTAAGGTATTACAATCTTGCATATTTAATGATGTCCCATGACCATATATGGTCATCAGATGTTTTTGTCAGCTCTGTTGTGCAATAACTTCAATATTGCATTGGTTGCATTTTCCTATCTGTAACAGTGCTTGAAATGTAACATTTATGCATATTTGATGAGGTCACATGACCATATGTGGTCATCACAATAGTTAGTCACATCTCTTGTTCCATAGATTCGATATTGCACAGGTTGCATGTTCCCGTCTGTAACAGTGCTTGAGTTATTACATTTATGCATATTTAATGATGTCACATGACTGTGTATGGGCATCAGATGTGTTAGTCACATATCTTGTCTCATAGCTTCGATATTGCACAGGTTGTGTGTTTTTTTCTGTTACTGTGTTTCAAATATAACATTTATGCATATTTGATGAGGTCACATGACCATATATGGTCATCACATTAGTTAGTCACATCTCTTGTTCCATAGATTCGATATTGCACAGGTTGCATGTTCCCGTCTGTAATAGTGCTTGGTTTATTACATTTATGCTTATTTGATGAGGTCACATGACCATATATGGTCATCGGATATGTTAGTGACTTCTGTTGTGCAATAGCTTCAATATTGCACTGGTTGCATGTTCCTATCTGTAACAGTGCTTGAGTTATTACATTTATGCATATTTGATGAAATTACATGACCATATATGGTCATCACATTAGTTAGCCACATCTCTTGTCTCATAGCTTCGATATTGCATAGGTTGCATGTCTCTATCTGTGATTCTGCTTGATATATTACAATTATGCATATTTAATGACGTCACATGACCATATACGGTCATCACATTAGTTACTCACATCTCATGTCCCACAGCTTCGATTTTGCACAGGTTGCATGTTCATGTCTGTAACAGTGCTTGAGATAATTCAATTATGCATATTTAATGAAGTCACATGACCATATATGGTCATCACATTAGTTAGCCACATCTCTTGACCCATACCTTCGATATTGCACAGGTTGCATGTCCCTAACTCTTGCAGTGCTTGATATATTACATTTATGCATATTCAATGAGGTCACATGACCATATATGGTCATCTTGTTTGTTAGTAAAATTTCATGTTACATCACTTCAGTATTGCACTGGTTGCATGTTCCTGTCTGTAACTGTGCTTGAGTTATTACATTTATGCATATTTGATGAAGTCACATGACCATATATGGTCATCACATTAGTTAGTCACATCTCGTGTCTTATAGCTTCGATATTGCACAGGTTGCATGTCCCTATCTGTAACAGTGCTTGATATATTACATTTATGCATATTTAATGAGATCACATGACCATATATGGTCATCTTGTTTGTTAGTAGAATTTCATGTACCATCACTTCAATATTGCACTGGTTGCATGTTCCTATCTGTAACAGTGCTTGAGATATTGCAATTATGTCTATAAAATGAGGTCACGTGACCATATAAAAGAACAAAAAAATATGAAAAAACATTCTAAAATCTTCTTATAAAAAACGGCTTTTCGCCTGGACTTCCATATTTTGGAATTAAATACTATGTCATATGATCTTTCAAAGTTATTCAGGGTTAGTTGATTTGTCGAAAATTATGCAAATGAGATGCAAAACAAAATTTAAAAAAAATTCTAAAAAAAAGTCACGTGACCGCTAAAGTTTTTTTTGATGAAATTTGTAGCCCTTGTCGCACTGCTACTGTCATAAAAAAATTGGAGCACTCAGACCCTCAGAAAGGTGCGCAATTCGGCATTGAAAATTTCGCCTTTAATCCAAGATGGCGGCCTGGTCATGTGACCTATGTGTCTGAACTTAGGATATGCACCAGATCTCATACAGCTTTACCATTGTGGCAAGTATGGAACTGATCGGTCCAACGGTGTTGACATAAAGCGTGACCAAAAATTTAGGCGGAAGAATAATAATAATAAATATAGCTGCATTGCAGCAATGTCGGGTTTCGAGCCCACTGACATATTAGCAGCGTTCCAAAATCAGCATCATTGATAATAATATATTAAAGGAAATTGCATGGCCTTCATACTAAACATGTTACATGTTCCTGTCTGTAACAGTGCTTAAGGTATTACAATCTTGCATATTTAATAATGTCCCATGACCATATACGGTCATCGGATGTTTTTTTCAGCTCTGTTGTGCAATAACTTCAATATTGCATTGGATGCATGTTCCTATCTGTAACAGTGCTTGAGATATAACATTTGTGCATATTTGATGAGGTCACCTGTCCATATATGATCATCACATTAGTTAGTCACATCTCTTGTTCCATAGATTCGATATTGCACAGGTTGCATATTCCTGTCTGTAATAGTGCTTGAGTTATTACATTTATGCCTATTTGATGAGGTCACATGACCATATATGGTCAACGGATATGTTAGTTACTTCTGTTGTGCAATAGCTTCAATATTGCACTGGTTGCATGTTCCTATCTGTAACAGTGCTTGAGATATAACATTTATGCATATTTGATGAGGTCACATGACCATATATGGTCATCGGATGTGTTAGTCACTTCTGTTGTGCAATAGCTTCAATATTGCACTGGTTGCATGTTCCTATCTGTAACAGTGCTTGAGTTATTACATTTATGCATATTTGATGAAGTTACATGACCATATATGGTCATCACATTAGTTAGTCATATCTCTTGTCAAATAGCTTCGATATTGCATAGGTTGCATGTCTCTATTCGTAACAGTGCTTGAGATATTACAATTATGCATATTTAATGACGTCACATGACCATATACGGTCATCACATTAGTTACTCACATCTCATGTCCCATAGCTTCGATTTTGCACAGGTTGCATGTTTCTATCTGTAACAGTGCTTGAGATAATTCAATTATGCATATTTAATGAAGTCACATGACCATATATGGTCATCACATTAGTTAGTCACATCTCTTGACCCATACCTCCGATATTGCACAGGTTGCATGTAACTAACTCTTGCAGTGCTTGATATATTACATTTATGCATATACAATGAGGTCACATGACCATATATAGTCATCTTGTTTGTTAGTAAAATTTCATGTACCATCACTTCAATATTGCACTGGTTGCATGTTCCCGTCTGTAACTGTGCTTGAGTTATTACATTTATGCATATTTGATGAAGTCACATGACCATATATGGTCATCGCATTAGTTAGTCACATCTCGTGTCTTATAGCTTCGATATTGCACAGGTTGCATGTCCCTATCTGTAACAGTGCTTGATATATTACATTTATGCATATTTAATGAGATCACATGACCATATATGGTCATCTTGTTTGTTAGTAGAATTTCATGTACAATCACTTCAATATTGCACTGGTTGCATGTTCCTATCTGTAACAGTGCTTGAGATATTGCAATTATGTCTAAAAAATGAGGTCACGTGACCATGTAAAAGAACAAAAAAATATGGAAAAACATTCTAAAATCTTCTTATAAAAAACGGCTTATCGCCTGGACTCAATATTTTGGAATTAAATACTATGTCATATGATCTTTCAAAGTTATTCAGGGTTAGTTGATTTGCCGAAAATTATGCAAATGAGATGCAAAACAAAATTTAAAAAAATTCTAAAAAAAAAAGTCACGTGACCGCTAAAGTTTTTTTTGATGAAATTTGTAGCCCTTGTCGCACTGCTACTATCATAAAAAAATTGGAGCACTCAGACCCTCAGAAAGGTGCGCAATTCGGCATTGAAAATTTCGCCTTTAATCCAAGATGGTGGCCTGGTCATGTGACCTATGTGTCTGAACTTAGGATATGCACCAGATCTCATACAGCTTTACCATTGTGGCAAGTATGGAACTGATCGGTCCAACGGTATTGACATAAAGCGTGACCAAAAATTTAGGCGGAATAATAATAATAATAATAATAATAAATATAGCTGCGTTGCAGCAATGTCGGGTTTCGAGCCCACTGACTTATTAGCAGCGTTCCAAAACCAGCATCATCGACAAGAATATATTAATGGATTTGCATGGCCTTCATACTAAACATGTTACATGTTCCTGTCTGTAACAGTGCTTAATGTTTTACAATCATACATATTTAATGATGTCACATGACCATATATGGACATCGGATGTGTCGGTCACTTCTGTTGTGCAATAACTTCAATATTGCACTGGTTGCATGTTCCTATCTGTATCAGTGCTTGACATATAACATTTATGCATATTTGATGAGGTCACATGACCATATATGGTCATCACATTAGTTAGTCACATCTATTGTTCCATAGATTCGATATTGCACAGGTTGCATGTTCCCGTCTGTAATAGTGCTTGAGTTATTACATTTATGCTTATTTGATGAGGTCACATGACCATATATGGTCATCGGATATGTTAGTCACTTCTGTTGTGCAATAGCTTCAATATTGCACTGGTTGCATGTTCCTATCTGTAACAGTGATTGAGATATAACATTTATGCATATTTGATGAGGTCACATGACCATATATGGTCATCACATTAGTTAGTCACATCTCTTGTCTCATAGCTTCGATATTGCATATGTTGCATGTCTCTATTTGTGATTCTGCTTGAGATATTACAATTATGCATATTTAATGACGTCACATGACCATATACGGTCATCTCATTAGTTACTCACATCTCATGTCCCATAGCTTCGATTTTGCACAGGTTGCATGTTCATGTCTGTAACAGTGCTTGAGTTATTTCATGTATGCATATTTGATGAAGTTACATGACCATATATGGTCATCACATTAGTTAGTCACATCTCTTGTCTCACAGCTTCGATATTGCACAGGTTGCATGTTTCTAACTGTAACAATGCTTGAGATAATTCAATTATGCATATTTAATGAAGTCACATGACCATATATGGTCATCACATTAGTTAGTCACATCTCTTGACCCATACCTTCGATATTGCACAGGATGCATGTCCCTAACTCTTGCAGTGCTTAATATATTACATTTATGCATATTCAATGAGGTCACATGCCCATATATGGTCATCTTGTTTGTTAGTAAAATTTCATGTACCATCACTTCAATATTGCACTGGTTGCATGTTCCCATCTGTAACTGTGCTTGAGTTATTACATTTATGCATATTTGATGAAGTCACATGACCATATATGGTCATCACATTAGTTAGTCACATCTCGTGTCTTATAGCTTCTATATTGCACAGGTTGCATGTCCCTATCTGTAACAGTGCTTGATATATTACATTTATGCATATTTAATGAGATCACATGACCATATATGGGCATCTTGTTTGTTAGTAGAATTTCATATACCATCACTTCAATATTGCACTAGTTGCATGTTCCTAACTGTAACAGTGCTTAAGATATTGCAATTATGTCTATAAAATGAGGTCACGTGACCATATAAAAGAACAAAAAAATATGAAAAAACATTCTAAAATCTTCTTATAAAAAACGGCTTTTCGCCTGGACTTCCATCTTTTGGAATTAAATACTATGTCATATGATCTTTCAAAGTTATTCAGGGTTAGTTGATTTGTCGAAAATTATGCAAATGAGATGCAAAACAAAATTTAAAAAAATTCTAAAAAAAAAAGTCACGTGACCGCTAAAGTTTTTTTTGATGAAATTTGTAGCCCTTGTCGCACTGCTACTATCATAAAAAAATTGGAGCACTCAGACCCTCAGAAAGATGCGCAATTCGGCATTGAAAATTTCGCCTTTAATCCAAGATGGCGGCCTGGTCATGTGACCTATGTGTCTGAACTTAGGATATGCACCAGATCTCATAGAGCTTTACCTTTGTGGCAAGTATGGAACTGATCGGTCCAACGGTGTTGACATAAAGCGTGACCAAAAATTTAGGCGGAAGAATAATAATAATAATAATAATAATAATAATAATAAACGGAACAATTACAAAAGGGTTTCGACCAAATGGGCTCGAAACCCTAAATATAGCTGCGTTGCAGCAATGTCGGGTTTCGAGCCCACTGACTTATTAGCAACGTTCCAAAATCAGCATCATTGACAATAATATATTAAAGGAAATTGCATGGCCTTCATACTAAACATGTTACATGTTCCTGTCTGTAACAGTGCTTAAGGTATTATAATCTCACATATTTAATTATGTCCCATGACCATATATGGTCATCTGATGTTTTTGTCAGCTCTGTTGTGCAATAACTTCAATATTGCATTGGTTGCATGTTCCTATCTGTAACAGTACTTGAGATATAACATTTATGCATATTTGATGAGGTCACATGACCATATATGGTCATCACATTAGTTTGTCACATCTCTTGTTCCATAGATTCGATATTGCATAGGTTGCATGTTCCCGTCTGTAATAGTGCTTGAGTTATTACATTTATGATTATTTGATGAGGTCACATGACCATATATGGTCATCGGATATATTAGTGACTTCTGTTGTGCAATAGCTTCAATATTGCACTGGTTGCATGTTCCTATCTGTAACAGTGCTTGAGATATAACATTTATGCATATTTGATGAGGTCACATGACCATATATGGTCATCGGATGTGTTAGTCACTTCTGTTGTGCAATAGCTTCAATATTGCACTGGTTGCATGTTCCTATCTGTAACAGTGCTTGAGTTATTACATTTATGCATATTTGATGAAATTACATGACCATATATGGTCATCACATTAGTTAGCCACATCTCTTGTCTCATAGCTTCGATATTGCATAGGTTGCATGTCTCTATCTGTGATTCTGCTTGAGATATTACAATTATGCATATTTAATGACGTCACATGACCATATACGGTCATCACATTAGTTACTCACATCTCATGTCCCACAGCTTCGATTTTGCACAGGTTGCATGTTCATGTCTGTAACAGTGCTTGAGATAATTCAATTATGCATATTTAATGAAGTCACATGACCATATATGGTCATCACATTAGTTAGTCACATCTCTTGACCCATACCTTCGATATTGCACAGGTTGCATGTCCCTAACTCTTGCAGTGCTTGATATATTACATTTATGCATATTTAATGAGGTCACATGACCATATATGGTCATATTGTTTGTTAGTAAAATTTCATGTACCATCACTTCAATATTGCACTGGTTGCATGTTCCCGTCTGTAACTGTGCTTGAGTTATTACATTTATGCATATTTGATGAAGTCACATGACCATATATGGTCATCACATTAGTTAGTCACATCTCGTGTCTTATAGCTTCGATATTGCACAGGTTGCATGTCCCTATCTGTAACAGTGCTTGATATATTACATTTATGCATATTTAATGAGATCACATGACCATATATGGTCATCTTGTTTGTTAGTAGAATGTGATGTGCCATCACTTCAATATTGCACTGGTTGCATGTTCCTATCTGTAACAGTGCTTGAGATATTGCAATTATGTCTATAAAATGAGGTCACGTGACCATATAAAAGAACAAAAAAATATGAAAAAAAACATTCTAAAATCTTCTTATAAAAAACGGCTTTTCGCCTGGACTTCCATATTTTGGAATTAAATACTATGTCATATGATCTTTCAAAGTTATTCAGGGTTAGTTGATTTGTCGAAAATTATGCAAATGAGATGCAAAACAAAATTTAAAAAAATTCTAAAAAAAAAAGTCACGTGACCGCTAAAGTTTTTTTTGATGAAATTTGTAGCCCTTGTCGCACTGCTACTATCATAGAAAAATTGGAGCACTCAGACCCTCAGAAAGGTGCGCAATTCGGCATTGAAAATTTCGCCTTTAATCCAAGATGGCGGCCTGGTCATGTGACCTATGTGTCTGAACTTAGGATATGCACCAGATCTCATACAGCTTTACCATTGTGGCAAGTATGGAACTGATCGGTCCAACAGTGTTGACATAAAGCGTGACCAAAAATTTAGGCGGAAGAATAATAATAATAATAATAATAATAATAATAATAAACGGAACAATTACAAAAGGGTTTCGACCAAATGGGCTCGAAACCCTAAATATAGCTGCATAGCAGCAATCACCGGTTTTCAAGACCATGGCACATGGCGAAGTCACATGCAAAGCATGGCCATGTATGACTGTTTGCAATAGCCCTGAAAATTAACGTTGGTTCCATGTTTGTATATGTGATAGTGTCCGAGATATTATAGCCATGCATATTTAATGAGTTGCATGACCATATATAGTCATCGGGTATGTTTGTCAATTATCTTGTCCAATGTCTTCAATATAGCATTGGTTCAATGTTCCTACTTGCAACAGTGCCTAAGATATTAGAGACTTGCACATTTAATGAGTTCTATGACCATATATAGTCATTTAAAATGTTGGTCAATTCTTTTGTCCAATGCCTTCAGTATAGGTTTGGGTACATGTCTCTATCTTTAAAAGTGCTCGAGATATTATTGATATGCATATTTAATGAGTTCTATGACCATATATGGTCATCTCATATGTTGGACAATTTTCTCGTCCAATGTCTTCAGTATAGGGTTGGGTACATGTCCCTATCTTTAAAAGTGCTCGAAATATTATGGATATGCATATTTAATGAGTTCTATGACCATAAATAGTCATTTTATATGTTGGTCAATTTTTTTGTCCAATGCCTTCAGTATTGGTTTGGGTACATGTCTCTATCTTTAAAAGTGCTTGACATACTATGGATATGCATATTTAATGAGTTCTATGACCATATATGGTCATCAACTATGTTTGTCAATTCTGTTGTCCAATGTCTTCAATATAGCGTTGGTACCATGTTTGTACTTGCAATACTGCCTGAGATATTTGAGACATGCATATTTAATGAGTTCTAAGACCATATATGGTCATCGATTGTGTTGGTCAATTCTCTTCTTCAATATTACAATATGGCGTTGGTTCCGTGTTTGTACTTGCAATAGTGCATGAGATATAAGAGAAATGCATATTTAATGAGTTCTATGACCATATATGGTCATTTTATAAGTTGGTCAATGTTGTTGTCCAATGCCTTCAATATAAGTTTGGGTACATGTCTATATCTTTTAAAGTTCTCGAGATATTATGGATATGCATATTTAATGAGTTCTATGACCATATATGGTCATCGATTATGTTGGTAAATTCTCTCGGCCAATGTCTTCAATATAGCGTTGGTTCCATGTTTGTACTTGCAATAGTGCCTGAGATATTAGAGATATGCATATTTAATGAGTTCTATGACCATATATGGTCAACCAATATTTTGGTCAATTCTCTTGTCCAATGTCTTCAATATAGCCTTAGTTCCATGTTTGTATATACAATAGTTCTCAATATATGTCAATTCAATGTGTATCGTATATGGGCCCTCCCCCCTTTCCCATAATGCATCATTGCTGACTATTTTATATAAAATGTGAAAAATATTCAAAAATCAACTGCTCCAAAACTACTGGTCGCACTTTCATGATTCTTTGATTAATCTGTAGTATGTATGATGCTCTTCAAAATTATGGCGTGGAATTTTGATACGATCAAAATTATGCAAATGAGATGCAAAACAATATTTCAGAAAATTCTAAAAAAAAAGTCACATGACCGTTCAACTTTTTTTTCATGAAATACGTAGCTCTAGGGCCAATGCTTCTTTTAAGCGAAAGTTTGAGACTCCTAGACCCTCAGAAAGGTGTTTAAATGAGCATGCCATTTTTTGCCTAAAATTCAAAATGGCCGCCGTACCACGTGACCAATATGCGTCATCTTAGGATATGCATTAGATCTCATCAAACTTTACAAACATATGAAAAAATTTTCAAGATATGTGCAACGGTGTTCGAATGGCGCTTAGCGAAAAATCTGGCGGAATAATAATAATAATAAATATAGCTGCATAGCAGCAATGACCGGTTTTCAAGACCATGGCACATGGCCAAGTCACATGCAATGCATGGCCATGTATGACTGTTTGCAATAGCCCTGAAAATTAACGTTGGTTCCATGTTTGAATATGTGATAGTGTCCGAGATAGTATAGCCATGCATATTTAATGAGTTCCATGACCATATATAGTCATCAGGTATGTTTGTCAATTCTCTTGTTCAATGTCTTCAATGTAGCACTGGTTCCATGTTCCTACTTGCAACAGTGCCTAAGATATCAGAGACATGCATATTTAATACCATATATGGTCATCTACTATGTTGCTCAATTCGCTTGTCCAATGTCTTCAATATAGTGTTGGTTGCATGTCTATACTTGCAATAGTGTCCGAGATTTTAGGGACAAGCATATTTAATGATTTCTATGACCATATATGGTCATTGATTGTGTTGGTCAATTCTCTTGTTCAATATCTACAATATAGTGTTGGTACTATGTTTGTACTTGCAATAGTGCATGAGATATTAGGGACTTGCATATTTAATGAGTTCTATGACCATATATGGTCATTTTATATGTTGGTCAATTTTTTTGTCCAATGCCTTCAATAAAGTTTTGGGTACATGTTTATATCTTTAAAAGTGATCGAGATATTATGGATATGCATATTTAATGAGTTCTATGACCTTATATGGTCATCGAATATTTTGGTCAATTCTCTCGTCCTTTGTCTTCAATATAGCGTTGGTTCCATGTTTGTACTTGCAATAATGCCTGAGATATTAGAGACACGCATATTTAATGAGTTCTATGACCATATATGGTCATCAACAATGTTGATCAATTCTTTTGTTCAATGTCTTCAATATAGCATTGGTTCCATGTTTGTACTTGCAATAGTGCCTGAGATATGAAAGACATGTATATTTAATGAGTTATATGACCATATATGGTCATCCAATGTTTTGGTACATTTTCTTGTCCAATGTCTTCAATACAACGTTAGTTCCATGTTTGTACTTGCAATAGTGCCTGAGATATTAGAGACATGCATATTTAATGAGTTGCATATCCATATATGGTCATCCAATATTTTGGTAAATTCCCTTGTCCAATGTCTTCAATATAGCGTTAGTTCCATTCTTGTATGTGCAATAGTTCTCAATATATGTCAATTGAATGTGTATCGTATATGGGCCCTCCCCCCTTTCCCATAATGCAACATTGCTGACTATTTCATATAAAATGTGAAAAATATTCATAAATCAACTGCTCCAAAACTACTGGTCGCACTTTCATGATTCTTTGATTAATCTGTAGTATGTATGATGTTCTTCAAAATTATGGCGTGGAATTTTGATACGATCAAAATTATGCAAATGAGATGCAAAACAATATTTTAGAAAATTCTAGAAAAAAAAGTCACATGACCGTTCAACTTTTTTTTCATGAAATACGTAGCTCTAGGGCCAATGTTTCTTTTAAGTGAAAGTTTGAGACTCCTAGACCCTCAGAAAGGTGTTTAAATGAGCATGCCATTTTTCGCCTTAAATTCAAAATGGCCGCCGTACCACGTGACCAATATGCATCATCTTAGGATATGCACTAGATCTCATCATACTTAACAAACATGTGAAAAAATTTTCCAGATATGTGCAACGGTGTTCGAATGGCGCTTAGCGAAAAAATCTGGCGGAATAATAATAATAAAAAACATAACGATTACAATAGGTTTCCAAGACATGTGTCTTGAAAACCTAATAATAATAATAAACATAACAATTACAAAAGGTTTCCAAGACATGTGTCTTGAAAACCTAATAATAATAAATATAGCTGCATAGCAGCAATGACCGGTTTTCAAGACCATGGCACATGGCCAAGTCACATGCAATGCATGGCCATGTATGACTGTTTGCAATAGCCCTGAAAATTAACGTTGGTTCCATGTTTGAATATGTGATAGTGTCCGAGATAGTATAGCCATGCATATTTAATGAGTTCCATGACCATATATAGTCATCAGGTATGTTTGTCAATTCTCTTGTTCAATGTCTTCAATGTAGCACTGGTTCCATGTTCCTACTTGCAACAGTGCCTAAGATATCAGAGACATGCATATTTAATACCATATATGGTCATCTACTATGTTGCTCAATTCTCTTGTCCAATGTCTTCAATATAGTGTTGGTTGCATGTCTATACTTGCAATAGTGTCCGAGATTTTAGGGACAAGCATATTTAATGATTTCTATGACCATATATGGTCATTGATTGTGTTGGTCAATTCTCTTGTTCAATATCTACAATATAGTGTTGGTACTATGTTTGTACTTGCAATAGTGCATGAGATATTAGGGACTTGCATATTTAATGAGTTCTATGACCATATATGGTCATTTTATATGTTGGTCAATTTTTTTGTCCAATGCCTTCAATAAAGTTTTGGGTACATGTTTATATCTTTAAAAGTGATCGAGATATTATGGATATGCATATTTAATGAGTTCTATGACCTTATATGGTCATCGAATATTTTGGTCAATTCTCTCGTCCTTTGTCTTCAATATAGCGTTGGTTCCATGTTTGTACTTGCAATAATGCCTGAGATATTAGAGACACGCATATTTAATGAGTTATATGACCATATATGGTCATCAACAATGTTGATCAATTCTTTTGTTCAATGTCTTCAATATAGCATTGGTTCCATGTTTGTACTTGCAATAGTGCCTGAGATATGAAAGACATGTATATTTAATGAGTTATATGACCATATATGGTCATCCAATGTTTTGGTACATTTTCTTGTCCAATGTCTTCAATACAACGTTAGTTCCATGTTTGTACTTGCAATAGTGCCTGAGATATTAGAGACATGCATATTTAATGAGTTGCATATCCATATATGGTCATCCAATATTTTGGTAAATTCCCTTGTCCAATGTCTTCAATATAGCGTTAGTTCCATTCTTGTATGTGCAATAGTTCTCAATATATGTCAATTGAATGTGTATCGTATATGGGCCCTCCCCCCTTTCCCATAATGCAACATTGCTGACTATTTCATATAAAATGTGAAAAATATTCATAAATCAACTGCTCCAAAACTACTGGTCGCACTTTCATGATTCTTTGATTAATCTGTAGTATGTATGATGTTCTTCAAAATTATGGCGTGGAATTTTGATACGATCAAAATTATGCAAATGAGATGCAAAACAATATTTTAGAAAATTCTAGAAAAAAAAGTCACATGACCGTTCAACTTTTTTTTCATGAAATACGTAGCTCTAGGGCCAATGCTTCTTTTAAGTGAAAGTTTGAGACTCCTAGACCCTCAGAAAGGTGTTTAAATGAGCATGCCATTTTTCGCCTTAAATTCAAAATGGCCGCCGTACCACGTGACCAATATGCATCATCTTAGGATATGCACTAGATCTCATCATACTTAACAAACATGTGAAAAAAATTTCCAGATATGTGCAACGGTGTTCGAATGGCGCTTAGCGAAAAAATCTGGCGGAATAATAATAATAAAAAACATAACGATTACAATAGGTTTCCAAGACATGTGTCTTGAAAACCTAATAATAAACGGAACAATTACAAAAGGGTTTCGACCAAATGGGCTCGAAACCCTAATAATAATAAACGGAACAATTTCAATAGGGTTTCGACCAAATGGGCTCGAAACCCTAATAAACGGAACAATTTCAATAGGGTTTCGACCAAATGGGCTCGAAACCCTAATAACAAAAACAATAGGCTTTCAAGCCTGAAGGGACTTGAAAGCCTAATTATAATAGTGCCATTGACAATCGCCATTTGCAAATTTTAAAAGTGGTACTTCTCATACAATTGTGTGTGTGTGTATGTGTGTCTGTTGAACTGTTCAGCCATCTGTCTACCCATCTGTCTGTTTGTCTGTCTGCTAGTACACAAATCAGGCTCTACGAATATCTCTAGATCCAATCAACCAATACACAGGAAATTCAATATTCAGATTTTAATAAATCAAAATAAGATTACTGTCCTTGCTTAAATAGCAGTGCATATTCTTATGTAAATGACAGAGGTGTGTCTATGGTCAAAATACTGTATTTGTTCTATTAGTAGAGCATATCATTATGTAAATGACAGAGGTGTGTCCATGGTCAAAATACTGTATTTGTTCTATTAGTAGAGCATATCATTATGTAAATGACAGAGGTGTGTCTATGGTTAAAATAGGTTATGTTGCTCTTTTGAAGGTTGTCGCCCGACTGACAATGTAATACAGATAGGCGCCATGTTATTCGGGTAATCATTACCTTTAACCCTTTCACCACCAATTACCTATTTTCATCACAAATTTACAAAATATAGTCCCGTTTATAGTCTGCATTTTCCTTCAGAAGATTGGGACAAAAATAGCCAAATTTTTTAGTAAAAACTGAAAATTGACTCAAATTTTGTCTTTTGGCTCAAAAGTTAGGGTTCATTTTCAGAAATATTGAAGAAGATAAGAAAGTGCAGAATAATTCAGGCCAGAGAGTCTGGTTGTGAAGACGTCAATCATCCTTTGTACTTAATAGTAGACATTTATTTATGTTTGTTCTGAGATGTTCTTCATATTGGTAAACAATTTAACATTATTTCATGCAGGTATCTGAACTGTATGCAGCTGAGTTCACACAACCTCTGAGCTCAGAACAACTCAATCTTATTAATGAACTATGCAAGAAAAGACTACAACGGTAAGATAATACTTTGCAGATAATAATACTCTGCTGAGTGAAAATTTATTTATTTCAATGCTTTGAGCGCCATAATATTTCCCATCAAAATTTTGGTACTACATTTTTGACTCCCATGTGCGAAGCACAAAATGGGAGTCTTTGCAGTTAGTGTGTCTGTATGTGTGTGTGTATGTGTGTATGTGTGTATGTGTGTGTGTGTGTATGTGTGTCCGACTGTTCCACTGCTATCTCAAGAACCATACATCGGTTTTTGATGAAACTTGGTGCATAGATGCTCTGGGCCAATGCGCAGATTTGATTAGGTTTTGGTAAAAATCCATGCTCGTTAATTACCTAATTTGCATGATAATTAGCTAATTTTTAGCTGTTCTATGACTGTTCCACTGATATCTAAAGAACCACTCATTGGATTTTGATGAAACTTGGTACATAGATGCTCTGGCTTGACTATGCAGAGATTGATTGTTTTTGATAAATATTTGTGCATATTAATCACCTAATTTGCATAATTAGTTAATTTTCAGCTTTTCCACGGGTATCTCAAGTACTAATCATCGCATTTCAATGAAACTTGGTACATAGATCCTTTAGGACTATGCAGAGACCTGATTAGTTTTAGGGTAAATAATTGTGCATATTAATTACCTAATTTGCATAATTAATTTTCAGCTTTTCAACTGATATCTAAAGTACTAATCATCACATTTCAATGAATCTAGAATTATGCAGACCCAATTAGTTTCCGGTAAATATTTGTGCATATTAATCACCTAATTTGCATAATTAACCAACTTTCACACTGATATCTCAGGTACTATACATCACATATCAATGAATGTACATGGATGCTGTAGGACAATAGACAGACCTGAATAATTGTGGGTTAAAATCTGTACATATTAATTACCTAATTTGCATAATTAACCAATTTTAAGCTTTCACACTGATATCTAAAGTACCAAAATTTCGACCGGTTTTAAATAATTGGTGTTAGATATGTGACGTGTTTTTAGAGTCAAAATTAAGGTGCATTTTTGGACGATCGAATTTTTCAGAATAGAAATCAGCAAATGAAAAAATGGGGATGATAGACAGTGTGCTTCATTAGTTTTTAAAAAATGCAATGTCCGTCAATTGACGTAAACTTCCTCATGTTTCACGGTGAAAGCAAAGGTCGTGGCCGAGTTGTAACTCAAAATCTAAACAAAGTCATCAATCAGTGAGTATTATGACAAGCAAAACAAAACATCAAGACGCGCAGAAGAGGTCAGCACAAAACTAATAGGTCAAAAGACAAAGCTGTCTCGCACTACCTAGAAAAACTTGCGAATGTTCGAAGTACAGGTACCCATTGGACAAAAGATGCATGGAAGTTTAGCAAACTATCTCCCCGACCCAGTGCAATGTATCCGGTTAGAATCAAAGCTCACGTGTCCCTTATTTGAGGGACCAAATTCTGCCGTAAATTCGCCCTTGGATTAGAAAATAAAATGGGATTTAAGAAAATAAAATGGGACTTTTAAGGTGTATTTTGGCGTCATTTTTCGGACATTTCAATTAATCCTGCCAGCTAAAATAGAGTCTAAGTTTTACCGTAGTCATTGACGTTTGTCTATTCAAGAGTACACGTGTATGATTTTTATCGTGACTAGCGTGAGCGGGTAAGCTTCCTTTCGAGAATGAGCTGTTATCACTGTGAACAATGTTAAATTATTCTTCAGATGACCAGTTTATTTTTTAAAAACAACTAATTTTTTTATTTAAAAAAAATCATGCCGTTTTCGCATCAAAATCCAAGCCAAAATATCGTACTACAACATCAATCTCTTCCGCATTGCGTTCAATAACATTAACATATTTAAATAAGCTATGGTAATTTGAACACGTTGGCATCATCCAGCTTTTTGATTGGTTAATTAGCGATTTGACCTATTTGACCTAAGAGAACATGGCGGATATCCTACGCTTACGATGAAACTAAGTTGACTTTTATTTGTATTTCATAACCATTCAACAAATTTATTTTGTGTACATTATTATAATCACTACTGAGTACAGTAATAATCAACAATTCAGAAACGCAGCATGCCGAGATTTTTGTGTTCGTTTTTATTTGAAACTTCGTTTATTTAGAATATATTTTCGTTACCAATAAAATAAAAATCTCTCAGTCAATCAGAAACCCGGATTCATGCCTTCGAGGAAGGTCCCGTTTGAACGCTCACATCGTGTTTTTTTTCGTTTGGGGGAAAACTAAAACTGGTCGAATTTTTCGAATAAGAATGAGTCGGCAATTTTTAGTGGAGTCGAAAATTTGGAGGTAAATAAAACACCGAAACCCGGCAAACAAATAGGCGATCGAATTTTTAGAGGGGTCGAAATTTTGGAGTTTTCACGGTACTAATTATTCCATTTCAATGAAACTTAGTACAAAGATGCTCTAGGACAATGTACAAACCTAATTAGTTTGGGGTAAAAATCTGTTCATATTAATTCCCTAATAAGCATAATAATTCATAATTTTTTGGTTCTAATCACATTTCAATTAAACTTGGAGACATAGATTTTCTGTTACATTGCGCAGACCTCATTAGTTTTACACTCAAATCTGGTCATATTAATTTTCTGATTTGCATAATTAGTTTTCAGCTAAGTAATTTCGAATTATATTTAATGTGTCTCCAATACTCTCAGCACATGGGAGTTCTTTCTAAGCTTTCTTTGATTACAAACTTTTATGTATTTTTTCATATTTTTTTTCCTAATTTTGAACCAAAGGTTCATCAAAATTGGGGTCACAGGAAGGCACAGAGTCTTTCACTAAGATCCTAGTGACTGTCACTTGGGTCCGTTTGAGTCAAAATGCCATTCACTGGTGTCCTACGAGATCACAGTGATTTTTACTGGGACACTAGGGAGTCACAGTGACTTTCACTGTGGTCCTAGGGAGTCACAGTGACTTTCACTGTGGGCCTAAAGAGACGTAATGATTTTCACTGGTTCCTAGAGTGGCTTTCACTTTTGTCCTGAAAATTCACAATAACTTTTATTTGGGTCCTGAGGAGTCACAATTAATTTCAATGGGGTACTAGGGAGTTATATTGACTTTGAGCTTGGGTCGTTGGGAGTCACATTGACTTTCATAAGTGAAGTGAAAGTCAATGTGACTCCAAGGCAGTTATTCAGGGTTGAACAAATGTTTAATTTATTTTTTGTTTAAATGTTCTTTGAATGTAGCTTTACACCAAACCCTCATTCTATATATCAGACTTATTAACTTCACAAACATTGTTTTGAGTTAAATCTGGGTTTTACAGACAACACAAAATTGTTATTTTTATAATACAAAAATGATATGTGCGTAAATACTTTCTGGCAGGTCTGTATCATTATATAAAGGGGTATTTAAATATTTCTAAATAAGGGATGAAATTATTTTACTCATGTGTCTCAAGTATAATATTTGTCATGAAAACTTGAAAGGTAACTTGAAAGTGTCAATTTAGTTGCAACTATTCAATCAGCTAATATGCATCTGTTATGAAGTGTTCAAATTTTGCATAAACGAAGAATGTATTTTTGATACTTTGTATCAACCCATATCGAACATGATGACTGTGGTACTTTAAAGACTTATGATGAGTTCATGTTCTTGCACTAAGGACTCTAAATGTATTAATGTTGTAGTCACAGTGATTGATTACTGGAACTTTAAACTGAGCAGGAAATGTCACCTTCTATTTCTAGAATGCCTCTACAGTATGTACTTGGTGAATGGGATTTCAGAGATTTGACGTTGAAGCTACGACCTCCGGTTTTCATACCTAGACCCGAAACAGAGGTAAAGTTATTCCAGTGAAAAACCATTTATTTTATTAATAGTGTTGTTTCTATTCTGAAAAGACTAGATTCATATTGAGACTCACTCTCATAGGCCTTTGTGTGTGTGAAATGATGGACATGGCCAACACACATTTGACACAGGAATTTACTTAAATATATATTACAAAACTATTTCCGGAATACCGTACTCGACCACGTTAGCGCCCAGGGTCCTCAACTCATATTGTATTTATTTTATAAAACAACAATGATTTTAAATCATTAAATGAATGTTGTCTAAATTCGTGAAACAACTTTTGAGATATTTTTTTTCAGGAATTGGTTGAAATGATTTTACAGTATCACCGACCGAGGATTAACCTCCATTTTTTAGAAGTCGGCTGCGGAAGTGGAGCGATATCGCTATCACTTCTCCATGAAATACCTCAGGTGTGTGTAAAGTCAGATAATAAATAATGGCTTGCAACTATAATAACATTAAATAGTATTTGTTCAGGACTCTTCTTTCAACATTTGTTTTGCACACCCTACAGGCGATTGGTATCGCTATTGATCAAAGCCATGCTGCAGTCAAATTAACAGAGCATAATGCTACAAGGTAAATGTTGTCCAATCTGAAATTCTCATATCGCAGCGATATAATCGGTACTGATGTACAATTTTGTTTTCTCTGTTTTTCTTTGCAAAAACACACAAACTAATGACATTTACCGTGCAGATAGTCATGTTTAGTGTGAAACATCAGATATTTCAAACTCTGCATGTGTGAATGATATGCATCATCGTCATAGTTACATATACATGGAATTTGATTCAAACATTCTTAACTGGAAATTCTGAGACAACAAGATCGCAAACAAGGCCTAATAACATTTCTATGATAGCTGCATTATTAATAACTGTATGCAGTTGTTGGGATGTTTTAGAAAAACCAATTAATTTTGTGTGCAATGTAATTAATTAAATGACACTAATTATATGTAATGTAATTTCAATATCTCGTACCTATAAACTTTAATCCCACGTTATTTTCACAGACTGAATTTACACGATAGACTAACAGTTCATAACATTGAAGTAGTCGACTCCTTCAAAATACCTAACGATATTGCTGGACCTTACGATGCTATCATCAGTAACCCACCTTATATATTCCATGACGACATGAAAGACCTTGCTCCCGAAATATCCAGGTAAACTCTGTGCCGATTAGCTGATGATCTAGTGACATTCAAACTATGGGGTTGACATATTAATTGTTGTACAATATGAACTGTGTCTTGCTAGAAAAGGCTTGTGAAACTACGCTGATAATAATAATATTTGAAGTGGAGATTAATGTCTGCGAGTCTGTGTACTGTATCTACTCTAGGCGCATGCATCGTTAATTGAAATATACATAAACTGAAATTTTATTTTTTATTTTTTAAGCAAGCACATGCTTACTAGAATCTTTTTTTCATATGACTTCACTATTTATTTATGAAGAAATTTGAATAACAACAAATGAGTAAACAAAAACTAAAATAGCCACCAACTTATTTATATCTGTTGTGGTGTTGAAATCCCAGTAGACAATAAACTTGTTTGTGATTCAATTGGGGTAAAATAATGTCTACTTGTGTTGTCCCCATTTGATCTGTGACACTCTCCATGATTTCATCATTTGTATTTTTAGTAAAATCAGGTAAAGCATGACTAACGCTATAGAGCAAATAACGCTATAGAGCAAATTATTTTTTTAATATGGTATTGTATTTTAGCCAATGAAATCCCCCCCCCCTGATAATTAAGTGTAATGACTTTGGTGTAAGTAATTGATTTCATTGAGTGGTATTCACCTGACAGTCTGCTATATTCACTGTAGCAATGATACTGTATAAGAAACGAGCGCAAGACATCAGAATATTGTGAAATTTCATGGAAGTGGAAATGTCACTGGTTTCCGATAGGCTGGGAGTTGCAGTAAATTCAGTTATTGTTCTCAACATCAAAACAATGTCCACAACCGAGCGCGAGTGCAAAATTTCATATGTTTATTATTAATGTTTAGATATGAAGACACCAAAGCACTCCATGGTGGTCATGATGGTTTAGAGGTAACAAAGAATATACTAAAGATGGCAAGATACTTATTAAAGCACGAAGGGTCAATATGGTTTGAATGTGACCCAAGACACCCAACAATGATCAAATCATGGCTTGATAATCATCCAGAGACTGACGTTAAGTTTGTTGATGTTGGTTATGATTTCTCAGATAGGTAAGATTATGTTCACAGTCACCAAATTCCAGGCTCTCAATTCTACACTTGACCACTGAATTCTGAGAATATTCACTATTTAATGTATAGCATGTACATTCACTTTGGTTCTAGGCAGCAATAGACAATTCTGAATTTGCTCTATTAGAAGCATTGCTCTTACGTAAATGACAGAGATAAGCCTATGAACAAAATCGTTTTTGGTTTATGTTCATCTATTGGGGATGTAATGAAAAAATATGATAGTGTTTATTTCTAAACTATAAAACACTCAGGTGTACATATTTTTATAATGGGTACATGCTATTCAAATTTCAAATTAGTAATTTTCCTATACTAAAAGTTTTTAACTTTATCATTTGTATCTATTGCATTGTAAATACTACTACAGCAAAGAATTTTATTGATCGATTGATGGATTATGGATTGATTAATAGGTGGATTCATTGATAAATGTATTGATTGATGGATTAAGATATTAATGGGTGAATGGATTTATTAAGTTGATATCCCCGGTAGATTGTTAAAATGATCATATTGATGAACTGACTGATTGATTGATTGATTGATTGATTGATTGATTGATTGATTGATGATTAATTGGTCAATCAATAGATAGATTTATGGATTGATTTGATGATTGTTGAATTTAGCAATTGATGAATTGACTAATCAATGGATTTAATAAATTGATCAATTGAAAGATAGATTGATTAATTGATGCATTGATTTGATTGATTCATGGATTTATTGATTAATAGGTGTATTGATTGAATGATGAATTGAATGTTTGATGGGTAGATGGATTGTGTACAAGTGTACTACCTATATGATTGCTTGAAAACACTTGTGTAATCAGAAACTACGTCACCACATAAACATATTTACAATCTCTAAAAGTTTTAATTTGTGTAATGACTTTCTATTTTTGTTGCAGAGCCAGATTTTGTCACTTAAAGTATATTCCCACCAAAGTGAAGACATAGACGAGGCATGCATTCATTCAACAGTTTAGATATTTTAGATTTTTCAATATTAAATAACTGTGCCAAACATAATTTGAATCACAGATTTATCATCAGTGTTCATATACAAACACAGATTCAGTACTAGACTTAACAATGTATCTAAACCACGGCTTCGCCTAATGTACTACTAGAAAGGATAGAACATTAATTATTCACCGCATTCATTATATTTGTATACAATTGTATTCATAGACTCCTTAAATTAGCAAAGATACAGATTTGCTGAAGTACCGGTACAACATGTTTTACATTATGTGATATTGTGGTGTACAACTGATGCAATAAAATGTTACTATTACTATCATATGTACATTGTATATTCAACAAATTAGTCTGTTTTACTGAATCCATATTGTTGTTATTTTCTAGTTTATTTAACCGGAAACATCTGTGTATGTAGCTGGGCTGCCGCTGAAAATATAACAGTTTTAGCCATGGTGGCAAGTACCACGTTGTTTTCATATAGCTAATTGCCAACATGTTGCTACTTGGCAAAAAAAGGAAGAAGACAGTATTATTTTCCAGAACTAGCAAATAGAAATATTCTAATATGAGTGGCTTAACATGTTATATAGTTGTCGCATACGACTTGTTTACCACTTCCGTGTGACTGAGAATGTTCTAGAACTGTAGTGTCTCTGGGTGGAATTTTTAGAAATTGGTTGAATAGGTAATAGAACACTGTAGGAGGCAATAGAAGGTAATGGAACATTCTAGAAATTTGTAGTAAGTTCCAGACTCATTATGTATGCTGATGTAATGGTCTATTTATAGACAGTGTGGGTATATATAGGGGAGTTGTTCAGCACTGAGATCAGATCGGAGATCTTGTTGAATTGTATTGAAGTTTAAGTATCTAGTTGTTGGAGTAGTGGAGTTTTACCGCGTTATTGTACTTGATGTTTGCAGAGTATAATAATACCAGTACCAGTTGAAACCTCATCTGTTGGCTTCGTGTTCGTATTTTATCATCACCGCCAGGGAAGTCTTTCTGTTACTGTTGCCATTTTGGTATTTGAACCATCACACCTGTACTATACCAATTACGGTAATATTACGTTGCGTGTGACAATAGTATGTTAACTTCACTGATGCTATGTTTTTAATTAAATGGTTACCATTTCTCAGAATGATTTTAGGTTTGAAATTACTTGCAGTCGTTGTTGCGAAAGTGACACAGATTACAGTCGCGTAATGTAAATGTAATTTACCATTCCTGACAGGCAAAGGGTTATGAAAAGCCAAGTGTCGTTGATTTCAAATCAATATTTCCCTTGTATCAGAATATGTACCAGTAAATTTGTGCTAAGAAAATTTGAATACACATAATTAGTTATGTACAATCAACTTCCAAACAAATAAATTATGTCGTACTGTGAGATGTTATACCAGCATGTATAAATCAGTACCCATATGGCCAGCCATTACCGGTTGTACCAGCAGCCTGACAAGACAATTACAGTTGCAGGTATCCCCAATTTACTCAAATATTTACTTTGTTAAAGGTTAGCATGAACTGTTTGTTATTATGATCTTCATCTCATCATTGTTGAAAATATTTTTTAATTGGGAACTCTGATGTGTGTCACATGTTTTTGGTCTAAATATTACAGGGGGGGGGCAAGAGAGGATAGCTGGTACAGGTTACAGGAAATAAAAAAAGCATTTTGCGTTTTTACAGGAAATAAAATAAAAGTTCCATTTACAGTAAAAATAGGTTTTTACACTTTACAGATAAAGCAAATTCCTAATTACATTTTTATAATATATTTGATAATTTGTGTTTATGAATCAAAATTGGAAATTGCGTACTAATTACACAACAAAAAAAAGATCTTTGTACAAATTACGGACAAATATAATAGCAGATTACATTTTACACCTTGCCTATGTCTATGAGTTTATGTTTTTTATTTATTTAAATGACATTATTACGAAAATAAAAACAATTGATTACAAAAGTGATTCTTGCCATCAGTGTGTTGTTATTATTATCAATTTTTTGGTATTTTTCCTGACTGAAATGGATTTTAATGTTGTTTACATGTAGTTCAACCAATAAAATAGGATTGAATTTCATAATTATTGATTTGAGCAAAAGTGATCAACTTATGTTTTTTCAACCCAAGAAAAAAAAAGTGTGAAAGGGAATAATAAAGGAATATTTTTTCATAGGATTTGCTCTGTAAAGCATGTATTTCAGGAAAAATATATATTAATTATCAACATTTTCAAATAGGAGCTATATTATTTTATAGTTATTAATAAAAATAACAGAACTTGTGTCACAGTACATCATATAGCAAAGATAATGTCAGAGACTTGTAAGGTTAAGTAATGTCGCAACTAAATGTACATAATAGGTCCATGGTTACATGTAGTGGCGACCGAGAGAAGTGATCAGCTTTGAAGATCAGCATTGGAATACGGTTGTATTAACGGACCTTGTTGATAACCACAGTCAACATTTCCTTGTTCATACAAGGTTACAAGACAGAGTCAAATTATAGAGTTTTGAATCAACATTATTTTATTTTGTTTTCACTTAGGAAAATATATTTTCATAAGTTACATTGAATTGCTGATGAGGTCAAGAAGTCAAACTGAATCCAATAACCTTGTAAATTTGCATAATAATTGGATTCTTCTTCCTGGTTTGCACATTAATTGCTAATACCGGAAATTATATTATTCTGGGTAGGTTACAGTAATGGATATATAATAATTTGTATTATATTGAGGACAAAACGTTGATATATATAATAAAACACTTTTACCATAGAAACCAATGGAAAATTGCTCTAAAATGACTATTCAAAAGTTGAAACTGTTGTTTGTGCCTAAACACAGTCCCTAAACACAGGGACTGTGTGTGGCCTAAAGTAGTTTTAGTGACCATACTTATTTGACTGAATAAAATACGTCTATAATGTGAAGGGAACAGATGATATTCAATTCACTATTTTATTTTTATAAAGGGTCGAGTCACTCTTCGCATACCGGGTAATTGCAACATGTTCATTCAAAGATGTCACACACTCGGTTTGTCCATGTGAAATTAAAAAGCTTCGTGGTCACGACACATTGCAATCAATAAGGGTCCCACGCGGTTGCATGACCTTTCACAATTCTGTATAAGTTATTTTGTTTAATTATTTACATTTGTCTGTCAATTTCATAGGAGCCCATAAGCATCCAAGTCAACTCCAGCATCTTTCAGTTCTTGTTTGAGACGTTCACATGTTGCATCCGGTCCTTTTTTTGTCCTCCAGGCACGGAGCATTGCATGTATCTGCATAATCATTCCATTGTTGTCGTTTTTAAATCGAGCGACGTCCGCGCTTTGGAAACCAAGTCTTATTGCCTGACTTTCCCAGTCGCCGTTCATTTTCTCAGCCACAAACATCAACTGTTGTTCTGTAACTCTCTCGCTATCTGACTGCACAGATACAGACAGACTGGCCATCTGTGTGGTCATACCAGCCGCTGATGGCGCATTGCTTGATGTTGGTTGTGATGATTTTGGTGTTGGCTGAGGCTGGTACAGTTGAGTATTATCTGAAATGCAATGATTGTAGAAATAAAATAAGGCCAACAATAAAAGACTCTGGTCAATATTCGTTTTTCAACATTTTTGATACTGATTGTCTGCTGGACCCAAACCTTTGACCCACAAGCCAATCAGGTTTCTGGTTTATGTAGACTTTCAAAGTTACATTGAAGTCTCAAATATACTAATCATAAATGTGTTTTTTTTTTCCTTTCACCGATTTCAACCACGAATTCGTTTTTCCCAAGGCATTGAGAAAGGATTTGAATGCGTTTGGCCCTCTCGTTGGCAAAATATCTAGAAAACGGTCCGCCCTGTCGCGTTGTGTCGACCTCGACATGATGTCTTCCGACATTGGCTTGGTAAAAGTTTCGTCCTGTGTCATGTACGGTAAAATATAAGTCGGGTCTAGATTGTCCAAAAGTTGTAAGTGTACACTGGTCAGTGCCTTCCTGTGTTCTTCTTGCATGGTGCTCCTGTGATTGAAAATCATGGGAACTACCAGTAAATACGATCTGGTCCTGGAACGAAGCTGACTGACTACTTCGTTGCTATGTGAACCCGTGACGCTTAGTAGTGTTGCACAGTCGCGTATAGTTCTTCCACCCGGAAGAAATAGCCGTATTTCTGAGAAAACTCTCTGATTTCTATGTATTGCTCGCCCGCGGGTTTGCTTGTTTATTGTTGTTTTATCTTGAATACTTTATCGATTTCCCTGACTAGCAATAGTTGGCTTCTTATCGCCAGATTTCCTTGACTTTTAGCTGTTGCTCATAAAATCGAGATAAAAAAATATAGTCGAACTTCTGTTTGCACAAAAATATTAAAGTCTAACACCCATGAAAATAATGATCTTTAAGAAAGTTGTATCACATCTAAAAATTATGTTCGGATACATGAGGCGAACAAATTGTATGCAGTTACAAGATGGGTAATTGTGGCTGTACTGAATTATTGGTAAATTTTATCGAGCATTATTTTTTTTATGAAATAATGCCTTCAAAAATTAATTCATATGGAAATAATTCCAAAAAGGTCAATTTTACTTCGAAACATTATATTTCATAATAGGTAAAACAACAGGTCGAATCTTCGAGATCGACTTTAACTTGAACGCGGCCGGGCGCGGTTTTATTACGTAGGGACATTTGGGGTCACAATTCGAGGGATTGATGAGTACATAGCCAAGCTTATGGATTTTTAGGAGGCCCGTAATGCAAATGTTTTATTACATTTCAGATAATGTGCAACTTTTTTTGGACTGCTATGTTGTTGTGTAGTATTCACTGTGGCTTCAGTTGACATGGCTGCTTGTCGATATAAAGCTCGCCTATACGCATATACCAGCACTATGTAGAACAGAAGATATTTTTAGTAGCCTTACCCCGCTCAACGATTTCTTCACGAAAATAGCATATCAAAAAATTGACCAAATTAAAAGGATTTCAAATTTAAATCAATAAATGTCGGTATTAGGTTACCCTGGATCGTGTCTAGTACGTAGTTAGCTTATTTTGTATTTTGTACTTAGCTATCATTCTGTCCACTGTTTAATGGTGGTTTGCGATTTCTACCAACCTCAGACGTCACCTGTATTAACAGCCGCAATAAGACCGTCTTTCAACCACGGATAATACACACCAAGAGCTCTCAAAAACGAACCAAATGCACCTGGCCCGCGAGACGGAAGTACGCTTAACAGACGATTAGCCTTGTCGTAAACAGTCCCACCGGTGCTGATGATAAGCGCCATATGCGGAGTAAGAATGCCGTCTTCGATCAGGTACGGAAAGATATACTCGGGATTGATTTCCTCAGCAAGTGTCACAAATTGCGAGTTTAAGGCCTTCTTATGACGGACTTCCATTATAATGAAATTATCATACTAAGTATGACATCCTTTTGTAATCATGGAGAGCCAGTCCTGAGGTCAATGTACTCGCGACCTCACGTGACCCAAAACCGATGCCCCAATATCAATATCAATTATGTTTTTAACGTGTTATTTTTCATTCTACCCCAATAGTTTCAATGCCCAGCCGCTTATTGTCAGGTAAAGCGTGAATGCCTTTAACATGAGACCAGATAGCTGGGGGTCCATAGCTAGAGGCCAGACCAGGAATGTGCCATAGGGTTTAGCGTCCAATGGTCACACTGTTGTCACAATGTAAATGAAATTACTATCATCACTCTGAGAAAGGTCCACGAACTTACACTTGAGAGCTGGTCTTACAAATATATTAGTACAAAGTCTTCAACATACAGTGGTTGTAACTGACTTTGAAAACTGACATGTTCCAAATGTGGATATATTGTTCTGAAGTTGCAGTGCTCTCGCCAGAAAAATATGGCTGTCCAACTCCGACTTATACAGTAGATGAAAATAAAAGACACTTTCTCGCAGTATCACCCCTTCCAGTTGTGAACAACAATATACACTGCCTCTCCGTCTTGGAAAAAAATGGCCAAACAAAGATTTTAGCTGACGATAAGTTATTTGGATATGTACATGTAAGTCAATAAATCATGACATATTGATTCGTTCAAAACAAACGTTGATTTATTGTCTAATGTTATATTACTGTCTAAAACAATATGGAGTGTATCATCCATGTGTATCACATTGGTTACTCTGGCGCATGCGTAGAATATGAACTTTCATTTCTTACTGTTAATGTATCACGTACTGTAATGAATTGAGAACCAAATAAATATCGGTACATTTCGTAATCCTCCCCTGGTTAATAAACTGTGCACTCTCGTTTTCATCTCAGAATTTAACTTTGAAAAATGTCAGCAAATTTGAATTTTAATGGTTTTATTAAACATTTGTAATCAAACTCGAGCATTCTCATCTGTTTTGTTTATCATGCTTTGTTGGATTAGACATGCAATGAACTTTTAACCAATAACGCCACGTAATTTCATAAGATTTATTAAAACACGTTTTACGATGTAGCTATGTGAACGAACTCGTGTCGAATTTCAAGACTATTAAGAAAAACAAGTATTAATATCAGTATCGACTGGGAAACAACATGCGTAACTAATATTCTACCCTATTCTGTTGTTCTTAGATGTGTTTAATAAAAGACGTATGAAGAAATTTTAATATATATTCGCTGTAAACTACACTCAGTATATCAACACTTCGATCTCCGGGGATTGAAGGATATATTGCCTATTTTGTGAATCATATATTGAATCATAAACCTTATGTTAAACTATATGAAGGTCACTAAAATGAAGCCTGAAAGCAGGGTGTGACACGTGAAAACTTGAATCATGACTATTGATTGCAAATAACTAATACCTTAAGCTGGACATCTCAACATATGTCCTGGATTTGATACTAGACATCATTTGATACTTGGAAATACACGCTTCTCTATGATTGGTTTATCTGTTAAGTGTTAGGTACCCAATCAAACACAATCTTATAAGTACCTTCGCATTGGTTTTTGGCACCAACCTCCCAGAACCCCACCTAGTTCTTATACACAAATCTTCAAACAAACAGTTTTCATACCCCCTCCTCTTCTGTTTTCGTCCGTTCCTGTCACCCCAAATGTAACATTAACCAGCTAATCAAACACTGACAACCTGATAGTTTAACTGTACATATCAATGGCCTGGAACTCCACAATTAATAGAATATTTCACTGAAACATGTGACAGAGATATTCTCATAGTAAATGGAATGTATACAAGTTGTACAAGAGGTAGGAACTTCGAATCAACATTTTGTGGGAGATTTGTTATGAGTTTACACAATTAGAATTCCCAGACCAGCATCTAATTAGGTCACAATGCAGTGGGGGTATTGACACACAGTATGTGGAAATAACATTTCAGATTTCATTAAACTTTAGCAATAACAGCTCAATATCTCGTAGAGTTGCTTCTAATACTTAAATTAAGATTCATACCTAAATGTGTTTTACTTTAAGTCACAGGTAGTTGAATTACTAGTATATCAGTGAATATACCTGGGATAAGCATTGCTGCCTACAGCGTTTGGAACTGATGGTAACATAGCAGTTACAATGGTGTGTTACTTTGCTTGACGATGTTATTGCTAAATTGGTATGCAGCACAAGTTCCCTAATATGCTGCTCTCAAGTTCTTTCATGATATGAAAGGTCTGGGTAAGAATGATCAATGTGTTGAATTCCGAGGATGATCATCAACTGCCTTCTCCAGAGTAGTAAATTCATTAGCGATGACAGCTGTATTTGAAGATGGTACTATCAATTTCTCCTCTACATGGTGCTCTATATAGAGAGATTGGCGAGGTCCTCTCTGTTCTTTCAAATAGATCTCTATATTGAAGTGTGCACTGTCTCCATGCCCGTCTACGACATGAAAATTGCGCTGTAGAAGGAAGATTCCTGGCTCATTCACTATATACTCCAATTTATTGACGTCATACCACGAGTACTGCTCGAGTGTGCATGTAGATGTTTGAGATGGTCAAAGGTGTGCTTTCATTCAAGGACAGTGAAGGGTGGAAGATGAATGGCAGGCATTGGTTGAAACATCATCATTGTATAATAATACTGTCAGGGGTCAATCGTTCTTTTTTTTTTGCTATGTCATCATGTTCAATGTCTTTAATGTCAGTCAAACTGAGATTTACAGTTCAGTTTTATAGCAATCAGGACAAGATGTTTGAGAGTAATCATAATAATGTCATTTTTTACGTTGTATTCACACAGATGCATCATAGTCTTTAAATGGAACAGTTATGTACTATGTACCAGAAATCTGAGCTGTAATCTGGAAATGACTCCTGGTATTGCTATTGATTTGTATGCTTGAATTATGTCTACATAGCTAGGTTGTTTATGATGTCCACGATTCAACTAAGGCTTGTATATCTCATATCAAACTGCATTTTTAGGCACAGTGAGTCTGGCCTGGTAGGCCTGGTAGTTCGCCTGCAGTGACGATGTGATTGTCGTAAACGGGAGTTCGAATCCTGTCTAATATTTTTCTGTACGATTTATTTATTTGACTTATTTGTAGTTCATGTATGGGGTGGATAGATACACATGTCCCCCAAATTCATTCAAACAGACTACAGAGCTATATACTGTATATTCAATATGTGCATTACCATCTAGACGCTGTGGACAGTGTACACTAAAGGTCATTTTGAATTGCATTTTTAGTGCAGTGAGTTTGGTGTGGTAGGTAGAGCCTCTGCATGCACTGGAATCCCGTGTTTTATGGTGTAAAAATTGTCTGCATAGATGAGGACATGCATCTTCAACACTGACACTTTTTTGGATCTCCAAAACAGTTTCTTGGTAATGTGAAAGACACCACAGACGCCCCATAGCTATTTCAAGAATAACAAGATGTGCAACAGTTCGCCAGTGAAAGTGAACTTTGGGTTTGGGTTATATATAGCTCCAAGTGATATGTTCTTGTGCATTGTCCAAATGACTGGATAAAACAATGCAGTCCTTTCTACCTCGGACCAAACCTCAGGTAACATAACAATAAGGAACAAAAAAATGATGAATAGTATCAACAAAGTAAGATCAGTGAACTTGCTAACAGAAAAGATGAACTGTGTTACATAATCTTCCAAGTATTTAGGTGGTCTTTGATTACGTTTTGACATACAAAAATGAAGGAATGGGCCACAGAATCTGATTAACAATACTATTGATGTTTTTGAGCCATGGTTTTTTGTGTATTGCTCATAAACAGGTGTTTATGTACCTTATAGCATTCATTGCACTTAACATTGAAGGAAGTAGCACATAGAACCGAGAATTTTCTGATCAAGCATCATTCTCAGCCAATGCTGTCAACAAGAAATGCACTGTGTGCATGGGAGTTAGTGTGTTGATATCTGAATGCAGATAAACATGATCACCTAGTATAGTATACATGTAGTACATGTACTAGCCTTTGATTTTTGGCTGAATGGATGTTGGTAGTATACTGTTCTTGTTCATTGTGGATGAGTTCTTGATTCGTGAGTTGGATCCACCTGTTAGTGAATTGGTCACATTTTATCTACATTTCTCACTCAGAGAGACCATGACTACACATGTGAGAGTTCAAGTGTGCAGTGTCAAAGGCCAGACTAATGCAGACATCCCTTACAATCCAGAGGATGTCTTTTATGCGAGGGGGAATAATGTATTTTGTAATTAGAAAGTGATGTTTGAGCTGATTTGAAGTAATGCACCCAACCAGAAATCGCTGAATCAAGGGGGAGGGGTAGAGTTGCATGTTCGACAAGGTGACAAATTCTTTATAAGCACCAATAAATGACCTTAATCTATGAACAGTGTGAGGAGGTGGACATTTCGACAAGGATGCAATGAGGACTTATATATATATATATATATATATATATAGCAGATAGGTAATGTTCCATCCAAATCCACCTAGAATTAACTTAGGTTTGGGCAGATTTTAGGAGCTGAAAAGTGGAGGTCAGATTTTGTCAAAGCTTGGATAATCTTTTCCCAATTTTGTAGAAGCACGTTTTGTGACACGACCTTTTTGAAAGTAATCAAGTGCTGAACATGAATACACTGGACAAGTCAAACTTTCCTTGTAGCTTAATGAGCTTATCGTGAGAATTACTATGATACGCAGCCCTTTCTCTGTAGCAGGTTCAATTGGGCCCATATTGACTGTGGCTTCAAACTTGTCAAGAGCTTGATTGCAGCATGAAATTGATAGCTCAAGTTGCCATCCTTTTGAGAGACACACCAGGCCAAATAACAGAGGATGTTGGAGGAGATTGCAAAATGGTCGCAAGTGTGCTCTATCAATGATATTCATGAATTGTGGTGACCAGCCAACACATCAACATATAGTTCAACGAGTTCATCAAGTTTAAGATCAAGATCATTTCTGAACAATGTGATATGGGTTTCACCAATGTAGTAGTGCCTGCAAAGCTTTCTGGGAAGTACTTTTGGTTGATTTGCTTTAGTTGCTCCAGCATACTTTGCAGCTGATGCCTTAACCATGTTACTTTTAACTCCTGCGTTTATGGAGTGGTGCTGAACAAAGCTTTAACTTAGTGTTGACAATTGTGTTATTTAATTGATCAGGATTGTCACATTAGTTGGGGTCCCACTCATCACTGTGATCTTGGTCTTCTACATAGCAAGTTTGACCAGTTATGATTGGTGTTCATTGAGTAGGAATTTGCAGGTGCTCAGAAAAATTTGGTATTTAGAACAACCAGCTGCTTTTGTATTATGGAACTAAAACACTGTTTTGGAACTGACTGTAGAAGCTTTGCAACAGCTGGCTGTAGAGTGACCTTCATGCATAAACGAGTCACGAGTCTAGCTTTAATGAGTTTTTGAGCATAACTCTGCACAATATTGCTGTTTGACTAAATTAGGAAGTTCTGGATGCAGAGATGTAACCATGTAGATATGAGGGTGTGAGTTCTTCATCAATGGTTGTCGTTTCTCTTTGATGTTTATATCGATCTCAGTGTAATAAATTATCTTCTGTGAATGAAACTAGGTGCTGGTAAAGATCCTTACACATTTGACGACTTGTAATTCAATATTATTAAAGTCTAGGAAAAGTGAATCTGAAGTTTGGAAACCATAATGTAATCTGATAGCTTGCCAGATTGATGGTATGGACGCAGAGGCCATTATATTAGTACTACACAAAATAACAGGCCAATAAATAGCCAATAAATTTGACCTAATTGACACAAGGTGCATCATTTGTTGGGCTGTAAGCTATTTCTGCTCTGATATAGCTTTCCCATCGTCAGTGAAGTGAAGTCAATTATGAGTTTCCATTGAGAAATGTAGAAAAATTATGATATGAGATGTCTTGTAGATAATGGCAGCATGTTTTCAAATGATGTGATGTACGCACATTGTATGCCATGAAATGCAGTTTATTAAACTTGACTACTGGAAACTCAACTTCCTACCACTAAAGTAAAAGCGAGTTCAGCAATGACTAATGAGATGGATTACTAAACCTCTTTGGTGTCAATTTGAGCAAAGAAGTTTGACTCATCACTGTCACTATGCCAGGTAAACATCAGTGAATGGTAGGAAATGAGTTTAATGCAAACAACAATAACCGAAACTCAAACTGAAGGAGCACATGAGCAATAAACTACAACCACTAGTGCTGCATGGTTTTGTCCATCCTTTGAAGCTCACAGAGGTTTAGTGGAGAATCAAGTCCGAGAATCTCATTGTGGGGGTGTCCACCACCTTCACAATAACATCTGTGACAGCCCCAAAGTCTTGCTCAAGCAACTTTGAGCCTAAAGTTTCCCTAGATCAGCAATTACTTTAAAGGACGCGGCTTTCATGATGGCCCAATCAGCAAACCCAAACTTTTCTTAGACTGCCTTTCCCTCACCTGGTTGAGAGGCTATTGTTGTCAGCTCCAGAGGTTTGCCATCACCTTTTAACTAGACTGAAACCAGGGTAAGCTGTTAATACTCGTTTAATTGGTTACTCGTGGTAGAGCAGTATTTGACATTTTCTGATCATGACATTGAAAAAAATCAACATCTGTATTCAGGAACTCTTGCATGGCCAACTCTGGAGGCAATGTGCCTGCATGCTCTGGCCAGTCATGGTACTATTTTTCTCAACCTTACTATCTGGCCTGGTAGAGTAGACATCAAAGGCCTCTTCACCATCACAATCTCAATGACATCGGGTTTGTGGGTGGGATGACAAAAGAAAAAAATTATTGAATATAGGAGGTATAATTAGAGAAATGACCAATGTTCAATACTATGACTGAGTATGGTCACAAGACTAACTCTAACCCTTGGGCAAAATGTGTGTGCCAATCAAACACTGTTACGAGTAACTCAAGCTTTATTTACAAGAACCAGCAGATACTTTGGTTTTCCTTCTGGGGAATATGATGTCATTGCTCAAGGGACTGCCCATTTGTCGTTTTCAATCAGCCTGGAGTCCACTGACGACAATTTGACTGTGGTGCAAATCCTGGGGTGTGCCATGATAAAGAAGACCATAATGAAGATCTGTGGCAATGAGCATCAATGACTTTGACTACCACTGCTGAAACCAACCAAGCCAAGGACTGCCCAGTAACAATAGACATTGACAGCATAACTCTCAAGTATACTACCAAACTAGGTATTGGCACAGGGAATGGCAACAGCACTGTGACCCAATGCCTATATTACCCACCTCCACATCCAAGTAGACTTTGAACTCCTTTTGTTGCAGGAGCCCTTCTTCCAGAGCAAACTTGGGGATCGTCTCAAGTATGAGCTGATGTTTGACGACATTGGTCATGGGATCAAAGCCAGTTGATGATGCTGCTGCGGCTGCTAGCTACATCTCCAACATCAATCTTGAGATACGAGTGACACATTTTGGAACCTCAATGTCCACAACCACAGGATGAAAGTTATCCTGATGTTCATTGGTGATGCCTCTGCCAGTTAACTCAGGGATACCTCTTAGCTGGTCAAAGCTTTTTTAGGTTGACCCCGGACACGAGGTTCACCACACACAAACTATTGGCCAAACATTGCGTTTCTGTCAGGCAGCCATGTGGATATTCATCGGGACCAGGGGAGATAGCAAAGCAGTTCAACCAAACCTGGTTGTTTGGACACCCAAATGATGAAACTATTTCCAAAGACTATTTCATCCAAGTAGCTTGACTGACTATCATTATTGCTCTGAATGAAGAAGAAAACCTTCTCACTGACAAGAAGCCAGATGACAACATTACAGCCAAGTCTGAAGCACAAAAATGTTCCTGGTTGCTCCCTCAGTTTGGCATAGTAAAAGCAGCCTTCAGGTGCTGGTGTTTAAGTACCTCTTCCAATCTGGCTAACTGGAGGATGGTCACTGAAAGGCAAAAGATCTCATCTATCAGGATGTACATTTGGGTCTAGCTAAATAGTGTGCTTCACATAATATTTCAATGTGTCATTTTCAGAAATCCCTTTGAATATTCATCATTAAAGAACACAAGTACCGTATTTGCTCTATTGGAAGCGCATCTCCAATAGAAGCGCATACAAGCCGATTTTGTTGTTTATTTTGGTTTTAATAGAAGCGCACCCACCAGGACGTCAGTATCCGATGTTTTGTTTGCATGGTTTTCAGTGGGATTTATAATCACATGCTTACTTGCAAATGAATCTTCTACTTCGCACATCTACCGTAATAATCCTTCTATCAAATCGACCCCTCTATTAGTTGGACCACCTAATTTTGTCTGCAAAAATATTTTTTGTTTTTTTCTCTTAGTTCGGCCACTCACAGGAAATGGGGCACTTCATGAAGTGGTAGTTTCTTTTTTGTTCTCAATCCTGCAGTTCAGTTACTGGAATTTATACCCTTATAATTCGACCACTCCAACAAATAATTTCTGTTTTTCTTATAAATTGGCCACTCCCAAAAATAATAATTTTTTCATGATCGAATTGATAGAAGGATTACGGATGTATGGAAAATAACGGTTATCCAAAATAATGTTGCTACATTTTGAAACAAAATCGACGAGCGACACTGTCAGCTTTTTTACTGTTCTGGTCATGAACTTTCATCGGTAAACATACTGTAAATAACCAAGTAATTTGTCGGCATTGAACTTATTCGGCACAGATTATGTGAAAGATTACAAATTAAAATTACAATCTGTTCTTCATATAGTCTGGTGGGTTAAGTCTGATTTACGTTTCAGCTTGGCATGTCATTGTCCAAAGATCGGGGTCATAGACGCATCAGACTCTCCATGCATTACCTCAACTGTATACAATACATAGTAGGCAGTACCGGTATTTGATAATCATTGTCCCAACTATCCAAAATAGAAATTTTTGACAATAGAGGCATTAACTTGGCATAAGTTAGCAATATAATGAATGTCAAACCTCCTTCACATGAGAGTGTGGATTCACTCTTGAACATAGTCTTCTCAGTATTGAACAGGACCAGAAAAAGAGGGGAGGTGTAAAAAAAAAACACAGACAACATGTATTGCCAGTCTCTCAATCTTCATCTGATTTTTTGTTTTGTTTATTTGTACACAAAATAGCATCTGCACTGTATTAGTCAGGCGGTATATAACTAATAAAACAAGTAGTGGTTCTTGTTACGAGCCAAGGAGCGCAGAACACTAACCCTTCAACAGTGCCACTGTGAACACGTACTAGGCAACAAACCTTCACTGAAATGACAAACACTTCTACACTAAGGATTAACGAACAACAACATAAGTGGGTGTTCCTGATGTTTCTGTACAACTATTACAGAGGGGGAGGGAGGGAGGGGAAAATAAAAACCAAAATGAGATGAAATTAAAACAAAAATTAGAAGTTAGGGAGAAACAAACAGTTCATAACGGCATGAACTATTATTAAAACGTGAACACAAAACAAAACGAATAAATGATCTTACGCTTTGAGTGGCAGAGCGTGCCTGGCAATTAGGTTATGTTATCAAAAATTAGATCTCTAGAACTTTTTTTACTCAAGATTAAAGGACAAAACAAGTAAAGTTTTTTTTTTGCTACAGAACCAGAAGAAAACACCTTTAGTATCATCCCAAAGATGGAAAATAGAGTAAAGATGTAACCAGTTTTTAAAGGAAGTAGCTCTTTGTAAGGAAGCAAGCAATGAATAGAACTATATAGTCCATACAATATACACTTTTTTTTCAAATGGTAAAAACAATGATGAAGTTATTTTTATCTCCATCATATATAACTGTACACAAGCATTAACACGCATGAATAAATTTTTATGAAAACAGATTTTTCGGTTACCGTAACTCTCCAGAAGTGACAGACGAAGTAAAACTCGGCATGGAGAGACTACTCCTCAATACTGCACGGCCAGACTGAATACATCTAATATATATATATATTCTATATATAAGGAAAACGTCCACTAAATTTTGAAACATGCCAGCCATGCCAAATTGAGGAGGCGTTGTCGCCATTAGATGGGTTAGAGTAGGAGTGAAAATAGTCGCCTTACTTTCAGAAAACAAGACTCGACATACAGGTAACTTATCCAAAGGGAACATCAAATTGGTGCATGACAAGAAAGTCAATGTACTCGACAGAAAAGAAGAGATGAAGAAAAGTTTGAAGATGGGAGGTGGGAGTTAAACCATAAACAGTACAGCTTAAATTGAATCAAGTAAAACAGTTAGAAAACGGAATTCACAAATTTAGGATTTCAAGACAACACATACAAAGATCACATTTAAACAAGTATTACTTTTTTTTTCTTGTACGTTTTCTAACGGGACAATACAAACAACTTCCCAATACAAAATGAGAAAGTAGTATGATACAGCAAAGTGAGTGACAATATATACAGGTGAATTCTCAATGGCATACTAAATATACTAACAAAATGTAGATAACCATTAAAAGAAATTATAACTATCGTCTACTTTCTAATACGTACAATTACCATTATAATATGCAGACAAACTATTCCAATATAAATCTCTTTTTATAATACAGCTGTGGATAGATATCATAGTTATATAAACATAGCTCTACGTATATAATCTCAAAAAAAAGCACAAATTAAAAAAAAAAGCACATAAAGCATCACATTTACAGCAAATATACAAGTTTTCTGATACAATATAATAATCAGAGAATAATCACTTCTTTCCAGTACACATTAGTTTTTTTTAAATGTTGCCACCTTGCTGATTTATGCAGTACTAGCTATGGTTGGTTGTAGTAGCTGCTGTTCTGAGTGTAGCCAGTATAAGGTTGTTGTTGTTGTTGTTGTTGCTGCTGCTGCTGCTGTTGTTGTTGTTGTCCGTACCCTTGATAAGATTGTTGATACACAGGCTGCTGATGTTGCTGCACCACTGGTTGAGTCGGCTGTACTGTTGGCTGCTGCGAATATTGTTGTTGGTATGGAGCTGATGCAGTAGCCGTAGTAGACTGCTGGTATTGCTGTGCCTGTGGTTGTTGTTGGTAATACTGGGGTTGCGGTTGTGGTTGATATTTTTGTTCAGTAAACCCCTGCCCATAACCATTGTAACTATACTGTTGCTGAGGGTATGGTTCCTGCTGGATTGGTAATTGTGGTTGCTGCTGTGCTGGCAACTGTTGCTGCTGCACTGGCAACTGTTGCTGCTGTGATTGAGGGGGTGGTTGCTGCTGGTACTGATACTGCTGTTGAAATTGGTATGGTTGTGATTGTTGCGTTGATTGAACAGGCTGCTGGAAAGGTGGAGTGAACTGCTGTTGCGGCACAGACTGTTGAACTTGTGAATGTATTTGTACTTGCTGAGGAGGTGGTGGTGGCGGCTGTGGCTGTTGGTGATGATGTGAAAAACAAAACAATGATTACTTGTTAGAAAGAGCGAGAAGATGGCAGAAACAGCCAAAACAGATAGTTTGGCAATAGATATGGATAAAAATCCAAGTTAAACAATGTCAAGGCAAAAGAGACATTGTCATGTAGTCAAGACAAGTCTTTCACCAAGACCTTTGACGGCCAAGGTAGAATGGACTACTCCAAATAAAACTTTGGAGGTGGGAATGGTAGGTGATGTCCTTCAAATTTTTTCCCTGACCACAGCTCGACTGCTAATTATAACATAATATTATAACTACTAACCTGGGTGAAATGTGCTCCTCTTATTACACTGGGTTTTACGTTTGGGATGATTTCTTTGACATCTCCTGCTGGGGGAAAAAAAATGTAACGTAAATGTAACAGTAAAAGGTGGGATTTCATAAAATAACAAGTTTTGGGAAAGTTTTCATAAATGATGCTGTTATGTAAGATTGTCACCATCTGAGTTGGTGTGAATAATTTATAGTAGTCCACCGTCATCAAGGAATCAATCTTTTAATATACCAAAGCATTGGCCCTGAGTATCACCTAAACAGACACACAGGAATTTGACGGCTTTGGAACTGCCACCAAAAAAAATGTTGTCACTGTTATTTTCAGTCGAGTATTTAAATAAATAGTGGTAACGTCCAAGACATAAATTCAGGACAACAACTCCATGATTTGTGATAAACAATAGAGCCCACTTTGAAGGCCAATGAATACAATAGAGGTGATTAACATGAAGTAATTATGCAAATTAACATTCATGCTACTTTTCTTAGTAAAACACTGCAAATGAGAATTAAATTAGATTGTTTTTACTTTGTCTTATATTGTATTAGATTGACCACAAAAAGCTTTTCATGGCAATTCAACTGAACTGTAATAATTGGGAAATGCCCCGAAAACAATAACCTTACAGACACTTCTCTCATCATCACCAAAAACTTGAATTGATTTCAACAGATGTGCAAGAATTGTAAAATTATAGTTTTGTTTCTCAGCAATAAGGTGCTGCTGCACAGCTTGATATAATTTTGTTTGATAGAAATGTAACATACCAAGAACTCCTTGTTTAGGTGGTGGTGGAGGGGGCATTTGAAGCTTCAATCCAGACTTGGCTTTCTTTATTTTCAAAGGTGGCGGAGGTGGAGGCAACGGAGAAGTCGACCTTTTCAAAGGAGATCTTCCAGTCTCTTCCTTGTGCTTTCCTCCATTGGAATCCCTTCTTTCTTGTTCCTTAACATTTCTATCATCAAGATCTCTCCGCAATCTGTCTAACGGATCCTCTTTGAGTTTCTCCAGTACCGGCGATTTCCTGCAATAACCATCCTATACAATGAGGAACTGTCTCTTTCATTCATTAACATAATGTCAGTGACAGCACTCTTATTTCATGCTTTACCGACTTTCTTTGCAGTATTGTAGCTAACCATTGTAACCAAATCACTGTTGACAATTGTTATTGAATAATTTGATGATATACATTGTGCTATGTACACAGAATTTTGGAGTAAAATATAAAAAAAAAAAAACTTTTATTTTTGTTCACTGCCAATGCATGAAAAGGGGTGAATCGAATGGCTGCCACAAAAAATTTAATGAGTTGCTTTAGAAATGCCCATCTTTCAAAGGGAATATGGCCTTCATCAAAATTCACTGTCATTAAATGAGTATTAGGTGGAAATGCACCAAAATACCTTTGACTTGTATGTCCTGTGTTTACGTTGGATTTCACACATAATGTGGGATCTCGCAGTGAACAGAGAAATGGCCTGTTATAATAAGGAAGAGAGACAAGATATTTTGAAAAGATTTACTTACCATTGCACGTCCTGTTCACTTATCTTCTCTTTACACTTCAGAATAGAGGAAGTGTGTATCTTATTAACCAGTATTCCTGGAGGTGGTGTCTTCCTATCATCAGTTGAGCCAACAAACAGCGGCAGAGTGGCCAGGCTGGGAATTGGCTTAGCTTGGCTTTGAGTCGGTGTGACATCACAAGATTTACTACTGGGTGTTACAGATGTACTGGTTGCAGTCGAGCGTTCTTTTCGTCGCTTCCTATACTCAAGCAGGGAAACCTGTTTAAGAGAACAGTTCAGCGAATTAGTATCGAAACAACACCTCAAACATTTCGTCTAATCACTTGCTCAAATCAATCTCCACAATTCTCAATTTGAAAAATTTTAATAGCAGAGCTCTCATACTGCGTTCAGGAGAGCTTTTTTTTGGCAAACCATTCCTGAAAGTTATGGCCTGTGATCGGTAACGAAAAGTTTTATTGAAAACAAAAACAGATTTGGACTTTCTATCAAGGGTTTTATAGAATTTTAGTTATCAGACACAGGCATATTATGTTGATTGTTACTGACTACATCAGTGATAACAAATATTTCACCAATGTTGAAGAATTAATCTGTTAATATACCAAAGCATTGGCCCTGAGTATCACCAAAACCGACACACAGGAATTTGACAACTTTGGAACTACTACTACTAATAGACAATGAATTCGTCTGACGAACCTTTCGCTTAACAGGAGGTGTAGATGGTGGTGTGCTTGTCACTGCTGGCCTTTCAGATGGTGACACAATCAACGGCAATGTTCCAGATGGTGGAAAACCATCGCTAGATGTACTGCTCGACACACTAGTTGTTGGCGAGCTACTGGGCGCACAAACAGAGGACACAACTCTAACAGGACTGTCAGCTACGGGACCACAAAATGACTGAGTATCGTTAACATTTGCTGTTGTACTAGGGACAACAAGCCTGCTATCAGGTTGTTGGTTTTCAGTTGCTTCCGAAGATGGCAATCGAACAGAACTTTCGACTCCAGCACTTGGAGGAAGGGCGTTACTTTGGCCACTTGATACAACAGCTATCGGCATACTGATCACAGGACTGGTATTCACATTCCGTGATTCCGTAACAGGGCTACTCGTCGATGGAGAGCAGGTTACAGGGCTACTCGCGACACTCGATGAAGAGAACGTCACAATTGGGCTGCTGCTCACACTACTTGAAGAAGAGCTTGATATCAAACTACTGGTGCTCATAACGGATGTATCATCAACAACATCAATATGGTTTTTAGTTGTATCCTCCGTGTCTACATTACTCTTGCAATCTGGGGTCTCAACATTCCTTGCCGGCTTGCACACAATATTTGTTGATGAACTTATCACAGGTGATTCTGTAACATAGAAGTTGGTCTTGGATGGAATTTTACTGAAATCAAATGTGCGAGCATTTCGAGCTGCCGGTATGTAGAGTTTAGGAGGTGATGTAAATGAAGTGTACAGCCCAGATTCACTGAATTTCACATGATCCTCGGCAAATGGATTATGAGACGATGACCACATGCCAAAATCTCCTGTCCTACTGTCGGCGGGACCAGAGTTCCGACGAGACCTGTACGAGTTCGAGAACCGATCCATATGCCGTGGATAAAAGTTTGTCCTTGTTGAAAAATTTGCTCCTTTGGGTTGCAATGTAACCCCTTCATTTCTTGATATACTGTTGTGTGGTACCACCACAGCTGCAGCTGATGTCATCTTACCACTATCGCGTTCCACATCAACTGTGGAATCAGACTGCTTAAAGTTCACAATGCTTTGCACTGACTTTTGCAAATCTGGTTCACTGGCACTGCTAATCAGTGCCGTGGATAAGTTCCGTGCTCTTAGTAATGACGTCCTAGGGTCTGACAGTGAAGAAATCACATTCCCTTTCTTTTCCTGTTCAACCCTTTCCGTTTGGTCAACTTGGTCTAGTTGTATAGCCCCCTCATTGGGCACCGCTACTACACTAGATTTTATACTCGAGTCCAAAACCTTTGGCTCTGAATTAAATATGGTCATTTCCACATGTTCAGTTGACGTAGAGACATTACTCTCTATGTTACTAGTCCTGGGAGTAGTCATTACATACCCCACATGGATATCGTTATCATCAACATTAGAGTTTACATTAAAAATATTACTTGCAGAGTCTCTATCTCTAGTTTCAGTCAGTGCTGATATTTCAGTTTTTGAAGAGTCTGTACAGTCAAAAGATTTCCTTGGTGTAACAAGAGGTGTGGCTGGTGATAGCGTGCAGTCTGTCGGTGTGCCAGAGAATCCACTGTCAGCCGATATCTGCTTGGCTAATTCCTGAAACACAACAAAAGTGTTAATACCAAGACCTCATGTGGGCAATTTGATATAGAGTCTCCTTCACCAACACCAGAATGGAAAGTTACTCATGAATGGCGGCTTTATTCTTTGCTACTATAGAAAAGTGAAAAGTGCATAGCTGAGATAACAGAATTGAAAAAGAGGTAAAGAAAGACAGAAATGTCAAAGGGCATTAGGAATGGAAGATGCAATGTGAGAGAGAAAACATGCGTGCACCAGGTTTGAAACTAGCCTAAAAAAACCCACCACCTTATCTTTTATAAGCCAATCCCTAACAATGTAAGCTGAAATGAATGCTACACTAGGAGTACTGTTCAAGTACCCAGTGGAAAACCCACAACACCATGCATTGAAGAACTGATTAGCTCTTACTGTGATGTCGAGCCAAAGAAAGTGAAAAAAATAAAGCAGCTAACCTTCTTGAAAGGAGGAGGGAATGGAAATGGTGATTGGTACTTGTTGACCTCTGGCGTGGTATCAGGAGAGGAAATTGGCTACACACAAAAGACGGAAAAAAAAAAAAAGACACACAAAGGTCAATACTTTGGCATGATATCGATTATCATGCAGATTGATGGACACAGTATAGGTTGATTACTCACTTATATACAGAATGAGTGACAACATACAGCTGAACATGCCAATTATAGTCAAAAGACTCACCTCATAGCGTACTTGAGACACAGGTGTGACAGGGGTTATTGGTGATAGCAATGGTTTATATCCATTCCTTTTATCCTCAGTTGACATCATGGACTTAGGAGAAGGTGTTCGCAGGATGTGAGAATATGAATCACTTGAAGAAACCAAAGGAGGTGGGGGTGTAGAAGATGCTGGGGGTGTAGAAGATGCTGGGGGTGTTGCTGTTGGTGTCAGTGGTGCTGATGTGATGGTTGTTGTGACAACTTCTTCTGCAGCGATAGATGCTCGGAGCCGCCTTTTCTTCAAAGGAGTCATGAAATCTACACAAGGAATAAAAGAGTTAGTCTAAAGTTTGATCACTGACTTGCTGTAACTCATACAGGCCGCCACACTCCTCCCCGTGAATACTTATGTCCAATCAGTGTGCTGTTCACTAACCAAGTCTAGGGTAAAGCAAATGGCAGTTCAGTGTAAACTACAGGTCAGTTAGCAGTGCTGGAGATGAACCACACTGATTACAGTATCAAAACTATACGAAGAACAGTAAAAGTACCCATGAGTAAACACACAACTTACCAACAGCTGATGAACTATTGGGTGACATGGCAGGACTGTATGCAGGATTACTAATGGCAGTAGGACTCAGTGCACCATTGAAACACACTGGTGATATACAGTCAGGAACTGATTTATTGGGTGAATCCGAAGAGGTTTCACTCATTGCTTGTCGCAACCAGCGCTGGAAATAAAAGAAAATACAAGCAAACTGTGAGAATTATAACTAAGTGTGAAATACAAATATAATCCTTGCTTTACTGTTAATGAAGGTCTAAAGAAAAGTATTTAGGTTAGTATTATGAAAATGAAGTGCAGCATATATTAAAACTGTATTGTGTTTCAATGACAGCCTCTTGACATGTGAAACAAGCAAGCCATTACAGATGACAGATCCCCTGGTACCTATATTACAAGCACAGGTTGAACATCTATATAGTGTTTCAGATATGATAGTGATGCATTGATAATGAGGTCATTGAATATGTTGATTATGTGCCCAGTGTCTTCTGGTTTTTACCATCTTGTGGTGTCAATTAAGTGACCAATATATACACATGATTTTCTAATTGACAAATTAAAGAATCCTTTTAGGATTTGGACAGTGATGCACACCTGACTCTTGATTTGTAGCCATTCATCGCCATTTTGCTATACTCATCTAGTTTATGTAATTCGTCTTACCAACCAGACGTCAAACATTTTCAGAGTGTGCGATGAATAGTGAGCGCCCGAATAATTAAAAATATCAATGCATGACAGAATTTTATAATGTCTACATAAAACAAAACAAGCAGCCTATCGGCTGAGATAGCTCCGCTGATAGCAATGCACATTTCAATTAAAGAACTGAAGACATCATTAGAAAATGAACAATATGTAGAGTATCAAAGCAATCGGACTTGCAGTTTTTAACAAGTCGAAAATATCACTTTCTACCAAAAATGACAAAAATATTCACCAAAATTAGAGAATTGAAGATATCATTACAAAATGAACAAATCTGAAAAAGGTCCACATGTAGTACCTATATATGTATTATCAGAGCAATTGGACTTGCAGTTTTTTAACAAGAAGTCGAAAATATCATTTTTTACCAAAAATGTCAAAAATATTCACCAAAATTAGAGAATTGAAGATATCATTACAAAATGAACAATATGTAGAGTATCAAAGCAATCGGACTTGCAGTTTTTAACAAGTCGAAAATATCACTTTCTACCAAAAATGACAAAAATATTTACCAAAATTAGAGAATTGAAGATATCATTACAAAATGAACAAATCTGAGAGAGGTCCACATGTAGTACCTATATATGTAATATCAAAGCAATTGGACTTGCGGTTTTTTAACAAGAAGTCGAAAATATCATTTTTTACCAAAAATGACAAAAATATTCACCAAAATTAGAGAATTGAAGATATCATTACAAAATGAACAAATCTGAGAGAGGTCCACATGTAGTACCTATATATGTAGTATCAAAGCAATTGGACTTGCGGTTTTTAACAAGAAGTCGAAAATATCACTTTTTACCAAAAATGACAAAAATATTCACCAAAATTAGAGAATTGAAGATATCAACATGAAATGAACAAACCTAAGAGAGGTCTACCCAAGGTACAGATACACCAAGTATCAAAGCATTCAGGCTTGTAGTTTTCAAGAAGAAGTTGAAAAAGTAAAACATTGACATGGACGACGCCGCGGGACAATCACTCATATGACAAGCTCCGCTCGACAAAGTCGAGAGCGGAGCTAAAAAAACTAAGTTGCTGGGTGGCAAAATTCATCAGGATACAACATGAATACTCGCCACAGATTTTGATTTGCTCAAGTTACTCCATACGCTAAATACTACAAATATGAAACGTACAACTGTACATGTAACACCCACCTTCTTCGCAGAACCCATACTGGCATCCAAGTTTTTATCCAAGTTATTGCCAACAGCAGTGCGCCAGACAGGAGTGCCAGGACACACAGGTTGGACTGGTTGTACAGCCAAATCAGCAGGTTCTGTCTTGATGGTTAAAGGCTTGTTAGCAGATGATTCCTGGGCTTTTTCATTCAACCATTCATTCATTAAAAACTAGGAGTAAAAAAATTTAAATATGGTAAGAAATTATTGATACAAGAATGAGATGTTTGCAAATATGATAATAATCTCACTAACTAGTTCAAGGCAGTTGGATAAATTTTACTTTCTTACTGGATTGAAACAAATAGACAGATTAGTATCCCATATTTCTATGGTGCAATTCCGGGGATTGAGGAGCCCCAAAAAACCTATCAACTAAGCAATACCTTCTTACGATGTTTACAAGCACATTCGTCATGGCAACCAACAGATCTATCTAAAGCTCTACTACAACAAACGTTCTCCTTGCCTACTGTGCTCCTACTGCTACCTATAGTGGGCAATCTACTGTTTCTTCCAGGAGTTGTGGGTGGAGGGACCTAGAACAAGTGTAAGACATTATTACATTCAAGGGTCAGGAAGATCCCACACTGAACCATTTAAACAAAGCTGGCACAAGTAATTATATACAACCCCACAATTTTTTTTCTTTGGTTGACATTAGCAGACACGATTGATTCCTGCCAGAGTTTTGTATCAATCCAATCGTGGGTTTTACATCCATCATATGCATATTTCCACAGTCTGAAAATACTGAAACACTGGAGTGCTGTCAGCGGCTGAAATATGTTTAATGACAAAAATAAAATAAGCTAAATGTAACTAATTTCAGTGATGCAAAAATATTACCTTTTTTGTTTTGGGAAACCTAAACGTCTTCGAGGATGAGGTTGGCGATGCAAGGCTGTTGTCACTGAGAGTTGATGGTGGTGCTGGAGTCAGCGGGGTGGAACACACGCTGGGCTCTGGCGATGAGGGATCTAACAACAATGTAGTTACTGATGATGTTGCACTGTTTGTTCTTCGTCTGTAATAACAGTATTGAGTATTACCCATTGGATTATAGTGAACAAGATAAATGACAATGCAAAATACCACAAATAAATATTGAAAGGCAAACCCATACACAAATTGTCTAATAGATCACACAATACCTACCCATCAATATCATAATGCAACATTGAGTATGATAATTATAAATATCTTGTGATAAATATATTAGTTAACAGGCCAATTTATGGTACCAAGAGTGATAGTGGCAGTCAGTCAGTCAGTCAGTCAGTCAGTCAGCAAGGTGGTGCGAAAAACTCGTCTTTTGCTTTGTTCGGGACTTGAGGGCGCAGTTTTGACCGATAGCGTGCTGTTTTATGGAGATTGTCTAAATAGTGATTTGCTTAATCTTGTGTACATATTCAATAACTATCCTTCATTTCTCAAGAATTTACAACGTACAAGATTCATGTATTCTAATGGATACATTATTTTAAAACATAGTGGAACTATAACCACCTTGCCCTTTAGGAACAAATGTAATCACTATACCTTGTGTTATATGTGATGAGCATTTTGGGTGTATGACAGGCAAGATGACTCGCGTTGCTAATAACCATGCAGTTGTTTGAAGCATACAGTTTGAAATAGATGCTAGCTCGTTTGGGAAGTTGAAGTCAATGGGAAGTAGGGGTAGGTGTGGGGCATTTCAACATATTTTTGTTCTTTCTAAGCTGCTGAAACTACATGGTTACATTTACTACATATCAAATTCTGGGACATATGCATAATAAACAAAACTATAGTGATGATGAACTTAAGTAACACAAATCGACTTGTTGTACTGACTAACAAATTGACTAATTATCGCAAGGTAACAGATTGACTTACTGTAGTAACAAATTACATGGGTAATGAATCAACTTCTTGTTACACAGTACCCAGTCAAAATACCTGTAACAACAAAATAACTACACAAAACACAAAGGGCAGCTTGAGCAGAGCAAAAGAAATGCATTGCAGCCACTTGAGAGCATGGCCTACCAATGTCCATACACATGTATGTCACCACATCTGGGTCTGCATTATTTCAAGTGCTATTACAAAGTGTATTCACTTTTTCTACAGCCAAGGTTATTCATCCACACTTCCGACCCATTTCCAAGTACATGCCCAAGTACATTCTCTCAAAGACTTGTCAACTGTACAGATATTATGTTGTGGCAGATGGTCAGAGATGCACTCTCCATTACAAATTATTATTATTATATAAATATATAATTAGGTCAACCAATTATGCTAAAATTCATATTCACATTTACAGGTTATTTGTGGGCTACATGAAGACCTCATAGGATAATGTAAAATACTAAAATAAACAAGCAGCCTGTCGGCTGAGATAGCTCCGCTGTTAGCAATGCACATTTCAAATAAAGAACAGACGATATCATAAGAAAATGAACAATATGCATAGTATCAAAGCAACAGAACTTGCTGTCTTCAACAAGAATTCAAAAATATCACTTTTCACCAAAAATAATCATCGAAATTAGATAATTGAAGATACCACCACGAAATTAACAAATCTGAAAGAGGTCCACATGTAGTACCTATATATGTAATATCAAAGCAATTGGACTTGCGGTTTTTAAACAAGTCGAAAATATCACTTTTTACCAAAAATGACAAAAATATTCAAAAAAATTAGAGAATTGAAGATATCATCATGAAATGAACAAATCTGAGAGTGGTCTACCCAAGGTACATATACACCAAGTATCAAAGCATTCAGGCTTGTAGTTTTCAAGAAGAAGTCTAAAAACTAAAACATTGACACGGACGACGGAGACGAACAATCACTCATATGATAAGCTCCGCCCAACAAAGTCGACAGCGGAGCTAAAAATAGGAAGAATCAGTTGCTTATACAAAAGGATTGAATACAAACAGTTAAATTACAAAAACAAAGGGAGAAAAAAGCCGGGTCCTGGGCTTGAACCCAGGTCTGTCAGTTGAGGCTGACCCAATGTCAAACCAATGTCGATTTTAAGCTACTTTTTTTACCAATATCTGAAAAATACAAGAGCTAGACACACAAACTTTGAACTTGGCCAAAGATTTATATTAAATCAGAATATATAGTAAAATGAAAACAGTTGAATAAATATTTTTTGACTTATTGTGCTAACAAGCCAGAGTATAACATAATCGACGACAGACGCCGCTGACAAAAACTTCCCTCTCCCATACCTTACCCTTCTCATTTACGATTCGGGCAAGGTAAAAACCACACATTACCCTTGTCTAGTATGATAATGGAATGATCATAAACTGAGCGCAGGTCAATTGAATGGCTCTGTCAAGACTAGAATGCACGAAAACCAAAGTGTTTTACAAGTTGCAAGTCATCTTGCTAACTGACTGGATAATTCTCAGAACAGGCGCAATAAAGTTGAAAATACACTAAAACATTCAATTGTCGCTGCTACAGAACAAATCTCCAGGCATATGGTTAGTGGATCAAAAAAATATACATCTCTTAACAACACTTAGCCACAACACACTGACTCCAAAATCAAGAATATATGTACATCTCTTTCAGCTGCACTCTGTATAAAATCATATCAAAGTACCTTTTAGCTGTGGATCTTCTCCTGCTAGTTCTGCCTTTTACTTGCTTTGGTTTTGGCACCGGTGGTACACTTGACTTCACATCCATGTCACTACTAACACTCTACACAAGGAATAGAATACATACATCATAATCAAGCAACAACAAAACGCTGATGTGGGCGAATGAATGAATGAACAGATACAAAAATAAAATCATTCACAAATAGAAGCTGAGAACTATATGCGCCTCATCAACAATATATACCCAGCTGTCTTTTCAACAATCAAGTCAAGACAAAAATAACTTGAAAGTGAGAAATATCAAAAGTCAAGACATATAGTAACATATGCAACAACTAAATCACTGACATCATGGTGTAAATTGATATAAATTATGACGCATGTAAGATAATCATTTCCACTTACTTGCTCCAAGTCTTTACTCTCTTCTTCCTTAATTTCACACACTACCTTCTCAGTTTCATTCTTAGCTGCCTTGGCTTGAATTCTCTCCAGAGCCTGCTGTCTCCTCTTCTCTGTCTTCTCCATCTTTTTAAAAGCTTCCATGATGGCCTTCATTTTTCGCTCCTCTCTGGTCATTTTCTTCTGTTCATGTTCATGCTCTGGCTCAGTTTCCACTTCAGGCTCTTGCTGCTCTTTAGTTGCTTCATTTTCCGGTTCCGGTATGATGGGCACCTCATTTTCCAGAGTCTCCGTAGGTTCTGGAACTGGTTCCTGGTTATTCTGGAAAGAAGAAACAATATTCAGCTAACAGAGAGAAAATAACAATCGTGAGAGCGAGAGTGAATACAGAAGATTGAAATACAAATTTTACTTTTATTTTAAATACTTGAAGTGAAAGTGAAAGTGCATCTCTATACCTGGTTATCATGGTTTCCCAGAGACACTCGAAGCGGTGAGATCTTCCTGCTTTTGCTTGATGCTGGTCCAGCAGCACGACTTGTATGTGAATGATCCCCTTCCTCTCGAAGTATATGATTGTTCTTATGGTGGTTCTTTTTCTTTTTTCCATCAAGAGCACCGTTCTCAAAACACTTACTGTTATGCTTGACCACTGGGCAGTTTTCAGTATGACAAACGCACTCTACAGGGTATGCACTACAAAAAAACACACAGCAAACTTCAAACTCAAAGCCTGGACACCAATGGATGAAAACACATGCCTAAGAAGTATCCAACACAAATAGGCAGTTTTCTGACATAAACGTACAACAACAAAAATCATTCTTTCTATGAAAGCAAATCTGTCTACCCAACTTCCCGTTTTCCAGAAATGGTTAGAATAGGTAAACAATTATAATTTGATAACCTTGAGAACAATATATCCTTTAAGCATAACAAACTTGCATTGACACAAAAAACCAACAGAAGATAATAGATGTAGCTCTAAAGTGACAGGAAGTATATATACATAACTAACTTAGGGGGCCTACTAGGTAATCTGATTACTACTCTCATCTAGTTGTGTTACTCACACAGGATAATTTTTGATAATATACGATCAAACTCATAAAAAATTTATTCACCACAAAAGAAAAGCAAAAATTACTTGTTACAGTCCCTGTTACAAATAAAGGAAATGTTCTTCATGCCTAAGATAAAGTAATACGGCCAAAAAAACAAGATGGCTGCAAGTCGGTTGTCTTATCTGAACATTAATGGAATTGTTATGTGTTGATACATACATGCATTTATGACACACGCTAAATATCAATGAAAGCAGTACAACAAGATAGATGCCAGTCGGCAAACCTTGATCTGATTATGAAACAAACTGACATGGACATGTATTCCAACATGTATGATGTATGTGCCAAATATGAATGAAAATGGTCCACTAGTCTTGGGAGGTATGACCAAAAAAGCCAATGGCCATGTTTGATCCCATTGTAAAACAAATTAAATTGTCATGGACATGTATCCTAAAATTTGAATGAAAATGACAAAGCATGTCCATGATACCAATTTTTCAACAACAAAAAATGTCTGCCTGTTGGCAGTATTGGATCAAATCACTAAATCACTGCATGTGCACATGTCTCACAGTAAGAACTATGTACATGGAAAGAATGAACAGATTTGGTCCATAGGGTTCTGAAATATGACTAAAGACAAATGGAGACTGAATAATAGCCCTCGTTTTGAATGAGAATTAAAATGCTAAAACTGTTGTAATACTGTTAACAGATAATTCTCATTAATTGCGGGCGTCTTGAAAAGTCATGACATTATGTACATGATTTCCCTCCAATTGACAATGGTAGTGAACAATTTTACAAAATCAAACATCTTCCTGAATCAGACACTTCTTGATATTTTGCTGAATTACAGAACATAAACATTAGGTTTATAACAACAAGTAGTTTTAATGCAAGCGAGAAAGGCGGGCCATGTACAAAAACGGGTCTGCAGAGCCTCTAGTCTTAAATCAAGACTGATGACTTCTTTTGTTTGAAATACTGAAATAGATTGTAGTGAGATGTAAAAATTACATATAAAGATACAAGCGCTTACCAATCTTTGAAATTAAAATCAAACCCAATGGATATTTCGCAACCTTTGCTAATATCTGTTATGGAACAAATGTACAGGTATATATTGCCATCTTTAACTGCATGCCGTACCTAAATAAAGACAAACATCAAACATTTATCTTTCAAGCACAATTGAAGGCAGGAAATGTAGTGTGAATTACTCTCAAATGTAAGCACAACCATATTTGCCTTATTAGTAATGCATGTGCTCAAGTAAATTACAGAGGTACTTCCATGGTCAAAATGAGTAATATTTTAATGGATTCAATTTTTAATGAATACAATGTTTGATTTTCTATGTACTTCTATTGCAGATGTGCTTCTAATCAAACAAATGAGGTAGTAGTACAAAAACACTGCGACACGTATTACCATCAACAACAAAGCTGAATGTACTGTATATAGAATAGATATCTGTCAATTACTCAAAGAATTTCAGTAATCATTTGATACAAACTATTTTATTATCCTTGATAAATATTTACTAGTATCTCTGAGATCTAACTAATGTTATTATTTATCTGGCTGAGAAAACAAAAGAATTCATGCATCCATAAACCAAAAGTGTTACAGCCGCATAAATTATGACTTGCAATCAGGAAGGTTATCAAGACAATACTGCAAGGTATGCAATCTATGCGTTGGTGGGTTGGATCACTATACTGCCTTCGAGCATACTTTCTGGCATTCTCGTAAAACTAATTACTCTAAGGTATTTTCGTCTCGTGGAAAAGATGTGAACACACATACGTTTCATATTGCTCTGTCTCAAGGTACAGAAATTTATCTTTAGGAAGCAAAAATTTGTTTCTTTTAAAACAAGTTTATTTTTGAACAAAGATGATTCCAGAATAGCAAGTGTAATCTTTGGCTGCAATCATTTTTTATGTGGCTAGAATTCCCCTTATTTTCATTTGAAACTACCAGTGGCAACAAATTTATGAAAATAATAAAAGTAAAGCAAATAGAGTGTTTATAATATGAAACTTTAAAGTACAGTGAAAATAATACAATTGTGTGAAGCGCCCTCTATCACCAGAATCAGCAAATATATCAATTAATAAAATAAATCCAAATACAGTGCATGAATGGAAGAAACAAACTAATAGCAAGATGTCTGGTTTTCTCACCTCTGCATTGGGACAACAGGATCTGCTAACATATTTTGCATCATTGCCATATGATCTAGCATCCAGACACATTTCAACATTGTCAAACTTATTGTAAAACAAGACAAATGGGTATGGCCTGAAAATGAAGCAAATTATTATTCGGAATTAACCATGCATGACATTACAAATTATAGGAAATGTGACATAAATGATGTAAAAGCTAGAGGCACCTAATGGTTCTTAAGATACCAGGACAAGATTTGAACTTGGCACAATGGGACTTGCTGTTTTCAACAAGAATTCAAAAATATAATTTTTAACCATAAATGATTGTGGTTTTTAACAAGAAAATATCACTTTTTACCAAAAATGACAAAAATATTCATCAAAATTAGAGAATTGAAGATATCATCATGAAATGAAGAAATTTGAGATTGGTCCATATGTAGTATCTATATATGTAATATCAAAGCAATTGGACTTGCGGTTTTTAACAAGAAGTCGAAAATATCACTTTTTACCAAAAATGACAAAAATATTCACCAAAGTTAGAGAATTGAAGATATTACAAAATGAACAAATCTGAGAGAGATACACATGTAGTACCTATATATGTAGTATCAAAGCAATTGGACTTGCGGTTTTTAACAAGAAGTCGAAAATATCACTTTTTACCAAAAATGACAAAAATATTCACCAAAATTATAGAATTGAAGATATCAACATGAAATGAACAAATCTGAGAGAGGTCTACCCAAGGTACATATACACCAAGTATCAAAGCATTCAGGCTTGTAGTTTTCAAGAAGAAGTCGAAAAAGTAAAACATTGACACGGACGACGGACACCGGATGGACGACGACGGCCAATCACTCATATGACAAGCTCCGCTCGACAAAGTCAACAGCGGAGCTAAAGATGACCGAAACAGGACTTTCAAACCAGCTGAAACATACGCGAATGAAACTTATGTCAAATATGAAATAAATATCACTAGTTGACTTACCTTTTAAAAAATGTATTCTGAGCATCAAACTGTTCTTTTAACATAACTTTGCTTATATATTCCATGAGTGGTTGGTCTGTTTTGATGTCCTCAGTGGCTTGAAGACCTGTCCTGCTTTTGTTGATCTGATTAAAGATGCTTGTCCTAACAGGCAACTGCTTGTTTGGTATGACTGCAGCATCATCAGATTTGTGTTTGTGAGAGGCTAAGATGTGCTGGATGTCTGCACAGTACTGGTTCACCATGGTTTCATCCCCATTTTTCATAAAATCACCACTGACAAAATTAAGAATACCGTAAAGGGGTTATTTCGAACAAGTTTATATAGGTGATAGCTATCATCTTTACAAATTCAATTAGACTAATGGACAATGACGATGGACAAAGGGCAGAATGATGACAGACAACCAGTAATATGATCTGTGATGACAGTAAACTAAAAACAAACACCTACCACATAACAGCTTCCATATCCCATGAGTCCATTGTTTCCTCACTCAATGGGACAAATTCGGTTCTGAGCTTTCGACTACCATCACGTTTTACCTGTAAAACGGGGGGGAAATCAAGTCACGTTCAGTTATTAGAATCTCCACAAGCTGATGTAATGAAAAAATTATGTTGCTACAATCATGACTGGTCATCAGGTAACATTAACTATTCAATACCTTCAATTTCTTTGTCATATCTTTGTTCTGCTTATCTTCATCATCCTCCTTCTCCCGCCTCTTCTTCTTTCTCTTAACCTTTTTACTTTTGAGCGTTGTCAACGTCAAACTTGTTGGAGAGTTTGACACTGCAGTATATCGTGTTGTTGTGACCTCGTCCCCACTATCTGTTGCACTGGTGTCTGGTTTTAAAAACAAACAACAGAAAAATGACACATGTCTTCATAAAGAAATGAGGAACAGAAACATGTTTCTATAATGAGATTCACTTCCTACAATCATGAGTTCAATTCATTTAATCTTTACTTTGACAACAATTTAAATAAATTAATAGTAATTAATAACTTAATAGTGATATTCAAATATGAATTAGCAACACAGTCAATACTGACCAACCTAGTTGCAAGTACCATACATGTTTATACAAATCAGTTAAAGGTATTGCAGTGTTACATACTGCTCACTAGTTAAATAGAAACTTGTTACGAAAACGTACATTTACCTAGATAGTTTTCACATATATTGCCAGGAGTTATTTAACTATCTTAGGGTGTCAGATTGGCTAAAATCATTATCGAAATAGCTCCGCTGTCTTCATTATCATGAAACAAGATTCAGTAAAGTGGCATTGTGGTTGACTGTTTCGGACTAGTTATCGAAAATAAAATTTTTTACCAAAAATGACAAAAATTTTCACTAAATTCCAATTTGCATTTTTTGACACAAGTTCAACAAATCTGACAGAGGACCACTCCACGTATCATTGCTGCAAAAATGAAAGCATTTGGACTTATGGTTTCGGACTAGTTGTCGAAAATAACATTTTTTTTAACCAAAAATGACAAAAATATACGCTAAAAATAAAAATTTGCATATTTTCACACAAATTTAACAAATCTGACAGAGGACACGTATCCTTACTGCAAATATGACAGCAACTGCACTTACAGTTTGGGACGACACTGGAAAGACCCCCATACCAACAGCTCCGCTGGGTCATTGTACTTCCATGTATGGAAAAGCCAGACATAGGCGAAAAAATAACCCAATATTGGCAAATATCTCATAAACACAGTACATCAAGCAGGTACTGTATATAGCACTATAGGGGTAAACCTACCCAAGGTAATATTGGTGATCAACTAAAACACTAGTATGTCATTAGGTATATTGAGATTATTTCATCACTACAGTACTAGCAAAAACTGAACAGGAATGAACCAGAAGAAGAAAAAGTTCTGATAGAGATAGAAATAGAAGATAAATAAAAATAAAGCAAACATTACCTATACCTATCATTTCTTCTTTCTTCTTTGACTGCAAGGCTACTGCTGTTAGTTTATCAATGTTCCTGGGTTCACACTTTTCACAGAAATAACTGTCTGGGATGTGGTTTCGATCTAGACCCATACACTCCACGTGTTGCCATACGCCACACTGATCACAACAAATCATATAGCCATCGTCGTGATCAAAATCACTGCACCAATCAAACAGAGCATAAAACAAAATGAATATTAATTGGCGTGATAAATTGTTGCTGTTGACAAAAGTGGAAACTGAAAATTCAACATCCATCACGCTTCTTCAAGGAATTCACGAAAATGAGACGTTTTCAACATTGCAAATGGGCAAAAATTCGCATCGTCTCCATTACGTTCTGAATAATTCAACCCAGAATTAACATTGACAAGAGAAGCAAAATCATGGTGCTCAACTGGCTGACAACAAAACAAGATGCATTTCTCTAAACTGTAGTATTTTGCACACTCCGCCAAACCCCAGATACGCTTTTGCATGCATTATAAATGCAGGCGCATTGAGTCTGACAAGCTATCACAAGCAGCATGACTCATAGTCACATGAGCCTTATCTTATTCTTTCCTCAATATGCACAGCTGATTATGAATATTTAATGCCACTAAAGCTATCTATTTTTTGTTTAGATCCCCCGGCAATAATTCCATGCTGCCTCATTATAAGCTTGCTGCTGACAGGTGGGTTGAAATAAACAGCAAGGAATAACTGAAGGACTGCCTTGAAATCAGAAGGTACATCACCAAGATTCATGAATGGCAATCATAGGATTTCTGAGACAGTACAGCTTAAAATCTTTGAAAGGATGTCATTAAATTATTTTTTAAACAGCCTTGGGTAGTATTTTTATTCACGATCACAATAACACAAATGCCATACAGTAAAGGATCAAATACACAGTCTCACAGAAATAAAAACCATCTAATTTGGAGTAATTTCATTCATACATCTAATTGACACAGGGAAAATATTAGAGGTTTTCAGGATTACGACAACCTTTGAAATTTCTCTATAATTTATCAGGCCAGATAATAGATTTGCTGCTACCTAGATGCAATGGCTATGCAAAATGCAATGCAATTAGAAACTAAATAAGCTCATTCTTTTCTTATTGAAAGGATAGACGATTTTTTTGAAAATTCATCGAAAAGCATTTTGGGAATGGTGCACAATTGGGTGCCACCGATTTACAAGCATAATTCCCAAAATACGTATATGATTTCAAAAGACAAATCAAGCATGTCGCTTCACATGTCTGGAATGGCAACATTACGTAAAGCTCGCATTATGATATTGCCAGATTCACTAACAATCATATGTCGTTTAAGAAAATAATAGAGTATTCAAGTAAATACCAAGCTAAAGACGACTTACCAAATACATCGGGTTATGCTAGTGTCTTCGTTTTCATCAGCTGTTTCAGTGTTATTGCTTTGATTGCTATGGTTTGATAGTTCATCGAAGAAACCATTTACTTTGGGGTGTGGTGGTGACTGAGGAGGAGTGGGTGGCGGTGGTGCACCGTAGTTATGGTCCTGGAAGAGTGATAACATGAGACTTAGAAACCATTTGTGTTCTTATTCATTTTTGGAACATTTCAATCTTTGTTTGTTACCCTGTTGAAACACCAACATGTTTTTACAATGTCAACTGTTTGAGACGCCTTTTTCAGAAACAAATGACTGCCTTTCACTCTCGCCTAAGATTACATACAGTAAGCTGTCTACATAGGTAATTGTTCGAAACATGCTAATGCAGAAAAAAAATGCATGTTGTATTGACAAAAGACAATGTGAAGACAATATTCATGTATGGAACTCGAACGGCTTAGTATTATTATATAATACAGCGAGGATATCGACTGCTGTGAACATGTTGTAATTGCATTACAGTGTGTAAACTACGCCTCAACATTGACCAGTTAACAAATGTGAAAAACGGTAAATACTTTGTTTCATATTTAATTTACCTATCAAAAATTACCAGTTTTTAAAAAAATTTATGGCATTTTTTCACCTAAATCAGTTCCAAAAGACTGTATGGCATCGGTAATTCACTTTCGCATTGAGTTACCAAGAATGCCTTTGGAAATTCTCTGAGAAAAACATCAGTACAATACAGCACCTGATTGGTTTATAAAAGACTTGACCTCTCAGGTCAAAGGACATTTTTGTAAGTCGTGCAAGAAAACGTGGCGGAAAATACTTTTCATCAAGAGTTTGCATACAATCGAATACTAGTACATTCGTCAATGGAGATAATGATTTTGACTTTGACTGTGTTCCATCAGGCTCTAATATTTTAAAGCTCGTTTCTGTTTCTCTATTGTAAAAGTGCTGTTGAAATTATGACACCGCAACTAATTTCACGGTTTTACCCTCCCCCCCCCCCAGACGTAATATTTGCCTCAATCTGTCACATGGTGAACTAAAATTGTCATTTGCACACTTTTTCGAGGGAGGTGCTCCGGTAAGCGCCCCTAAAACACATGATTTTGGGGGGCTAAGCCAGTCCAGAACAATAATAAACAAATTATGAACAAAATATAATTTTCTTTTCATACCTCAATTTTGTAAACATGCATTTTTACAATTTGTTTTAATTTTCACCCAATATTCTTTTTGTTATAGTTTTAGTTCCCGTGTGTGCAAAGCATGATTAGTTATGGGGCCATGTCCATGCATATTAAGTAGCTAATTTGCACAGTAATCATCTAATTTCAGCCTATGTTAGCAAAATCTCAAAAGCTCCCGAACGGATTTTGATCGAATTTGCTATATATTGGTGCTGAACATCTGCTGGCAGATGATATTAACGTCTAATGCGATTGCTTTTTCACTGACTGTTTTCATTTTCATTTCCAAGATGTTTTTAGAAAACAACAATGATTGCACATTTTGTATTTACACAGGAGCTTTGCAGAGTTCAACTTTGATTCAATCAAATCCGTAAAATTCAATATATTTCATAAAATATTGAAAAACGAAACAGGCACATTGTTTATTACTTGTCAGAAGTGATGGAACTTGAGAAAGACAGTCAAATGAATAAGAAATTAAGTTTTCCGATCTGACTTGTTTAATGCTGCTTTTACACGTCAGAATTCTGTTTAAGCAGACCCTTTGGGAAACAGCTTCTTTAAATATTTAAGTGTTGAGATTTGTGATACCTTGAAGAAAACACCTGGTTACATGCAAACCAAGATAGTTTTCACTCATGTTTAGTTAAAATAATATCCATGTGTAATTCATACATGGGAGCACACTGACACAAAGCCAAAGTGTAGTTTAATTTTGACCCTTGGCATCACATAATTGTCAAAAAGCAAGGCTTGAGTTTTTAACTGGCTTTGCAATAAAAGTAATTAGTACCAACATGCCCACAATTATCAACCATCAAAAAAACAATATCGGAAAATCCTGCTGAGTTGTCAAATAAATTCACCATATGGTTATAGCAGATGTTTCCTAACCACCCTTTGACATGTGCTTGAGAGTCCATTTGAGGTGAGCACCCTACATATGGTACATATTACAAATGCTGCTTTGTCCGTTAACCATGCAAGTCGAGGTACCTTTGTTAGCAAACAGTAAATAATCAAACATGCAGGACTCAAGTAATATCAAAATAATAACAACTGACAGTGGCTACAAATTTTGACATAAATAAGCAATCTACGCTACAGGTCAGCAGGAAGATGAAACAAGCGACTGCATCACAACTGAAACAAAATATTAATTAGGTATCAGAAATTAGGAGTAGATTTAGTAATAATAACAACTTTCATCTCCACTCTCGCACCCGTGGCAAACATTAACTACAGCAATGAGGCAAATTTATACCTGATAAGGTAGTCCAAGATAATGGCTGTGATGATGATGATGGTGGTGGTGGTTATTATGATGAGCTGTGGTTGTAGCTGTTGTAGCTATCTGATGGCAACTATTGGCATCTCCTGTGGCAACTGGTTCTTCGTTGGATTCTGGGCTAGAGAACATCAAAATATATACAGTAAACAACAAACAAACTGTCACTGTCAGTGACAAATCAAACTATCACATCCTACAGCTACATGTATGTCCGTTGTTCGTCTGACAAACATACCCCAAGTACTACATTTGTATACATCAGAACACAATATTCTTACCAGTCAATTTTCAACATGACAGAATTTACAGCTGTATTTTACATATAATTAGATATTGGGTATGATTTGGCAGGGCTTCAACTTCGCAGTTGAGAGAGCACCCATTTTGAAGGCCAAAAACGATAAAATTGCCTTGGCATCATAGAAATAGAATATCAAAGGACACCAAGGCAAAGTAGATGGGCATCAAGGCAACTGCCTTTGATGCCTCTGTGAGGTTTAAGCCCTGATTTGGTACAAGGTACCAGCATTGGTGCCCTTTTTCAAAACTGTCATATCTTAACAGCTCTTTCAACATCAGCACCTGCATTGCAGCCTTGATTGAGATAAAGTCTAATAAGAGTTGCTACCAATGTGTACTCAAAAGTGACTTGGATGAGAAGGGACTACATACAACATAAACTCGCACCTGATCATCAAGCACTGACACTCTTGCTACATTCACATGGCAGCTTTCTATCGGAGCCGAACTACTGCTCCTCCCGCCTATTAACAGGAGATTATCTCCAATGCGTTTACACAGTCGGGGTAGAACGAGAGCCGAGTTCAATTGTTGCAGATGCAATCTACATGGTTAGATATATAGTGTCAACATAAAAGTGTGAACTGTCTTGGCTGCAATGCGGATCTTGTTGTAAAGTCGTACTGTTGGCAAAAATTGAGTTGAAAGCTCTTTCCATTTTCAGTAACTTTGCCAATTTTGTTTTCATTGCAATACATCGCTGTTATGCACAACTGAACTAGAAAGTATGCAATGTCTGATGTTTACTCAGACAAAGTGGTAAAATAAGCTTCCTATAAATTAAAGTCTGGCGTGCATCTCAGACTTATCTTAATGGAAAACGTTTCACATTGAATATTGATTTTGTAATATAGTCACTATCTATCATCGAACGAAGAAATTTGTGTGCAATTTGCTGACTCCGATGACATACTCAATGACAATCAAATCCACAGAATTGTTTGATGAAACTTCTGATGTAGATATCTTGTGAATATCATAGATGCTACATTTATTATAGTATACAGATTACTTGACATGTCAAAGGCTTCCAACTAAATTTTGCCAACAACTTTAATACAATACCTGCTGACACAATTATATTCCAACATACCAGCTATCCGTAGACGCTTTCAGCACGTGATGTGTTACCCCAAGACAATTTTTAAGTTTGGCCTTGTAATATTCAAGCCCTGTACTTACTCAGACCCAGCAGCCATGACAATAAGTGATTCTTCTTTTCTGGCTGCAACATTGAATATGATACTCATCTCGCTTGCATTGGTAGCCAGATCCACATCGACGGAGGTGATGCATGTGGGCCGCAGGGTAACCGCCAGGCCCCAGGGCGGACACACATTGCAACAACTCTGTTAGCACTGCAACAGTAATGAGGAAAAAAACACATAAGGGAAAAAAAACAAAACAAATCGGTTTCATTACCTGATGCATGTTCACCAACTTAGAGGTTTGCAAAGATATTAGGCACAGGTTCTGAATGATAGGAAAAAAATATTGCACAGTAAATGACTGAGATGTTGGTCAGTGTTCCCTCCTTAGACAAATGCTGGAATTTCATCTCAAACTTTTGAATACATGAAAATGAAAGAAACTTTTTCTTACAGTGAGCACCTAATTTAAACACTTGGGCACCTCATTGAGAAAATTCATTCATATTGGACAATAAGACATAGAGGGAATGATAAAGGTATTACAAATTTCAGTACTCAACCATAAAAGTAATCATAATATCGCACTATAAAGAAGAAATTGTTTTATCAGTTTCTGGGAGACAGTATACCACCATATATATACATTGTATTCATAAATCCCAAGAAAAAATACCCCAAAAACTGAAAATGACTGAAAATGTATTTGTTGAACACATTTTGTAACACTAACAATGCACAAATTATGGTACATCACCTCGAAATACGATAAAAAAATGAATTTAAACCGAAAAGTTGAATTAAATATATCTCCAGAACTAGATGGCACATACTAATTCCAAAAATCAGTTTCAATTCTATTTTAGTGAAGTGATATTAGGAAATTGAAAAACATAGAATGATTAGCTGGAAGCACGCAATCCCACAAAAGAAACTTAAAATATACCACACACTGGTAGAAAATGCTACTCGCAAGTTTTTTACATGAGCACATAAAGTATTAACAATATTTTGTGTCAAAATCTGTCTACACTTATTCATTCTAGTATGTGATTTTTTTTTAAACAAGCAGCCTGTCGACTGAGATAGCTCCGCTGTTAGCAATGCACATTTCAATTAAAGAACTGAAGACATCATTAGAAAATGAACAATATGTATAGTATCAAAGCAATCGGACTTAGTTTTTAACAAGAAGTCGAAAATATCACTTTTTACCAAAAATGACAAAAATATTCACCAAAATTAGAGAATTGAAGATATCAACATGAAATGAACAAATCTGAGAGAGGTCTACCCAAGGTACATATACACGAAGTATCAAAGCATTCAGGCTTGTAGTTTTCAAGAAGTTGAAAAAGTAAAACATTGACATGGATGACGACGGACAATCACTCATATGATAAGCTCCGTTCGACAAAGTCGACAGCGGAACTAAAAACGGTAAAATAGAATATGCATAAAACGCTATTTTATAAGTTGTTTCTATAATAATATTCTCTTTTACAATAATGTTGTAAATTTGTCAATACTTTGAGACGTCAAAAAGTAAATTGTAAGACACGTATATATATTTATTAATATTATATATGCACATTTTTCTCCATATGAGTAAATTTTTTTCAGATATTGACGTATATCCTTGCCATAGGAAACAATGGTAAAATGCCCACATGTTATTTTCACTGAAATTTATCAATTTTCTTTGAACTGAATACGGATACCACATATTTTTATTTCATTTTTCCAATGATACATCAAATATGGCAATACGTTCACTTTTGTGTAGTACTACACATATTTGTGTAATATCTTCGTAGGAATACTAAAATAATCAAGTGTTCCCTACTGTGTTGTCTTAGATTGAACAGAACAGCAAAAAAAACCAAACATAACAATCATACACATTCAGGAGGAAAAGTAGTGCAAGTGACATTACACACAACATGAAAAATAAAATCTGAATGAAACTTTAATGCTCAGTGCAGCTGTTGCCTGCCCTATTGCTTGGTTCTCGGCAAAAACTAGAATCTGTATCTATTCTATAGGTGGAAGAAGAGAAAAACTACCCAGAATACTCTGCAATCGACATACTGATATGCTAATGAGCCTATATAAAAGAACAAACTTCTATTTGTCCATACTCAATGCATACACTAAATTACATTAAAGCCGTTTTATTTCAAGTCTTATTGTGAGTGCACTAAAGGGGGAAGTGCAACAAAAGATGACGTCACTCTGCCAGCAAATTCAATACATTTCCAACAATAACAACTGCCACTTGGGCTGGGCAAAAGGAATGTTTATATACATTTTACATTATTCTCCACTAAATATGTTTAAATTCTCACACATAATTAGATCATGTTCATCCTTGCAATGTAAATATCTAGTAAATCTATCCCAGACCGCAGCATACAAGCTGGATAGCCCACAAGTGATTACAATTCAGCATCATGCAGGGTGAAAGCGCTAAATAATTCAGATACGGAATATGCATACTACCATGAAGTAGTCCAGCTAACAGTTATCGACATGTCATAAACATGTCACACAAGGAAAGGACTTTTTTCCCCCGAGATCCAATAATTTATTTAATCAGTCTGTGGGATTAAATTACCAAAATGAGCTATTATTCCAACATGTGCAACATGAAGCGAGAGCACAAATTACATACTATATTTTTTTTTTAAACATGGCAGCTCCATTAATAGTAGGGCTAATAGAAGTAAATGTATTCAAGAAAAAAAATCTAATTATGCATCGACGCAGCTGTCGCTATAACTCTATTCTCTTCTTTTACAATAATGGAGTTATGCCTCAACAACAAAACCCCTCATAATAAACAAAGACAGCCTGGAATAAAAAGTATGAAAATAAAGACAAAGAGAGCAATCATATATGATAGCATACTTCAAAAAAAAACAGACTGCATTCACTGTCTACTAAATCTATCAGCAGAGTAAACATAACAAGACAACAATATTCTATTTCAGATGTTTGCAGCATCATATTTGAACCTAATTTCACAACATATAGGCAAAAGCATTCCCAGGGAAACAGAAATTATCTGGCAGTTTTCCAACTTGAAATATATCTGGCAGCCGCAAATCAACGTATTATTATTCTGTGATGGGGGTCCAGGTCAGCTCAGCAGCGTGTGTGTGTGTGTGTGTGTGTGTGGATAAAATCTGCAGTTATTGACTTTGAGTTTGTTTGTATTCTGAAGTATTAATGAAGAGAATCGTGCAGTTTACTACTAGTGACGAGACAGAGAGAGATGGTACTGTTTTTGCAATGGGTACCCATGTTGGAGTGGCTGTTTTCTCTTGTCAAAATCACAAATTATTAATATTTATGACCTTACTTGAAAGCACACATTTATGCTAATAATCCACTCATTTTGTTCAACAGCAGCACAAAGTGTGTAAATCACAAACAAATTTACACACACACACATGGACACTCTTTTTGTCTGTAGAGGACAACCCATAATAAACCCTTTCACCCCTGTGTCGCAATACTGATGACTATGATACAAAAGAGCTGCATGTGAGAAGTGAGACAATACATATAATTTGGACGAGTTGTGGCCATTGGCAAATTGTTATTTGTACAGAAAGACTGGCAAAACAATTGAATTGTATTGATAATCACAAATGTACCAAATGTATATGGCAAAGTAACCTTGGAGTGATTCTATTTACACCATTGAGGCCAAATAAAAGGTATATACATGTATAGTTCACAATCAGTCGTCTTTCTAAAAGGTTTTTACTGTTGCTATGCATGTAATCATTTTGAACTTTATATAAACATACTTTTCAAGTTGATACCAAACAAGCCAAAGCTATGTGAGCTTATGTAAGAAAAAATAGTTCACACCACATACATTATAGCACCAACTACAGTTGTCCTGTTAACTCCACACATACCATAAGAGAATTACTATACTCCTAAGTTTGGCATTTGACCACATAATTAACATGGAACAGGCAATTGTCAACAATGTTTACACTAGTATCACAATCAATTAATTACTCATTGTAATATTAGTTCACTAAATTTGTTAAAAGATTAGGCTTATAGTAAGATGTCCTCTTTTTTAGGACAAGCTTGGTAACAGCCACTAGTTTTCCATGTACAATAAACTAATTTTAATGTTTGTGAATGTAATATTTGCAATGACCCATCAAAATGCACATGTGTACCTAATAATAATATAAAGCCCCAGGTACAAACACAAAATGGACATAGATTAGAAAGGGGGGAGAGGTCATGGTTCACAGTGTTACTGATACTACAAGATAGTGTTTCCCATGAGGACAGTACAGTGTCACTTCCATCTGCAAAGGGCTGCTAATGTACTATCTGCACACATACAAACTTCACCATCACTAAGGCAGAAATTTCCAGACATTGAGAAACATGCAATTAACACTTGCATTAATATGCAAATGATATTAATTGACCAGCTACACATAAAATTAATCAATAGTGAATTCCCACTCAGAGACAGCACCATGGGCTGCCATTATTCTGTGCATTGAATAACAAACGCTAGCTATGCACAATGGAGCTAGCATTTTAATCTATATAGTCAAACAAAACGCTTTACATAGAGGCTGATCACATGACCCAACATCACCATTATGTGGGCCTCAAAAGGGAACATTCTGTGAACTCTATAGATCTCAATCACGTGACTAGCACAACAATGTATAAACACTCAGCCGCCATTTGTAACCTAAATCAGACACGTATACAAACACACAGACTAAATAGAAAGACACACTGGCATAGTCATTAAAACGATCAACAGCAGGGAAACTACAAACTGGAAGGGAATATCAACAACTCATCAACCATTTTTTTATTATGAAGAAACTCAGCAGCTGAGGAACACAATATGAAGCCGTATGTATTTCTACTAACCAGCTTACTACAAGTTCACAGCAATAATAGATATGCAATATACATATGCAAATTGTGAATCCAGTGTAACAATACACTAAAGTATTCTAAAAACGGTGATCCCTATCTGATCCAAATGGCACAGAGGAATAAAAAACACCCCAAAATTTAGATCCTACCCTTAAAGCAAAACTCAATATGGGCAAAGTTGGATTTACAAACTGAATAAATTAAGATAAGTATTGACGAATTGAATACAATTTCAACAACATTGCTTACCAGGCAGAGTCTTCCCCAAACTACTGGCAAATTGACCATTTTGAATACGGTTGGCCAAAATAAAAACTACTTTGGCTAAAAATATGTTATGGTACTACTTCAGTATTTTAAGTAGAATAGATCTATATGACTAATAAATCCAAAAATGTTGGGCCAAAGCTATTTTTAGCCGACAATACCAGACTAGGCATATAATTCATGAATATTAGAAATCACATGGTGAAAGAAAATTAAAGAGGAAAATGTTCTTTTCCTTCAAAACACAGGCATTGTTGTTTGGCATATTGATCACAGCTTTGTGGAAAGTGACTAATGTTGTCACATGAACAAATAAAAAAAACACTACTTATGCGAGTCATGGTAACGCTCATTCATAAACTAAAAGAAAGATGAAATTCTATCTGCAACGCTTTCCATTCTTTTAGGTTCTTATCAACTATTGACCGAGCAGTGGCAACCAACTGAAAGGCATGCAGCTTATTTCATCAGCAATCTGCTTTCATATGCTAATTTATTACTCCCACACAAATACAAAGACTCCCCCCCTCCCCATTCAGAAACACTGGCCAGTAAAACGAGTATATAGCCCAATAAACATAGAACGACCCGCCTCATTATAAATGCACCTTGCGTTCAATTTTACTACTATGTCCTAGCAAGGAGCTAGTTCCACGACACAAAAAAAAAAACGAACATGTCCGAAAAGTAGTCCAACCTACAGGAACATCCACTTGGGAAAATTGGAACTTATACCTGCCATTATTATTCTAAGACAAATATATATCAACATGATCCAAACAGACCGATTTGAAATGGTTTTATGGCCACCAGTCTTTCAGAACATCTTTCATTATTTAAATGTTTAGAATATACCATTCTAGGGGTTTGTGTTCTCTAGGGCTTGATACTTTTTAACAATTGGTACTGTTCTGCATAGAACAAAGCACAGGCTAATTGATCATTATGTTCTTATGAAATGGCATGGCAACAATATATATTTCATCAGAATATACTGCCCATTTTCACACTACAACGTTACTAGGAGAGTCAGGCTGCCACAAATACTGGTCTCAACATCAACAACAACTCAAGACCACATGCCGTAATATACTGGGATGTGTAATGTTTTGAGAACTGTCATCTTGTTTATATTATTATGTTTCAGGACCAAGTGAAGGAAAATTGGACATGAACTCTATAATGTACTAAAATAAATCACTAATATAAACCACAACTACAACCTCTATTTTTCACGCAAGCATAATGCATCATACATAAGTAACAAAGATGGGCTAGAATTCTAGAATTAGTATTTTACTTGGAAAGGGAGTGGGGTGGGGTGTGAATGACCCTGAACAACACACATTAAACCATGGAAATGATCATGACCAAGTCATTCATTACACATTCTGATTACATTTACTACTATTACTAAAATACCAGCCACATGTTGTGCTCCATTATTTATAGTCTGATATGGCAAAACGAACATGTTGAAATGTAAGATTAGACAGCTATAGAAAGCACAGGCAGTTTTGTTATTAATCAAAAGAATTCAATTTTAACAGATTGGTTTTTGGATTTGTAATATAAACTGAATAAATAAATGTATTGGTCATTGACTCAACTCAATAATGCTAATACTTATGCTACAAATGCTATAATTCACATCTGTCACAGAAAACACCACTAGACTTGCTTGATTATGACTGTTTAAGTCAGACCATGTGTGTTGAAAAAGACGTTTGCACTTTGGACACTAACACAAAGATCAAGATAGAAATGAATGAGGCTTATTTTAGAAGGGGAAAATACAAGATTGTCAAAATTTAACTCGGTCATAATGGTCGGGATGTTGATATGCAACTATAGCGGGGATATGGTGGGTAACGAGACGGTGAAGATTCAAGAAAACTTTCAACATTAATAAGCATTGCTGAGTACTTCAATGCAGAAAAATAAGCATTAAAGTTGAACGTTATGGTTGTCGAGAGCCATGTCACACAAACGACTTGCTATTCCATTGTATATAGCATGGTAAATTATCAGTGGGCAGGGCTCCAAAACAGTGTTTTGGCGTTCACATGCTGTCAGTCCAGAGCTACCGGACCATTCTCACGCCGGTCAACCGACCATCGACGACAGAGGTAGCGAATATGAGTGAATATTCGTAATATAGACGGAGGGTTTCTGTAATGGTGAAACATAACAAAGCAGTACGTACACGCAGATGTACGCAAGGAAGATGCAAAATAACGTAACGGGAACGTTCTACAGGGAGTGTCATCATGACTAAACTCGCCTGTAAAACCGGAAAAGCTATAGTAATCAGGAGCACTCAAATTATGGTGACACGTTATATTTGTGCATATTCTACATGTAGGCCGAGTGCAGTAGAAGTAACACGAAATGTCAACGTATCACCTAAACTTGAGAAAGCTCGTGCACGGACCTATTACCCGTCTGTGGTGTACAATCATCACACCCAATGTTTCAACGACGATGCGAACGATTTGTGACAGTAAAGTGGACAGAAAATAAATGCAAACTGTTATAAAAAATTACACTTTCACTAGTGAACATCACCCTAAGATGGTCCAGTGAATAAACTGCATGACCGTGCCGAGATGAAACCTTACCTGCCCAAAAATATTCCCTAAGCTATCCACGAGCACGAAAAAGTAAACGATCGACCGACCGATCGCCAAGTCGGTGCAATAACAACAGAGATAAACTTCTTAGTTTCTGTGGGAACTCAACGATACGAATACAATTCAATAATCCGTGCGATGGGTGGTTCTTGGAGTATCAAATCCCACTAAAATTGTGGCGGTACAGTGACGATACGAGGTATTTATCTCCCTACATTCGGATGACCAGGAAAGCCATAGCTTCGCGTGGTTCAACTTTACACTGCTGTTTTCAGTAATGGCGGCCATAGAATTTGAAACACACGGGGTTCCAAAGGCTATTTTTGATGGGCTCTGAACTCAATGGGCATGCGCACTTTGATGACGTAATTTGTTTGAGGGCTGTGGCTAGCGGAAGGTTGTGGAAAACGTGAATTGATGTTGGATTTAAAACGCGGATAATATCTACGTTTCTTACTCTTTCTTGGTGGAAAAATATTTCCTGTGTCTTATTTCATCACACTATGTGTATATTTTGCTAGATGAATGTTATGCTGTGGGTTTTTTTCTAGATAACTCCACTTCGATCTTTTTGAAGATCAAAATGGCGTCGATTTTGCGTTCGTGAACAAGATGGACTTCTTGTTCACTGTGATGTGGGCAATTGTACAATTGGCTGATTTTTAAAGTAGATTGTGTCAGCGTCAGTGCTGTTAATGTAACTCTCACATTTGTTTTATTGTGTATCGAAAATGCATTTTTATTAGTGTTTACTGTGTTATTATGGCCGATTAATTAAGAAATGGGTGCTTGAAAATGTTAGTTCGGGCGAGTGAAACGACCAACGACATGAAGTGTCCGCCATTACGAGTCGTAAGGACGCCATTTGTTATTCGAACGACTCGTTTGACACATCATTATCATACGTAAACTAGTTTCGCATTGATAGGTTCATTTTCACGGATCTATCGGCGTTCATATTTACTCAGTTTAAATTTTGTGTGTTATTTTTTTCTCATTAAAATAGTCGGCGTGGATTTATTTTGTATCTTTTGTTTAACCGCGCAATTGCTCGTGTCCGTTTTCTGTCAACGATTTCACGTTTTTTTTTCTAGAATTGAGGAAATAGATATGGAAACACTTTCAACCAAATCTGAATTATCATGATCATAATTAATGGACCAATAGCAAGTTTGTTCGTTTTATCAATTAATTTTGTAATATTCAGAAGTGTTTATTTTTGTAAAGTCGCGTCCATTTGTCTCACTGTTTACTTTTCCTTATTTTACGCTGTAACCCAGAAAACAAACAAGTGACAGGAAACTGTTTTCATTATTTAGGTCAAATTTCCGGTACAAAAATGTGATTACAGACACGTCCAAGACTTCATTTTGCGAGAAAGTTTGCCACGCCCAGTGATGACGTGCTGAACAAAGGGAAAACCCCATGCTTTGTTTTATTTTACAACAACGACCGTTCAGTGGTAGAGCTGGTGGCTAAAACATTTCAGAAAGCAGGGAAATGATAGTAATTATTCAAGTGTAAAGCTTTGTTAGATTGTAGACGGCGTTTCATCCCAGTGAATTTTCGTTTCCAGAAAATGTCTGTCATATCCACAAACCCCGGGGTCACTTAGCTGGTCAAAAGGTAGACATGTGCGTAAACCAAGAAAGGGTACTTTTTTTAACACTAGAGGAGTGTTTTGGCAGTGGAAGCCCCCGTTTTGGAAGTTCCACCCGAGTCGGATAAAATGCTCAAGTGCGCGCGAACAGAATGAGAAGGCAGCGTTTCTTTGAAATTACTTATGTTTTCTGTGAAGTAATGGTGATTTTTTTTCCGTCCGTATTTTATTCAAAAATGGAGTAAATTTTATTTCAAAATCAATGGAAAGGGGTTGTTTTTAACACCTATACAGCCAAATGCCCGAACCACAAACAGTGTTCGTAGAAATATACAATTATCCACACTTGTTAATTTGCAAAGGGGAAAATAATAATTTGGTACGACTACGCAGATGCCAGTGGAAGGGGATTGTTTTTGATTTGCAGAATATATATACCAGCCAAGTGCCCGGGCCACAAACCGCGTTCGTAGAAATATATAATTATCCACATATATAATTATTATTTGTAAGCGGGAAAATAATACGATACTACGTCACTGAGGCCACCTTGTTTGTTTTCAACAAAATCCACCTCATGTGTCACTGATTGATTTTTGTTTTACTTCAGCCTGTGATGATTTGTAATGGAATACATATTTCGAGTATTCATGTATGTACATGGTGTAAAGGGAATGTGTTACAATAAACTATTTAATTTATTTGGCCAACGTGATAAATAACATCTGCAGGATTAAAATTAGTGTCGTGGAGCATTAAGTGGCAGTAACTGAAACGTTTACTCATAAATTACGACGAACGTAAATGTTAACGTTGGTGACCTTACATGTCATGTGACAGTGCTGAACCCGGGTGCTGGCGTCCTGTCGTCAATATCACTGGTATGGGCTCCGAGAAAGTGTATTGAGGAAAAAAATGAATAAGAGCCCTGGCACGCATTGAGCCCTAATAAGCAAGGCCGTGGCGGTTCTGTTGTTTTATTTTGGCAGATTTACGTTCGCCCATCTGTCGTCGAGGTGCGTTGAACCATGGAGCTAAAATCAGCTCCATGGTTGAACTGGCATCACTACCGACACACGGTGCATGTACACAGGCTTTAGGGGATCCTGTAACTTGTTTGGATCATAGTATGAACGCGTTGAAACTAGGGAAACGGCAGTTGAAATGCACTATCCATTAAAAATGAATTACGAATGTAAACAATTTCAAAAATATAAATGACAGAAATGCATTCTATCGTAGCATTGGAATAGACAATGCATGCGTTATTTTCTCTGGTGTCTTAGACTTGGAGAATTTAGAACAAACATTGTTCTATTATGGTATACATGTATGTGGTTCTGTAAAATAACACGTCGATACATATTGATTGATAGATTGATTGATATACATTTGTGTGTGGCTACAAGTTATTGAATGGAAACTATGCCCAGTTATTTTTGGCAACATATCTCGATTCGGCTGTTTCGATCAGCCGCAGGGTTTCACAAGGCTTACACTACGGATAGTAGTGTCTCCCGTACATTCATATACTAGTATGCGTGTGCGTGTCCCGTTTTTTGTGTTTAATGGGGAAAAAACTACCCCACCACGCACAAGCACATTTTCACACAGATATTTGCAAAAATTAAGCCCCAAAACCTTATTTTTTTAGTTTTTCGAAATTTTGTATGTGTCTACGGATTTTTTCCTGAAAAAGTGCACCCACATCTAGAAAATGTTCGGGCAAAAAGTAGGCCATTTGCGAACGAAAATGACGTAGAATTTATATGAGAGTGCCGGATTTGGTAGCGCCCCTTTGCCTGGAACACCGTCGGGACTACTATGGATATCGCTTTGTGTGAACCAAGTATAAGCGGATGCCAGTACTGTAACGTACTGACTAGTGCTGGTAGTACTTGAGTCGTATGATAGTCTCACCACAAGAAATTGGGTATAGGGTGTAAGTTTACATTTCTATCACAAATACCCCCAATTGTATCGATGAATGGGTCTCAGAATAGACCACGCGTTGGTGACATTTCGAAAGGTCATAGAGAGTCCAACGAACCCATATAATGTGAATCATTGACCTCATCCCGTGACTATTAAACTGACTGTTTCACCGTGGTAATTTGAAATAAATATTTGAAGTGGGATGTGTGTTACACAAAGAATGCACAATTGTATACTGTTCCTCCGCATACAACAACATTTTAATTTTAATCAGTACAGTTCCCTGAAAGTCTTGCCGATACTTTGGGTATATATTGCTTATTGGTCTATGATATCATACGTAAAAAAACAACAACTGGGATCCCGGACCAAATATGTTTTCAGATAAACGCCCTAATACTACAGTGATATCACTTTACATGGATTACAAAGTTACTAGTAATAAATGTGGCTCTATTGGAGGGGGGGGTTAATATCTTGAAAATTTCTTCCCGTTTAACTGAAAATCCAGATAATAAAACGATGTGGCGGGAACTATATAAAAACACACACACATGGATTTTTTTTGTAAAGAGATAACGGCAGTTTCAGTTGGATTTGTGATGATGAGCCAACTTGTACAAGTTGGCAGAACTTGGCTCATCAAATCAGATAATTGAGCAAATCGTCACTAATACCCATCCCTTGAATGTACCCAGAAACGGACTCGCAATCAACATGAAAGTGAATGAATTTTACTACAGATGACGTTTCATAGGTTGATCCACAGTGAGGCCACTCGTATACATTGTTGGTTCTCGGCTCGTGTATTCGGTTCACGGTGGTAGCGTCTCTTTTTATACATCGAGAGGGTGGTTGTTTCACATGTACCAGGTTCATGATGGTAGCCTAATGCATTCACAGATAGAGCAGTTTCTCATATCGTCTTGGACAGGTAGTATAAAACGCTAACAAATACAAACCATTTACCATTTATCTGGATACACTGAGGATTGCTTCTCAAAGGCGGCGTCACGAAATTTTGCACGGAGGGGCGAGATCTGCTCATCAACCTCGCGCCAAGGCGCGACCTTACTAGGGAGGTCCGGGCATTCTCTCCTTAACAATTTTGAAATCTAGACCCCCTGCATTTTGAGGGGCAAATTTTGCTGACACAAGGGGTTTCAGCTTGATTTTGTAGATGCCACGCCCCCAACATTTTTTTCGAGAGGGCCCCCTGTGCCACCGCCACTGTTTCTCATTCACTCAGGTATAGGAAGTTTCTTGTTTCTTGAGGTGTGTGTGTTTTATTTACCTAGGTACACTGGGGATTGTTTCCCATTTGCCTATAAGTACAGGAGAATGTTGCTTCCCATTTATCTGGGCTCAGTGGTGATTTGTTGTCATTGTCGGGGATTGTTTCTCATTCAGTTCACCTGGGTACACTGGTGGATTATTTCTTATTTATCTGGGTACACTCGGGGTTTGTTTCTCATTTACCCGGGCACACTGGAGGATTTTTCCCATTTATTTGGACACACTGGGGAGTAATTTCTCATTTACCTGGCTATAATGTGGAGTTGTGTCTCATTTACCTGAGCATATGGAGGATTGTTTCTCATATACCTGGCTATAATGTGGGGCTGTGTCTCATTTACCTGGGCATATGGAGGATTGTTTCTCATATACCTGGCTATAACGTGGGGTTGTGTCTCATTTACCTGAGCATATGGAGGATTGTTTCGCATATACCCGGCTATAATGTGGGGTTGTGTCTCATTTACCTGAGCATATGGAGGATTGTTTCTCACATACCTGGCTATAATGTGGGGTTGTGTCTCATTTACCTGGGCATATGGAGGATTGTTTCTCATATACCTGGCTATAATGTGGGGTTGTGTCTCATTTACCTGGGCATATGGAGCATTGTTTCTCATATACCTAGCTATAATGTGGGGTTGTGTCTCATTTACTGAGCATATGGAGGATTGTTTCTCATATACCTGGCTATAATGCGGGGTTGTGTCTCATTTACCTGAGCATATGGAGGATTGTTTCTCATATACCTGGCTATAATGTGGGGTTGTGTCTCATTTACCTGAGCATATGGAGGATTGTTTCTCATATACCTGGCTATAATGTGGGGTTGTGTCTCATTTACCTGAGCATATGGAGGGTTGTTTCTCATTTACCTGGCTATAATGTGGGGTTGTGTCTCATTTACCTGGGCATATGGAGGATTGTTTCTCATATACCTGGCTTTATGTGGGGTTGTGTCTCATTTACCTGAGCATATGGAGGATTGTTTCTCATATACCTGGCTATAATGCGGGGTTGTGTCTCATTTACCTGAGCATATGGAGGATTTTTTCTCATTTACCTGGCTATAATGTGGGGTTGTGTCTCATTTACCTGGGCATGTGGAGGCTTGTTTCTCATTTACCTGGCTGTAATGTGGGGTTGTGTCTCATTTACCTGAGCATATGGAGGATTGTTTCTCATATACCTGGCTATAATGTGGGGTTGTGTCTCATTTACCTGGGCATGTGGAGGCTTGTTTCTCATTTACCTGGCTGTAATGTGGGGTTGTGTCTCATTTACCTGAGCATATGGAGCATTGTTTCTCATTTACCTGGCTATAATGCGGGGTTGTGTCTCATTTACCTGGGCATATGGAGGATTGTTTCTCATATACCTGGCTATAATGTGGGGTTGTGTCTCATTTACCTAAGCATATGGAGGATTGTTTCTCATTTACCTAGCTATAATGTGGGGTTGTGTCTCATTTACCTAAGTATATGGAGGATTGTTTCTCATTTACCTAGCTATAATGTGGGGTTGTGTCTCATTTACCTGAGCATATGGAGGATTGTTTCTCATTTACCTAGCTATAATGTGGGGTTGTGTCTCATTTACCTGAGCATATGGAGCATTGTTTCTCATTTACCTGGCTATAATGCGGGGTTGTGTCTCATTTACCTGAGCATATGGAGGATTGTTTCTCATATACCTGGCTATAATGTGGGGTTGTGTCTCATTTACCTGAGCATATGGAGGATTGTTTCTCATTTACCTAGCTATAATGTGGGGTTGTGTCTCATTTACCTGGGCATATGGAGGATTGTTTCTCATTTACCTGGCTATAATGTGGGGTTGTGTCTCATTTACCTGGGCATATGAAGGATTGTTTCTCATATACCTGGCTATAATGTGGGGTTGTGTCTCATTTACCTGGACATATGGGGGATTGTTTCTCATATACCTGGCTATAATGTGGGATTGTGTCTCATTTACCTGGGCATATGGAGGATTGTTTCTCATATACCTAGCTATAATGTGGGGTTGTGTCTCATTTACCTGAGCATATGGAGCATTGTTTCTCATTTACCTGGCTATAATGTGGAGCTGTGTCTCATTTACCTGAGCATATGGAGGATTGTTTCTCATTTACCTGGCTATAATGTGGGGTTGTGTCTCATTTACCTGAGCATATGGAGGATTGTTTCTCATATACCTGGCTATAATGCGGGGTTGTGTCTCATTTACCTGGACATATGGAGGATTGTTTCTCATATACCTGGCTATAATGTGGGGTTGTGTCTCATTTACCTGGGCATATGGAGGATTGTTTCTCATATACCCGGCTATAATGTGGGGTTGTGTCTCATTTACCTGAGCATATGGAGGATTGTTTCTCATATACCTGGCTATAATGTGGGGTTGTGTCTCATTTACCTGGGCATATGGAGGATTTTTTCTCATATACCTGGTTATAATGTGGGGTTATGTCTCATTTACCTGGGCATATGGAGGATTGTTTCTCATATACCTGGCTATAACGTGGGGTTGTGTCTCATTTACCTGAGCATATGGAGGATTGTTTCTCATATACCTGGCTATAATGTGGGGTTGTGTATCATTTACCTGGGCATATGGAGGATTGTTTCTCATATACCCGGCTATAATGCGGGGTTGTGTCTCATTTACCCGAGCATATGGAGGATTGTTTCTCATATACCTGGCTATAATGTGGGGTTGTGTCTCATTTACCTTGACATATGGAGGATTGTTTCTCATATACCTGGCTATAATGTGGGGTTATGTCTCATTTACCTGGGCATATGGAGGATTGTTTCTCATATACCTGGCTATAATGTGGGGTTGTGTCTCATTTACCTGAGCATATGGAGCGTTGTTTCTCATATACCTAGCTATAATGTGGGGTTGTGTCTCATTTACCTGGGCATATGGAGGATTGTTTCTCATATACCTGGCTATAATGTGGGGTTGTGTCTCATTTACCTAAGCATATGGAGGATTGTTTCTCATTTACCTAGCTATAATGTGGGGTTGTGTCTCATTTACCTAAGCATATGGAGGATTGTTTCTCATTTACCTAGCTATAATGTGGGGTTGTGTCTCATTTACCTGAGCATATGGAGGATTGTTTCTCATATACCTGGCTATAATGTGGGGTTGTGTCTCATTTACCTGGGCATATGGAGGATTGTTTCTCATATACCTAGCTATAATGTGGGGGTGTGTCTCATTTACCTGAGCATATGGAGCATTGTTTCTCATTTACCTGGCTATAATGTGGAGCTGTGTCTCATTTACCTGAGCATATGGAGGATTGTTTCTCATTTACCTGGCTATAATGTGGGGTTGTGTCTCATTTACCTGAGCATATGGAGGATTGTTTCTCATACACCTGGCTATAATGCGGGGTTGTGTCTCATTTACCTGGACATATGGAGGATTGTTTCTCATATACCCGGCTATAATGTGGGGTTGTGTCTCATTTACCTGGGCATATGGAGGATTGTTTCTCATATACCCGGCTATAATGTGGGGTTGTGTCTCATTTACCTGAGCATATGGAGGATTGTTTCTCATATACCTGGCTATAATGTGGGGTTGTGTCTCATTTACCTGAGCATATGGAGGATTGTTTCTCATATACCTGGCTATAATGTGGGGTTGTGTCTCATTTACCTGGGCATATGGAGGATTTTTTCTCATATACCTGGCTATAATGTGGGGTTGTGTCTCATTTACCTGGGCATATGGAGGATTTTTTCTCATATACCTGGTTATAATGTGGGGTTATGTCTCATTTACCTGGGCATATGGAGGATTGTTTCTCATATACCTGGCTATAATGTGGGGTTGTGTATCATTTACCTGGGCATATGGAGGATTGTTTCTCATATACCTGGCTATAATGTGGGGTTGTGTCTCATTTACCTGAGCATATGGAGGATTGTTTCTCATATACCTGGCTATAATGTGGGGTTGTGTATCATTTACTTGGGCATATGGAGGATTGTTTCTCATATACCCGGCTATAATGCGGGGTTGTGTCTCATTTACCCGAGCATATGGAGGATTGTTTCTCATATACCTGGCTATAACGTGGGGTTGTGTCTCATTTACCTGGGCATATGGAGGATTGTTTCTCATATACCTGGCTATAATGTGGGGTTATGTCTCATTTACCTGGGCATATGGAGGATTGTTTCTCATATACCTGGCTATAATGTGGGGTTGTGTCTCATTTACCTGGGCATATGGAGGATTGTTTCTCATTTACCTGGCTATAATGTGGGGTTGTGTCTCATTTACCTGAGCATATGGAGGATTGTTTCTCATATACCTGGCTATAATGCGGGGTTGTGTCTCATTTACCTGGACATATGGAGGATTGTTTCTCATATACCTGGCTATAATGTGGGGTTGTGTCTCATTTACCTGGGCATATGGAGGATTGTTTCTCATATACCCGGCTATAATGTGGGGTTGTGTCTCATTTACCTGAGCATATGGAGGATTGTTTCTCATATACCTGGCTATAATGTGGGGTTGTGTCTCATTTACCTGGGCATATGGAGGATTTTTTCTCATATACCTGGTTATAATGTGGGGTTATGTCTCATTTACCTGGGCATATGGAGGATTGTTTCTCATATACCTGGCTATAACGTGGGGTTGTGTCTCATTTACCTGAGCATATGGAGGATTGTTTCTCATATACCTGGCTATAATGTGGGGTTGTGTATCATTTACCTGGGCATATGGAGGATTGTTTCTCATATACCCGGCTATAATGCGGGGTTGTGTCTCATTTACCCGAGCATATGGAGGATTGTTTCTCATATACCTGGCTATAATGTGGGGTTGTGTCTCATTTACCTTGACATATGGAGGATTGTTTCTCATATACCTGGCTATAATGTGGGGTTATGTCTCATTTACCTGGGCATATGGAGGATTGTTTCTCATATACCTGGCTATAATGTGGGGTTGTGTCTCATTTACCTGAGCATATGGAGCGTTGTTTCTCATATACCTAGCTATAATGTGGGGTTGTGTCTCATTTACCTGGGCATATGGAGGATTGTTTCTCATATACCTGGCTATAATGTGGGGTTGTGTCTCATTTACCTAAGCATATGGAGGATTGTTTCTCATTTACCTAGCTATAATGTGGGGTTGTGTCTCATTTACCTAAGCATATGGAGGATTGTTTCTCATTTACCTAGCTATAATGTGGGGTTGTGTCTCATTTACCTGAGCATATGGAGGATTGTTTCTCATTTACCTAGCTATAATGTGGGGTTGTGTCTCATTTACCTGAGCATATGGAGCATTGTTTCTCATTTACCTGGCTATAATGCGGGGTTGTGTCTCATTTACCTGAGCATATGGAGGATTGTTTCTCATATACCTGGCTATAATGTGGGGTTGTGTCTCATTTACCTGAGCATATGGAGGATTGTTTCTCATTTACCTAGCTATAATGTGGGGTTGTGTCTCATTTACCTGGGCATATGGAGGATTGTTTCTCATTTACCTGGCTATAATGTGGGGTTGTGTCTCATTTACCTGGGCATATGAAGGATTGTTTCTCATATACCTGGCTATAATGTGGGGTTGTGTCTCATTTACCTGGACATATGGAGGATTGTTTCTCATATACCTGGCTATAATGTGGGATTGTGTCTCATTTACCTGGGCATATGGAGGATTGTTTCTCATATACCTGGCTATAATGTGGGGTTGTGTCTCATTTACCTGGGCATATGGAGGATTGTTTCTCATATACCTAGCTATAATGTGGGGGTGTGTCTCATTTACCTGAGCATATGGAGCATTGTTTCTCATTTACCTGGCTATAATGTGGAGCTGTGTCTCATTTACCTGAGCATATGGAGGATTGTTTCTCATTTACCTGGCTATAATGTGGGGTTGTGTCTCATTTACCTGAGCATATGGAGGATTGTTTCTCATACACCTGGCTATAATGCGGGGTTGTGTCTCATTTACCTGGACATATGGAGGATTGTTTCTCATATACCCGGCTATAATGTGGGGTTGTGTCTCATTTACCTGGGCATATGGAGGATTGTTTCTCATATACCCGGCTATAATGTGGGGTTGTGTCTCATTTACCTGAGCATATGGAGGATTGTTTCTCATATACCTGGCTATAATGTGGGGTTGTGTCTCATTTACCTGAGCATATGGAGGATTGTTTCTCATATACCTGGCTATAATGTGGGGTTGTGTCTCATTTACCTGGGCATATGGAGGATTTTTTCTCATATACCTGGCTATAATGTGGGGTTGTGTCTCATTTACCTGGGCATATGGAGGATTTTTTCTCATATACCTGGTTATAATGTGGGGTTATGTCTCATTTACCTGGGCATATGGAGGATTGTTTCTCATATACCTGGCTATAATGTGGGGTTGTGTATCATTTACCTGGGCATATGGAGGATTGTTTCTCATATACCTGGCTATAATGTGGGGTTGTGTCTCATTTACCTGAGCATATGGAGGATTGTTTCTCATATACCTGGCTATAATGTGGGGTTGTGTATCATTTACTTGGGCATATGGAGGATTGTTTCTCATATACCCGGCTATAATGCGGGGTTGTGTCTCATTTACCCGAGCATATGGAGGATTGTTTCTCATATACCTGGCTATAATGTGGGGTTGTGTCTCATTTACCTGGGCATATGGAGGATTGTTTCTCATATACCTGGCTATAATGTGGGGTTATGTCTCATTTACCTGGGCATATGGAGGATTGTTTCTCATATACCTGGCTATAATGTGGGGTTGTGTCTCATTTACCTGGGCATATGGAGGATTGTTTCTCATATACCTAGCTATAATGTGGGGTTGTGTCTCATTTACCTGGGTATATGTACGAAAGGGGGTTCCTTTTTACCTCAGTGAACTGCAGGATTGTTTTTTTCGTCGGTTTACCACAGTATACTGGATATTGATTCTCATAAACTTGGGTATCGTGTTGTGTTTCATTTACCTAGGTACAGGGGGATGTTGTTTTTCATTTACCCGGGCTCACTGTGGATTGTTTTCATGTACCTGGGTTCATTTGGAATTGTTTTTGCATTCATCCGGGTACACTGCAGGGTTAGTTCTCATTTATCTGGGCACACTGTGGGTTGTTTCTCATATACCTGGTGGGTACACGGAGATTGTTTCTCATATACCTGGGCACACTAGAGGATTATTTCTCATTGACCTGGGTATACTGTGAGGGTTGCTTCTCATCTACATAGGCATGGAGGGGGTTCTTATTTACCTCAGTGAACTGTAGGATTTATCATGTCTCATTTATCTGGCTACACTAAGAATTGTTTCTCGTTTACCACAGTATACTGGGTATTTCTCATTTACCTGGGTTCAGTGAAGGATTGTTTCTCATTAACTTGGCTATAGGGAGTGTTGTGTTTCATTTACTTTTGTACAGGGGGATTGTTTCATTTTCCTGGATACAGGGATCTTGTTTTTCATTTACCTGGGTATATTGGGGATTATTTTTCATTTAATACCTGGGTACACAGAGTTCGCTGGGGGAATGTTTCCCATTTACAAGGGAGTGCCGTTTTGTTTTTACCTTGGTACGGATTTTTTTTTTTAATTTACATTGCCAGGGTTAATTAAAGCATATTATGTAGATGGGGGAAATTAGGTTGACCTTGCCCATTATTTCGAATTAAATTAAAACAGCCAGTGTATAAGTGTCCCTGACGGGACATCGGTAGTTGCTCACAGTACACCCCCCTCTGTCCCTCGGTTTTTCCTATATACACTTGTATAATACTATATGGTTGTTTGCATTCTGGATTGTCGAAAATTAAAAGTATTTTTTAATTTTTCTGTATTTAATGAGAAAAGAAATATGAGATTGTATTTTTCATATTTCCTTGTACGTTGGGAATTGGTGACGGTTTTCACACGTGACACTTCGGCACACTTGATAGTGTCGATTTTCATATATACGGATACACCGTGATTTTCTTTTCATATACTTGGGTACACTTGAGAGGGGGTTGTTTTTCATATTCTTGGCCAGATGTAGTTGGTTACTATGAGTAGTACATGGGGAATTGTTTTTCACATACCTGGAAGCACTGGGACCGTTTGTTATATTTCCAAGTACATCGCTCAAGGACTGTTTCTCAAGCACCCAAGTACATTTGTACACCGAGGGATTATTTCTTATGTACGTAAACTGCACCCGCACCACCATGATACATGACTCGACTAGTGATATGCCATGACGTATGGGATTTGTGTAAGCTGTAATAATTTTTTTTTTTATTTTCGTAATAATGTAATTTAAATAAATAATGTACGTAAATTCGTAGAGGTGGGCAAGGTGTGAAATGTAATCAGCTATTTTATTCGTCCGTAATTTGTACAAAGATCTTATTTTTGTAAGCGTATAAAGCATTCTCCAAATTAAATGTCGTAATTCGTACCAATTTCCAATTTTGATACACAAACATAAATTATCAAAAAACTGATAAAAATGTAATTAGGAATTTGCATTATCTGTAAAGTGTAAAAACCTTTTTTTGCTGTAAATGAACTTTCATTTTATTTCCTGTAAAAACGTAAAATACCGTTTTTATTTCCTGTAACCTGTACCAGCTACCCCTTGCCCCCTCCGTATTTGCACGTGTAACTCATTTAAGTGCAAATCATAAGAAGTAGACTCTGCGTAACGACCAAATGTGTGCTATCTCGTAGTGAGAAGTACGAATCAGTCTAAATCAGTCTCTGAAAAGCTTTCAAACATACTGTTTAGATTCAATATATGATGATAATAAGGGAACAAAACATCAGAATAAACTCCGCACATACAGACATCTAAAAACAAAATCCACTTTTGAACAATATTTAGAAACAGTGCAAAATCCGAGTCCCTTCCACAGGCCATCCATGACCAAACTAAGAATTAGTGTTCATGCGTTAGGAATAGAAACTGGAAGACATAAAAACATTGACATTTCAAAAAGAAAATGTCAGTTTTGTCAATTAAACGAAAATTGTATGCTACCTCCCAAACTTCCTGACAAAGAAAAAATAGTTGCAATACTAAACAATAGTAGTAAAAAATTAGCTCCTCAAATTGCTAAGTACATACATGATTGTTTTAAAATCCGAGAGAACAACTTGAAAAAAATACTACCAGCTGCCTCAAAATGAATAAAAACAATTACTTTAATTCTTATTATATTTTATTAAATAAATAACTTTATTATTATTATTATTATTATTATTATTATTATTAATAATAATAATAATAATAATAATAATAATAATAATAATAATATTATTATTATTATTATTGTTATTATTATTATTATTATTATGTAAAGTCCTCGCGTTATATTGGGCTGTAGTGTGTCGGGGTACGGGTGAGTTGTCGGGTAAATTGATACTATCAAATTGCAATCATATTTAAATCAATGAACGAATGAATGGGTTAAATAGCTAAACAAATTAATATGTAAATTTATAAAATAAAATAAAAATAGTTAGACGGAAAAGTATTGCTTCCCAGGAAGTTACATTTGTTGTGGTTGAAAAGCGCGAAGGAACACCTTGCCGCCCCCTCCCACTTTTCCCAACATGCTAAGCGATTCCTCTTCTGTGCGCATGCTCCATGCAGCCAAAATATTGTGGTTGGATTTTTTTTCTACTCCCGGCAGGTTGTTGGGCGAAAAAAAACGCCAAAATTGACGATCGAGAAACTTAACAGGTTTGATCGACCAGCTGCAAGTAAAGGACAATGTTAAACCCATCGTCCAGCGAAGAGGAATCGGACACTGAAACAGTGGAGGATGAAACAACCGACACTTTATCTGTGCCGAGTCAGACAGGTACCATCCGCAATAGTGCATCGAGTAACGACAGTCTACAGGCGCAGACAAGAGGTCAGACCATTGCCCGTCCGGCCAGTCCTAGTCCATCTGTGATCAGTGAAAAGGAACGAGAAGAAACAGAACGACTGGAGAAAGAAGAGGAAGATAGAAAGAAACGCCTGCAATTGTACGTATTTGTCGCGAGATGCATTGCTTATCCATTCAACGCCAAACAGCCGACGGATATGGCAAGGAGGCAAACCAAAGTGACCAAACAGCAACTCGAAACCATCAAGGAGAGATTTCGGGCATTTATAAACGGGGAAACGCAAATTGTCGCTGATGAGGCGTTCTGTAACGCGGTGCAGAGTTACTTCGAGGTGTTTCTGAAGAGCGACAGGGTTGCTATGATGGTTCAGAGCGGGGGCTGCTCATCCAATGATTTCAGGGAAGTCTTCAAAAATAACATTGAGAAGCGGGTCAGAAGCTTACCCGAGATTGATGGCCTGAGCAAAGAAACCGTGCTCAGTTCATGGATGTCAAAGTTCGATTCCATTTATAGGGGGGAGGAAGATCAACGCAGACAACCCCAAAGGTTGGCAGCCACTGCTGCCTCGGAGCTTATTCTCAGCAAGGAACAATTGTACGAGATGTTCCAAAATATTCTCGGAGTTAAGAAGTTTGAACATCAATTGCTGTACAATGCATGTCAGGTTGGTACATTCTTACTTTTTTTTTATTGACATTGTGTCCAAATTACTTAGATTGAAACAGAAAATCAATTACGTTAATTAATTTTAAATAAAAATAATTCTAAGTACAATGTAGTCCGAACGCAGTCAATGGTAGTAAATGTGTTATTCATTTATTTCCTAAACTTTTGTTTGAATCAGATTTAAATTATTCATGAAACTAGAACTGTACAATAATGCCCAAAAATGCAAACAATAAAAGAAACAAAATAATAAATTTATTCTGAATATTGAAAAAAAAGAAGCTATTTTGAAATGCAATTTGTCAATATTCTGTATGACTATTGAATAGTTTTTGTTATATCGGAAATATTCTTTCCTATGTTGAATTTCAAGTTATTTGAATTTCCTTTTTGCTAAAGAAGAAAAGAACAAGAATAAATCCTGGTTGTGCATTTCCCTCCAAGCCCCCAGCCTGTCTCTTTTGCATACCATGATCAATCATATGGAAGCAAGAAATGAAAATGGCAGTTTATGAGAAATTACTATGCGTATGTCAGAATAATGTGACGAAGATAATAAAAGAAAAAAAAAGGGTGGGCAGTCAATGTTGGAGAATAATTGCATTCGATGTTCAGTTTTAGTAGAAATAGCCGTGACGTGTCTCACGTAGGCACTTAGCTGTTAAAAAATAAATTATGAACTCACTATGATATGATAAATTAATATTTATTAAGTATGTAGATACAATGAAATTTATTCATCGTCAAACCCTGTCAAAACTCTGAGACGACCCAGGTGTGCTTACTACATTCCTTAACATGATATCAATAATTAATAAGTTCAAAAAAAGAAAAAAAAAGAAAGAGCAGTCTTTAGGTTCTACCTGCAAATAATGACATTTGCTGAAATACGCATTAAATGTAAAAAAAAAAAAAAAATTAAATACATATGACACAAAGTATTACTTAATTTTGCCATGACATTTGCATGCTGTTAAAATATTGATTACATCACCAAAACCAACCCCAAAACGTATAAAATACAAGTCATCCCTCTAGCATTGGTTACTTTGGACCAGTATGCGCTTCTTTTTTTCCTCCCAAATTAATTACATGTAACATGGGATCTAATTACGTCTGCGAAACATCATTTTTGCAATATTGTGAAATTGAATTAAATTAGTTACACCTGGCAGATTGGGTGTGATGCATCTCGTCCATTTGAAATGTGCACCCATACCCGTGTTTGATTAAGTGTCTTAACGAGAGGAATTAAAATAGAACAAGGGAGACAGTAAATTGACTTTTAAATCATTAAAATAAAAGCAGTTGAAATAACCGTTGTTTTTGTTTAAATTTTGTGGGGGACCTTAGAAACTAATTCTCAATATCACCGGACAACATATGTTTACAAGATATTTTTATTATTTCACAGTGTAGTGGGCTGAATAATTCAGTATGTTTTTTGTTGCCTGCGTACTATGTAGTCAATTTTGCTTTCAATTTGTATGTCACACCTATTGAAGCTGTAACGTCCGTGTCCTCAGTATTTTTCAAGGTCAGCGTTTTCTGATTAATAGATGGATCGTCATATGTACATTGACTGTTATTACGATAAATTGAGTCCAATTCTTTTAATCCCATGAACATCGTTATTTTTCCGGCCAGAATTTTGTGGTAATTTGCAATATTTTTTTTTGTATTTTTTGATAATTTTCTTTGTAAACTTTTAGAGCAAATAAAACATAATTTCTCATCAACACGTTTTAAATAAAAAAAAGACATGGCAAAAAATATGCAGTGAATTCTTTAGAAACTGTGACTAAAATTGACTTTGGTTCATGAGGGATTTACCTTCATCTGTATCGATCAGTCAAGTAATTGAGGCAATGTCAAGTTCAGTGTCGAGGAGAGATTGATTGAAGTAGATTTATTAATTTAAAGATTGAGATGTTTTTCATATACATGTTTTAAAGATTGGGTAATTAGCACTTTGTTATATTAAATTTCTGTACCAATGGCTTTCATGTAATATATCCTGAATGTTATTTCATTGGAGTTTAATAGTACTACTGCATCCAACCTGGGTCATCCGTAAATAGCTTCAACTATTTTCAGATTTTATCTTGTTTACTGACTGAACTGTTTAAGTCTGCACAGGATTGTAATTTTCCCTAAAGCAACTTACAACATTACTATAGACCTTTATAGGTTTTACGCTATGGTTTGGATAAAGATGCTGGGTCCCCTCTATTTAAAAAAAAAAAAAATTGCACAAAGAATGCATGTTTTTGATTTTTTTTTGAAAACTAGATGGTTTTGAAATGGATTGAGTACATACTCTGCTGGATCGTCTTGTCTAATATTGCTTCGTTTTGAGACTTTCAACTGCTGTGATGATACTGTATATTATTTGATTTAAAAAAAAAAATGAAAAAAATCATTTTATTCATTTTATAGAAATTTCTGGTTACATGGCTAATTAGCTGTTGTGTAAAATAGCCTAGCTTTTCACGTTTTTGTAGCTTTTCACGTTTTTGTTGTCAAAATTTGGAATTTACTTGTAGTGCGAATCCTAAATAGGCCTGCTTTTCAAGTCTTCACATTGTAGCCTTGGGGGAGTTTAATGTAGTATCTAACCTGTGTTGTTTATTGGGTTTGTATTTACATTTTAGTCTTTTTTTCACGCGTTATATATGTCATATGGGATCTGGACTCATAAACTGACAAAGAGCACCACCTTTTTAAAAACGAAGTCTTGACATAGATGCATATGGAGTGTCCCACTCAATGAGAATACACACCATACATGTTTAATAGATGGCTTCTCTAGCATAAGCCTGCGTTGATAGACCAGCTATGACAACAATTTGACAAAATTATATTATCAATACTAAAGTACTTAAGATACGCCCATATGACAGTGCGTGTGATGTTAGTAAATACACAAACAATAGGACATCCTCTGTTGTGACGATTAGTTGTCATGTGCATGTACTAATTAAAACCATTATTAAATCCAACATAATTATCCTAAATAGGAAATATACACAATAATACAACCCATTCCTGATTCCTTGGATAAAAGCTTGGTACTTTACCATGTCATGCTAGAAAAAGTTTACGTCAATGCAAATTGTGCCCGGTAATTAAAAAGATAAAGATAAGGTTGACCATATATTGTCTCATTTTGTGTACTTTTTCTTTGCGGCAGTACCGATATTAGCTAATTAACATTTCTGGGCCATGTATAATGCCATAATGATATACATGCGTATAAACTTGTTGGAAAATGGAGCTAATTTCTTTTCACTATTCAGCATGTTTTGAGTTTAACAACATATACAGGCTTATAGCAACCTAAACTGACTTGATATTTGACACACATAACATGCCCACCTACGTTGAAATAAGCTAAGCTGTTATATACAATCGACCAAGCACTAAAATTCAGTTCAAGACGTCAATACACTTAAACACTTTTTGCAAATGGTCGTAGGTGTCGTATTAAGCCTCTTTACACTAGTGTAACATGTTCTCATCTGTTTTTACGCCGGCATAACTATTATGGAATATTTACGCCAGTGTTGATACCCCCTTCAAGGAGGGTTTAAACTCTGCTATTTTTTAATATGTTGTTGTAGTAACATGTTCACAGATTTTTTGCTCTAAAGACACACAAAAAGCAGTTGTGAACACGATGCTTTTTATTTGATTCTGTATTTAAATATTGTAGGTGCTTATAGATTTAATTATTTGTTTCTTTTGGAATATTGAATTCAGCAATAGTTGTTACTAACTCCCAAACTTTGTTTACACTCCCCCCCAGGACTTTTTAGCTTATTGATCTATTATTGTTGTTTTAACAAAATTGATTAAATAGATTTTATTGTTGCATATGCATATTCCAAAAATGTTTATGCGTCGCCACATTTCTGTTTTTCGCGGGACTCATGCTCTCTTTTTGCGTACATTCGAACAAGCAGAGTATTGTGGTGAGGTCATTTGTAACATTTCTTGTAAATCTCGTAAATTGACCCTCAATGCGTTAATGGGGTGTTTTTTTTTTTTTGTCTGAGAACAACATACATAGATGTTTAGTGGCTCCTTTTGTCTGTGCCACTAAATAGCCCGCTTGTCAGAGAAATAAGTAGTCTGCCCCATTGAAGACTGTAATCAAACTTCAATGGTTATTATGAAATACACATCGTGTGTGTTTTTTATTTTGGGTCATGTTCTTGCATGCATTGCTTTGTCTTACTGTGATGTGGCTGCATCAGAGCAGTTGCCACTCTTCAAAAGTTTGCTTTATTGCTTATTGAAACACGTTTCTCAAAAAAAAATGAATTTGGTTACGAGAAAATACAATCACAACCTACAAAGGGCAACAACCATAAAATAATTGACCACAAAAGTCACAGAACTAAATAATATCTCATTTCACAAATAAATAGAACTGAAAAAAAAAAAAACATCTGTGGAGTACATCCTTTTTAGAACTTTATTCTAATCTCTTTTTCCAGATTACAGAGAATTATTCTGAGCCGCTCTTGCCTGTATGCTTTAGAAACTTTAATAATTATAAACTATAGCCTCTCGCTAAAATACCGGTACAATCAATTTGGTGAAACAAAAATGGAATAATTTTTACACTGTTGAAACCTTCAATAAAAAAAAATTCATTATTATTTAGAAAAATTCACAACTGCATTTTAAAATTATTTTAAAAGTAATCATATTAGAGTGATCGTATAAATGTAAGTCGACTCTATACATAGTTGAATTAACATTCTTAATGGAATTAATACATACCAAATTGTTTATGATAAGACTATTCGCTATCATTAATGCTGTGTTGATTTTCTTTGTTCTGCAGCTGAAATCCCTTCAAAACGTTCCCAGTGACGCACCTCATTTCGTATCATATGTACGTCTTGTAATATAGTTTACATATTTAGAATGTAGGTTAAATGGCGGTGGTCGTCTCGCTGCTTCATGTTCGATATGGCGTATACACCATGTGTAAAATATTGTTTACACAAAATTTGAACACACACTGTGCAACAATGACCCCTGTCCCTTAATGGTGGCCAGTGGGTGCATGGGAGTAAAATGTGGTATTTATGACTATTCAAAATGGATGCTGTACTATGTAGTATGGTCTATGAGGAAGTTTCATTACTTATTCTTTTTTATTTATTTATTTAATGGAATGATTAAAAATTAGTTGTGCTTTTTTGAAAAAATTTCTCCATTTTCATTAACAGTTGGCATTTACTATATCACATATGTCTGATATTAAGTACCACTATACTGGTCTAAACTTGTTCCATTCATTTCCTTTGCCTTGTCAGCTTTGGTAAATTATTTGAAAATAAAATGATGCAATGTATGGATTTCTGACATGACCCTAGAAGAATGCCAGTATTTTAGCAGTTGCATTGGTTGGATTCCTTGGTAGGGGAGACGGGGAGGGTGGGATTAGGTGGTTACCGGTAATTGGTTGTGTGTTTATTATCTGTATTACCATATTTGCTCTATTAGTAACACATGCTTTTAACATGTAAATGACAGAGGTATGTGTCTGTGGTTGAAATACACAGCATGCAGAATATCTGTCTTGTAATATTGCAAACTGAAATGTCATGCTGTCCAAATGCTTCTATTTACTTATAATATGCAAATTATGTCCTTCTGTGGGTTCTGTGTTGGAGCTTTCTCTACTACTATAAGTATATTTATATATACATGTATATGTATTCCACACCACATCCCCGCTACACAGACTCTTCCCGCAATTGACAGAACATAACCTAGATTGGTTGCCGCAGGTCATGTGACCTGTCTCGTAAATTAATGAAATTGATATTTCTCACAGCTTGATATTCTGATAATTGTAGGGCATGCCAGTGACATTTTCACTTCTACAAAAATTAACTACTCTCCCTGACTCTGGCACTCATGTGATTAAATTGGTTTACAGTTTCATTGTGGCCTTTGGCAGTGCTGCTGAGCAGGTCTTAGTATAGGAATAGTTCCATTGAAACACATGTGTCATATTTGGTCGTTGAGCCAAGACTACCGATAGTATATTTCAATATGTTGATTAATCGTAAAAATTTTGTGATTTTTCATTTTTGTTATTAATACTAGTTGTTAAATGTAGTATTGACAATGTAGCATCTGCCACCACCGCTAAAAATATTTTATTTTCGGTAGACCAGTCACTTTGGCGACTTGACATTCTTGTGCATATTTCGATGATTTTAAAGAAACTGATTTCTAGATGATAGGTTCTTAAAAGTTGCCAATGCAATCAGATGGATTCTTGGTCTCACCTGATGATCTGAAGTATCTGATCAAATTCCGTCTTTTCAGCTGACTTTTTAATAAAAATACGACCAAATCACGACTCTTTTAACAGATGACAGATGCTCATTGATGCCTAACTGATTAACTCTTCCCAGCATGCTTTGCACATCCGATTTCATCGTCACCTTGCGCGACCTCATTTTCTTGTAGGCACTTTGATGATTCTCAGTGCTCATTCCCAAACCTGATATCAAAGTATATTGGGAACTGTTGCCATGGCGATGGTCGATTCCATCATATTTTTTCAGAAAGTAAGCTGCTTGGCAGTCAATTAAGTAGCGGAATGAAAATCTTTGGGCATCTGGTGATGACTTTTTTCATGAATTCGTTGTTTTATTCCTAATGGCTTTATATCGTTCATACTTGAGTCACATGGTCCATACTGAAAAGATGAGGCTACTCAACAGGTCGCACATTACAGTTAAGCTTCCGTATACAATAATGTTATGAACTATACTTTATTTTACAATCATTGCTGATAAATCATGTACCAACAATTAGTATTGAAACATTTTTTTTTAACAGAATTGACAACTACTTATTCCTTTAAGTGCCATAGTTTTTTCCATCAAAAATTTCAGTGTAATATTTTGCCAATATTTATGTATTTTTCAATAATTTTGGACCAAATTGTCATAATTTCATATGATATCCCGGTCTTGAAATATGAATATGTAAATTTATCAAACTCGTATCCAACTCATCATTGTGGAATATATTTAATGAAATAGTTTACTAAATACAAACAATGGCATTCCTTAATGACAAAAAATTGTTCTAAAAAAGATGAAATAATTTTCATGTATGGATGCTTGTATGATCTTCTGTTTGGATAATTGCGATGTAAGGCATGTATATTTCACTGAAACCATGTGTTTGTGCGATATAAGATACAGACGCTGTCATGCGTGCTTCTATTGGTTGATAAAATACAGCTATAATATCCATTATTGCAATGTGAAATGAACCAGACAACTGGTAAATGAGTTATACTTTAGATATATACAAACAATCTTAAAAGGAATGTCCCATTGATGACATATGTACAAGTAAATGCCAAGATTGGATAAGTAGTGGGCAGTTTTACTCACCAAATCAGATAAGGTCTAAAAAAAAAAAAAAAAATGTTTTGCGTCCACTCGTCATAGGAAAAAATGATGTGATGGGAAGATATTAAGCTTTGTTTTTTTTTTTTGACTATTTAATATTATCACAACAAGATATGTTTCATCATTTAATATTTAGTAAATATATGTAATGCTTCCGAATACATGCGTTAAATGTTGATTTGGATCAACACAACATTATCTGAAACACCAAAGAAACTATTTTGCAATTCTATTATATGTAGCACACTTTTTTCCTATTATTATTTTTTTTTTGTTTGACTTTCAGAACTTCGTGTTAATTTTATTATTTTCCAACATAAATTATTTCTTGAGTAAGTTTTAAAAGGATGTACATGCATAGAAAAACTTTACAAATCATTCTAAAAGACATGTAAAAGACATCAAATTTGATTCTGACATTATTTGAATTTATCTGATTAACATTGTTATGTTGTTTTATTTAAAGATGATGCTTCAACTAAATTACTTCTAGTGTCATTGACGTATTAAAAGTACAACCCCAATAGTAAGAGACATGAAAAAGACGGAAAGTCTTTTTATCTCCAGGGGTAGGGATAGGGGTTGTTGTTCTTCAATACAATATGTGTTGACCAATTTTTTTTTTTTTTTCACTGGATCTAAAAGTAGATGTTAAATTTCCTCTTTCTGCAGTCTAGAATATGTAAGAAGTGTAACTTCTGAGTGAAGTTGCCAGGAAATCAAATCATAAGTGTACCAACTAAAATAACAATATTGTCTGTGATGAGTAACCACTTGCAGTTACTCATTCAATAGTATAGAAGTCAAGTTTCATACTGAGGGTTGAATTTGGAAGGGCATTACTTCCTATAATGAGATGTGCGACCTAGTACCTGAAATGAACTGGTCAATGACCTTTTTAAAAAAAAATCAATAAATTGAGCATAACTATAAATACATTTGTTGATACTAATATGCCACCAGAAGAGAAAACCATGACTGCAGAGTATTCCATATTGCAGAATCTGATTGTACATGCAACATTCATAAAAAATGAATTAGTAAACAAGTTTTCTTTGTTGCACACTTGTTTTTGTATATATTTAACTTGCACAATAATTAATATGCGACTTGCAGTGTGACTTGTCATCCTTTGATACATTGGTGGGAAGGTTTTGTGATTGAGTGTCAAACTCAGTCTGCACTGTTTCTCTACTTTCTGTCTTTTCAATATGAACACCTGAGTGGGTCTGTCAGTCAGACATTATTTGATTTCTGTGTCTGAGACAAAATAGACGTACAGTCATTGAGTTTACATTGTTGTCTATGCCTGCATGTTTTCTCAAGATACAGACACAGTCATTCTTAGTTTTACCAGCATTTGTTTATAAGACTCTACATTCTAAGATTCTACATTCCCATAAGATTCTTAGTTTCACTAGTATTTACTTATAAGACTCCTATATAATTCTACATTCCCATAAGATTCTTAGTTTCACTAGTATTTGCTTATAAGAATCCTATAGAATTCTACATTCCCATAAGATTCTTAGTTTCACTAGTATTTGCTTATAAGACTCCTATAGAATTCTACATTCCCATAAGATTCTTAGTTTCACTAGTATTTGCTTATAAGAATCCTATAGAATTCTACATTCCCATAAGATTCTTAGTTTCACTAGTATTTGCTTATAAGAATCCTATAGAATTCTACATTCCCATAAGATTCATAGTTTCACCAGCATTTGCTTATACCAATCCTATAGAATTCTTACTCTCCTATAGATTCTTAGTTCCGCCAGCATTTTCTCATCAAATTCCTGTCAAATTCTACACTCCCATAAGATTCATAGTTTCACCAGCATTTGCTTATACCAATCCTATAGAATTCTTACTCTCCTATAGATTCTTAGTTTCACCTGCATTTTCTCATCAAATTCCTGTCAAATTCTACACTCCCATAAGAAACAGAGTTGTTTTTATGGTCATACGTTAAAGAGCGGAGGTTGTCATGTGCGCATATGCTACATTTTTGTTGATGAACATTGATTTCTTAAAATCCAAGGCATTCTTCAAATGGAAATCCCAAGTACGAGTACCAATGACTCTTTCGATACCTTCCAATCGCCAAAGAAATTACATAGTTAAAGCTTAGAAACATACAAGTTTGTACTTTTGTGGTTTATTTATAAATTCAGTTTTGTGTCAGGAATATACATGTACATGCATGTCTTCCCGTTAATATGGTGACGCAGTTTTGCAAATTGAAGTGTTTCATTGCATGAAAATTGACGTCAGTACACGTGCTTGAGTGAGAATGCAAGAAAAGAATGTCACTAACGTCTCATCAACGAGTTACAAAAAGGACCACATTAGTAAATAGAGACATCAAGGTTGTAATGGACATATCCATTATTGATTGAGAGATATGCTGTTTTATCTGAAATATCTTGCCATCAAAAAGAAAATAAATAAAATGGGAATCTAAATTTGTTGTTAATAATTGCTCCAAGTGTATGCGTGTGTGCTTGCGTGTGTTTGATGTCAAACTATTTTATCATCTACTAGGAGGCAAAGGGAATAATAGATCCAAAATAATTCACTTTGACTGTGTGTGAATTAAACCTAGTAAAGTAAACCTAATCACTCTGTGTTCAATTATGCTGTATTTGAAGGGCTACTCAATGATAGTGTCTATATATAACTATGTAAAAAAAGAAAAAAAAACGCTCTTGTTGATAGCACTGTTTTATTGACGATTCGCTTGATGTTCAAATAACAATTTAAAGTAATTTTTTTTTTTTATTAATTTTCCATTTTCAGCTCCGCTGTCGACTTTGTCGAGCGGGGCTTATCATATGAGTGATTGTTCGTCGTCATCGTTTGTCGTCCGTGTCAATGTTTTACTTTTTTAGCTCCGCTGTCAACTTTGTCGAGCGGAGCTTATCATGTGAGTGATTGTTCGCCGTCGTCCGTGTCAATGTTTTACTTTTTCGACTTCTTCTTGAAAACTACAAGCCTGAATGTTTTGATACTTGGTGTATATGTACCTTGGGTAAACCTCTCTCAGATTTGTTCATTTCATGATGATATCTTCAATTCTCTAATTTTGGTGAATATTTTTGGTAAAAAGTGATATTTTCGACTTCTTGTTAAAAACTGTAAGTCCAATTGCTTTGATATTACATATATAGGTACTACATGTGGTTCTCTCTCAGATTTGTTCATTTTGTAGTAATATCTTTAATTCTCTAATTTTGGTGAATATTTTTGTCTTTTTTAGTAAAAAGTGATATTTTCAACTTCTTGTTAAAAACCGCAAGTCCAATTGCTTTGATATTACATATATAGGTACTACATGTGGACCTCTCTCAGATTTGTTCATTTTGTAATGATATCTTCAATTCTCTAATTTTGATGAATATTTTTGTCATTTTTGGTAAAAAGTGATATTTTCAACTTCTCGTTAAAAACTGCAAATCCAATTGCTTTGATATTACATATATAGGTACTACATGTGGACCTCTCTCAGATTTGTTCTTTTTGTAATGATATCTTTAATTTTCTAATTTTGGTGAATATTTTTGTCATTTTTTGGTAAAAAGTGATGTTTTCGACTTCTTGTTAAAAACCACAATCATTTATGGTGAAAAATGATATTTTTGAATTCTTGTTGAAAACAGCAAGTCCCATTGCTTTGATACTATAAATATTGTTCATTTTCTAATGATATCTTCTGTTCTTTAATTGAAATGTGCATTGCTAACAGTGGAGCTATCTCAGCCGAGAGGCTGCTTGTTAGACTTCTTTTTGAAAACTACAAGCCTGAATGCTTTGATACTTGGTGTATATGTACTTTGGGTAGACCTCTCTTAGATTTGTTCATTTCATGATGATATCTTCAATTCTCTAATTTTGGTGAATATTTTTGTTATTTTTGGTGAAAAGTGATATTTTCGACTTCTTGTTAAAAAATGCAAGTCCAATTGCTTTGATATTACATATATAGGTACTATATGTGGACCTCTCTCAGATTTGTTCATTTCGTGATGATATCTTCATTTGTCTAATTTTGATAATTATTTTTGGCATTTTTGGTAAAAAGTTCCGTTTTTGAATTCTTGTTGAAAACAGCAAGTCCCATAGCATACTATACATGCCGGTATTGTTCATTTTCTAATGGTATCTTCTGTTCTTTAATTGAAATGTGCATTGCTAACAGCGGAGCTATTTCAGTCGACAGGTTGCTTGTTTGAAATCTATTTATGATATACTGTGGAATACTTTATTTTCGCTTAGAATTAATTTTCGCTATTTTCGCTGAAAGAATGATTTAGTGAAAATAAAATCTAGTGAATATACTTTTTTACCTATATTTTACATTCAACTCGCGAAAAATAAACACCCAAAAAGTCTATTCAGGGAAAATTAATTCCAGCTAAAATAAAGTATTTTACAGTAGGTGGACACACATATAGATTGTCCATTGTCTGAGTGGGAGATTAGATCTCATGCTTCATGCTCTTTAGTTGATCTGTCAGAAGTTCACCAACATTTGCGTTTATCAACTAAGTTCATGTTACATGTGCTGAATATTTTCAATCTCGCATGTTTGCAAAGCCGTTGTGTTCATATTAGTTGGGACGGCTTCCATCAATACCAATGTAGGATCCACTTGTCAATCTGTTGACACATGACAGAGGATATGCTTGTTATGGTATTCTGATGCTATTTATGTTATTGTGTTTATTAATAATCATCATGCAAGCACGAATTTGAATTTGAGCTATAACTGATTGCAGCATAAATATGCATTGCCAACAACGTTCTGCATTTTATTTTGTTCATGGCGGGAGCTTGTATTCAAGCCACTTTGATGATTTGTACAGTGTGGAAATATACACAAAGTATTTATTGGTGGATACTGTAGTTTTACCAACATAGGACAACACAGTTGTCATATTTCAGAAATCAATATATACTTAAGTTTTCCGCCAATGTCATGATTTCGGCTCATGCTGAGTGCTCAGCGAGTTGATTGCTGTAGAGTTTTGATATCGACTCTCTGTTGGGAGTGATTTTTATCAGCCTGTGCCAACTCGGCTCGATCGTTCACTCATGTTTTGTCTCATGCCGACCTGATTCCAGCACTCAACACGTACCAAGATCTTGAAGTGAACGCATCTACTTTGATCTACAATTTCAGTTCATGATAAATCGATGTCCAATTCAGTCTATGAGATGTTATCAAACAATAATATTGTTGTTCACGTGCCAACTCGGTCAGAACTGTTCAAACGCACATGTCGGCTCGTGATGACCCTGTCCTTGACGCTCAGCACATGCTGAGATCTGTTACGTGAATGTCACTATTTTGATCAGACATACATCTCAGTTCTGTATTTATGTAGGCGCAGAGCAAATACGATAGTATGTTACTATTTTCTCCTTCTGAATACTCTGCTCTTCATGAGCCTCATCTTAATTTTGACCGCTTACATCAGGAGAGTTCGCAAACTAAGTAAACAAAATGGAGATTTCCTGCATGTTCGCAATGTCTGTTGTGGAGTGCATAAATTATTATGCTGTTACATGGCTTGACTTGACTTGAATCAGTTTTCCAATCAGCCACACATGCTGTTGTTTTTAAGAATCTTCAGCATGTTAAGTCATCGTCCTTGCCTTTTCTTTGTCCAGTTCTGTCAGTTGTGGTTGATTGTTTCTGTAAACCTATTTGTTTTTCCATGAGAGACAATATTGGCAAATTTCAGACTTAATTACTTCACTCGGAGGGTCCTTAATTAAGACAGTGAGTCACAGTGAACCTTCATTGAGTTCTTAATTAAGGTGGAAGCCTATTCATATTTGTTGAGTAGGCTCAACGAAGTTAGTCATAAATCACATTACAATGTTCATTAATTGTTAATATACAATCACGGAGCCAAATCTCCATGGTAACATGAAACAGCATTCTTTTGTGTGTTATAGTACAGTGTTTTGAGAAAATTTGTCAAATATAAACAAACAATTGTTTTTTTTTAGAACAATTCAATAAAAAACATGATGATAAACAAAATAGCCTTTTCGGGGTTTCTTTTAAAACATAATTTTTTTAAAAATAATTCAAGGTACTTGACACAAATATATAACCATCATTTTGTCAAAGATAGGTTATTGACTCCAAACTTTCTGTAAAAGTCAATATCCTTATAGTGACCAAGAGTACAATGTATTGTATAATGGATTCTCATTCATGATTAGTTTTCTTCCTTAAAACACTGAATTTTGTGAAAAATTCCATTGTCAGTCGCAAAAATTATACAGTTTTTGATTTCTGGATATCATTCGAACATGTTGTTATTTGTTCTTTTGTTAGTCCCCGTTCGGACGCAGTCCGAAAACGGGGACTTATGTTTTGCCCTGTGTGCGTCCGTGCGTCCGTCCGTCCGTGATCACCTGTATCTCGAACATGCATGGACCGATTAAGTTCAAACTTCACTCATACATCACACATTATATGGGACATATGCACATGCATTTTTTTCATGATCCGATTAACGATAGCCGAATAGCGGCCATTTTAAGGCCGAAAATGCATTGAAATCGCACATTTTCACCATTCCGGACCCGGATCTCAGTTATGCATGGACGGATTTCATTCAAATTTGGTACATACATTGAACATAATAGGACCTTGATGCACGTCATTTTTTTTTTTCGGATCAAGTTCGAAATAGCCGACTGGCGGCCATTTTGTTTTAAAGAATTCAGTTCTGGATTCGTATCCGAGACATGTCTGGATTGATCAAGTTCAAACTTCACACACACAAGGTACATCATGTCACAAATATGTATGTGCATTTGTTTCATGATCTCATTAACGATAGCCAAATGGGGGCCGCTTTAAGGCCGAAAATGCATTGAAATCGCACATTTTCACCATTCCGGACCCGTATCTCAGTTATGCATGGATGGATTTTGTTTAAATTTGGTACATACATTAAACATAATAGGACCTTGATGCACGTCATTTTTTTTTTGGATCGGGTTTGAAATGGCTGACTGGCGGCCATTTTGTTAAAGAATTCAGTTCTGGATCCGTATCCAAGACATGTCTGGATTAATCAAGTTCAAACTTCACACACACATGGTACATCATGTCACAAATAGATATGTGCATTTGTTTCATGATCTGCTTAACAATAGCGGAATGATGGCCATTTTAAGGCCGAAAATGCATCAAAATCACATATTTTCACAATTCCAGAACCGGATCTCAGTCATGCATGGATGGATTTTGTTCAGATTTAGCACAATGTGTTGTACATATGCAGGTGCATTTCGGTCATGATCTGCTTTGAATGTATATGTCACTCAAATATGAACGGAACGGGGACGTGTCATTGACAATGACTTGTTTAATTTTAAAGTAGAAATTACAAAACAGTTTCATACTATCATTTCCCGAGCTTCTAAAACACAACCCAACCAATCTTTCTCATAATTTTTTTTGATGTAGATGAAACAGAAAATAAAAATCATCATAAATTATTTACCCAAGTGTACTTATTTTCAATTTCCTATTTTCAAAACTGAAGCCTTGTATATTTCATGCAGATTGGGTATTAATATATAATCACCCTCAAAAACATGCTGGTGTATATACAGTTGATGGGAGTTGAAGATTAAATTTTGAAAATGAATATGATAATCCAACATTTGGCGTCAGTATGTCATTACAAAAGAGAAGATATATTGGCCCTTAGTATGGTTTATAATCTGCTGCAGCAAGATGTATTAGTTGGTTCACCTGTAGATTGAAGATTATTCCTCAAGTTTAATCCGTAAATGATTGCCTAATGTACTTCATTCTGCCTTCAGCCAAGATTATCATTTTCATGAAATATCATGGATTGTTTAAAGGGTATAGTATGAAGCGAATAAAATGTATGTGTATATACGCTGGGAACTTTGATTATCTGGCAATTACAAGAGTACATGATATTGTACGTTTCTCTATATTTTGGCATTCGGGGTGTCTCGCAATTTACATTCAAATGTTTTGATGAGATTGACATTTTTGACACAGGATCATGGAATAAATTTCATGCAAGACATCATGAATCCTTTGTCTAAAAAAAGCCATGTAAAATAATCATTGCTTCGAAATTATCACTAACTTGCACATTTTGACTGAATTGTATTGCAGGGATTTTTTTAAACAAGGGCGCAGCACCCTCATGCCATGCTCCCCCTTACCCTGGGCAGCATATCCTCTGGCAACCATAAAATTCTGATTGACCAGTGATCACATGTGGCCACAGTCTTCAACTGTGACCTGTCTGATTGTAATTTTGGCCCAAAGGAAGCCACAGAATGCTCCATTTTAACTTATAATTATTATCAAAAACTCCACACCCTGGTAGGGAAAACCCTATCTCTCCCACTTTTGTGTCGCTGCTAAATTACAGTGCTCCCTCTTGCAGTTTTTTCCCAGAAAAACCCCTGGTATTTCCCGGAGTCACGCTGTCTTTGTACAATGTAAATATTGCACTTCAAAATTATTGTTAAAGCAGCCCTAGCTGTGATTTTAAACGTATTTTTGCTTAAATATCGCCACATAGAATTGACCAAATCTCACTAAATATCGCCACATAGAATTGACCAAATCTCACTAAATATCGCCACATAGAATTGACCAAATCTCACTAAATATCGCCACATAGAATTGACCAAATCTCACTAAATATCGCCACATAGAATTGACCAAATCTCACTAAATATCGCCACATAGAATTGACCAAATCTCACTAAATATCGCCACATAGAATTGACCAAATCTCACTAAATATCGCCACATAGAATTGACCAAATCTCATTAAATATTGTCTTAGATACATAGAATTTACCAAATCTCACTAAATATTGTCTTAGATACAATTGTATGGACAAGGCTATATAAAATGTGGTGTAAAAAACTAATTGTCAAGTTGCGATCAGTCGAGTTGAAATCAGTCATGTGATGGGAACCATAGAAAATTATGATGCACACTATTATAGGAGATGATCGACACATAAAATCATCAGCGATAGACTGTCAGAGAGAGAGGCTTGGCAGGGTATTTGACATTTTGCCAAGGGTTCCTAATATAGTTATCATCCTATACCATAAACTTATGGGTTCGCTTGACAAAACTGGATTACAATAAATGGTCCCTTCTGGAGACCTGGATGCAAACCAAGCGGCCACCTTTTTTTTACTTGCGAGTGATTTAATGTAGAGTGTCCACATTTCGGCGATGGCCATTACAAATTGATACTAATGACACAGAATATCAGAGAAAAAAAAATCAATAGCTACAGCTATTGTGCTTTAAAACTCATGGTGACTGGAAATAAAATGATTTACATGATGAATTTGGTGAAGCATGGTTTAAGCCAAAGGGTTCCGATTCAGTACTGTACTGCAAACACTTATGGTACCTGTTCTATGTGGTATTGTCTATTGTACCCACGCATGTCCCTGTCTTCAAATTCAGTTTTGTCATTTACTGACACATATGTATTATGATGAGACTGCATGTGGTTAAGTCTCTTGTACTCACGTAAGTTTCTGTGAGACTAACTTGTAACTATTAAAGGATTATGCTCTCTGTGATGGGGCTCAAATCAAATATTCCAACATGCCAAAGATTAACTAAAACAGCTTAAATGTAAGTCTTCAGAATAAAAAAAAAAATCATATTTTGCTATTCAGCATTAACGATTAAAACTGACATTTATTGCGTGTTTATATGTCTACACCGAGTGCCGTTTTTTAGGTTACAACCTTTTCTTTACTACCGTAATGGGTGTATTGTCGTCATTGGTAATATTTGTTGTCATTGGTTACATTATGTCTGTGCAGTTTGAATTTTATATATACATGTATTATAGAAACGTACACGAGGAGAAAAATGCTTTTCATCTGTCATTTATATTTTAAGTGGTTAAAATCAATAAATTAAATTAAATGTACGCACATTGGTTTCCAATTTGTGCAATCTTGTATGAGCCAAGTTTGATTCAAAGCATAAAAATATTTCTTCATTTTATTTTCCTTTAGAATCTTTTGGCCGTTTCAAATCATTGCCATTTACGTTATTTGCCAGATGGCACATTTCCGTCTTATGTCCATGTTGATTTATGATTGAAATAGTTCTGCTTGTCTCTGGTAGCCTACTTCACTATAGAATTAAAAAAACATTGTCATGTATTGCATATATCCAATCAGTGAAATCTGTTTAAGTGATGCGTTTCAACATGCGACCGAATTCACTTTTCTAGGTTCTTAGGTCAGAGTCTGGCACCGGCCTGACTCAGCCTGACACTCGTCTGACTTGGCCTGCCACCGGTCTGACTCGGCCTGACACCGGTCTGACTTAGCCTGGAGCTGTTGTCTCATCTCAAAATCCTTTCACTGACCCATAAAAGGTAGCAATGGAATGCTGTTTATTGTATGGATGCAGATGTTGGACTGGCGGAAACTTTTGTCTTGATCTGGAGAGACATTGCAACAAATTGTATACACTCAACAAGAGGGCAGTATATCTGCTGGTATAGGAACACTCAGAGGAAATGCGATATGAGCAATTCTCAGAATCAAACGTATGGATAAACTGAAACAAGCAACATATCAGGAACATTTCTAGAATTTTCTTCTGTTACCACGCAACCTAATTTTGCATGGAAACCAAAATTGAACACAGGATTTGACTCATGTCAGCATGAAATCAGGGCCATTCTGAAAATTTTCTTTGAATTACATGTTTTTTATGTCAAACCAAAACAATCTCACTGTTAATAGTTGCTGATCGGTTGATGTGTCATCATCCAGAATTCCATAATGCCATACAAAACTGTGATTGGTTGATGTGTCATCATCCAGAGTTCTAAAATGCCATACAAAACTGTGATTGGTTGATGTGTCATCATCCAGAGTTCTAAAATGCCATACAAAACTGTGATTGGTTGATGTGTCATCATCCAGAGTTCTAAAATGCCATACAAAACTGTGATTGGTTGATGTGTCATCATCCAGAGTTCTAAAATGCCATACAAAACTGTGATTGGTTGATGTGTCATCATCCAGAGTTCTAAAATGCCATACAAAACTGTGATTGGTTGAGGTGTAATCATCCAGAGTTCTAAAATGCCATACAAAACTGTGATTGGTTGACGTATCATCATTCAGAGTTCTAAAATGCCATACAAAACCGTGATTGGTTGACGTGTCATCATCCTGAGTTCTAAAATGCCATACAAAACTGTGATTGGTTGATGTGTCATCATCCAGAGTTCTAAAATGCCATACAAAACTGTGATTGGTTGATGTGTCATCATCCAGAATTCTAAAATGCCATACAAAACTGTGATTGGTTGATGTGTCATCATCCAGAATTCTAAAATGCCATACAAAACTGTGATTGGTTGACGTGTCATCATCCAGAGTTCTAAAATGCCATACAAAACTGTGATTGGTTGAGGTGTAATCATCCAGAGTTCTAAAATGCCATACAAAACTGTGATTGGTTGACGTGTCATCATCCAGAGTTCTAAAATGCCATACAAAACTGTGATTGGTTGAGGTGTAATCATCCAGAGTTCTAAAATGCCATACAAAACTGTGATTGGTTGACGTATCATCATTCAGAGTTCTAAAATGCCATACAAAACCGTGATTGGTTGACGTGTCATCATCCTGAGTTCTAAAATGCCATACAAAACTGTGATTGGTTGATGTGTCATCATCCAGAGTTCTAAAATGCCATACAAAACTGTGATTCGTTGATGTGTCATCATCCAGAATTCTAAAGTGCCATACAAAACTGTGATTGGTTGACGTGTCATCATCCAGGGTTCTAAAATGCCATGTACAAAACTGTGATTGGTTGACGTGTCATCATCCAGAGTTCTAAAATGCCATACAAAACTGTGATTGGTTGATGTGCCATCATCCAGAATTCTAAAATGCCATACAAAACTGTGATTGGTTGACGTGTCATCATCCAGAATTCTAAAGTGCCATACAAAACTGTGATTGGTTGACGTGTCATCATCCACAGTTCTAAAATGCCATACAAAACCATGATTGGTTGACGTGTCGTCATCCAGGGTTCTAAAATGCCATACAAAACTGTGATTGGTTGATGTGTCATCATCCAGAGTTCTAAAATGCCATACAAAACTGTGATTGGTTGAGGTGTAATCATCCAGAGTTCTAAAATGCCATACAAAACTGTGATTGGTTGACGTATCATCATTCAGAGTTCTAAAATGCCATACAAAACCGTGATTGGTTGACGTGTCATCATCCTGAGTTCTAAAATGCCATACAAAACTGTGATTGGTTGATGTGTCATCATCCAGAGTTCTAAAATGCCATACAAAACTGTGATTCGTTGATGTGTCATCATCCAGAATTCTAAAGTGCCATACAAAACTGTGATTGGTTGACGTGTCATCATCCAGGGTTCTAAAATGCCATGTACAAAACTGTGATTGGTTGACGTGTCATCATCCAGAGTTCTAAAATGCCATACAAAACTGTGATTGGTTGATGTGCCATCATCCAGAATTCTAAAATGCCATACAAAACTGTGATTGGTTGACGTGTCATCATCCAGAATTCTAAAGTGCCATACAAAACTGTGATTGGTTGATGTGTCATCATCCAGAATTCTAAAGTGCCATACAAAACTGTGATTGATTGACGTGTCATCATCCAGAATTCTAAAATGCCATATAAAACTGTGATCGGTTGATGTGTCATCATCCAGAATTCTAAAGTGCCATACAAAACTGTGATTGGTTGACGTGTCATCATCCAGAATTCTAAAGTGCCATACAAAACTGTGATTGGTTGACGTGTCATCATCCAGAATTCTAAAATGCCATACAAAACTGTAATTCGTTGGAAGAAATAACAGACAGCAAACCAGAGATTATATAATCACATTTTCAGCTTTTTTTATTAGTTCACTTTAACACTTTTAAAGCACTGACTAACTAGCTATATCAAAGTGAAAACAAAAAAATTGCTTGGTAATGTTTGCAAATTTTATTGTTGGGTTACAGATTTCATTATCGAGAAATTTATGTGCATGCCAAGTTGAATTCATTTTTCAAGGTGATATTTTGAGTCATATTTTGGGGTTGACAATGGAGTCAGAGTGAAGTTACTTACAAGACTGTATCTGATGGCTACCCACCCCTAGTACCTAACAGTCAAACAGAGCAGCTTGTTTGTTGATAGGTATTAAATTCTGCTTTGACACAATATATGTATGAATGAACTACGGTACAGTACAATACATGATTGCTTGAGGTTACATGAAGAGAATGATTTCCTAATTTCTTAACACAGTAATAACCGTACCGGTAGAGAAAAGACGGCTTCCTGTTTTGCAGCAATTGTTAGTCACATACTCTCCCCACGGCAAGGTTGTCATGACAAACTGATATTTCATTACCGGTAGATAGTGTTTTGAATTTCAGGTGCTTTTGATGTTCGTGAGTGATGAGTGATGACTGTTGGGATTATTACTAATGGTGCATTCAATCCATATTTTGTTTATAAATAAACATTACATTGTACATGTATATGGGAAAAACCAAGGTATTTTATTTCATGAAACCTTTAATAAAAGTTTATATGCATGCAGTCTGTTTTACTGTCTTTTTAACCAAAAAAACAAACATTTCTTACCTCTGTATTTTACTAAAATATCCCGTCTTCACTTCTTGGCTCATTTTATTTTGAGTTTACTGGAGGGTCATATGCCTTTAATAGACCCCCTAGCTCATCGAGTATTCATTCTTTGACATGTAGTTTAAGAGGCTTGCTTTAATTCATATATTCTGCAGCTAATTTGTCATTACTTATTCTCAGTCACAACATTTGATAGTGTGTATACATTTTATGTATTTGTCAATGGATGGTATCTCACAAATTAGTAATGTGGGAACACAAATTCAAGACAGGGAGTCACAGAGACTTTTTGAAATTTTGTTCTCACAAATGCTATAAAGTTATGAAATCGCAAATATTCCAAGCTGCAGCAAAAACAATGACGCTTCTAATATCGTAAATCGGGGTATCTAATTTTGTTTGTTCACGCAATTTGTTCAATTCCCCTATTGAAGTGTAACCTGGCTGTTTGACATTTTATTGTATTGCTGACTCTAAGATTTGTATTCTCGGAGCATAGTTTTAACAAGTTTAAACACTCAGTGTCACTCGTAGGTCTCTCAGTGTGCTTAGCAAGAAAACAAACACGCGTGGCTCTACTTCCTGAAATTGACATTCTGCTCTGATGCATGACCTGGGCCCTGCTTGAGATTTGATACGATATTTACATGTTGCCAGGTATTAATTTAAATGATACTTCATAGAAACTTAGTAATGTATCGACTTCAATATTTGGTGGGGAGGGGTCTCCGTGAAAATGCAGTACCATAATTGATTTATTAATAAATAGTGTATGCGCTGTGACCATCAGGGTAAGGAATTAAAATCCTGACACAAAAATATTATCAAGAATAATGCTCTTATTGCTAGTGCTATGCATAATGTAAATGACAGAGGTCTGTCTGCGGTCAAAATAAGTCGTATTTGAATGTTTCAGCATATAATTCCGTATTTGCTCTATATGTATAAGTAGCACGTGTGCTTATAAAAATGAGAGAGGTGTGGTTATGCTAAAACTCAGTTATATTTCAATTATCCTGTATACAATAAAATTATTTTTTGGTTTATGTGTTCTAGTAGTAGATACACTCGCAGGAGAGAAATTACGGTTAAATCAAGTTGTATTGATTTCATTTATTTGTCTTACACAGTTTCCTTATTTAGAAATAATATTTAAAATGTTTATATTTTGCGGAGGTTTATTATTATTGTCACACATGTGATAGTAAAGGTCACATGAATAGGTCACATTGTAATACTCATCAATTCCACTCTGCTATAGGTTTTGTTTTTTACTCTAATTCACACAACACAAATAACAAATTAACTCAGATTTTAGAACTGTGTGATGTTACCGAAAGAAACACGGGGGGTGGGGTGGGGGGTGTAATGTTATGAAAATAAAGCCAAATATTTATATTTTATTATTTTCGTACACTGAGTCGCACATTCCTGAACACACACAGGATGTTGCCACTAAATAACCCAGTACATGTATTTCTAATATTAGTTTTGTATGTCTATTTCATTTATTTATAAATCAGTGTCTCTTCTTGCAACCTTGTAAGGCCTGAGTATTTATATCGCGTTGTATTATTCTTACAGAGATGCCAAAATTTGAACGCAGATTTTTTTTATGAACGTCATGATCATGTGGATTCACCACTGGCTATTGTAACCATACCACTTACTACAGTGGAGCAATAATTTGTGTATGCTTGAATGCTTGATTTTGGTTGATATGAGGAATTTGGTTACTATAGCGATATGATCTGTTAGCTGTCAAAATCAGTAACTCTCTTTCTGATAAAAAAAATTTCTAATTCAACTAACGTTCTTTGGAACTAAAATTTGAATTAGTAAATTGAACAGCATACATTAGTTGTAAAACTTCTTCCTTCCTTCATTCATTGCCAATTGTTACTTTTCTTAAATAATTCATATCTGTTGTTTCACCAAAAAGAAGTCTAAAATCTTTTCAGAGCTTAAAATTACTGTATCCTGAGATTTTTAGACTACTAACTCTACTAAAATCAGTATCCCCAATAGACAACTAGAATTTTTTTTTTATGCAATTTGTGTTCAACCCTACACAAATTAAGCAATGAAATTTATTTTGTATTTTGCATGGCTTCAAATTCTTACATGCTGAACCTGATTCTCCTAAAAATAAAAACCAAAGACTGCCCCCATAGCTGAATTATAAGTTCGGGCCACGTGTACAGTGGTGTACCACTTTGTGTTTTTGCTTTGTGTTGCCTATGGTTATCTGAAAACTAAAAACACTTCTGTTGTTTTTAAGATAATCAATACATATATCCTTTCAATATTAATTGTTAATTTCATTGATATTGATTCATGCAAGAATGTACGTCTCAAATTGACCATTCTGTGATGATTGGTAAATATAGAGAAGTATTATTTTGAGAAATTTTGAAATTAGTTTAAATATCTGTAACATGAGTCAACATACGCTCTGAGCATGTGCTGTTTATTCTGGCTGACCTCTGATAATTGCTCCAAAGTTAAGATGGAAACCTGAGAAAACACACGGTTTTTTTGAGCTGCGGTAAGGGTGGGTTGGGGTGGTGGGGTTACTTTACCCGCATTACTTTTTCGTCTGAAAGCATCGCTTTATTGGGTTAACCATATTTGCGTTATTAGAAACAGTTAAGTTAAAGCGTGGTGGTCGCCGCGCAGCGTGTGTTCAAATTTCATGTTAATAAACAATGTATTTTACACGCGTTGTATACGTCGCTATGAGTCCCATATCGAACAGGACGCGGCACGACGACTGCCACCCTTTAACATATTGGGTATGCAGGTATTAATTCTATTTTCCCCCACAATTTTTCTTCATATCTGTGTGCTTTTCAAAATCCTTTGGACAACTTTCCATTTTCAGACCAAAATTTCGATGTAATATGTTACAGATTTCTATATTTCTTTTGTTTAGTTTTTGTTCAAATGAACGTAATTTCCCTTTGGCTGCAGGTCAAAACAAAATTTTTGAAAATTTGCAGAAAAAGAAGAATAATGATTGATTAAAATTGACTTTTGCATCCAAAAGAGAATCGCTAGATTCACAAATAAGTATCTTTGATGAGTTCATGTACATGCTGATGTAAACAGTATTGACAAAAGAAGAAACCTAAATGGTTACACTTTAAATGGAAGAAACATATTGTGTTTCCTACTTACATGCTCTTCTATTGGAAATCCACTTTCAAGAGAATATTATGAAATACTGTAGAATACTTTATTTCCACTTGAAATTTATTTTCGCTATTTTTGCTGAAGGGATGCTTCAGTGAAAATAGATTCCCGCGAATATACTTTTTCTCCTATATTTCACATTAAACTTATCAATCAGTGAAAATAAATTCCATACAAAACAGCCAAAACGCCTTTTCAGCGAAAATTAATTCCAACTAAAATAAAGTATTTTACAGTGTTTAACCTTTTCACCACCACACTTTTTCGCCCAAATTTGTCTGCACTTTTGCACAATTTGAGTCAATTTTTAGTTTTACTCAAAAAATTTTGCTATTTTTGTCCCAATCTTCTGAAGGAAAGGTTAAAATGTATATTAACTGAATTTCAAACTTCCACTATTTTTCCTCTTTTAAATAAATTCTGTATTGAAATTTTTTTTTAAACTAAATTCAACAAATGTTTATTCTTGTTTTACATGTCTCTTCCCCCTCTAATTTATCAAACCACTCATCCCTATTTACTCTGTGCTTTCCTAAGTAAGTTAAGGGTGCTCATCCCCCTTAGGTGGTTGTTTATTTGACTGGATGGCAGAGCTGATTAATGTTGCAGACTCTGCAGTTTTTGTTTTTGAACCGTAAAACAGATTTGGTAGATTAAACACAAAAAGAAAGAAGCAACATCTGTTTTTCGGAGCTAGCTTTCATGATATGATTTAATATGCTCCTGTAAGTAATCTTCCTGATCTCGGAATATGGAGATACATCTAAGAGATTTGGTTATTCGATTTCATATTGAAATATACATCATAATAATATGCTAAGCTGTATTGTTCGTTTCAGTCGCTGTGTTGCGTTGATTTTACCCAGATTTAAAAAAATGCAAGTTCTTGATTTTCTTTAATTTTTTAGCTTGTATTTTATTTAATTATAGACATTGTATGGACTCAAATTTTCCGAATGTTGCCATAAAACCAGTGGAAGGAAACCAATGTCTTTATGACGTAGATTACTGAAATAGAAGCCTCTTTTAGGTTTAGAAAATATCATGGTACTGTAAAAGGGTTAATTATTCACTGGGTTTTAATTTGGCTTATTTCACTGACTGGAAAATGGGCTAAATTAAAACCCAGTGAATATGTAAAATTTAGCATAAAACATTATCTAAATGATAAAACCGTGAATTTGAAACCCACTGAATATGCCTGAAATGGAAAATCAGTGAAATTTAAACCCAGTGAAAATTAGTCATTTTACAGTACCTATTTGAACTTATAACTTGAATAAATGCTGACCTATTTTGTTCATTTCCTAATAATTTGATGAATTATTGTTGATTTCAATTCAAAAGAAAATTAATAATGAATGTTTCTTAATAAGCACTATTTCGTTTCCATATTTCTACCGGAGACGATGAATCCCCACTGTTATGGGTGACGAAATAATTTAATAATTTTCATGTTCACATAAAACGTAATCAGTTTTCATTTTAATGTAATTGCAGATGCATTATGGGTAGGTGACCTGAGAGGCCATTGTAGGGTATTTCAATTCTGAGACTTGGCTAAATATATTTAACGTTTTTACTTAATAATACATTTGTTACATGTGTTTAATAGTTTTAAAAATCATGCTTTCTTTTTTTCCAGTTCATATAATTGTGAAAATACTGCGTGCTAACAAAATTGTGATGTTTTGGTTTTGGATTTTCCACCAATTCAGATATATATATCATAAAATAATTTTGCAATTTAGTCGCCCGGAAGCATTGTAAATGAAATTAAAGCATAGATTATAGGTGAATTAAAATCTATTAGTAACTATGGCAACTTGCATATATAATTACAACTGTGATGACATATTAACGGAGTTTAGATAAACACATTTGAAGTTGCGTGGAATTTACAATTGTGCATGGTCACATCTGTGCGTAGTAGATTTCAACATGACTACACAGTATCGTCGTCACCTGGCATCGTGTAGTTTATCAAACCCTTTGAGCACTAGAATTTCTCCTTCCAAACAGTTTGCATTTTTTTATTGAATTTTTTCAGTGCATTTAATTTTGTTGTTAATTTTGAATATAATTTTTCATTGCTATACTTTTGATCACATTTTTGAAAAAAAAATATGCAGATATATTTTACGAAAGGTGACAAAAAATTGACCTTGGCTAAGATGAGCTTATTTTTTAATTGATTATTTTTAATTAATTAATTTGATTGTATGTGAGTTAGTATAATCAGCGATATTTTTTGTTCCCTGGCTAATAAATACATGCAGTCTTTTTATTTATTTTTTTGATTGATATGATGGATTTGCGTAAACAAAAAAAAAAGATTTTGTACATTTGTATGTACTAGAGAGAGAGAGACGAATAGGTATTTACTGAAAATATTATTATGATTGAATGTAAAAATAGAGCTAGACATTACAAACATAATACATGTACTCAAATTTGAAAATGCAAATTTTAAACTTCACATTGTAGCAAATCTGTTGAATCTTTTTTAGCTCCGCTGTCGACTTTGTCGAGCGGAGCTTATCATATGAGTGATTGTCCGTCGTCGTCGTCGTCGTCGTCCGTCGTCCGTGTCAATGTTTTACTTTTTCGACTTCTTCTTGAAAACTACAAGCCTGAATGCTTTGATACTTGGTGTATATGTACCTTGGGTAGACCTCTCTCAGATTGTTCATTTCATGATGATATCTTCAATTCTCTAATTTTGGTGAATATTTTTGTCATTTTTGGTAAAAAGTGATATTTTCGACTTCTTGTTGAAAACCGCAAGTCCAATTGCTTTGATATTACATATATAGGTACTACATGTGGACCTCTCTCAGATTTGTTCATTTTGTAATGATATCTTTAATTCTCTAATTTTGGTGAATATTTTTGTAATTTTTGGTAAAAAGTGATATTTTCGACTTCTTGTTGAAAACCGCAAGTCCAATTGCTTTGATATTACATATATAGGTACTACATGTGGACCTCTCTCAGATTTGTTCATTTTGTAATGATATCTTTAATTCTCTAATTTTGGTGAATATTTTTGTCATTTTTGATAAAAAGTGATATTTTCGACTTCTTGTTGAAAACCGCAAATCCAATTGCTTTGATATTACATATATAGGTACTACATGTGGACCTCTCTCAGATTTGTTTATTTTGTAATGATATCTTTAATTCTCTAATTTCGGTGAATATTTTTGTAATTTTTGGTAAAAAGTGATATTTTTGACTTCTTGTTGAAAACCGCAAGTCCAATTGCTTTGATATTACATATATAGGTACTACATGTGGACCTCTCTCAGATTTGTTCATTTCATGATGATATCTTTAATTCTCTAATTTTGATGAATATTTTTGTAATTTTTGGTAAAAAGTGATATTTTCGACTTCTTGTTGAAAACCGCAAGTCCAATTGCTTTGATATATTATACATATAGGTACTACATGTGAACCTCTCTCAGATTTGTTCATTTTCTAATGATATCTTCTGTTCTTTAATTGCCATGTGCATTGCTAACAGCAGAGCTATCTCAGCCGACAGGCTGCTTGTTATTTAATTGTGATACGTAAATGGTGACTGTTATAGGCAGATGGTTGTCGCAAACGTGTGTGTGAAAAAAAAAATATTAAAATTGTGCTATCACACTGCATTCTCAATTTTTCCTAGAAGAAAAAGCAAATTTGTTTGAAATCTACAAACTACGCTTCATCATATGCATCTAATATAGGCACCTATTATACATCAAATGAATTTACCGATGCTCTTACGAAGAATGAACTAATGAGGAGTTATTGCGTAGGCTTACATCAACTACTATGGCAACCGTTATCAGTCAGCAGAGAGGCATTTACCGTGAACTGACCAAATTAGTTGTTCTGTTTAAGCTTGTGTCTGAAATTTCACAATGAGTCAAATCACCGAGCCATGGCATTAAACGATAAATACTGTAACAACACTGAACAGGTTTAAAATGATCAAGTTTTACCGCAATGATGAAATGATATGGCTTGTCATTATACAACTCAAGAAGTCATTCTTGCAGTTAGTAGTGCTGGTAGTTTGCCGGATCATGGAATTAAACTGAATTGGGTCTAAACTGAGCCCCCTGTAGAAAATTTGTCTAAACCTCATGCATTTTGTACTTTCCTTTCTCCATAGACTTGCCACAGTCGTCATACTGTTGCATGTTTTATCCAAATTTTGAACATGTGCCTCAAGCACCTTTGTAAACTGAACACCACCTCCCTAAACTTAGCACCTCTGTAAACTGAACACCCGCAAATGGAACACCTCCATAAACTCAACACCTCCATAAACTCAACACCTCCTTAAACTGAACACCTCCATAAACTGAACACCTCCATAAACTGAACACCTCCATGAACTCAACACCTCCATGAACTCAACACCTCCATGAACTCAACACCTCCATGAACTCAACACCTCCATAAACTCAACACCTCCATAAACTCAACACCTCTATAAACTCAACACCTCCATAAACTGAACACCTCCATAAACTGAACACCTCCATAAACTTAACACCTCCATAAACTGAACACCTCCATAAACTTAACACCTCCATAAACTGAACACCTCCATAAACTGAACACCTCCATAAACTGAACACCTCTATAAACTGAACACCTCTATAAACTGAACACCTCTATAAACTGAACACCTCTATAAACTGAACACCTCTATAAACTCAACACCTCTATAAACTCAACACCTCTATAAACTCAACACCTCCATAAACTCAACACCTCCATAAACTCAACACCTCCATAAACTCAACACCTCCATAAACTCAACACCTCCATAAACTCAACACCTCCATAAACTCAACACCTCCATAAACTCAACACCTCTATAAACATAAACTCAACACCTCCATAAACTCAACACCTCTATAAACTCAACACCTCTATAAACTGAACACCTCTATAAACTTAACACCTCTATAAACTGAACACCTCTATAAACATAAACTCAACACCTCCATAAACTCAACACCTCCATAAACTCAACAGCCGCTTTGGTGTTTCAGATTGAAGACAGGTGTCAGCTTGCTGTGCTATAAATAATAAATAAATATATAAATAATTTAATAAATATAAAAAATGAAGCAGTGCCTAGGATGTAGTTAGTTGTACTATTTGTGACATTCCTCCTACCTAATATTGTCACCAAAGATGCTGGCAATGTTGAGTCTAAAATTATAATGATGATTCATTTCATATGTATGTCTAATTTCACCGTTTGGTGTGGCAATGTATGTATGTGTATTTAATACAGGTACCTAGCTTTAAGAGTAATTGTAACACAAATCTTGCAACTTTTCACGTATTGGTGAAACTTGTCTGACTCCATGAGCGAGATCAATTTTTTTTCTGCTATACCCCCTGTATTGTTAAATAAATATTAATTGATATCTGTCTCCTTCCTGTGTTTTGTATCACAAATGCTGCAATGTCTGTTCAGTGAATACAAAATATTTCAGAATTGGTATTTTGATTCATACATTTATTTATTATATGTTGTTGAATAAGGATTTTGGAATTATGATTGTGCTGGTTATAGCGAATTGTTTATAAATTATTCTCAATTTAAAAAAAAAAGGGATTTTGATCTGTTTTTGTGTGTAGTTTTGCTGATTGCAGCTGTTGCTTGTGATGAATTCCCCCTTCAGGCTCATGATTGAAAGATTAGTTACCTGCAGTTTTGAGTTTTGATCCATGCTTAAATTATTGCAATATTACCAACCGGAATAGTATAGAATAGACCTTAGAAGAAAAACGTTGTTGAGATTTTGTTACGATCGGGAGAAGCACATGACTTGTTTTTATCCCTCAATTATTGTTCTATTTTCTCCCACCAATTGTATCCCCTGTTCCGCTGCTCTGTTTAACCATGGTATTTGAATCAGTTGACGCAAGGAGTAATAACAACTTGCGTCATTCTTTCGTTTTTAACGAGATCTGGGCAACTATTTGTGGTTAAGATCGTAAATGACTAACATCAGCTATGTCAGCCGAAACGAATGCTTCATTACAGGCAGCCATTTTGAATTTAATTATAACCCAAACATTTCAGTATTGTATTACTTTATTACGCTGGGTTGTATTTTAGCTTGTTCCACTGATGATGTATGGAATTGTTTTCTTCTCAAATCAGCGAATTTAAAACCTGAATGAATATTCATGCATTAAATCTAATAAAATTAAACCCATTGAATATTTCTTTTTTACATATTAGTCATGTGAGTTATTGAAAAATACGTCTTTTGTTATGAAAGTTATTCTTGTATTCGCCATATTGAAAATCAATGTCATTACAATCTATGCTTTGAGTGCAATAATAATAATGAATAACCTTCTACAAATGTGTGCTTTCTCTCTCTCCCTGGAGGGCAGTATCAATCAGTTTAACATTCTCTAGTTTTTGTTATTTTTAGAAATAATAAGATTAGTGCACCTCATTTATGTTTTAATTACCTTGTGACTGTTTTCTCATTAAATTGGACTAATTTTGGAGTACCGGCGGTATCTACTCAAAATATGTGTAATCAACGTATTTTTCTATTGACGTCACTAAGTTTGAAGATTTTTTCGGTGTTTGAAAACTGAAATGAACGTCTTGTTCTATTTCCAGAAATGTATAAATAAATAGGAAGCTAATTTCACAAATGTTCCAACATAGTGAGAAATTTGTCTGCCATTTTGAAATGTAACACAGAAGAAATGTATAATATGGCTTGTTTCAAAAAAACAAACTTGGACACGTTGGGAATTAACTTATATAAAAAACAAACAAAAAAACCTGGCTTGCTGCTCTCTGTGAGACCTCTCTGAGATTCATCAGTCGCTAGTGATGAACTTTAGAGATTTTGGTGACGTCAATGATGGTTGTCAGTCAATTTCTGTTGCCATGGGAACCGTTCCAGCCTACTCAGCGTAAACGAAACCAGGAAGGTGATTTCAATACCAAGCAATAAGACATTCTGAGACGTACTTACCGGAGTCTCACTGGGGCCTACTGTTGGGTGGATGAATTGTTTTCTGAATAAATCCTACTCCTGAATTGAATCAGAAGAAAAGCGATTCTTGACAGATTAGTGATTAAAAAAAAATCTATCAATTGGCTAATCCGCATATAACCATAGAAAACAAAACTATTTATGTCTTGATGAGTGGGAACTAAGGACTTGATGAAGCTGATCGGATTCCCCTCTCTTGGTGTCTGATTTCGCAGTAGTGTAGTTATTGAAAGCCGTTAACGTCCTGCTCTACCTTCCCATCTTTAGTTTTCAGTTTGCAATAATTTGTATTTGAAATGATAATAATAATAATAATAATAATAATCTTTATTGTAATTTATTGTAATTCTTGATAGCAACCAGTATAGTCTGAGTGTAACTTTTCCCTCATCTGGCGTTGGCTTTTCATATAAACCTAACATTTCATGAGAATGTCATTTAGCTATGCTATATATTGTAAGGCCTGATATGACTTTCAATGTGTAGTTATTAATATTCATATAATTCTATTGACAGTGTTGATGGCAATTGTACTGCCTTCAACCGCAATGTGTGTTAATCATTGAAAGCCACTGTATAACTCTAAGTTTGCGTCTTCTGATCTCATATAATTATTAATAGGTGCACATACCAAAGCCTAATCCGTTCAATCAGGAATAATGTTTTTCAAGTTCAAATAAAGAACTTGTAATTGGATTCTGCCATTCCATCATTTAGACTCACCTCTATAGAAGGTCAGTGAACTGCACTTGCCCTTCAGGGTGTTTGAAGGTTGTCATTCTATCATGTGTGGTCACCCCTTTGTCCTTCAAGGCCAAAAAAGTCAATCTGCCATTCATACATGTGTGGGCTCATCCCTTTCGTGGCACGGCCCTGATTTCTTCACTGCGTTTTGTTCTCACTCATTCTGGTGATATTTTAATGAGCTACATTAAAAAAATACTTGAATATGCGAAGTTAATCATAGAATATTTTGTTTTTTTCACAAAACAGGAATTTTAGGCTAATATAAAACCAGCGAATTATTTATCTTTGTTTACACAAATACATTGTAATTGTTATAATTCATTATAATAAGTATGTAAAACAAAATTGGTGGGTATTTTTTCACACAAATGTAATTAGGTCGTGGCTTGTTATTATTTTTATTCAGCATGTGACCTGAATTAATATTGTGATAGGATTTGTGTGATTTATGCAGCAGCCGGGTGCCGCTTCGGGACTCCAGATGCCTGTAATATAATGACAACAATACGGAGCGTTGGTTTATATTTAACCCTCTTATATTATTGTAGTATCCCTCCCCCTTCAATATACTGTTTTAAAAGCTTTTTTCAAATATTAAACAAAATTCTCCTACAAAAAATCTTGGTTGATATTTTTAGTCTATTTAAAATGTTGTTGTTGTCGGGGAGCGATTGATTTTGTTGATACATACAGCGAGATGATTTCAATTTTTAGAAATGGATATGCTAATTGCTGTGCAGTTATCATAACAATATTAAATATTTCAGTCAAAAAGGTTGAATGTTTATCAGATTTTGACTTTAAATGGCGATGGTGAAGTGTCATGTTCGAAATGGGTCCACTGCGTTTACTACGTGCGTAATATTCATAATTTGTTCATATGAAATTTGAACATGCACAATTTGATTTCTCCAAGAACAATCAAGTCTTCTGTATTTATCATCGATAGCTTATAGGTTTCCTGCTTCAATACAACAAAGAAATCACCTCTTATACACCTATACTCCCTCCATTTTCAGTGCAAGACCTTCATGTATTGAAAACATACTGCTTTGGTTCTCCATATGTTGCCACTAGGTGGCGGTATGTTATTAAATGCCAAGCGTTCAAAAACTATTTAGTAGTATTCCATTATTTATTATTATCATAAGACAATAATAAATTTTCAAAATTGTGTTTACTTGCATGGCTTACGAGTAAGCTGAACGATTTTAATCAAAACCAAAATAACGGTGTTGCTGAGTGTACAAGTCATGATTCAAGCTCGCCAAAAGATCACAAGATGCGCCAAACGCAGACATTGTAACAAACAAACTGATCGGTTGTGTACAAACCAAGCACCCCCCCCCAACAATACGCCACATTGTATGGTCAGCCATCTTGGATTTGCTTGGAAGCACGCTATTGAAAGTTACGTTAAGTTATGGACAACAGTAACCGCTATGTGGCGTTATTTGAACTTCCACTACCAGGAGCAGCCTGCTGCTAAACTTGTTAAAGCGGGAGGGTCTTCACCTGCGTACATGCGGGAAAATTGAGTCCCAAGCGACGATAACAACACACACTAAAAACGCAAAGGCTCATGGGTAGACGCTTGTTTGTAAACAATGAGATGCTTGTCCATCTGATGCATGCATAGGTGACGACACTCTCGCTTTAAAACGAAATAGAAAGCAGAACGGCCTAAAAAACAATGCAATATGAACAGCCTAAGCGTTAAACCATGAGCATTCCAAGCTACATTGGGCTGGCTTAAATCTAGCTTAACTTGCTTTCAAAACTGTCGCATACCGGTATCTAAATTGCAAAGTGTAATATGCCTAAATATCAACAGTGGCGGATCTAGAGCCCCCCCCCCCCCCCCCCCCCCAAAAAAAAATCATTAACTTAGTCTGGCGATTTTAAAATTTGGACCCCCCCCCCCCCCCCCATAAAAAAAATCCTGTATCCGCCCCTGATCAATAACATAAATATATAAATACTACAAAACATAAGTTGAAATTATTGATAACAACAATGATACTCGCTTTATGGGTTTTTATGAAAAGGCAAAACCAGATATTAGTCAGCGTGGAAATTAAGTAATGCTTGGACTGTACTTTATTAAAGATACAGCTAGCTCTTTTACAGCAGTTTTACGCTATTTTGACATCGGACCTTTGGGATTTTCAGTAAATTTTGAAGACTCCTTCCTCATCAGTGGACAAAAATAACACCAATAAAATTGACATGTAATAACTTATTAAAAGCATTTCAGTTATTTCATCTGAATTTATTGGAACTCTTAAACAAACATTTTATAGGGATCAAGAAGTCTTCACATGAGTTTATTTTCTAGGTCATAGTCACCTCTTCTGAAGGTGACTTTGTAACAAATGTCGCTGTCACTATGTCGTGCATTATAATGATTATGCGATTGTTACCGTAATCTACCTTGGATGATGTCCAAAACGGCGCGGATTTCCTGTATGTCTGTCAGGGTATGACATCATTTCTTCAAAATGCCTGGACTGTTTTTCATAGTTGGTTCAAAAAGAAGTCTTGATGGTATACTATTATGCATGTTGATTTGTTTTTTTTGTTTCTTTGACCAACTGATAGCCATTTTTATCCCCCAAAATCACCATTTGAGCACGTTGTCAACTGTTTGTTAGGCATGCCTTTGCGGATTTTATTCAAATTTAGTATTGGCATCAGTCATGGTGGGGTACTAATGTACTTCATTTTGTTTCACACTTTGATTTAAAAGGCCGACAGGTGGCCATTTTTTTTGTTCAACTAATGTTCTATCCATATCTCATACAGACAGGTTTTGTTTGGTGATAATGAACTAATGATGTTCTCTTCAGTAGTTTTGATGATAATCAATCAACTTGTCATTAACTGTTTTTTATTAAAATATGTCCCATCTCTTCTACTCGTACATTTTGTACATGTAATATGTAAATATCTTATCATATACAGAACATAAAAAATTACTGAAATATATATTTATATATATTTTCATAACTTTCAGTATATGGAAATATTGATAGCATCTCGCTATTCTGATTATGATATCCTTTGAATTATAAATAAATGATAAATTAGAAATCATAAAGAATTACAAATGCACAACAAATTTTGTAAAGTGATTGTGGGTTATTGATGATGAAATGAGATCCCATAATGGATGTGAAACTAACCTCTGAGTATTACGTGTGTTGTAAATTTCACTTTTTTTTTTTATTGGATTAGACACTGGCTTACGAAGTCAGTTAATAGTATCTTAGCTGTAACCATGGTAACTGTATGGATATCCTCTAACTGCCATTGTCCTGTCATTCAGGTTACTGACTTATTGAGAACGGCACGTAGCATGTGTGTTGTTGACAGACTAGTTTGAATTCTCAGACGTGACTAACTTGAATATTTAGATGCTGCCGCAAACCGCAAGGTTACAGTAGATTTTTTCTAAAAATATTAGTATGAAAATTTCATGTTTAGGAGTAGTTTTGTTAGAGTTGTAGAGACGAAATCAATATTACCCTTAAGATTTTGGCATCGCATTTGTCATTACATGCGATGTATAACATCGTGACTTTAGAATATTGAATTATTCGGCCATGAGCGTTTTGATGGTTGTTGCGTGTCCTCCTATCCTGTGAGATGTGCAACCAATTAAAATTATTGCATGATAGCTGTAATGCCGTAATTCTTGTGGCCAGCATTGCGTAATTCACATACATCTGAAGATAACAGGGGTTATTAAATTGGACCAATTGCTACATGGCTGGTGTTGTTAAATCTATTTGCAAGATGTCTGTTATATATAATGTGTGATAAATCGTGTGATCCAGTTGAACATTAAACTTTTACCCAAAAATGTGTTTTTTGTTTTTGTTTTTTTTGCTTTTTGCATCGTCATCTGAAGTGATTATCTTTGAAATATAAATCTTGAGGTATCCCACGTGTTACAATCACAAATGAGAGTAGTATCATGTAATTTCCGAATCAATACAACATCACAAACTCAATTGATCTGCCCCGTTGCCTTGGTTACTGCCACTGCTACTGCCACTGTATGGTGTGCATTGCAAAGAAACTCACTTGCATATTTCATCCTTCTTTCAAGTACACTGAAGAAAATACAACTTGTTAGAAACCCACGATATCACCCTTTAGTCTCCCATTCATTTAAAAGTTATTCTTGACTAAACTAGCTAATTGGCCACTCAACAGGATGATCACAAGGTGTAAAAATTAGCCATCTTAAAACATATTCCTATCTATCTATGATGCGTCACGTAATAGGTTGTTTTGCATAGTATGTTGCTGCCTTATTTTTCAAAAACTACGTGGACTTTGCAAAGTACTCTGCATTAAGAAATAAAAAAGAAAGCGCCCTTAACCATGCAATTGTCAGCGTCCACTTTTGTATCGTGTACGGAAAGGTTAAAACATGCGACAGTATAATTGATGGTACAAATTGATCCAGGCTAGTTTCGTCATTAAGACGTGATTAGCGTATTCCACTATCGCTGGCGGTACTCTTCAAATCATGTTTATTTCATCCTTTTTTCTGCAAACTAGCTGCAGTTGAAAACTGCAAAACTTAAAGGTTCATTGTACTTTTTTTTAAACTATGTTTAATCTTCAAAAGAGATTGTTTTATTGTTTTCAACGTTTTACTAATATGATGTGATTGTTATAAAATCCTTGATTCAGGGAAGTGAAAAGCTAACGCAATGTCACTGATCATTTCACTATCTTTTGCACCAAACTTGCAATCTGATTATATGCATTGATTATCTGTCATTTTTTTTTCAGCTGGACAATGCTGACGAACAAGCAGCGCAGATCAGAAGAGAATTAGACGGAAGGCTTACACAGGCAGAAATGATAGCAAAGGTAGGTTTAATTTTTCTAAAGTGTCTTGATACTTATCATTCATTCATCTCTTAAACCATTTAAACACAGATAACAACTAAAAATAAAACACTAACGTTGTTAACTATTAATCATTCATCTCTAAAACCATTCAAATACAGATAACAACTGAAAATAAACCACTAACTTTGTTAATCTACCATTCATTCATTCATCTCCAAAGCCATTCGAATACAGATAACAACTGAAAATAAACTACTAACTTTGTTAACCTACCATTCATTCATTCATCTCCAAAGCCATTTAAATACAGATAACAACTGAAAATAAAACACTAATTTTGTTAACCTACCATTCATTCATTCATCTCCAAAGCCATTCAAATACAGATAACAACTGAAAATAAACCACTAACTTTGTTAACCTACCATTCATTCATCTCCAAAGCCATTAAATACAGACAAGCATTTATGTATGGATATCTCTAGAGGCACTTTGCGAGTTGTCCTGCGAGTCGCCAAAAGTCGAATGAAGGCATTCTGCTAGTCGGGTCAAGCAAGAAAATAAAGGTTTCACCGTAGTCATTGACGACTATTCGACTAGAGCGAATGGGTAATCTTCGTTTTGATAATGAGCTGTTATCACCATAAACAATGTTAAATTAGTCTTCAAATGCTTAGTTTATCTTTCGAAAACAACTGGTTTCTTGATTTAAAAAAAATCATGCCCTTTTACCATCAAAATCCAAGCCAAAAAAAACTGTATACAACATCGGCAAATCTCTCCCATGTCGCGTTCATTAACCTTAACATATTTAAATGAGCTATGGTAATTTGAACATGTTATCACCATTCAGTATTTTGATTTGTTAATCTGGGACATGACCTGCCAGGTATCGCGTCGAGGACTGTAACAATTGTCAAACGCCGCGTGACAGGATTTAGCTCTGCGTACGGTGCAGTGTGTACGTGGACACGTTCGGTTGGTTGATTGACTGGTTTGCGCTACTGTGGTCATTTGCTACGAGTACTAAACAATGTCTTCGTGTTTGTTTTTATTTGAAACTTCTTTTAGAATATACTTTCGTTACCAATAAATTAAAAAAAAAATGAATGCATATTACATTACAGCAAGTCTCAGAAGTATTGGGGGAGCCAATTTGCATACTCGCTAGCGAATTGGTTACTATAACTGCTTGGGTTTTGACTAAACAGTTGGCTTTCGAATCTCACTGGTGCCGTCTTGTGATCAGCCCACTTACGTAAAGTGTTTTCAACTCCTTGATCCCGTCCTTGATGTTGTTAAATGCAGAGGTCGACGTTATCGTCGAGGTACCCTTTCGTTATTTTAAGACTAAAAAACAAAGTTCCACCAAAGTGTACGAATGAACACTGGCGTTATTCTTTGATGCTATAGATGTAGGCAGATGGTCCATGTCCTCCTTAACCAGTAGTTGCCAGCCACTCCAATCCCCGTAGCTGCTAGTCAGCTATTCACACATACATGGTGTTTTTCTCGCTTTTGAATGCTGAACGAAGGACATGACGTCGGTCTAAAAAATGAAGCCCATCACGATCTCCCAAACGTTGTCTGGACCAGGGACCAATCACAAACAAGAATAGACAATGAATTAACACCTCTGTTTTCCCCGACGCTGGCGAACTTAATTTTCCTACGCTAACACAAAAATCTTTTGTCTTCTACCGACATCCTGTTCCGGTCTGTCTTTGAGAACGCAAATTTTTCAGTTTGTGCTTACCATCGACTCGTAAGAAAACTTGAAAAGTGCGCTTGACTCGACTAGCAGAATGCTTTCATTCGACTTTTGGCGACTCGTAGGAAATCTCGCAAAGTGGCATGACTCGACTAGTAGAATGCCTTCATTCGACTTTTGGCGACTCGCAGGACACATTGCAAAGTGGCTTGACTCGACTCGCAGAATGCCTTCATGCGACTTTTGGCGACTCGCAGGACAACTCGCAAAGTACCTCTAGAGATACCCATACATACCTCAGATAAGTGAAAATAAAAAGCTATTTGTATTGGGGGGAGGGGGGTAATGATAACTAAATAACAAAGTACCACTTACCTAGGGACACTGAAGACAAATCACCATCTACATAGGGATACTTATAACTACGAGACTGAGTACATTATAGGCTGAGGGGCATCTATCACAAATCCCTGCTTACTTAATAGGGACGCCATAGACAAATCATAAAATATTTCTAGGCTATATCGGATTAATGAGGTTCATAACAAAAATCCTTGCTAATATGTGTTAGTGAGAAATTTAAGTTGTGCATGAGTTAATTAATCTTTTGCAACTAACATTTGTGACAGACACGACATGGTCCGAAATTTATTGTGAAAGAAATGGAAGGAATGTACGTGGAAGAACTCAGGTCAGCGGTGAATTTACTTATGGCGAATCTTGAAAGCCTGCCTGTCTCTAAAGGAAACACAGACTCAAAGTATTCCATACAAAAACTCAAGAGGTCAGTATACACCCAAACTTCACTGTTCCATCATGTGTACCTTATTGCTGCAGGTATTGTCACAGTTAAGGAAACAGCGCCCTCTTGTGATTGTCAGAGTGCCCTCTAGTGGTTGGAATTAAAAGAAATATCCCCAGTGCTACATGCTTCTAAAGTGGACTGTGTCATTTTTCGGGTGAGGGTGTGGATACTGATGCTGAATAACACAAATTGTGTGGAAATTTCATTTCTGTTGGGTGTTTCTTTCTTCTTCTTGTTTTTCTGTGAATGTGTTCATAACCACTACTTTGTATGTAATAGTCTTGTTCCTTAAGCTGCATGTCTGTCATTATGCATGTGCTTTCCGCAGAGACATAAAGCATAACCCTGCCTTGTTGCAAAGTAACCCTAAACGAATGTATTGATGATTTATATTTTGCTATTTGTCGTCTACAAAGAATTGCGAGTGAAATCAAAATATATAGCAGTGTTTGGTTAACTTACTTACCAATCTTTCTTGGTTCTTGAATGTACATGATTCTAATGTTGGCTTGATTGTATATGCACGTTGAACTCACTCGTAACACAGGGCACAGAACACTGCGGTATCCATGATGGAAGTCACCGAGGACTCTGAACCGACACTTTCAAAATCGGATGTAGTTTTGTCATTCACACTGGAGGTAAGATGTAACCAACAACTAACCCATAGCCACAGTATGTGTGTGTGTGTTTATTGTTTTGTTTTTTTGTTGACCATATCAGAGGTTGCGCTAGGTCTGTTGACTACGTCATCAAATGCATGTTTAAATGTGTTAAATTCTTCTTCCACTTTTGGAATTGCAAATCAAATTTTTTTTTAAACAAAAATCACTCTATGTTCGCCAAAATCAGTGCCAAGAGAACGCAATCGGTAATTCACCTTTAGCATTGCATTAAAAAAATGCTGTCAATATTTGAAAATTCCTGGAGAACTGCGATTCTTATTAGTTAATAACAGACTTCACCTGTCAGGGAACGTTGCTCCAGATCAAGTCATGCAATGAAATATTATGGCCAAAATTGTTTTGCATCAAGATTTTGCATAAGATTGTAAACATTCAACAGCAAAAATAATTTTTAAAGTCTTGATTTGACTTTGATTGTTTTTCCACAGACCATAATAATTTTGATATTATAAATTCTGATGGTACATGGATAACATTGTAATAAAATGTGTGAATTTCTACTTGTTTCATTGTACGAGTGTTTAAATAACAAAGAGACATGATATTTTCTTGAAACTGGCACATGGTGAGTGAAAATTGTCATTTTGATGATTTTTTTGAGGGGGTGCTGGATTGCCATGCTTTTAAAAACACAATTATTGGAGCTGGGTATGGTAATGAAAAACAGTTTTGAAAAAAGTTTTCAATATGAGGGAAATTACAATAGAAGTGTAGCATTGTGACGCCTGTGTTCAATCTTCCTTTTGTGGTACAAAAAAGTGATAATATATAGTAAAGCCAGTCAAAAAAAAAGAAGAAATTTTATTCGTTATACATCATGTCACAGATATACTGATATATTGGTTTGACGATCCTTTTCAAAGTGGCCTAATGGTGGCTATTTTTGTGCTAAAAAACTTGTTTTATTTTTTAGATCGGATTCTGAATGGCTGACTAGTGGCCATTTTGTTTTAATGAATGGGCTTCTAGAGCCATATCTCTGACATGCTTTGACTATGTTCAAATTTTATATATTCATTGTACATATATTCATAATGGCTGATTTTGTTTTAATTAATGCTGTTCCAGAGCAATATCTCTCAATACTCATTTGACGATCAGATACAAATGTCAATCATTTAAATGTTAAACAATCATCATATTCCTGACATGTTTATATTCCAGCTATATTACTATAAACAAAACTTTATATCTTAAATTTGATAACTAACGGGGACTGTGCCATGCATGGCTTGTTGCATTTGCAATGAACAAGGATTTTTTTTATATGATTTTTTTATTTTAAAATTTCTTTCTTCATTGTTGTTTAATAGGTCGTTGTCATGGAGGTACAAGGGTTAAAACTCTCAGCCAATAGAATAGTATATTGTACTATGGAAGTTGATGGAGGAGAGAAACTACAAACAGACCAAGCCGAAGCGAGTAAACCATGGTAAGTGATAAATTATTATAAGTATTATTATTTATTCGGCCAAGTAATTGAAGTATTGTTTGGAGAGGCCAGAGTATCCATAAAATGAACTCAATGATTGTAGCTTTAAAGCCAGTCAGTCAGTCAGTCAGTCAGTCAGTCTGTCAGTCTGTCAGTCAGTCAGTCAGTCAGTCAGTCAGTCAGTCAGTCAGTCAGTCAGTCAGTCAGTCAGTCAGTCAGTCAGTCTGCCTTACTTCCCCATCTGTATGTCAGACACATACAGGCGTGAGAAAATAATTTAGTTAAAAACACAGTAACTTTAACGAAATTCCAGCCTTTCTAACGTCCTTTGTATTAAATCGTGAAATCATTTTTCAATCATCACTGCAAGAGTTTAAAGTATTGCAGCAGAAATTGTCACGATACACATGGCACCATGCTCGGCTTTGTCACTGAATGTTTCGTATGAATAGAAAAAAAATAAGTTTGTACTATTCTTGGTAGATGTTTCCAAATCCTGTCGCAGAATACAGTGCTATAGATATGCAAGAGAATCTTTAAATAATTAAACATCTTTGAAAGATTATTCTAAAAATAACTACAAGCAACAAATAATTTACAAATCTTCAACAAGGCATGTTATCACTAATTAGTAGTCGAGTCACTGGGTAAGTAATACTGTATTTGCTACGACTAAAACTACATTAAATTTGCATCACTGGTTTTGAAACACAACTATGAAAATACTGTGTACCACAAATGTTCTCGATTCAAGAAGGCTTTTTATATTTGGTAGCTTTTCACTGGTGTCCTAATGATGGGTTTGCAATAAATTTGGAGAAATTTTGTAATTATGAAGGATCTTGAATAATCAAAATCATAATAATTTCCATTGTCGAAATTTGAATGATTAACAATGCGATTGTATTATTATCGATACAAAAAGACTCCATTATGCGTTTTATGGTGATGATAAAGCTGCGTTATACTTTAAAGTGTTATTGGTATTATTATCACGTTTATTTTGAATTATTCTAAATACAAAATTCATTAATGATATGAATTACATATTAATAATTGATATTCCAATCAGTATATGATTATTGATCAAACATGCATATCAAAAACGTCATCATTTTCACCACCAACCTGTAGCTGCGGCATTTTGTAAATTTTTGTGGTTTTCAATATGTTTTTAATTCTCATTCGAACAAAGTTCGAAATGGGGACTTATAGTTTGGTCTCCATCTGTCCATGCAGAGTCATATTTCAGAACCCTGTGCACCAAATCTGTTCATTCTTTGAATGTGCCTAGTACTTTATCTGGAACATATGCCCATGTAGCGTTTTTTTTGAAAATGTGGTACCTTATGCATGCTTTGTCAGTTTTTGTTCAAATTTGGTACAGACATTATACATGTTAGGATACATGTCTATGATGGTTCATTTCACGATCGGATTTATGATAGCCATTTGGCAGCCATTTTGTTTTTTGAAAATGTGGTATCTTATGTATGCTTCCTCAGTTTTTGTTCGTATGACCCCGGTAGGTACATACATTATATATGTTATGATATAGGTATATGACGATTGGTTTCGCGATCGGATCAAAGATGGCCAACTGGCAACGATTTTGTTTTTTAAAAATGTGGTATCTTATGCATATTTTGTCAGTTTTTGTTCAAATTTGCTTTTTGACCATACTACTATATCGCCAAGGCTTAGTAACCATTTTTAATCATATTTGGCACATACATCATACATATTGAAATAAATGTTCATGTCAGTTTGTTCCATAATTAGATCAAAGATGGCCGACTGGCATCCATCTTGTTTTTTTTTTATCCTTGGACAGGATTTGTCAGTTTTCAAATTTGATATAAACATTATACATGTTAAGATACTTAAGATGATTTGTTTCATGTTCCTGTACATGAGCCTGGATTGTTAATTCTGGACCAAATGAGCGTCACTTTTTCTTGGCTTCAGATCTTGGTCAAAATAAAGAAGATGTTGGTTTATTTTGTTGACAAAAAGTTGGCTTGGACCTCCAAAGAGTTATTAATTCTTTATAAAAGAAACTCTATGTTAGGTTTTAATATACTTGCCATATCTTTTATCACTTTATTATTTACAAACCAACAAAGAAATGTAATAAATTTAGAGCTATAATAAAGATTGTTATTATTATTTTTATTATCCATCATTTGAATAAGGAAACCTTCTCATATTTAAATGAAGGAAATTGTGATATTTTTCTTTTTAAATATAAATATGACTGTCTGCAGAATGTAAATGGAATGAAAACAATCTTTGTCAGTAATTTATGGTTTAATGAAATTATAATAATAACAGCCTCTATAGAAATTGACGTCTTTCCCACTGAAAGGAAACACTGTTGTCATCAGGGCCATTCAGAGTGAAAATGTTGTTTCCTGTTATCATTGTCCTTAATCTGCGACAGGTAAATTCAAGGTTGAATGAAAATTAGATTAGATTTGATTATTCTATACAGTGTAATATGTATGCCTAATGTTCCGATGTCAATTTTGTAACTTACTGTTTCTGTGTATTGTTTTGTTGCATTTTCAGCCAAGGTGCATTGATCTTTCAATCTCAATACAAGATAACCTTCTTGTCTAAATAAAAAAAAATCATGAGATTCATTCAGTCGAAAAATGGGTGGTGATTGTCTCAAACATGTGCACTTGAAATGGGTCCCATACTACACATAGCAACCTAAACACATGCGAGTCGTATGCGGTTTTGTATTTACACAATATTTCAATGAATTCTAAAGAACATAGTCGCGATGATCACCATCCTTTAAATAAAGCTTTCCTTTCTTTCGTAATTATAGTATCTGAGCAAGTAGATGCGAGGACGAGGAGATTAGAACGCTGTTTAAGGAGCAAAGAACAAGTCTTGTAGCTCTCGCTCTTAGCGAGATCTTGACGTCCATTTTCGTCTAAGGTCTACGTAAACAAATATTACACATTAGAGTTTTGTAATAAGAGAATCATATGTATTCATCTTATATTTCATAACAGTATTCAGAGATACAAGATATTTTAACCACAAGAACCTCATGAAAGATTGGCCTGTTTTGGTGTTGCATAAACTAGTTCTTTAACATACATTTTTAATAACAACATAAATCGAAAGTATGTGTTAAATAGAACGAAATTGGATGATACATTTTTAATCAACTTTGTTATTGTTTTCTGTTTCCAGGAAGTACATAAATCATAGATATTGTGTACCGAACAGTACAAAATACTCAGTCAGCATAGCCGTAATGAATAACTGAAATTGTGGTTGCATGATTTAATTGATCTCAAATGAAATCATACATCAATTACTAATAATTTACTATTGTTGTCCGTGTCACTATAATTAAATTTCTTTGACTTGAGTCAACTTATGAATTTTAATTTATTTTTGTTGTCCCTAAAGTGGAGATTACAGTGACAGTTTAGGATGATTTGCACTTAACATCTCATTATTGCAAGATTTATGAAGACACCTTTGTGACTCACTCTAATTAGAGCAGAAAAGCCATAAATTAAAAGACAGTCAAAGAGTGACATTTCCAGTTCCAATTTAATTATAATGCTTCATTATCTAAGCTGGTGAGGTTCATGACCGAGTGGTGACAACCAAGTTAGATCTCAAGGCTGTGGTGGCGCTATAATGCTTTCATTCATGTCTGTTTGTCATTTTGCCAGTTTAGGTGGAATGCAATCAAAAATGAAGATTCCAAATTAAATGATTGTTGATACTTTTATTGGGAAATTATAATAATATAAAATATTATTATAATAGTATAATACAAAATATGTTCAACAGTTTACAGAAAACATGGCACACACCGTGACTGTTACTGTTATGCAGTAAAGCCAAACTTTGTCTCCATGTGATCGTACAGTTTTGTTTTTATAACTACCACACTGGGCTACATTTGACTGTTGTATTTTGCCATCATGTTATGAATAATCAAGATTTTCTGATTTGTGATCTTTCAAAAGATGATCAGAACACTGCACATAAATTGATAATGGTCTTCTCATGTCATTTTCATCCCAGAATACGGTGAACAGTATATTTCCTCGACCTTAGGCCGTACATCACGTCTGCTTGTAGACGATTATAATGTTTCATTTGATTGGGTGGTTATTAGTCCAAAAACGGGGACTTATGTTTTGACCTCCATGTGTCTGTGCATGCGTGTGTGCGTGCGTCCGGACCTGTATCTTAGAAATGCCTTGACCAATCACAATCAAACTTCAAACATACATCATACATGATATCATACATATGCACGTCAATTTGTTTCATGATCTGATTCAAGATGGCCGAATGGCGGCCATTTTTGTGCTAAAAATCATCAAAATCAAGCATTTCCCGGTTGTTTACAGATGGATTTTGTTCAAACCTTGTATATACATTGGACATTATAGGACCTTGATGAACATCATTTTGTTTTACGATCTGATTTAAGATGGCCGAATGGCAGCCATTTTTGTGCTAAAAAATCATAAAAAGCAACCATTTCTCGGCTATTTACAGATGGATTTTGCTCAAACTTGGTATATACATTAGACATTATGGGACCTTGATGCAAATAATTTTGTTTTTCAGATAATATTCAAAATGGCCGACTGGCGGCCATTTTGTATTAATCAATGTGGTTCTCGTGCCATATCTCCAATATATTGTTTTGACTGATTATGTTCAAATTTTAAATATTCATTATACATCATGTTATAGATATATTAGTTTGACGATCCAATTCAAAATGGCCGAATGGTTGTCATTTTTGTTCTAAAAAATCATCAAATATCAAGCATTTCTGGCATTTATGGATGGATTTCGTTCAAACTTGGTACATACATTAGACATTACGGGTTCCTGATGCACGTCATTTTATTTTTCAGATCAGATTCAAAATGGCTGTCTGGCGGCCATTTTGTTTTAATGAATGGGTTTCCAGACCCATATCTCTGACTTGTTTTGTCTGATTATGTTCAAATTTTTAATATTCATTATACATCATGTCACAGATATACGGATATATTGGTTTGATGATTTTTTTCAAAGTGTGCTATTTTTGTGCTAAAAAAATCCTCGAATATCAAGCATTTTTTGCATTTATGGATGGATGTTGTTCAAACTTATAACACACGTTAGACATTACAGGTTCCTGATGCATGTCATTTTATTTTCAGATTGGATTCAAAATAGCTGACTAGCGGCCATTTTGTTTTAATGATTGGGCTTCTAGAGCCATATCTCTTAAATACTTTGACTGATTATATTCAAATTTTATATATTCATTATACATCATGTTATATATATATATATATATATACTTGTATTCAAAATGGCTGATTTTGAATGCTGTTCCAGAGCAATATCTCTCAATATGGACAAGTACTTGTTTGAGGATCAGATACAAATGTCAATCATTTTAATGTTAAAAAAATCATATTCCTGACATGGTTATATTCCAGCTATATTACTATAAACATAACTATATATCTCAAATTTGATAACTAACGGGGACTGTGCCATGCATGGCTTGTTATATATCCATGAATTTATTTGCGATCGATTGAACTGAGCATGTTTCCCCCATACAATTAATTTTTTGTCGGTAATTTACTCTTTCATATCAATGTCTTCATTTTATTATGGCTTATACGACAGGTTGTCAATTTTTTGACGCTAGCCTTGAATGAAATAAATGAATATGATTAGAATTCTTTATTATTATGGAATGAATTACGATGTTGACGTGTTTACATTTGAGATGAAATTACCCAAGATGTTGTTTATTAATTAAAAAGCTGCTGCTAATGGGACTGATGTTGTCAGATGAAGTGTAATTGGAATGTCATGAAAGGGACAAGATCCAATCCTTGTCCATTGCGTGATTAAATTGCATCTGACAAATCATCATTGACGCGATGTCATGGTGTATGTCATTCATTTCATACAGGGAGACTGGAATTCATGCAATATAGACAATTTTTCTATTCACTCCGCAACGTTGCATCATTATCAATATTGCCGGCAACTATTGATCTCTTTTTCTTTATTTCCGCCTTAAAAATTTCATAAACTTTTTTGAATTCATTTTTCCCCAGAATACGTTTCATGTCAAAGCATAAACGAAAAATAAGGTGTCATTTTTTTTTACTTTTTTGAAACATAAAAAAACTATCTATTCTATTTGTTCTGTTGGGGGAACGCTGCCGTTTGGAGGGTCTTTGGGCGCGGGAATATTTTGTGTATAGTAATGTGAGGGGTAAGAGTATACTGCATTTTTAGTGACAGAAAGTGACTTTGTTTAATTGGAATCTACAATATTAAACTTTATTGCCATTCCCAGCATTGCTGGCAGCCGTGGGATGAATACTGGGGTAGTACATTACAGCGATCCTAAGAATTATGTGAACAGTCATTAGTCATTGACACTGTTTGAATCATTCCATTATCACACTAGATGAGGGTAAAGTGCATTTTTTTTCAAAATGAAAAGTGTTCATTAGAATATATGAACAGGTTATTTTGAAGTGTTTTAATATTTCCTGAATTACATACAATGTAGATATTAAAACAAGAAATGATTATTTTTTAAATACATACGCAAAGATTGCAAATCATTATGTTCATTTCCCTATGAAATAGTAAATCATACATAGCACGCCATCTGTCAAGTGACACTGTCAACTCGGGTACAAAGTAAATGCCTGAGTGCCGACAAAAAGTTGCGAGCCATCTTGGTTACTTCCAGAATAATTCTCAGAATAATTGCAATTGTCGTGATTCAATGAAAATAGAAAAAATAGTCAAATGGCTTTTGTGTCAAAAGTCCACTAATTGTACCGTCTGGGCTTTCAATTTACATATACATGTATAAAAAAAGACACGGTAGACAACAGTGATATTCATTGCCAGAAACCGTTATCTGGTATAACAAAACAAGTGCATTATGGGTAAGATGATTGATTGATGCATAAAATTGATGGCGTAATTAACGCAGTGATGCAGTGAAATGGTGGGTAATAAAACCTGTCCATTTATTCTTCATGTTATTTTCACAATCAATATAAATAAAATGAGATCATCTGATTTCTTTTACCGTTTGGTTTTATTTTATGCTGTCACTGAACTACTTTTTGCACAATAAATTAGTCAACTATTCATGAAAAGTCCAATTTTTGAATGATGTAGTGAAAAAAATCATTTCCAAAAATGTGCATTTTTGCATTTTTTCTGACAGTTGACCTAATTTTGCTCCCATAGCCATTTATCAGTCATGCTTTTAGCGCAACATTGAAACAATAACACGCAGACTATGTATGATGCCTTACATACGCACATCAATTTTCATTACCATTTGATTAATTGTGGCTGCCTGGCGGCCATTTTGATCCTTAAAATTGCATTGCTGAATTCTGATACTTCATCATGGTATCAGGATCATGCATATTGGGTTAAAGGCGCCCATTGTGTTTTTTTCGGGATTCGAACAAAAAAATGGACGACTGGTGGCCATTGTTTGATTCAATTACAGTACATTGCCATCACAGCACTATTTAGCCACAGTCAGCTGGCATCGGTGTCTCTGGGTGTATATGATAAAGGGAAGTTGTGCAACCAAATTTGCCGAGTTCGCAGTTTTTCGCCAATAAAAAAATAACTAAGGCAAAAACTCACGGTTTTTCAGCATTTTTGTAACATTTTCACCTTTAATAGGTCGAATACTGTTGGTTGAACTTGACACATTGCCTGCTGAAAGCCTCCATGGACATACCAAAGTCAAGAACACCTGTCAGCAGACAATGTATTCTTGTTTTTGTGTCAGTTTTGGGGCTTACCATCGATAATTGATAACTGTGTGTAAATTTGGCACGCATCAAACATCGATCCCCTGAGTCCTTATAAAGTATGGTTCCGTAAAACGCTCAAATTCATAACGTTCAGCCAGTCTGCAAGCTTTCAATAAAACTTTACAACATCAAATAAATTCCACATTCCTTCAGTGAATTATACGACATATAAAAGGAGATTCAATTCGTAGCATCTGCAGACACCTGCAGACTCGCAAACACTCTGTGCGCAATCAACCAGCGTCACTGATGAATGAAAGATGATGTAATCAAAAGACGCAACATGCCGTACCAAAACATCTGTTCTGATGGAAATCTACATTCTGAAAAGAAATTCATTACACTAGAAACATTCGTTTCAATAAAAAGATGTTTATAATAATATTTAAAAGTATATTTTAGATGAAAGTCGCTCTACTTATCTTTCTTGCAGAGAATGATTGTTTTTTTTTCTTGCATCAAAGCCACTTACCGAGCACATGATGAAATTCTAGTCTCCTCCAACTGAACTGATTTCTTGTAGATAATATTTTACGCGGGAGATTATTTTCTTGTCAATCCCCGATACCTCGAGGTGATTTCTTTTTTAGTCATTCAAGCCTGAGACTCACTTGAGGGAATTTTTTTTTTTTTTTCAATTGGTTATGAGAAACGAAAAGTCTGTTTAGAGCTTCGCAACACTTCTTTTGTGAGTACACCTGGGTATCCTGTTGAAGTGAAGGCAGGAAACATGCTACATGTGCTGAGCATTTTTCTTTACTTTCAGAAAATTGAGATTGATGGTATTTCACTTATCGCTGAACCTGGGGGCTGCAAATCTTGAAATGCTTAATTAGAACTTGATACAAAAAACCTTTCCCTCTCTTTCTATGGGAAACTTTGCGTGTAAGACTGCTTTCATGGATAACAATCGTTATTGGTAACAAAACGAAAAAAACAGGTTTAGTATGTCAATAAATAATACAATGATGCAGTTTCAACAAGTACAGTTTCCTCCTTAAAATATTTGCCATGATTGACTTGAGCCCCAAATGCCAATATTTATGATTTTCCGCTGATATCTAAAGATCCGCTTAATATATTTAAATTAAACTTTAGTACATGGATAGTCTGGTATGCTCCACAGACCACAAACCATCTAAATATATAATAAATTTTTTTTTTTTTTTTTTTTGTTAACACATTTTTATTTTATTTTCTGTTGGTGTTATTCACTTCATTCATATGGATCAGAATAACTTTAATATTGTTCATCTCAAAGAACTTATCTATATTAGCCAACAGCCTTCATGCTTTAATAAGATAGTCTTTAATTTATAATTAATATTTAAGTATTTCCTGTGTTTATTTCATGCTTCCAATACCCTGAGCCCATGGGAGTTCTTTCCTAAGCTTTCTTTGATTAGAAAATGACTTTTTTAATCTGTTTTCTTACTTGCTCATTATTTTTAAAACAGCCTGCTTTTGATGAATTCAAATTTGAGTAGCTATTTGATGAATGTAAAGAGAAACTTTTACTCCCTTCACACGTAGTGTTCAAATACCAATGCAGAGTGTTAGTGGGCGAATTTGCCAGTCACTTAGTAGTGTTGCTTTCAGACAAGCATCCAGTACTGATAAAATGTAATTTTATACCAGCCAGTTTATTTTGCGATAAAAATTATTTCCAATATGTCTTTCATAGAATGATTATCCCTTGAGACAGTGAAAAAACAGTGAAATTAGTATGTATTTGTTCTTTTCAAAGTTGTTTACTCCAAGGTGTTACCCACCTTGACTATAAAACTTCCCCACTGAAATGTGTTTAGAATAATTCATTGGACTTGCGTGTACATTATAAATGGGGGAAACAGTTTGTAGAAATTTCAGTATAAAATTGTAATAGCAAAAATTAAGACAAGGGAACATCTTCCATTTGTGTGGAACAACTGTTTTTTTTTTATTGCACAACAAAAACACAAATATAGCACATTGTTTGTTATAAACGATTTTCAAAAATCTGGAGTGGTTTACAGCTCAAAATAATTGTATCCTCCACGACTTCCCGACTCTCAGATGGGAAGAACTTACTATAGTGGTGTTCCAATTTTTAAAAGCAAGCTCCGTTTGTTTGTCTGAAAGTAACATTGATAACTGACTGACAAATTTTCTCACTATTGCGTTGCATTGATGTTCAAATGATACACAAATTATAGGGATAGTAAATTGCACTCTAACAAACATCAAGATTAATTAAAACAGCAGAAATCTAATATTCACCACTTGGTGGCGCTATACATATAGTGGGATTAGAACCGTTTACTGAGTCATGTGTACTGTTTGTATTGATGATATAGAGTTTTGTTCTATTTCACTGAAATCTAAATACTCTAAATGAAAATACAGTGAATATGTGGAGTTAACTGTGCAATGTGTTGTTCTCACCACAAACTAGTAAAATTAAATTAAGTATTAAAATATCTATGCATAAAATCTGCTGAAATTAAATTTAGTGAATGTTTCTCTATTTATACTACTAATTAGTATGTTAAAAAAAAATGAATCAAATAAATTCAATATTCTAGTATATGCCCTTGTCTAGCCATACACATGTTCCTTGATTTCCGTTTTTCCATGATTCTGTACTCTTTCTTCAAATATTATCATGGATATGTATTTGTTTAGTAATAAAATGTCATTCAAGGAGATTTCTTTAATCTGGGAAGGAAAAAAATATTTTCCTCGCTGATCATGATATTTTTCCAGATTAAGAAACTGATGCCACCGTAGCATTCACCCAATCATTAGTCATCATTATTTTAAAAGTATATAATCCGTTTTTTTTGTTTTTTTTTGTAGCTGGGACACGCAGGGAGACTTTACCACAACACATCCACTACCGGTGGTCAAGGTGAAGCTTTACACAGAAAGTACAGGCGTTCTCAGTATAGACGATACGTTGCTTGGAAAAGTAGTGATCAGGCCGACACCAAATAGTCCCAAAACGCCGGAATGGTACAAAATGCACACTACAAAACATGTGACGGAAAATATTAAAATTAAAATTGCAATACGAATGGACAAGCCTCAGAATATGAAATACTGTGGGTAGGTGATCCACTTTTCTTTTCTCATATATTCTTCTATCCTGTTTCTAACTAAGTTAGAATTGTATACAGCCTGGTGTATGTTTTGTTGAATTATGTTTTGTTGAGTTGGATGGATTTTTGACTTCCGCTTACTGTGTGTGTAAAAAATTTGAAAAAAAAACATTGAATTGATTAAATAGAGACTTGATAGACTAGGGACAAAGTTTGCTAATTTCCTACCACGCCTATGTTAGCTAGCTAGACAACCACTAAAACTGGCTGCTTTGCAAATGGGCAAATGCCAGTAGGAGTGATGTAAAAATCAGCAGGTAGCCAATCAAAAATGTTTCTTTTAATTGAAAACAAAACCACATCACTGGTGATTGATTTCAATTTACAGTTTTAGCGTAGATTTCACAATCATGCATCTCACAAGATATTTTTCTTTTTCGTATGTATAAAAAAGCTTTCTTCTCTCGATGGGTAAAACTGTGTGGAAGAAATGGAAGAAACGTTTCTTCGTCTTGGTGCAAGTAAGTATACCGCAATTCAATAACTAGTTATCAAGAAACTTAGTCCAAATAATTCACGATTCGCACATTCTATGAGGGACATACCATTTCTAAATAGTTCGGTCTGTGGACTAGTGTTCATATAAACACTTCAGCTGCATTTAAAAAATATTATAAAGAGAATCATGTAAAGTTTGATTTCATTACGAATCGTAAGGTATCCTCAACTTGGATCTATATTTCCTTGATGAAAACGTTTCAATATGAATATAACAAATTCTTCTAAGCATTGAATGTATCTGCATTGCTTTTCTATGATGTCCCTGACACATTCATTCATGTTCATGTATATTTCTTGGTGGATGGTGGCATTTACTGCAGTAATAGTCGATATGGCTTCCATTTAACTGCTTGTCTTCTTCGTAGGTAAGTCAGTACACGTTTGCCATGTGTAGCTACCGAGAGAAGAAAGCCGATCCACATGAAATGATGCAAATTGATGGATACACGGTGGATTACACAGATCCAGTCATAGGTGCGAATACAATTATCTAATATTATACTTGATGTGTATGCTTCGAATGATAATGGAGAGTTTCGGTAGAGATGAGCAGGTGTCTGTTATTGTTGTCGTTGTCGTCGTCGTTAACATTTTTTGCAACTTTTTGTGTTATCAGCCTCTGTGGCATAATATGGCTCAAACCACTCATATACGACATATGGGAAAACTATTGGTCTGCAGTGACTGGAACAACAGATGAATAAAGAATAAATATTATTTAATTGTTCTCATTCCGCATGTACCTTAATTTCATTTAAATTAAACATGATAGTGATAAAACATAGTGCACATCATTTTTGCATGGATTTGATTACTCTGGTAACTCTTCGTTCAGAATCATGTCTGACTTCATTGACACTTGGTGAAAGTATACACTTTATAACATGTTGCTTTAAGTCTAGAATGACCGCCTGATGTGTTAATACTGTAACTTAGCATATAAAATCAATTATTCGAAGAAAGTAAAACTTTAAAAGCAGATGTTAATTAACAGAGAGTGTCAATATCTTTGACTTTTCCAATTTCAAATGAATTTGATCTTTTTTCACCTGCTCATGGTCAATTGAACAGTGAATAATTTTCACTTCTGTGTTAATAATAACAATTAAAATGCTCTTGTCATACTTTAGACCTCGAAGGAGGAAAACATTTCTTCAATGCAGTGCGGGAGGGTGATAGTATAGTATTTGCAACAGATGAGGAAGTCGAGAGGCAGTTGTGGGTACAGGCACTGTACAGAGCAACTGGTCAGTCACATAAACCAGTGCCGCCGACTACACAGACTACCACGGCAACGAAAAGTAATACCATTATATCTAGGTTACAAGGAGGTAACTGTTCTCATTTTATATTCTTAATTGTTACATTTTTTTTATCTAAATGGAGTTCAATTCAGATGTAAATTTAGATTAAGATGACATCAAGAAGATATTCAGACATGCGACTCTTATAATAAAGCTAGCCTAAACTGTGAGGGTGCCTGACTTATGAAAATGTCAATGGCGCCAGCGTAAATATTTTTGTGAAGTTTGCACCTATTATTTTCACATGACAGTGACATTGTGAACTTGCAAGATGCCAGATAATACTCTTTAAAGTTGTATTATCGAATATATTTTGTTTGTAGCATTTGATGTATAGAGCAGTATGTGCCGTATACCAAATGCACCAATTCGCAAGATTCGAGTCAGAAATTATTAGCGAACAACCGAAAATTGCTGAGCAATTATGTAGATTCAGCATTTTAGTGTGTCAACAAGTTCATGGACGTTTCTTCAATGTGGCCTACTTAATTAATCAAAATTTGATGAGTAGTAAGTTGGGAGATTTTAGGTGTTCCAGATAAAAAATAAATCAGATTCCAACACATGTAACTCACAATCGCCCTATCTGCTGATTCCAATTCATGGTTCATCTTAAGTTAATAATACCACTTTAATAATAAGTTTTCCGCTTGTTTTAGATGCTGACAGAGCGCGGAAGCACGGCATGGATGAGTTCATCGCTGCCGATCCATGTAAATTTGTCCACTCTAGTATCTTTGAACTCTTACAGAAATTGACCTTAGATCACAGGTTGAATGACTCGTACTCATGTCTGGTAGGTCAATGTCTTTGTGGAATAATGATAATTTATTTAATAATAATTTATAAAATATTAGTGTGAGCTATAAATTTACCTTTTACACTCCCACTATGAATAATTTTAAAAATATAGTGTACTTTGTATCGAACAACCAGCATATACTGATTCAATGAACATTTAATTCTTCTCTGAAACTATAAGACAGTTAGCATTCATATTGAGATGTTACTGAATTGTTAGGTTTCATGACACGATGTTGCCATGCATTTATATTTGTGGCCATAGTGGCAGACAAAATAAAACATTGGGTGTGACATACAGAAAGAACACTGACTACACAAACTCGTTTTGACAGTTCAAACAGTTTAGGTGTCAGTGTTGTTACATGCTGCTTAATAGTAATTATAACCTTTTATTCTATTCAACTATTCTGATAACTGAATATGTGTACTGATTTAGTTGTTTCTGTTTATAAGCTTTAATCCTGGTCGCTGAGCTACAGACTGATTCATATGTTACTTTCATGTTATTGTGTGTGTCTATTTCATAGGGATGGTTTAGTCCAGGTCAGGTATTCGTCCTTGATGAGTACTGTGCTCGCTATGGGGTGCGCGGCTGTCATCGGCATCTCTGCTACCTGGGTGATCTCCTGGACCGTGCGGAGTCGGGCACCATGATTGATCCTACACTTATACACTATAGCTTTGCCTTCTGTGCCTCCCATATCCATGGAAACAGGTGAGTCTGCACCCCTCATTCTTCTCATTCCTCTTGTAGATTTGTTTAGAGATTAACAGTCCTTGTGCAGTGCATGTTCGGAAACGATGAATTTCATGTGCTGTGCATGCAGTCACTCATTTATAACAAATAACTGCATATTCTATGAGTTCATTTACATATTAAGTGTTTTCATTGTTAGTCCCCGTTCGGACGAAGTCCGAAAACGGGGACTTATAATTCGGTCTCCGTCTGTCTGTGCGTTCGTGCGTCCGTTCGGAGTCATACCTCGGAATCCCTTGGACCGATTCCGTTCATTCTTTGCATGTGCCTAGTACTTTATGTGGGACATATGCACATGCAGTGGTTTAGCGATTCAATTCAAAATGGCCGACTGGCAGCCATCTTGTTTTTTTGAAAATGTTGTATTTTGGACATGCTTTGTCAGTTTTCATTCAAATTTAGTACATAGATCATACATGTTAGGATACATGTCTCCAACCGTATGTGAGTTCCTGTGTTTGTCCATCCGTCCCTGCGTCAATCTGCCCAGAGTCATATTTCAGAATCCTGTGGACCGATTTCATTCATTCTTTGCATGTGCCTTGTACCTTATGCACATACAGTGGTTTAGCGATTCGATTCAAAATGGCCGACTGGCAGCCATCTTGTTTTTTGAAAATGTTGTATTTTGAACATGCTTTGTCAGTTTTCATTCAAACTTGGTACATAGATTATACATGTTAGGATACATGTCCATGACGATTTATTTCGCAATTGGTTCAAAGATGGTCGACTGGCAGGCATCTTGTTTTTGTTTTTTTATGCGGTATCTTGGACGTGCTCTGTCAGTTTTCATTCAAATTTGGCACATACATCTACTTTATACATGTTAGGATGCATGTCCATGACAATTTGTTTCAATATCTGGTCCAGGATGGCCGATTGACAGCCATCTGATTTTTTGGCCTTACTACTATATTTCCACAATTTATGTACCAATTTCATTCGTATTTGGCACATACATCATACATATCAGTGTATTTCATAATCAGATCAAAGATGGCCGAATAACGGCTGTTTTTATTTTTGGCTATATTACTACTACACGGAACACGTGTTTTGATGTAAATAAACAATCTGTTGTATACGCCACTTGGAACTCAAGTTTCAAGGACATGCTCGCGACAACCCCTTCGCTTTAATATGACGAGCACAAAGAGAACTTTCCAAAATTTAACAGGGACTGTGTCATTTTCAATGACTTGTTTACTACTATTTTATGTTCTGCTTGTTTGGGAAAAGACAGTCAACAGAGCTAGGAGTTTAACCTTTTCATAACAAATTCATTGACAAAATAGTCTGGTATGTAGTCTGCATTTTCCGTCAGAGGATTGTGACAAAATTTGCCAAATTTTTTGAATGAAAACAAAAAATTAACTAAAATAGAGTTAGTTGGCTTCAAAATTAGCGTTCACTTCCAGAAATATTGAAGACTATAAGAAAAAAGTGAAGAAAAATTTGGGCAATAATGTCTGCTGATGAAAAAGTTAATATTCCCGTCATCGTTTCATTTTTATCTTTTCTAGGCCGGATGGCATTGGAACTGTGTCGCAGGAAGAGAGAGAGAGATTTGAAGAGATTAAAGACAGATTACGTTGTCTGCTAGAATACCAAATCACAAATTTCAGGTACTGGATAATCTCTATATGCGAGTGAAATCCTCTCTTTGACATTTTCTCACATGCCGAAAATACATTACTTACAGAGAGATGACCAATGTAGTTTATATTACAACAGAAAACCAACATACCAACCAAAGTTGATTTTAATTCTCTAAGAGCAATTTGTCATTGTTTTCCTTGAACATTGTCTCAAATCTCATCTCACAAAGAGCTCTGATACTTAATTTTTTCTCTCCAAATTTTGAGAGGGACATTTTACACATTTTAATTTTTTTTTATCATTTTTGTGTTAAATTTTTGACCTAATAGATGGAATTGTTTTGTCTTAACCCTTTCAGCACCGAATTCAAAAATAAACCTAATTTTTTTTTCAAAAATTAAGAGCGAGATTTGTAACAAAGACATTTTAGAAAAATACACACAAACATAAAATGTGAATTCAAAATTGTCATGGGAAAGATTTTAATGTTCAAACAGTTAATCTAATTATGAAAAACTAATGCGAAAATTGACTTGGCATTCAGCATGTGAAAGGTTTCATTACAGTAGCACACTTAAACTTAAACGCAATTATTCCTAAATAATCTAAACAGTTTCCTGTTTCAAAAGTTGACCTTAGAGTTCAAAGAGCAAAGGTGATTATAATCTGTCTGAACGATAATACAGAGGTGTTCAGTGACTGTATTGGTCACACCTTGCACTGTCATTTCATTCACGACAATCTTGTACGCTTCATGGCATTTCTTCCTTTCTCATATCAGGTATTGCTTCCCGTTTGGCAGACCAGAGGGCGCCCTCAAGGCAACATTATCACTTTTAGAAAGGGTGAGTTTTCCATTCTATATGTGAACTATACCGTGAGTTATTATTTGTCAGAGACAAAAATGTCATTGATGAATTTAATACAATTCTCAAAAAAACATTGAAAAATTGAATGAAAGTTGTATGTCAAAAGCACCATGCGTTGTCACCACCTCACTTTGTATTTCATACAAGTGCCAACCAATTACTCAATAAAATTACTCAATTGTTTGAAGCAGTAAAAGTCAGAATGTTTCATGTTGTTTGGTCAGCAACACTGACAAGATGAAACAATGCAAAAAATATGTTACAATCGTTGCTAGGCTTCTTCAGTAAGCAGTTGTTGTCGCATTACCATGTTTTTTCATACATATTTAGCTGGCAGCATTTCAAACACCATAGCCAAATTAAAAAACATGATAAACGCAAAATAAAATTTGTCCTATCAGATTTGTTCATTACTTAAAAGTGCTTCAGTCATTGTTCCTATTTTGTATAAAAATCTTTTTTGCACTTATATTTTACACGTGTTGCATACGTCATTGTGAATTGAATATCGAACACGACATAAAATGACGACTGTAAGCGCTTCATTTTCATTTTAAAAGCAACTTATATTTCTTGAAAGTAACTCAACCCACTAGTCATTTCTTCCACTATTGAAATTTGTCAATTTTTAATGATTATTATAAACAGTTCAGTTAATTTTTTCATCTCTGAAGGTTTTGATGAAGGACATTGTCACCCCAGCACCTCATGATGAAGTGTTTAATACCATTCGAAAGTGCCTCCAGAATGCATCCCTGGTCAACTACGAAAGAGTCTCGTCGTACTCGAAGATTGAAGGTGAGAAGTGAACTTTAACAGCAAAATATCAAAAACTTCTTTGCAGATTTTGATCAAATTTAATACCTTGGTGGTAATGTGCAAGTATGATTAGTTTTAGAACCATGTTTATGCATATTAAGTAGGTAATTTGCATATTATCTCATTTCAGCCTGTGTTAGCAAAATCACTAAAAACTCAGTGAAAAATAAAAACCTCTAGAAAATAAAGACTAAAGAACAGGTCCATTTTGATTTAAAATGCTTTCTATTAATTTTAAACAACAGACGCTGAACATGTTAAATTCTTCTAAATGCAACAAACTCCATCTGCAGTGCTGAATTCTGCTTTGGTTTAATAATTCAAGAAATTGGTTTTACAAATTTAAGTAGTGTTGAGAAATTTACGCTGAGCTATTGTAATTCAATATATGACATATGAAAATTAATTAGTTTGCCATTTACAGCTGCACACTTGTGTGTAATTAATTAATTAACATTAATTGACCACTTTCACTTCTTGCATCTCTAGTGCTCGCATTTTTTTCCTCGATCTGGCATTACCAATTATTACCACAACTAATCAACCAATAATTTATTTTAACATTTTTCTTAATTGCTCTAATAAAATAGACACTTATGTAAAAAATGATTAAGCATACACTAAGTACAAGTTTTTTTTATTTGTGTGTGACTTCTATTGGAGATGTACTACAAATAAAGCAAATATGAATATAGACAAAATGCCCAAATAAGATATTTGTAAATAATTTATATTACTATATATCGATGAAATGCCTAAATAAGGTATCAGTGAATAACTTTTATGACCATATGTGGACAAAAATGCCCAATTAAGGTATTGATGAATAATTTGTATGATTATGGATGCCCAAACAAGGTATTGACAAATAACTTATATTACCATATATAGACAGACTTTCCAAATAAAGAATTGAGTAATTAATTCAGTAAATAATTCATGTATTTTTACGTAAACGCAGTTAAATGTTGCTGTAGATTGGTTCATGTTGTCTTATTTGATACTTTCCATTACATTCGTATGCAAAAGAAAATAGCTTTGCCTGAAAACGAACTTTGATCATAGCACAACAGTTCATCAGTGGTGTGCGGGTAGTAAGTAGTGAGGTTTACTTTTAATTCATCCTAATTCTGTTTAATGTATTCAATATCTCACAACTAATCAAGTTTTCTTATTCGTCTGCATTCCTTCATACATGCTGATCTACTCTCATATTGTTCCTCATTTTTCACTGTTTCTTCATTTCTCCATTTTGTCCTTTTTCCCTTCATATCATGCCTGCCAATCTCTAGCGAGTGCACAGGAAGCCAAGCAAGGTGATAACTTTCGTTTTTTTGTATTTATTTTCATTTCTAGCATGTAGAATTTTAGTACCCACTCACCTGTTTATGGTTGGTCTGTCTGTCTGTTTGTGCGTGCGTCTGTCTATGCGTGTGTGTGTGCGTGCATCTGTCTGTCTGTCTGTCTGTGTGTGTGTGTGTGTGTGTGTGTGTGTGTGTGTGTGTGTGTGTGTGTTGTACCACTTGGAATATTTCTTAAAGCGCGGTGGTCGTTGCGCAGCGCGTGTTCGAATTTCATGTAAATAAACAATATTTTTCATACGTGTTATATACGTCGCTATGAGTCCCATATCAAACAGAACGCGGCGAGACAACCACCACCCTTTAAGTGTGATGAGTCTTTAATGTCAAAAGTTTGCCCTCATGTGTTCCAGAATCGTGTTTGTTTATTGAGTTTAGTAGTTAATCAAATTAACCATCATTCTGGGATCTTTCATTTATATGTATAGCAATATTGTAAAGCTTTTTTAATTTAGTGAGAGAAACATTTTTGGATTTCATCAATTCAGAAAGGGGGTCACATCATTTTGTAGCATTGAACGTTCACCAAAATCTTTAAACAGGTAGGTTACACAACAGAAATCCCTTTCCCTTTTTTTATTTATTTTTTTTACAATATTTCAACAAAACTCACAAATAAAAGAGTTGTGGGTCAACTTTTTTGAATTGACATGCATGATGGCCTAATGTGTGACTGTTTGGTGGAATGTTTTCACGTTGGGGAGAGTTCAAATGTTACACACTGTGTCACATCGACAATTCATTAGTTAATATATGTACGCTTCTTTTTTCAACATTTTCAATACAACATGTCATAATTGAATTTTGTTTGTTCAACACATAAACATGTTTGCATTTTGCATGATTGTTGTTGTTACTGTATATGTGAAATGATTAAGTTAATTAATATGCACACTTTTGATGAATGCTTTTTTGTTCCTTGATGTGGGCTTGTGCATTTATTTCAAATCACCTATACAATATACCATCTGTTGCTTGATTTTGATTTTGTAAAACGAGAGAACTCCAGCAGAATTTCTCTCAACCTGCAAGACACAACCTTTATTTAATATTTGCTCATATGGGTAATTGAATGAGCTAAAAAAAAAAGCTGTGACAAAACAGATTCTGTTGTGAATTTGTGTAGATATGTTGCAAGCAGAACACATGACGCCTCAGAGAAAGCTGGAAGAACTTATGCACCTAGCTGAACTCTGCATTGATGTACTGCAACAGAATGAGGAGCATCATGCCGAGGTTAGTCTACTTCAGCTTTTAGAAATCTTATTTTACTTTGTCAACTTTGGCTTTCAGAAATCTTATTCTACTTTGCCAACTTTGGCTTTCAGAAATCTTATTCTACTTTGCCAACTTTGGCTTTCAGAAATCTTATTCTACTTTGCCAACTTTGGCTTTCAGAAATCTTATTCTACTTTGCCAACTTTGGCTTTCAGAAATCTTATTCTACTTTGCCAAATTTGGCTTTCAGAAATCTTATTCTAGTTTGCTAACTTTGGCTTTCAGAAATCTCATTCTACTTTGCTAACTTTGGCTTTCAGAAATCTCATTCTACTTTGCCAACTTTGGCTTTCAGAAATCTTATTCTACTTTGCCAACTTTGGCTTTCAGAAATCTTATTCTAGTTTGCTAACTTTGGCTTTCAGAAATCTCATTCTACTTTGCTAACTTTGGCTTTCAGAAATCTCATTCTACTTTGCCAACTTTGGCTTTCAGAAATCTTATTCTACTTTGCCAACTTTGGCTTTCAGAAATCTTATTCTACTTTGCCAACTTTGGCTTTCAGAATTCTTATTTTACTTTGCTAACTTTGGCTTTCAAAAATCTTATTCTATTTTGTCAACTTTGGCTTTCAGAAATTCTATTTTATTTTGCCTACTTTGGTTTTCAGAAAGCTTATTCCATTTTGTGGATTTTGGATTTCAGAAAGCTTAATATTCTATTGTCAATTTTGGCTTTTGGAAATTTTCTTTTCTTTTGTCAACTTCGGTTTTCAGAAAGCCTATTCTATTTTGCTAACTTTGGCTTTCAAAAATCTTATTTTATTTTATCAACTTTGGCTTTCAGAAATTCTATTTTATTTTGCCTACTTCGGTTTTCAGAAATCGTATTCCATTTTGTCATTTTGGGCTTTTGGAAAGCTTATTCTCTTTTCTGGATTTTGGTTTTCAGAAAGCTTCTCTTCTAAAAATATTTCCTTCTGTACACACGTAGATAATTTGATTTTGGAGAGTACTTTCTATTCAGTGGACTTTGGACTTCAGAAAACTATTCTATTTAGAGAGAACATTCAATTGAAACCTTATTTTAGTTTTTCAACTTTGCTTCTTTTTTCAATAAAATTTTTTATTTTTTGAAAGTGTTTTGGTTTAAGAAAGCTATTTCTATTACTGAACTTTGGGTGACATTTATTTATTAAACTTTGGCTTACAACAAATATTTTTGATTGAGGATGCTCTGCTCTCAAAAAGCTATTTGTGTTTAGAGAACTACAGAAATGTTGTCATGACAGCATTTGCTTTTAGAAATTATTTTCTGTTCAGCAAGAATTGGCTTACGGAAAGCACATGAAGTGTGAGAATTAGCTTTCGGAAAGCATTTTCAATTCAGTGAACATTGGCTTTTGAAAATAACGCTTTTCAATTCTTGTACAACTTCCTTGTTCACCCTTTACTGTATGCATTGTAGTGTTTAGTCTTTGACTGTATTTTTTTTTACTGTTGTCTTTCAGTATTTTGAACTTATTTTATTTTATTATTTCTTGTTTTACCAGTCTCACTCTGTCTTCTTTCTCTCCTCATAAAAACCCTAGATGCAAATCTGTTTTGAAATTAAATTGATGTAGCGTTTCTTTCCATCTCTCGTAATATCGTGAAATTGAACTTCACGACTAGCGATTGAATTTGTCAGAGTAAGTAAATTTTGTTGGCGGCGTCACGAAACAAATATCAAATGGATTATCATTTGCCGTAAACAAACAGTAATATATTTTCAGTGTTACGGAACTGTGTTTCCATGACGATTTTCAGTAAATTGCTAAGTTACCTTTTGTGATTTGAGTTTAGGAGGTTTTAGCAGAATTTAGAATTATGTCATCTACTTCATGTTTTCATTATTATGAGTTTTTACCAGTAATGAAAATAAAGAAAAATGAAAAGTGAAAAATGGCAAAATTTCCTCATATGTCAACCCTTTACTATGTGACCTGAGATGAAACAGTCAGATACTATTATTAAAATGAATCCTACGAAAAAAAAAAAAAAAAAAACATTTAAAAATTTTATTTGACATTGAACAAGTTTCATGTTACCCTCAATGTAAATTAATGTGTCGGTTTTACGTTCTTCCATATAGATGTAGAGTGTTAGTTTCATGGACCCCCCTTCATTTAGGGTGGTAGTTTCATGGACCCCCTTCATTTAGAGTGGTAGTTTCATGGACCCCTTCATTTAGGGTGGTAGTTTCATGGCCCTCTTAAATGTAGGGTGGTGGTATCATGGACTCTCTCCAGATAGAATTAGGCTTGTATTTTCATATTTTCTTTCATATCAAATTCATGAACAGTTTCAAGATCCCTCTCCATATAGATGTTGGGTAGCAGTTTCATGATTCCCTTCATACAAATTTAAGGTGACATTTTCAAGATTCCCTCCTTATAGATGTATAGTGTGGCAGTTTCATGACCCAACCATATAAATTTTAAGGTGACAGTTTCATGATCCCCCTCCATATAGATGTTGGATAGCAGTTTCACGATTCCCTCCATATAAATTTAAGGTGACAGTTTCATGATTCCCTTTTTATAGATGTATAGGGTGGCAGTTTTATGATTCCAACCATATAAATTTTAAGGTGACAGTTTCATGATCCCCCTCCATATAGATGTTGGATAGCAGTTTCACGATTCCCTCCATATAAATTTAAGGTGACAGTTTCATGATCCCCCTCCATATAGATGTTGGATAGCAGTTTCACGATTCCCTCCATACAAATTTAAGGTGGCAGTTTCATGATTTCCTTCTTATAGATGTATAGGATGGCAGTTTTATGATCCCAACCATATAAATTTTAAGGTGACAGTTTCATGATCATCTTCCTCATAGATTTAGGGTGGTAGGTTCATGATCCCCCTCCACATAGATGCTGGGTAGCAGCTTCACAATTCCCTCCATACAAATTTAAAGTGGCAGTTTCATGATTCCCTTCTTATAGATGTACAGGGTGGCAGTTTCATGATCCCAACCAAATAAATTTAAGGTGGCAGTTTCATGATGATCATCCTCCATATAGATATAGGGTGGTTGTTTCAGGATACTTTTCATATAAAAGTAGGTGTTTGCGTTTTTAAACTGTAAACCGCTGAACTAACAAAAGAGGTATTTTTCACAATCAGTGGAAAGAATCCCTACATCAGTTTAACAAATCAGACTATGCAGCCCAAACTATGCAACGATGCATGTGCTAATAGTAGTGCTACGATCTGCTGTACTCTGGCACTCATCATGTTCTGGTCTTAATTCCTTTTTTTACGGTTTCTTTTGCACCAAATAAACGCAATAATTCGTAATAATTCAAATTGGAATGCATGTTTATACCGTTTCAACCATCCTCTTCTTTTCAGCTTTACAAAAAGTCTAAAGTAAGATATCCGTTCTTTCATGGTCTCCTATTCTGTGTTAAATCTTTCATTTTTGTGCTGTCGCTTTTTTTGTGTGTTGTTGCGTTCGCCGCTCCTTCACCTCTGCTCCGTGTGCATCCTGTAAACCTCACTCCCATGGGTTAATTAACATACGCGGCTGTTCAGTCATTTATCGTCTAACACATACCCCTCCAGGGTGGCTGGAACATGCTCAGTTATTAAAACTTTCAGCAATTTTCTCCCACTGTGGTGTAGATATTATATAAAACAGCCATGCAAGCACATATCATACCCACAGAGTCAGCTTCAACAATTGTCTCCCCTCCCCCGAATGTACATTTGCCGTGGAATTCATTTTAATGTTTTAATAAATTTTTTGCCAATAATTGACGATAAATTTTTCATATTTAATGAAAATTATAGCTGAGAATGTCTTTCAGACTTTGTGGTCTTCCTTTACCTTATTTCTTCTACACAAACTGAGTACAAGTCGTCTTCAGTGCAGTTGTAATTTTTTTACTGTTCACACACATATTTCTGAACAGTTAAAACCAATAGCAAAAAATGATTGAAAGGTTTTTACTTGTGGAGGGGAGACAATTACCCTGACTCTGTTATAACCAATGAAAACCACACTGCTTGAAGGCTACAAGTAATAAGTCTTTGTTTGTTTGTTTGTTTGTTTTATTATTTATTTTTTTTTGCTTATAATCATATTCCAAGCTGACTTCTTTCAAGTCAGCGTTTAAGATTTATGTTGTTTGAGTGTGTATTGTTTGCTTATGCCATCCTTTGTCATCTACCCACAATTCCTAATCCTAACAACTCACAGTCCACTTACAACGCTATAAAGGGTGCGTGTGTCGTATTTATACTAACTCGCGGGGTATCATGACATTTTCAAAATAGTGCTTTGATGATTTGTAGTGACGTTTCTCGGTATTTTCAGCTCCAGAAAATTGGCCAAGTAGGTTCTTTGTTGTCATAATGATGACATAACTAAAAGTGCTGAAACATACATCATACACCATGCACTATTCTGGAACTGGCAGTGTGACTTAAATTTCAACTAGCTCACTTTCATGATTATCTCTAACACAGTCGCATACAATGAGACTAAAAATTATGACCAGTTGGCGTAATAATAGCAATAATATGAGATTAAAAGTGATAAATAGAACACTGATTTAAGTAACTAAGCTTACCCCTTACTTCTCTACATATTCCGATATTGGCGTGCATTTGAATCAATTTTAAATCTTTTCCGTGTTTTTCTTCATTTTTTTATTGAGCAGTGCTGTTTATTGCTCACTGTGTCTCGCGGACTACATCATGAAAATATATTCTGACTGAAAAGTGGCACTTTAAACATGTCTTATTTCCATCACTGACTTTTCTTTACTCTGCTCAAAACTTGTATATTATATTACAAATATTACATTTTTTTTTATAAAAATTAGATGTACCGGTATTTTTATTGTCATTGCACGCCTTGCTCCCATACCTCATGTTTATCAACATACAATGTACTTCACATCGTATTTCACTTTTTTTTCTTCCATGCATGTTTTTCTATTTTCTTCTGTCTCACTTTGTGTTACTAACTTTTACGCTCGCGTCATTCTTTGTTGATTGGATAGTGGTATGATTTCAGTTGATTGGATATGCAAATTTGATAGTACTAACAGTATGTAAATGATTTCAACTAACTGCATTGTTGATTGGTTCATACTAGTTGTTACAATCTTTGTGATTGGCTAAATGTTTTGCATAATCATAACACACTGGAAATATGCAAATTTAGCCACTTATGTCAATAGCCTGAAGAGTGGCAGAAAATATTAGAGCATATTCCAAAAAAAAAAAAAAAAGGCTAACTGAGCTGAAATTAACCATTTCAACATTTATGAGGCGTAAGAGTGCACAAATTTTCACACCATTCTTCAGTACTTTTGATTGGTTCTTTTTCTACATGTGGTATCCAGACCCCTAAGATCATTTTGATTGATAGTTGTTTGTTTAATCCAAACAGCCAGCCATATTGATCAAATTTAACTTAGGGAGTCTGGATACCCTAGCTCATTCATCTATCTTGTTTTTTTTCTTCTTTCCACCATTTTTTTTTTTTTTTTTTACTTCTTCTACATGTTTGTCCCTAATTTTTTATGCAGCGCCATGATGAACATGAGTCTCAGGTACCCGTACCCCAGGTTTTTGCTGGTTATCATCATCTTGCAAATCTGGCTTTTTTTTTCAAATCAGCATCTCATACCTGGGGAAACTACTTTCATGGTGGTTTAATGATAAACATGGTTTCTATAGCAACTTGCATGTCACTTTTTAAATCATCATTCCCATCTTTAAAATGGTGCGGTGCACGCCATTATTGTGTTTTGAACTTGAAATCATTCTGCATGTTTGTTTTTTTTCTCTTTTTTTTCCCCAACCCTGCATGCTGCCGTGTTAACAGGAGGCAACAAAGGCAGAGTATTGAAAGGGTTTTGAATTTTTGTAAAAAAAAAAAAAAATACCTTTGTAGAATTAAACACAACTTATATAGTTATCTGTACTGACTAACAGTAGTTAATCTTGTAGGTCCAACTCTAATAAAATCCCTCAGTTCCCATTTTTTCTCACCGCAGATGACAGCCATCTTGTCTTTCAGATGGTTGTCAATGGTGATGAAGCCCTTGCATTACAGCATGTGAAACCCTGTACCTTGCCAGTCACCATTGACTGAAAATACTCATTATTTGTGACAAAAAATAAATTAGTTCAATGGAAGGGCTTTTAAATGCTTTTAGTTAATCTAATAAATAAATTTTGTTGTAGTGCGACTTCTATTTACCCATAGTGTGTGACATTCTAACAACTAATTCAACTTGTTGTGAACCAGTGCAAGGCTACCAGATGTCTATCTATATTCATTTATATGATTTTTTCATGACAGTCAATTCATGATTATTAGTGACTTTTAATTTTAATCTTTCTTAGCAGTTGAGAGATGATCTGATTAAAGACAAAAATTAGTTTTCATTGAAAAACTGCTCACATTTTCAATATTCGATCTGTTTAAAAATAATCTGTTATGACCGAAATTTTTAAATGGTGAGAAATGTGTGGGGGGGGGGGGGGGCTGTTGTTCATTAAGGAGATAAATACTAGTAGATACAGTTTACTGTTATATTGTGTCAGTGAATTTTGCAAAAATTCATCTTCATGAATGACCTCAGCAAAAATTAAGTGATTTCCTATAGTTATTTGTCCCATAATTTGTCATCTTTTTTCGAAATAAACCTTGATAATTCATAATGTCCATTTGCAAAATTATTTTATAAAAATTTACATAAAGTAAAACACTAAACATGATAATGGCATTCAATTCTAATATTAGTGAATGAATGAATGAAAACATTCTGGTAACCTTGCATGCCGGCACGAATTTCAAAATATTATTCAAATACAAAGGAAAGATTATATATAATCAATTATTGATCAAATTTTTTTTTCTTCCTTTAGGCATTTGCATGGTTTAGTGATTTATTGGTGGAGCATTCCGAGATTTTCTGGTCCTTGTTTGCCGTTGACATGGACGCAGTGCTGGAGATGCAACCTCCGGATACGTGGGATAGCTTCCCGCTTTTCCAGTTGCTTAATGATTATCTTCGAAATGACAGTAAGTGTTGTTTTTTTTAGCGTGTACTTATTTTTCAGTTTGTATTATGAATTTAACTCATTGGTTGATACCAATTAAGAATTTTCACTTCTGTGCAGCTAGGCAGTGAAAAAAAAACATATTATTGCAAAAACTGAGTTTCAAAACTTGAGAATACTGAGAATAGAATAATGTTTTTATTTGACATCTCTATCCAATATAATGATTGTTATGTTCAATACTTACACAGCGAGTCTGAATAGTGGTCGTTTTCACAACCATCTACGAGAGGTGTTTGCACCGCATGTTATTCGATACGTTGATTTGATGGAGTCATCTGTTGCACAGTCGATTCACCGAGGCTTTGAGAAGGAGAAATGGGAGCCGAAAGGGTGAGTAAATTTGAGCAAATTCAAATCAAATACTCACAAAATGGTGTTTTCATAGAATTTTTTTTTAATTATTTTTTTTTATGTTATATATTTCATATGAGTCCTGAACTTTTATTTTCCCATCCAGCAATGGCACCGCAACCTCTGAGGATCTTTTCTGGAAGTTAGATGCACTGCAGACTTTTATCCGAGATCTCCACTGGCCGGAAGAAGTGTTCGCTAAGCATCTAGACCATCGGTTGAAGTTAATGGCAGCTGACATGATTGAGTCGTGTATTTGTAGGTGAGGATTCGACCAAAATAATATTACCATATTTGTTCTATTAGTAGTACATGCGCTTATGTGTCTATGGTCGAAATAAGTCATATGTAAATGATGCAGCATGAAATAATTTTTGGAAACACTGTAACTGTCAGAGTTAAGTAAATTGCATGAGGCAAAAATACGGCTTCCTTTATTGAGCTTTCTCGTTGACAAAAAAAACAGTTCATCTGAAATTGAACTCCTTAGTTCAGATAAATTAGTATATCTAAGGTTTTATGGACTCCCTAGTTCAGAAAAAAAAAGCATTACTGAAATAAATCCACACTGTTATGTCAGATTGAATTAAATTGCATGTTGACAACAGTATCTCTGATTGAACTTCTTAGTTCAGAGAAAAAGTGCATCTGAAATTGAACTCCTTAGTTCAGATAAATTACTGCATTTGAAATAGATTGACCCTCTAGTTCAAAGAAATCTTTGCATCTGATAAAATACCCCCATTTTATTTCCTTTGATAATCAATCAATATCCATTTCCACTTAGGACATTGAAGTCCTTTGAGATTTATTTAAAGAAAGGCCGTGCCACAGTGGACTACAGAGTGCCTGGTGAAATATGTGTTATGGTTAATATAATAAGTGATGCCAAGACACAGTCGATGAAGCTATGTCCTCCGTCTGTGGACCAGGAAGGGGTGAGTAGAAGATGTCTGTGAATATGCATGGAATATCGATGGGACTGATTTGATTTACAATGTGTAAAGACTCGTGATGAGGAGAATTTGAATCCTTGTTTTCTCGTCGCAATGCTTAGTTTAGACTAAGACTCCTATAAAGTTTTATGAATCCTCTCACAGAGCAACTTTAAAGTTGACTCACTAGTAGCGTATAGTAGCAAGCTTTCGTTATGACTTGTTTGTTTGTTTGTGTTCATTTGACTTGTATTTTCTCACTGCTTCTCGTACTTACCTCATCTTGTAACTTTTTATTTTCTTGCTTTCTTGCTAAGCATCAGTACCATACCAAAATTGATGAGGTCATCAAAACGGCACATACCAGTGTCATCAGAAAGCTGGTTGGAAAGGTAATGTTCGAGTCTGCATTGATTGTTTCACTGATTGATTCACTGATTGATTGACATGATTGAATGGTTTCTTCAACAGTTTATATTTTTTTCCTCCCATCATTTCTCCTCAGCTTGTGTCTATTCTACATTCGATATTTAATAAGTTGTCGCGATATGATGAAGGCACTTTCACTGCATCTTTCCTCTCGTTCACAGTAAGTAACAAATACCGTTTCTTACGAATACAATAGAACAAACAATACAATGATTTTGCCGACTTTAAGACACAATGTGTACTTTTTATTTCATTCATGAGTGGGTGGAAATTAGGAATCTTCAAAACAAGTGTGACTGCATCAGACTTTTCGGCAACCATTTATACACATCTTTACGTGTAGCGATATTAACATTTAGAATTCACAATTATTATTTTTTTTAAACTTGGAAGTACAGGGTTATCTTGCAATTTGGTTTTTGCATGAGGAAAAGGGAGGGGGGGGTTTACATAGCAGGAGAGACAACAAATAATCTACAGTGGCTGTATAATAATTGGGAAAACATAAATAAAATATTTATCTTCCCTCCCCTTCAATGGGTGGGCGTTGCGTGTTACAACATCTAGTAAGGTTTACCGCCATATTGCCATGGTTTTCTTCGCAGAGCCCAAGTATGGAGACAGCAGATAGCTTCATTGTCTTTCAGCGTAACAACTTGGATGAGATTCGGGAGAGAATCCACGATGAACAGTTCGTTTCTTCACTCTATGATGTAAGTAGGTGGATGTTGTGGTTTGAGAGAAAATGAGTGAAGGTACAATCCCCCACTAGCTTGAGTATAGTTTTATTGCCTCCTATCTCAGCAACATTAAATTATTCATAACAAAAATTGTTGAGTGACCTTGTTCTTTATTACTGGTTATAATAGAATAATCTCCTAGTGTACAAACAAATTCTCAATGTCAGTGTCAAAGACATAAACTATCAAATGTATGTTATTTTTAACGCTGACCTGACTTCAATTTATCTTTGAATCACCTTTGCCAGGAGTGGTACACACAGAATATGAATTTATTGTGTGATTGGTTATCTGACAGACTTGACCTTCAACTTCATATTCATCAACTGAACACAATATTGAAGCTATTCAGGGTAAGCACACGAGCATCAATGGTTTTATTACATTCATTGCCCTCTCTGGCATAGATGTGCAAAACTTTTGTTTTTATACCCTCTTTTGTCTGTGCAGACAAAGTAACATGGAGCATGTAGGTGTTCATATCACCGCCCTGTCTTGTTAAAACTGTGTATTAATCGCATCCCATACTGTTCAGTATAGAACCTGTGAATCATTTATAACACATAGTAAAATCACGTGGTTTTAAAGTACGCAATTTGAATTTGAGTGTCAGCTTTCAAGGGGAATCTGGACTGGGATTTCCACTTGATCATTTTGTCCTATGAATATCAGTTCAAATTGTGCATGTTTAAATGCACGTATTACAAAATACATTCCATTTTTGTTTCAGAAAATCTACTGGTCTTTTGAAATTTAGTGTTATACATTATCACGTGCATTATATAATAGCTAAAGCTACTTTTAAGAAAAAAAAAGAGGTAGGGCTAAAAAACCAACAATAGGGCTAAAAAACAAAAACAATTAGTCAATCAAAAAAAAAAATAGCTTTAATTATTATATAGTATCCATGATGTTGTATACAGTTCCACACTAAAATACATTTTTCCCAAACAAAAACAGATTATTTTTCTAAAGTTATTTGAAATAATTATGTTTTTTTTTTATTAAACCAGAAAATGTATTCTGATTTTGAGCTGCATGGAATCACCGAACAAATACTGAACAGCAAAACCTACCAAACCATCAAGAACCGGCTACAGGTGGAAGAAGCCACGGCGTCGGTGACTCACAACTTGGACAGTTCCCATATTGACGATGATGATTTCTGAAGTCTTGGCGACTATATTGTTTTGTGCAGTTGACGTACACATATTGGATGCAATCTACTAAACACTTAGCAAACGATTAATCTTTTTTTAGATAGTGCATGTATTACATTTCTTTCTATATGCATGTATTTTAAAGTTAAAATAGGGCATGTTTTTTGGGGGGGCTTTTAGCTTGATATTAATTGATTTCATGATTTTAGATTTAGAGTACGTTGCATTGTTCTGACCTTTGACCCTGAAATGGATTGTTTTTCCGTTTAACTTATTTAGTACCATGTGCCTCTCAGAGAGTCAAAAACTATTACATACAAATATAGCTGCTTGTTTTAGTTTTGAAAAAATATTTGTGCTTAATGAGTAAAATTTGTTGTGATTTTTTTGAAAACATTCTCAGTCCTCTCTCCCTTCCAAGTTTTTGATACCCAGTCTTTTAACTTTTGTGGACAGATAACCAGTGTTGACTGCCCTCTATGGTAGATGCAAAAAATATGTACTTCAGTTGTTTTTATGTAAATAAGGTACTTTTCTTTATAGTAGAATTCACTGTTGTGTGTATAAATATGAATGAATATTCTGGTGATTACTGATTTGTTTTGTACTGCAGATAGTATGCATGCCCTCAGCAGGAGAGTTTGTAGTTAGGATTTTTTTTTAACTTGAGTAAATTTTCAAAATCGGGTTGAGGAAATGTGTTACGACATTCAAGAGATAATTATTATGATCAATGTCAGGTGTGCAGTTTTTCATATTTCATTTTTTTCCCTCTTTCCAGTACATGTACTTTCTGGTAGATTTATAGTTGCATGAAATCAATGTTTGATTTAAATCTCCCCTAAAGATATATATATTTTTTTGAGTAGCTAGTTACAGCGCCCTCATAGGTTTGCTTGTATTTACACTTTGTTTTTAAGGCATATTATGTTGAGATGTAACAACTGTTTATGGTCATGGTATTTCAAATCGTTGATGCTTTAAAGTGCTACAGTTGTTGCGTAACCGCGTTATGTTAGATATGGAATCCAAAGCGATGCAATCTGTGTAAAATACATTGTTTGTTTACATGAAATTTGAACTTGGTCTGCATGGCGACTGTAGCGCTTTAATGGAATACCTGTGCAATTGTTATGAGAAGGTAAAAACCATTGCCTCTCTGACAAAGTTTGGGATCTAGTGAACTTACCAAAAATCGAATCCTACTTGAAATGGAAAATTTTGATTTCTCAATAAGATTAGCCTTTCCTGTGATGTCCTTGTACTTTAACATTTAAAACAGTTCAAACTATTGTTATTTCAAAATGACTGCCAGACATGTAAGGTGAAAAAGCCTACTTCAAAACATAGCCTCTTGACGTATTAATATTAGTAGCATTCTCTCACCGAATGAGCAAATTATTTTGAAGACAGTTTTCATAGAACACAGTAATACAGCATTATTCACTTATATAGCTTTTTTTTAAAACATAGATTTTGAAAAGTGTTTAGCACTTTACTAGAGCACAGTTTTTAGATATGAAGAAAAAGTAACGTATTCTGTAAACGGTAACGTGCTATCAAAATTAGCGCCATTATTAAATTTTTTAACTGATATTCCCCTGAAAAGTATAGTTACCCATTTCATTTTCACATTAACAATCTTGTATTGGGTCCGAATACAATGTGATAGCATTTTGATAAAATCAAAATATTTTCATTTTTAGTAGGCTTTGAACCTTACACCTGTAATTTGCATCCTAGATTCTAAAAATAGAAATACTCCAATTGGAACCAAGGCACAGCCTTTTCTCATTTGCATATCATACTTATGACTCCATCTTATATAGGCCTGTAAAAGGGTCACAAGCGTCAATTCTGTAGTGTATATTGAGAGGTCAAAAAAAAAAAAACGTTTATACTTTATTTGTTTGTTTGTTTGTTGTAGGGATAGAATATTTGTTTTGACTGCAGAGAAATATGCATAAAGCTGCTTTATAAATTAGTAAAATTAATAATAATAATTATCTTAATGAAATGAACATTATATTAAAAATAAATAATAATAATAATTATATGAATGGAATGAACAATATACATAGCGAGAGGTGATTTTAAACTTTTTAGAAAATTCAATTGGGAGTTGTATAGTGCATGCTGCATTAACTATTTATTAACAAAACCCAGCTTGTTTGTAATTACTTTAATGTGTACAGTTCTTGTCAGCCTGGTGTTAAAAAAGACAAACTTGAAAATTCCTGTAGCTGGAAAGTTAACAATTCTTGTATTATATGTAGACTTGCACTGTCTTATAATTCAGCAAGATGTAAACAAATTATTATGTTTTTGTGTGTGTGTGTCGAGACTGGAGGGTGTTGTATACATGTGAAGACCAGAATAGAAAATGTCAGGAGTCTGTCTGTGTGTCTGTTGGACATGTTGTGTGCGTTGTTGACATTTTTTATGAAGATCTCATGACACTAAACATTTGTGTTTAGGCTTAGGTGGTTGCCATATCAACGGTGTCACACTGTCGTTAATCTAGAGCCTAGTCAAACATCCATGTCATGTGACTCCTCCCTTTCGCTTTAACCACTTTGTTTTAATGATTTTATTTCTCTCACAGAATCTGTTTTGACTTACTCTGTTTGAACTAAACTAAACTTTGAATTTCATGAAAGAAAAATATTGAGTGTGCACCCTAGGTTAAAGGTTAAAGCAGATACACAGGTCAATAATGTTGTGATTTTGTTGTGCAGTGGACAGCTTTTCTAGAGCCCTGCTGAATCAGAAATGGCAGCAACAGAATAAAGTTAACTGACTAAAGAGCATATTTCAGCTGTAAATGTATCCCTGCAAACTGTTTTTCTCTCACAAAAAAATTGCACATGTGGCAGTGATTTCTTTTATTTTTGGCTGGCATTAAAAATATTGAAAATTGATTTTTCTAAGGTGATCAACTTACTGTATGACCAAACTCTTTGTGTTTACATGCATGGTGGACATGTTGGAACATACCATTATCCCTTACAGGTATGTCAGGGTACTTTTTGATGGACATGGTGCTGAGAAGGTACTTATAGATGTGGTGAATACAGTTCACTTTGTTCATGTTATGCTGTACATTGTAGTTAGTATGTTTATTTATATCAACAGCAGGTCAATATATTAGTGATATTGACCTTGTATAGGTGGATAATGCCCTATGTATATTTAATCATGTGCAATATAAAATAAATGTCATATAGAAGGATTTTCTGAATGTTTCTAGTTGTTTTCATTTTTGCTGTACAAGACAAAATGTCTTATTGCTATTTTTGTATGTATTTGTGTGAAACGGCCATTGATGGTGCTCTATAATCTAATTCAGGGGTGGAGCTACGTCACAGAACATTCTATGTTTGCTTGGACGTTGTGTGCCACTGGACTGTGTATTTCTATGGGCTCTGTGTAAGCTGCTGTGGAATGCCAGTCATAGACCTGGAGAAAACAACACAAACCCAACTTTGTGGTAATCCAGAACAACCAAATTCTTATATATTGCATATGTAGTTATAGTCTTGTACAAGAGAGACTCAACAACAGTCACAAAATACAGTTTTCTGACAGTTTTCAACTGTTGTTTTCAACGATGATTGTTGTCTGACAGTGAAAAATCCTGGATGTTTGCTCCTGAATATATAAGTTTTGGATTCAGTCAATTTACTTGTCTGTTGATCAGTGTCCATTGTCCATTGATGGAGTATAATGGCCGTCTGAGCACAACCCTCTGCCCCATAATACTTTAACAGTAACTTTACAAGCTCTAGCTGATCCAACATTCAACTCAATATTTTGCAACTTGTATAATAGTGTCCCGCCATAACAAAATGTATAATAGTGTCCCGCCATAACATTTTGTGTTCTGCTTTAAACTGTAGTAATGTTGAAATGAAATGTTGAGTAGTGTTCAGCATCAAAATTGTGAGTAGACCCCAGGATAAAAATGTTGAGTAGTGTCAAGTTTTAAAATGTAGATTTGTGTTCAGCATTAACATGTTGAGTTTTGTTTAAAATGTTGAACACTATCCAGCCTTGGAATGCTGAGTAGTGTTCTGCTTTAAAATGTTGAGAAGTGTTCAGCTTTACAATGTTGAGAAGTGTTCAACTTTACAATGTTGAGAAGTGTTCAACTTTACAATGTTGAGAAGTGTTCAACTTTACAATGTTGAGAAGTGTTCAGCTTTACAATGTTGAGAAGTGTTCAACTTTACAATGTTGAGAAGTGTTCAACTTTACAATGTTGAGAAGTGTTCAACTTTACAATGTTGAGAAGTGTTCAACTTTACAATGTTGAGAAGTGTTCAGCTTTACAATGTTGAGAAGTGTAGGGGCGCTATTTGTGTTCAGCATTAACATGTTGAGTTTTGTTTAAAATGTTGAACACTATCCAGCCTTGGAATGTTGAGAAGTGTTCAACTTTACAATGTTGAGAAGTGTTCAGCTTTACAATGTTGAGAAGTGTTCAACTTTACAATGTTGAGAAGTGTTCAACTTTACAATGTTGAGAAGTGTTCAACTTTACAATGTTGAGAAGTGTTCAACTTTACAATGTTGAGAAGTGTTCAACTTTACAATGTTGAGAAGTGTTCAACTTTACAATGTTGAGAAGTGTTCAGCTTTACAATGTTGAGAAGTGTAGGGGCGCTATTTGGGCTGTCCCTACGTTTAAGTGTGTGAGTGGAAAGTGAGATTTACTGACAATAACGCTATTGAGTAATTATTATAACATGCAAAAGCTCTTGCGATCATGCTATTGTGTATTTTCACGCTGTAGTCCCGAATACGGTACATGGTTGTGTTGATGTAACCAAGTGTTCAAAGTACCGCCACCAGTAGCATATGGAGGTTATCATGGCGGCGTGTTCCTGGTACGTAGCTGCCAGCCATTGTTGACGTTCAATCGTCGGTGAAGTGTGAAACGTGTTTAATGTTGGTGAATTTTCGGAATAATTTGCAGAATTTGTCTGTTTATCGTACAGATTTCTTGAGGGGGTATAATAATCGCCGGTGTGGCACGTAATTGTCTCACGTGCTTCACGAAGAATTTTAATTTGTGCAACTTGAAAGATTATGGAAGTCGAACAACGTTAAAAAATATACATTACATGTTGTAAGTATATAAATAAGTCTGTTTTTTTGCCAATTAATGATATTAAAGTTTTCTTCTGCAGTGAGGTCATATTATTTTCATCATACAGCATGTGAAGTTTGGACTTTGAAGTTTTTGCAGGTGGTTTTCTCTGTGCAAATATTCACTCTCTATCCTAGACTCGCATGCAGAATTTTGTTTTTTTAATAAAATAAAATATGATATGAAGTGTTTAAATGGCGCAATTTACATCCAAAAAAATGAAAAAGAGATTGTATGCAAGTCTATCTATACCCTAGTAACAGATAATCGCCAGACGTGACTGCTTCTATGTGATCCATACCGTCATTGATGACAATGGGAGCGCCCCCTGAATAATTAGACCCCCCCCCCCCCGCTAATTCCGTGCTGGTGTTCCAGCAACGTGACATTGAGACGTACGTAAATGAGAGGGGTTTGCCAACTTTAATTTTAAATATTCTCCAAAGGAGCTCAAAGATCGTACCGTGGGGAAACGTTGAACATGGTTACTGTTTCCCAAGACACAGCATAAAATACGTGTTCTAGCCACCGAATTCCCTTTCCTGATCAAACATGTCGCGGTTATGAATTTCTAGTCTAATATTATTCAGCACAGAAAGGCTTCGCTCGACTGAGAGTCCAAAAGGGACAATATTTGGATATAGGAAATGTTGTTTCCCAGTTATATTACGTTTCATTTCAAAAAAATTAAAAGTTTGAATCATGCCGATTTATGTTCCTGTCAGTTCGGAAATTACAGATTTGTGTTGGTAGAAGGATCTTCGGCGTTATGCTTCATACCATAAAAGTGCTCTAGGGGTTAGGCGGAAAATCCAAATATGCTAATCTCGATGCCATAGAACACAATTCAAATGATTTGATTGGCTGGGGAAACTTACATCAGAATGCGAGGACAAATATACACAAGGTTATAATGTAAAAATGCATATTCTATCACAAGCCACCACATCTATTTGCACTTATGTCGATACTTATGTGTAAATATCTTTCATGTGAGTGTTCGCAATATCGTTTATATAAAAACAAAACAGTAGTCTTATTAGAGGTGATATAACAGAACATTGTAAGCCGGGACCACGTTCAGTCATCCCATGGGATGTTTTACATAAGCTGATACGTTACTGTACAGTTTTAGCAAACTTATAAAATAAGCAATTATAATCCACTCGATCTACTAAGCTCTCTCGAAATCCATGAAAGCACAACTTACAGATATTTTTTTGAATATAGTACTCAGAATAAAAAGTTATTGGTTTAGTATTATTGCATTATTCGACTCGTTATTGTGTATACGTCCGGGGTAGTTAATTACATACTATTTGTGCGTATTTCAAATCCCGCGGTGACTGTAACATCCATTAAAACACCGCGATAAAGACTTTCCGTTTTCGATATTGTGAAATTCTTTCGTTTTTTTATGTTGAAAAAAACATTATTTTAAAATCATTGTTCATACATGAGTTGTTGAACACACTACATAGTTTGTAATTTCATTCAGCTTATTTCAATCATAATACAACGCAAAAATATAGAGAATATAGCAATTTTTTTTTCTGTAATATTCTTGTGTAATCGTAATTATGAATATGGGTGCATAGGGAATATATTTCGTTATGAATTATTCTTAATATATTTCTGAATTATCTTGTCAAAATCAGTTTTTCAGGAATTTCACAATGTCGAAAATTGGAAGTGTTATCAGCTGCCCCCAGGGAAAGGGGCCCGGGGTTTCAAGGGTTTTGTGCGCAGGGGATTTGTGCTCGCACCGGGGTTCGCCGTCACTTCAGTGACGCGCCCCTGTGTACTATACCCGCAAATGACTAGTGCATTATTGTCATACAAATCGCCACGAAAAGGGTACATTTGTATAAAATTATTCTACGTTCAGTAGATATTGACCAACAATCAAAATTCCTTTTAAATGAACAAAGTTTTCTCGTCTTCATGTTGTGGCTATTAATAATCCGTAACTAACACATTTTGGGAGAAAAAAAAATCTATTCAATGTGAGATGTTAGTCTCGGACTACTCGTCGGTCGGTTTCCTATTGACCGACGAGTTTCGGAGCATCGTTATGGTTAGTTCAAACCGCTTTTGGCTAAATGCGCTCATTCACGTTAGGACTCGCACCAGACATACCATTGAGTGTCCTGACATTCTTTGTCGTGTCAGTACATACACTTTGTTTGGATAAATTTGTAATTCATTATATAGAAATCCATAGGATTGAATGAAAAGTAAATTGAAAGGCAATCGCATCGTGATCGTCTATTTATATTAAACGTGTCCGAGTCATTAGTTTGACGTCCTCTGTTGAGGTTGAGGTTGGACCCCTTTCTAGCTCCATGGTTTGGCCCAACTTGTTCTACCGGTAATAGCAAACGCAGTCAACAAGTGAGCCGCCTCACAGTTCCTCCACAGTTGAGGGACTATGGCTGGCAATGTTGCTGTTCAACAGCATGGCAGAGACAGTAATTACCACTACCGTAGACTTGCAGCCAGTCTCTTGTTGTTGCCATTTGTTTCTTTAGCCATTTATACAGTAACATAATATTCTGTTTTATTTGTACATTTCAATGTCACGTGTCGGATCAAGATTTAAAAGCAGTGACTATCATATTGAATAGCTCTAAGCTGTGGGTCCTTTTTGTCTTATTTTCGGTTTTTGTCTGTCTTTAATTTTTGTGGTGGTATATTAGTCATTTCTGATAAATCTGGTATCCTTGAAATTGTTATATTCGAATATTGGGATTTTATCAACACAGAGAGATGTAAGAGTGGCCACGAATAAATGAAATTCATAGTCACCAGGCGGCGTGTGTAAGTAGAAACAATATTGCAATCAATGATTGCTGGTAGATTTTGCATACGGCATAATATCTCTGCCATAGGAACATATGATAAAAGCGTTATACTATTGACAAAATGGCAACTACCCACTAAAATTCATAATAAACCATCATAATCATTAAAATTAGGCTGGTGACCTTCGACTTTTTTAAAATTGTTATTCCTTGTATTTCGCGGGAGTACAATTTATTGCAAATTGAATGTATTTTGAGTACTAAGTATTCGCATTTATAAGTAGGCTTCATTCTATCACGGTCCCTCTACAGCTGCTAAAAAAATGATTAGTAACCGTGCTCTATCAAATCATAGACCCTCTAGAGGGTCTATGATCAAATCTACTCCCTTGGTTGTGGGGTCAAAATTAGCATAACAATAACATACTCTGCAAAAATAGTAAACAAAGCAGAAAAACGCGGGAAATTAAATATACATTCCAGCGTTGGTGGCGTGTGGCCGTGGCATCATTCAAACCTCCCAAACAAATAGTGTACTGTAACGTCTCTACAACGGTTCCGAATTTTTTCTTACCAGACCGAACAAAACGGATTTTTCGCTGTGACCCACTTTGCATTTATGTCAAAGACCCATGTAGTTGTTGTGTGAGTATTATTTATGGCATATTTCTTCAATATTACATGTAACATTTAAGAAGAAATGTCTGTTCGTCTTTTTATGAGGCATACCATTTTATCCGGTTCAACCCAGTTTTCTAACAAAGATGCAGTTTACTTTTCTAGGAATTTTCAAGTTGTTTTGCTCATTTCGAAAGTGGACTTGTTTTTGGATGATCATATAATATGTAACAGTTATTTATTCATTGACCTGAGCTTACATGGAAGCGAAAATAATGAGACGTGTACGAAGGAAATAAAACAAAATGGAAGATTGTTGTACTTTGACCGGCGACAAAATTACATGCAAAGCGATTGTCTGTTTTTCCTCTCAATTGTTTATACATGCTCCTTGCATTGTAGTAATATAAAACTGTTGCCGTTAAAATCTACTTTTTCATTTGTATTATCTATGAAATGGTCCACGAAAAAAAAATCTTGGTATAGGAAATAAAAATAGAACGCCGTAAAAAGACGCCATGATATTGGTGCTATTCAATTTAAATCTAGGGAGTCTTGAAGAACACCTCCGTGCTTTGAATATATACTCGCTCGTGCAGGTCCACCTAGCACAACTATTATGTATTCCCTTTCCATTCCCAATAACGTTGACTGTGTCGTCTGCAATGGAACCACAAATTATCGTTTGCATTCGGTTGACGATTCTACCATCGTCGAAAGGTTAATTGATCCTGTAACTTTTTTGTTTTTGTCCGTCCTTGGGAGTACCATTTACCCTTTTCGTATTTAAAGCAGGTAATTTAAATTAACATGTTTTTGTTTATATCGCGGAATTTAAACTGACCAGCAGCCAAAACAAAATATTTGTTTTTGTGTGAAAAAATGTGTCGTTTCTCATTTGTAGGCTTGTGGAATTAATTGTTGAGATAAGCTCTTCCAAACTTATTTGGACAACCATTTTTTATCTTGTCAGAGGGTAATCAATTCCTGTTTATTAACCCAAAAAAACATCACAATAATGTATCAAAATAATATAGTACAAGTGTATTTTGCTACATACAGTGATTTGCAAATTCACAGCTGATGCTCTTTATTTTGTTGCATCTAATTTATTTCTAGCTCCAGTTTTAACGTTTGATAATAAAATCATGAAGAAAATACAACTTCAAACTATCATCGAGGGATTGTTAACTAAGGTAAGTACTAAAATTGAGTGTTTATACATTTTTAGGTGGCAGCAGGTTAAATTCTGTCATCTGTATAATTTATGCACTGAGTGTACAGAAAGTCAATAGTGTAAACTAGATTTCCTAATTTTAATCATTTGTAAAATAATTGAATGCTCTTCGAAAGTTGGCGCAAACTCTAAAATATTTTATTTTAGCTGAAATTAATTTTTTGCTGAAAAGACTGTTTGGGTGTTTTGCATATGGAATTTAGTTGCTGATTTTTGATGATTTGAATGATATATAGAATAAAAGGTGTATTTGCTGGTTTTTATTTTCACTTAATCAGCGAGAATAGAGTATTTAACAGTATTTGATTTGGGTCAATGTACTAATAATAGAACTTATTTGACCTTTGGAACCCAGCATGGAACTATGTTCAGCTTGTGAAATACTAGTAGATAACTGATCTTTTCAACTCTAAATATGGACTCTAGACTATTGTGACTAATAAATGAGGTCACTGCTTGAACAAAAGCCCTTGAAAAATTATAATTCCACAAGTCATAGATATGTTTTGATTTGCTACTATTTTAGTTTTGTTTACATGATTGTTTCTGCAAATCGAAAGGCCTAATCAGTTTTGTGAATTATTTCCCTGGTAAAGTTGATGTGAAAGTATGTTAGGCAGGCAGAATAAGGGTAAATGTTTTAAACATTAACCCCAGGATTGCACTGTGGAATTGTGGGATATTATTGTTCTTGTTTATATCTGGCCATTGTTCCCCAGTCTTTTTTCTTTATCAAGTAAACAAATTAATCTTGATGTAATTTCATGAAAGATGTTATTGTAAAGAGATGCAAAATATGAGATGCACCAAAATACATTGAAGTATTTATGAAAACTACTCTAGCCTGGCTCCATTAAAATTTTAGATGATTTGGCATTGCTTTGGACGCTAGATTTTTAACCATTTCAATTCTATTTATGTTAAGGCTAAGGAAAAAAGTGTTTTGAAATTGAATGTGATTTTTTTTTTTTTTATATTCAATGATCAAAAAAATTTAAAATTTATTTCTGGGCCTAAACCATGAAGATCTTTATTCTTCTCCATATGTAATCTAATATTTCACTAATTGTTTGTTACTGTTAAATTGTGCAAAGAAACACATTTTGTGCTATTTTATATTAGGCGGCGGCCTAATTTGTGATAGTACTGTAGAGTATTTGCTCTATTTATCTAATACTGCACATAAACATTGCATTTATTTATACAAGACTATTTGTAGGCACACCAACTACACTGTTAACTACTAATACTGCAAAATGCATCCTGGTCAGTTATCCCATTTATGATTTGAGCAGCTGGTCTAATCAGACTGCACTTTCTGTTGGTTATTATTAGAAATATATACATTCTTTGAATACTTAGTTGAAATTGAGCTGTGTAAAAACAATGTATGGCAGCAGATAATTTTATTCTAATCAGAATAACATATGATAATAGGATAATTATTTTTCATCAGAACTTGGTACTAATCAGCATTTGTCTGTGTTTAGATGTATGGTACCAGTAATCCATAAACTTCATGCATGTACATTGTCATATTTTCTCTATCAAATTTATAATTAATGCAATTATATTAAATTAAAAGCCATTTGTGTTCATACTATATACATCATGTCACACATATGCAGAATTATTCATTTGATGATAAAATTCAATATGAACGATTGGTGGCAATATTATTGATCAAACATTTCTTTAATTCCGTGTTTGGATCATTTACATGCTCTAACTGTTAATGGTCAAACATTATACAACTTTATATAGTTTTAGTGTCAGCAAAATTTTATTTGAAGACTTTGACGTGTGTACTGTAATAAATACAAGATGTACAATGTATCTGCCTTTGCCAACAATTTTGGAGATTTGATTGTCGTTAGCGTATTGGAATGCTGGATTCTGTTCAGTGATCAAAGATAGACTACATTATAAAATCAATATTTGATGTGAAGCATATATTTCATTGTGAAATATGTACGCTACTGGGCTCTTGATGTTTTTTGTACAATCATTATGGTCCCACCCATTTGAATTTACATTTTATTCTACTTGTGTCTGAAAAAACAGTGTAGTTCTTAGGTTAGTTGTGTTGTACTCTCAAAGCATATCGGTAATTACAGCAATGCATGTTGGGGTTTATTGTAGTGAAGACAAATAATAACTTAGTCGACTGTGCAATGTGTCATCTTTCCATCAGGATAATAGATACATTATGACAATAAGCCATGATGCTCAACATCAGGTTTGTGGAGAACACTTGTCACTTGCCTGTATGTATTATCTAATTTTTTTTCAAAATTTCATGTCTCCTTTGATGGAAATATACAAATTAGTGATTTTGCTGGCATTTATCAGAAATGAGTCCCGAGTGCTAAAATGTAAATTGAATAGGCTTTCAATCGAAGGGGCCCTACTAATAGAGCATGATTTTCCAAAACATAATCTTGTTATTTTAACCTGTAAATAGCAATTACCGTATTTATCCGGGTATAAGCCCAGGGTCTTGAACATGGAAAATTGCCAAAAAGAAGGGGTGGGCGTTTGCCAGGAGATCCCCGGCAAAAAAAAAACGAAAATTCGAGAAAATTGACAACACGCAGATCGAACTGCGGCAGGGAATAGAACGGAAAATGAAAACATGCAACGGAAATAAATGAGCAATATGCAACACTAGAAGTAAAACAAAAACAATGTATTGCTTATAATGTGACAAATAAACCAGAAATAATAAAAATCGACAGTGAGAAATCATTTGAATTAGGATTTTCCCGCCGACAAACACAACATTAAAATGTCAGGGGTTAAACTGCGTGAAATGATTTCCGGTCTCGACAAATTACGAATCAACCGTCATACAAGATCAATAATAATTTTATAGTAAAAATTATAAAAATTCATAGCTGTTTGAAAAAAACTTCTCAAATCTTTATTTGTACGTTCATTGCCATCTTCGTCAAACTCAAAACCCTCAAATGTCCAAGTCGGCGTCACTAGCCGTCGAACAAAATCCCTACAACTTATTCCTGAAGTTCGTCGATATCGTCCCACATAATTTGGACTTGGCACTTTTAATCCATGGATTTTGCAGTCTGTCAGCTTGGCACTTTTCATTCATGTCTAATCATAATAAAGAGACAAGAAAAATGGGGTCGCTCTGCTGCGATGGCACAAGATGATTTTGTTTACAATCTAGCAATCATTTTTGACCTTTATGCATCTGCTTTACTGATTGGCTAAGAATGACATCAACTACTAGGATTTCATCATAAAGGTCAAATCGTGACATTGCTTTCTTCAGACTCGACGCTTATTAATCACTGTGAAAGTCATTATTCAGCAAGTTCCGGCAGTTGAAATGTCTCGCTATATGGATATCGCGGTGGACTTGAAATAGGAAGTTTTTTTTTATCCAACAACAGAACACAGTCCCTCAATACCGGTGTTGAGGGACTGTGAACAGAAGAATAGTTTTCATGACAGAAATGCAATAGTGGTGATAAAAGATTGTAAAAAAGTTGGCAGTCTTCGGCGTGACATTGCAAAATTGCTGGCCCCAGTTATGGATTCACAAGCTGCTACAAATTATTTATAAAGCCAAAAAAACAGAGTGGTTTCAACCATTCTGCCAGGTACGGGTTGCTACAATATTGCATCATTTTTTCATTGTCGATGACGCTAAAGCCGAATGAGTGAGACACTTGCTTAGTGGCTCTCCTTGTACGATTTGCTTGAATCGTTTCTAAGGAAGCACACACCAAACAGTCCTTTTTACGGCCATGACATATTTCAAAAAGAGAACTACCATTTCTGCTTTAATATTTATTTTTATAGACTTCCTGACTGTTATGATTCTGAAAAAAATCAGCGGTGAACGCGCTGCCCTGAAGCCAGAAAGCTGTCACAGCTATTTTGCGTTCACCCCTTGTTTTACGCAATTAACAATTTTAACGACAGACTTCAAGACAGTCAACAGTTAATACAACCACAGTCAACAAATAGAAAATATTTTTTTTTGTTTTGTATAGAAAAAGACCCTCTGGGCCTGTGCCCGGATATGACCTCAACTTCTTTATTGTGTCAAAAGTGGGGGGTGGGCGTTTGTCCAGGCATGGGCTCTTACCCGGATAAGTACGGTAGAAATGCACACCACTCCACAAACTCAGGTTTGTACATTTTTTTTCCAGTATGAATGTCCCATTTATCAGCTTCAACCAAATGATATCTGGCTTGGTGATCAACTTAGTAATGGAGGACAGAGTAAAGTATGTGAAGCAGTCGTGAAAGTTGGAGGTGAGGAAATGCACGCAGTTATCAAAATAATTAAGGATGATGAAGAATTAGAATATGCAGTGCAAGAAATAGATCTTTTATGGTAAGTTCATGCATTATATTATTTCACCAGGAGCACAATTGTTTTTATCAAGTTCCACAATCATTAATACCTGTATGCATCCATATCTTCTGCACATCAATGAATATGAATTACCGTACTGTAAGGTTCGAGGCTCCATTTCCAGGAGTTTGTCTTTGTTTCAAACCCTGCTTGTAACATTGTCGTCAATGAAAAGTTTAATGTAACTGTACAAGTCCTACACTTTTTTCCATTACACTGAATTTTTTCTTTTTCTTACCAGCGAGTGCCAAGAGTTGCTTAATTCTGTAGTTAAAATATTAGGATTAACAATTGTGCCAGATGAAGATGAAAATGGGAAAAGGACTTACAGATTAGGAATTGTGTTAGAAAGAGGAGATCATGACCTTGCAACACATTTGGAACGGTATACAGGATCTCATTCTGTTGAAGTGGTGTTGGAAATATTTTATTCTGTTGTTCAAATGGTGCAATCACTTCACTCGCAGGGCATTGCACATAGAGACTTAAAATTGGAGAATATTTTAGTCAAGGTAAGTAAAGAGTTCCTTTTGAAACTGTTATCACAAATTATCTTAAGATTAGTGTGCACATGGGACTATGAGTTAGAAGTTTATTAAGTAATTAGCCCCTGCAGACAGGGATGTTGTCACTTCACTTCACTTCACTTCAGTGTATGCGTCCATCTTCGACCATATCTTTGACATACATGAAACGGATTTCATTCAAACTTGGTACACATGTGATGTATTGTCTTATTCATGTCAGTGTTCTCCCCAGGAATTTAAATCACTGTGGTGTACTAATTAGTCCCCGTTCGGACGCAGTCCGAAAACGGGGACTTATGTTTTGCCCTGTGTGCGTCCGTCCGTCCGTGCGTCCGTGCGTCCGTGATCACCTGTATCTTGAACATGCATGGACCGATTAAGTTCAAACTTCACTCATACATCACGCCTTATATGGGACATATGCACATGCATTTTTTTCATGATCCGATTAACGATAGCCGAATAGCGGCCATTTTAAGGCCGAAAATGCATCAAAATCGCACATTTTCACCATTCCGGACCCGGATCTCAGTTATGCATGGACGGATTTTGTTCAAATTTGGTACATACATTAAACATAATAGGACCTTGATGCACGTCATTTTTTTTTTTTGGATCGGGTTCGAAATGGCCGACTGGCGGCCATTTTGTTTTAAAGAATTCAGTTCTGGATCCGTATCCGAGACATGTCTGGATTGATCAAGTTCAAACTTCACACACACAAGGTACATCATATCACAAATATGTATGTGCATTTGTTTCATGATCTCATTAACGATAGCCAAATAGCGGCCATTTTAAGGCCGAAAATGCATCAAAATCGCACATTTTCACCATTCCGGACCCGGATCTCAGTTATGCATGGACGGATTTTGTTCAAATTTGGTACATACATTAAACATAATAGGACCTTGATGCACGTCATTTTTTTTTTTGGATCGGGTTCGAAATGGCCGACTGGCGGCCATTTTGTTAAAGAATTCAGTTCTGGATCCGTATCCAAGACATGTCTGGATTGATCAAGTTCAAACTTCACACACATGGTACATCATGTCACAAATAGATATGTGCATTTGTTTCATGATCTGCTTAACAATAGCGGAATGATGGCCATTTTAAGGCCGAAAATGCATCAAAATCACATATTTTCACAATTCCAGAACCGGATCTCAGTCATGCATGGATGGATTTTGTTCAGATTTAGCACAATGTGTTGTACATATGCAGGTGCATTTCGGTCATGATCTGCTTTGAATGTATATGTCACTCAAATATGAACGGAACGGGGACGTGTCATTGACAATGACTTGTTTGCATATAATTTGCATATCATTTACATAATAATAGAAATTGATCAAAGCACATTTACACCCACACAATAAACAACATATACCGTATTTGTCTTCAGTTAAGCGCCACCTTCAATTAGGCGCCAGTGCCACAAAAACTTTGTATTTTACACCTCAATTAAGCGCCAGACAAAGTTGAAATTTTGGCACGTAATGATCGTGAATTGGGCGCCGGCGGATCGACTACCGGTTACCGGTTCGTAGCGATGGACGCGATCGCGGAAGTCCCTCGCTGTTACTGTACGAATGGCTTTTATGTAAAAAAAATTGGTTTTGTTTCTAACAATTTTTAAGAAATCGGTCTATAATCTCTTGAAACATGTCTTTTTAGTCTACTGTAGAAAATATCAGCGTGGCTTTTAATTTCGCAGTAAGTCCATAAAAACGAAATTAAAACAACGCGAAAATGTTCTGTTTCAAATGCGCTGTTGTCACAGTAAACAGTGTTAAATTATTCTTTAAATGCTCAGTTTACTTTCCAAAAATAACTAATTTCTTGATTTGAAAAAAAAAAATCATTTTTCCCACCAAAATCAAAGCCAAAATATCGCAAACATTGGCAAATCACTTCCGCATTGCGTTCATACATTATTTAAATGAGCTATGGTAATTTGATCACGTTGGCATCATCCAGCATTTTGATTGGTTAATTAACGACTTGACCTATCAGGTCAAAAAACGCGTTCCAGGTCAAGTCCTAGACAGGAAGCATGGCAGACATCGAATCGCGCCGAGCGTTTACATGCGACCAGAATCATTCGCTTACGATGAAATTAAGTTGAATTTTACTTGCATTTTATTTTTTGTACGTTATTATAACTACTACTGAGTAATAATCGTAACCGTGGAATGCAGCATGACCGGATTTTGCTACCGTGGTCATTGACTACTAAGCGTTGAATTTGTGTTTGTTTTATTTTTCTGTTGATTGTACGGCAAACTGTGAATGTTTTCTAAAGAATGATATTTTTTGTATAACTTTCTAAACTGTCTGAAAACGGGTCATTTACTCAGTATTTAAAATAAAGGCTACAGTGACTAAGCGTCAGACTGTAATGTAAAATATTGTCAATAATCTATCACCAGAATGGAGCAAAAACAATGGCTTGTAACACAGTTACCGGTACTAGAACTTGAAGTGCTTGAAATAAGCCCCATTTGAAACAAAGTTGCTCAAATTTAACCACAAATAAGCGCCACCATGACATGAAAGTGTAACAAAGTGGCGCCTAATTGAAGACAAATACGGTATTTTAAAACCAAGTGGCAGATATTTATTTGCTTCACACAGTGTTATAAACACTTTTATTTTGGGCACTTTTGTAATATTAATGAGCTTTGTCACAGTGCAAATATATTTTTTTTTGGAGTCAAAATATTATGTTTCACAATTTAGAAGAGTTTGAATTTAAAAATTTAACATTCTCGAAATGCAAATGCTGCAGACTAAAAAGAAACAAATAAATTGTAAAAGGTTAAATGAAACTAATTTGAAACGCTTGAGCCAGGATTATGTTCACAACTTTCATGATCTTATTTACTACAAAATTCTCCTTCAAAAAATCGACCACGTAATTATTTGGCGGATTGCTGGTTATTATTCCGACCATCAGCTTCCACAACGAACAAATAACACTTCCAAACGATCATCAAAATTATGACGTGACATAACTTACTTCGTGATGAATAATTCTTATTACTCAGTCGTGATGCCATGCAAAAATTAAATACTTCTTTTTTTTATATGAGAAAAACATAAAATTTGAGCTAGTTTTATCGGGAGAAGTTATTTTTGATCACTCGATCACTTCGGTGAAAAACACAGACCCGCTGTGATAGTTATGACGCATTAGTTGACCGGCATGTGTCCTTTGACCCGGTGGGTCAAAAACGCCAATAACGAATCAGAATGCCGCATGGTAATGCCGGTAGAACCCGAGGTTTTCCGAATGATCTTGATCATAAAAATTACATTGCGGAAGTAAAGCGATGTCGTAGCACGATGTGTTGGTATGAATTTGAGATGAAAACTGCATGATGGTTTTCGAAAGAGGTGATTAGAAATTTTTAAAAGGTAAAAGAAGTCTTGAAAGAAGAGTTTTTGCATGATTCATGATGATAACAGTTCAAATGTATTTTACCCAATCACGCAATAAACACGTTGTTTTTTCTTGAGTAGCGTAAACTGATCGTGAACTCCGCTTTGCCCATGTTACATCGGGTGGAATTGATTTTGAAAGAATTTTAGCTTTCAATCTAAAGACTGCGTCTATCGTCAGAAAGTATTTACTTACAAAGAGGTGCTAATTTTACAAAATTGACTTGTATTGTTCAATCGCGGTACTATGTTATTGTTTACAAATTATTATCCACGACTGGCAGGATGCGTGTCGGTCGGTACCTAAGTATAATAACAATATGGCAATAGTCCTGGTCGGAAGCGTTTCCGTGGTGGTCGCTAATTTTGAGTGCTGGTCCTGCCGACCAGCGTGACGAGATCCCCAATGAAAAAAGCACTGTGGCGGTCTTGCTAATCACCGTGGCGGTGTCAGACCAGTGTGGCGGCAAATCGAAGCACTGTGGCGGGACCGCCACGCTGTTTACATCCTGGGGAACACTGCATGTACATTTAAAAGAGTATTTTGGGGCACTTTTCGTTTTTTAAAAAAAAAGCAACTGAAAAGCTATGCCACATTGCAACTCTGAAATGCTTGACAGATTTTCATGAAATTTGCTGCAAATGTGTATCCCTAAATGTACATTTGCAAATCAGTTTTGTTTTCAGATCTGCAAGGGAAAGTCGAGGCAAACCTGATGATTCTAAATAAGAGCTCTACAAATGTAGGAGAATGCAAAATAGTTTTTGAATATTCCTTGTCAGGTGTAAGTCAGGCAAAATCATTTTCTCAATTTTTCATTGATGTTTCCAACGTATTGACTGTCATACTTTACTCACAATTCTGTGGAGAATCAAGATGGTGGACTACAATAATACTGATAAAGTTGAATATATAGGGAATAAAAAGTAATAAAAAAAAGTGAATTGCATTTTCATACATTTGTAAAGTCTTTCATCTGGAATTGTGTTGTTTTTCCCAACCTGGTTTTTAGGTCAAAAAGTAGGGTAAAATGTCACCTGTTCCTTGGCATTGCATTGACCAATTATGATATGTTCAAACTTCACATAAAAGTAGTACACAATACATAACATGTATTGATATACTCAATTCACAAAAAGTATATTATGGTATCTGTCTGAGAATTTCATTGTCTTTCCATATACTTTATAAGGCTATTGTCTCTTGTCACTCCAGGTTTTTGGATACACTAAGGATGAGTTGCCATTTTGGAAATGAAAATTTGTGTATACTAGTATTTGATTCCAGTTAGCGAGGGTTTTAAAATGATTACAATTTAGCCAATACTCTTGGCCACACTGTTCACATACATTTTTTAGTCAGTGCCAAGGAGCTGTATGTAAACACAACTATTATATAAGGCAGTTGTAAGTTGAAATGGGGGCTTTTAAAATGCTACAATTTATTTATAAGTTGAGCGTGATGTCATATTGAGGTCCTACTAACTTGCTGCCCTTGAAACTAATACCATACAATAACTCACTTTTGTTGGTTTTTGTTGGGAAATTAGGCGTCAACTTTTATTTTGAAGATCAAGTCTTGCTGTCAAAATGTATGGTAAATAAATTACAGTAGTTATGCTAATGGTAGTTCATGCGGTTATGTAAATTAGGTGTTTCTTTAGTAAAATAGATATTTTAATGATTCATTTGTACAGCAAATGATTTTTGGTTTATATGGCATTCCATTGGAGCAAATATGGTATAATTAAACAATGCTGTTACCTATATTTATTTGTTTGCGTTACAGGGAGAACAACTGAAAATCTTGGACCTTGGTTTAGCTACAAAAACAGAGAGATATTATGAGGCAGAAATGCACACAATATGCGGTACAAAAGGATATGATGCACCAGAAATTTGTTTGGGTGAAATGGATGGTGAGACTGTATATGAACCTAAATCAGTTGATTTCTTCAGTTTAGGAGTAATGCTCTTTAGTATGGTAAGTCTTTTCTTTGTTCTAATGAATATGTTCTCAACTTGAGTTGTCTGTAATTTCTCCTGCAGTTTAGGGAGTTTCTTGGGGTTCCATAACCTGAACACTAACCCTATTCAGTATGCCCCTCCAAACAATTCTAAGTGACACAAAGAGGAGTGTAAATAATTGAAATCGAGAAGGCGTGCTGGAGGAGCAGGGTTATGATTTTAATTCCGTCTTTATCAGAGTAGTTTCTATCTTTTACAAATAAATACTACATTGTATATCTGATTTGAATTGTAAGTGATTGATTGTCACAACTCTTATCATATTTATTTCAGTTATTGGATAGAACCAAACATAGCCTCAAAAAATGTCAAAAAGCAATCTCACATGCAACTAAACGGTTGGATATCGATAGGGTTATTGACAAATGTGTCCGTGACAAGCTTATTTGTGGAGACCATCCTGAGCTTATAGATCTAATTAGGTGGGTATAATGTCGATTATATTAACTCATTAATTAATTATACACAAAGTTATTTCCTATTTCAGGTGTATTGCTAAAACCTTTTTAATAGGTGATTTTCCGTTCAACTGCAAGATCTCAAGAGTTCCGTGAAAGACATGGTTGAGTGCCTGCTGCAAAAATAGAATGATTTGATTTTAAACTTGAATTTCTTTATTTCATAGCTCTTATCGAAAGGTTGATCTTTGACAGGGGAATATTGCTTTTGAATACCCTTACTTCATCAAAATTGACCATCGTCAAATGTGTACAGCACATTATTGAGCATAGAAATATACTTTCGCATTTGTTAACTCCTACGCGATGTTTGTTGCCACTACGATGCTATGACCTTTGTTTGTCCTGTTTTTACGTTTGATTTCTCACATAACGCATGATCTCGCAGTGAACGGATAATGGTCTATTGTAACATGTTTGTCTGTCTGCGTGTTTTCTTAATGTAACTTGGTTATATATTTTTTTCAGAAATCTGATCGACCCAGACCCTTATAGAAGATTAACAAATGCTAGAGTTCTTTTAAACAAATTACAAAAAATCATGAGGAATATAACCACAGGTATGTCTTAAATGTCTTAAAACTTTGCAAGAATTTCTAATTCTTTGATCAATACAGCATTCTGGCAGAAATTGCATGGCATTGAAATATTTCTTTTATATCGAAAGTGATCCAAAATATATTTAAAATAAGTTCAAGTTGTTGTGTGACCAACAGCATGTAATCACCCCTGAAGGTATTTTGTTTGGCCGAAATAAAAGAATTTATTTGTTCTTTCAGCTGGTTTTAAATGATGTACACTTTCTTCACTTTTAGCCCTATGCGAACAGGTTGGCACTGCAACGTTAGTTCAACTTGTACACAGATGGAATTTCTGCACAACATTTTTTCTTACTTCTGTTTGATAAATATAAACATTAAAGTGATATTCTTGGCGAGCCCAAGATGATGGGTCAAATGAACTCCTACAAATAAATGGCACACCCTAAGTTGTTTAGATTAACGTCTCAGTTGGTCACGCCTCTGTATTTTCATTGCTTGGGTGTCAGTTAGCTTTTTAGCCCCACTGTCGACAAAGTCAACAACGCAGAGCTCTCATTTTACTGATTGTCCGGCGCCTGTAGTATGTCGTCAACTTTTTACATTTTTGTCTTCTTCTTCAAAACTTTAAAACCAAATGCTTTCATATTCGCAACATAGCTACTTAGGGTATTCCTTTCTCAGATTTGTTCATTTCGTGATGATATCTTCAATTCTCTAATTTTGATGGATACTTTTGTCATTTTGGGTAAAAGTGATAATTTTGACTTCTTGTTAAAAACAGCAAGTCTGATTGCTTTGATATTATACATATAGGTACCTCAGGTAGACGTCCTTCAGATTTGTTCATTTTCTAATGATATCTTTAGTTCTTTAATTGAAATGTGCTTTGCTACATGCAGAGCTATCTCAGCTGAGAGGCTGCTTGTTGACTTTCTTAGCATCTTTACCATCAATTTACAGACACTTCAAATAGGATGTGATTTCTGGTCCTTGGTTTATGTCACCAAATAAGGACTCTTTATCATGTATTCCTTTAAGAAGTGTAATAACTAATTTCTGCATGTCTTAACCATTTATTTCTATGCTTCCTCGTTTAGGTAATAATGCAGAATCTGACTATTTGACAGCTCCTGTGCCAAGTCGTCTAAGAACTGGGAAGGAAAATGAGATCAATTGTCCTCAGGTAAAAAATTTAGAAGCTGGAGAATTTCCCCTTATTTAAAAAAGAATTACTGTACCTCCTGCTTGGAGGGGGATGGTCCATCTTTTTTTGTTTTTGAATGCTGAATGAGATACTAAAAATAGTAGTTTTTAGCTTGCCTGCTGCTGGGGTGTCATGTAGTTTCAAAATGAAATGTCAAGTCTGTGTTGCCTCTTGCCACCATTTTAAAACTTGTAACTGTTGAGTCTGCATGAGAATCAAGAATGAATAATTAATTTAACAGATAACAATGACCAGGTACTAATGACACGTGTAGATCGACAAAAAAAGGGGCGTTAACTTTAGGGTAGCACATACAAGTTATAAAAATTATCTTACAATAGTAAGTATGGACACTAAAATGATATGAATTATATTTTGTCCAACTTCTTTGTGTGTATGAATGTAAAACCTGTTTTTCTGAGATTCTATAAAAAGTTTGTAAACTTTCTAAGGGTCAAATGTCTACAATACAAAATTACCATATTTGAAACAAAACTGTAGGCAGTATAGTAAAATATCTGCCTCGTATTTCTCGTCTGTTTCCCATCTTAGTATTTTTTAATTGCATGCTGATGCACTTTTTATGTCACAAACACATTCTGTTATTTCTTGAATATTGCTTTGCTCTATATAACTAAAGGTGTATTTCTTTGCAGGCTTTAAAAGCATTTGCTGCGAACTACCGACCAAGCAGACCAAAAAGACTACAAGAAAGGAATCGTTCCAGGTCACCAAAAAACAGTGGGAAAGGTTCCAAACAATTCACGTTCTGTTCTGGTGATTATCTTGGTAAAAGACCAGAAAGATGTACAAGAAAACATAGTTGGGCATAGAATACTTAACAGACTTATCCGTATTTGTCTTTCATAAATGTGATATATACATTGTGTGTACAAGCAAGTATCCAGTGCATTTTGAACAACCTGAAGTCTCAATAGCTTTCTGCTGGTTCATGTGAGGAACTGATATTTGCTAATGACTGGTAATCTAAATGTTCTGAGTGCAGGTGAAGAAGAGAAAACCTTGGATTTAATTTTTAGTTGTGGCTTTGTGAGAATAACCAAGATGTTCGTAAATCTTCAGTTTCCTATCCTGAGCTCTTTAAAAGATGATCTTCATTTATTCACAATATATTAATCAAGGAACGTCTTCTGTGGTTCATTACAGATTTTAATATTTACAGTTGTCAATTTAAGGAATTGCTAACCATCCAAAAAAAAGAAACTTTTTCAAAATGATGTATATTGTGATTATGATATAGTTTATTTATATTGGTCGGGTTAACTGGCGGCCAGAACTTATCGTACAAGAAAAAGTACTACTGTAGCATTATTTATCATACCTAATCTTGTTTAGATTTGGCAACCATGAACAAGTTAAGGGAAATATAAACACTGCCACAAAGTTTTTTTTTTCAAAAATAATTTTGGCAAGTGAAAAGTGGCTTCACTTATTATATCTAATGCATTGTATGTGGGTTGGGCTTTGCATTGTATTGCAATTCTCAACTAGCTTGAAAATTGTATTATGACAACTTTATTTTTAGTGCAATGTAATACTATAGTCAATATCTAGCTTTTATACTTGTTAAAGACCTTTTATTAGACCATCACTGCCACATATTAATATAATTTTTGATGATCACAAAGAGCTGATAATAACAAAAAATACACAACAATGTTCTTTGGATTCTGACAATTTTTTTTTATTTAGTATTGAAATGTCTTTAGCATGTACATCGGCTTTCAAAATAATACATGTAAAATATTTCTACCAAATGTGCTTTGATGGTTTTATTTGGGTGCCGCAAGTTTTTTTAAATTGTTGACACTTCAGATTTTTTTTTTAACAAAGATGAATGTGATATTTGCTTATATGTATTTGTGACTTTTACTCAGAGCTATTTGGTATACATCAGCTGTGTTCTATCTTCTTGTCATCAAAACTTCATATATATTTGTCCTCTCCTATATTTTTTAGCTCCTTTGATCTTTCTATGTTTAATCCTGATGAAATTTAATTACCAGTAGCATTTGTTTTTAAAATATTTACACAGCTGATTGGTTCTTAACACATCTGTATCAGTAGAATGTTTTAAATGTTTTGTGTCTTTGTCAGAAACTTTAGTATGCTTTCAATCAATTTTATATTTTGCTTCTTTGTTTGTTGATGAATAAAGTCTGTTTAGAACAAGATGTGTACTTTTTTTTTACACCCTAGACCTACTTGGTTTTTCTTTTAATGATAATATTGATAATCATCGAATATTCCATCTTGTGTGCAAGATTAAAAACTAACCCCCGCATAAAGATATTCAATAGCGATGGGGGGGGGGGGGGATAGTCTATGCTCACCCGAATATAGGCTTGTACGAAGGTGATCATAATGCAAATTTGGAGAAGCTATTTTAGCATCTTAAAAATGACGGGCAGAGCTGTTGGTATAGGAGATTATCTGTCTGCTGCCCCCTGTACAGGTAAACAGTAGTGTACATTGGTACATTTTCCATTTAGAATTGCCTTTCACCTCCATGGTCTGTGAAAGTCTACTATGATGAATAAGAACATTAACAGGTCTGAAAATGTGAATGTATATTCCTGGGCTCTTTAAACCCATCAGATTAACTCCACTGTCATCTTTGCTATTTAAAAAAAAAAAATTTGTGAACTTTTGAAACAGATTTTTGTTAATTACATGACAATTCATGATTCGTCATAAATAAGTTGGCTATATATGCAAATGTTTACTTGCTCTGTACATGGAACGACTGTCATCTGGTGTTCGAAGAATAATCATCCAAACAAAGTCCCTACTTTACTCGTATGTACAAAAACTAATAATTTGTTGTGAAGGCCTTTGCCTGACATGACATTGCCAGGAGATCTGCTCTAGAATGAACCTGAAATCAGCTCAGTGCTTTTCCCTGTCACAATGTTTGATTTTGTGGCTTGATAAGTTTTCAAATTTGGGTTCATTTTCACCTATGAAGTTCTTTAATATTTATTATTGACAAAGTTACTATTATATTTTCATTTTTGTTTCATTTTCATTTCTGGTATGTTTTAGTTTTGTTTTATTCTCCCATTAATTTGTTCATTTCTGTTTTCCAATTTTAATTTGCATTACAGATGGCTGTTAATTATGTTTCTATCTTGTTTTATTCTATTGTTGATGCACTATGTGAAGACATACTAATCGATTATTAGTTGGTTCTTCACACTGTAGTCTATTTTGTCCAATTATGGCCAAATAGTAAAGTGCAAGTTCAGTTTTACTGTCTGATAGACACACAGCATTAATATACATTTATAGCATCATATTATTTTGGGAGAACTATTTGATTCATTTTCAGCTATAGGTTTGATGAGTTATAAAAATTATGAAATTTAAGGAAGAACATTTCTGACAATGGTTTTCATGCTGCTGATGTTAGATTCAGCTGTACATATCAAACCAACGATATTATCAGATGAAATCAACCTGCGACAAATTTAAGAGTATTTGTATCTTCAATTTCAAAAACTGGAGTTATAAATAACAAGTAATACAGATGAACAATTTGAGTTCACAGTTTGGAAGATTTTTAGACACGAGTACAGATGTGACAGATAGATAGCAAAAAACAACAACAGAGTATTATGTATACAAGTTTTAAGATTCTGTTTTAAATTGTAACTTGTTTTCACAATCGAATCCAATGTTCTGAATATTCGGCATCTCTCAGTTAGCCATGGATGATACTATTTCAAACAGTTTGTTCCACAAAGACGTCTTTTCGTTGAGTTACATTATATTGAAGCTGGAAGGTCGTCACCTGCGCACGCGCGGGAATTGAGTCCCAAGCGACGATAACAACACGCGCTAAAAACGCAAAGAATCATGGGCAGACACTTGTTTGTAAACAATGACATGCTATGGCCATCTGACGCATGCGCAGGTGTCGACTCCCCCGCTTTAAAGTTAGACTTGCATACAGTCTCTAAGAATGTGTACAAGTCGCTCCTTTCATCAGCGAATACTTCTGCACTAATTTTAATTTACAAGAAGCTCTTTCAAACCTTACAGAAACTGACCTGTTTCAGTTAGATTTTCAGTCTCGTGTGATTTCCCCCTACTAATCATCGTGTTTTTGAAGTTATATCATTCTCTCCTCATTATTTGATTTGTTTGGATCCTCAGTAAAAGTCCTCACTGCTGGGCGTTTCCCCCCAACGTACTTCTCGAGGTACAATCATCAGAAAAAGACCTGTAGATGCACAAATGATATATCTCACACACGTTTGACAATGAGGACAAACTCAATACTGGATTTGAATAAAATATAATTTCCTATCCAACATCAATATCTGATTACATTTTTCCAAATAAGTATCTTAGTTTATTCATACGCTTTTTATTGCAATTATTTCACCCAGAAAAATATGTATTTTCTAAATAGATGCAAAAAATAATTGTATTCTTTGTGAAAGTTAGATTAGCGACTATATTTAATTTCATGAACACGGAGTACACTTCCATATATAATAATATAATCGTTATTGAATCGTATCCTATAAACAAGTGTACATGGAAACTCAGTTACCATCGTAGGACCCAGCACGTATCGCTTTCCACACAGAGGGCGCTGTCAGCTTGCTTTGCGCACTCTGGCAGTACAAGCTCTTGTGTGGAGAGTGAATCAATATCTTCCCCAACTTCGTAATCTGCAAGTAATACCAACCCATGCGTCATGTTCTTACAATAGATGTAAGACCATATATGTCGCCAGTCAGCAACATTGAATCGGACAAAAACATACAGCAGATCCAGAAATTTAGTGAGGATGGTGCGCTCCTAATAGACCTCTGGTGGGCTGGGTTTGTCAATTGATTTGTCATTTTTTTTAACGTTTTTACAAGAAATAAAAAGGAAAGTTCCATTTACAGTACAGCTTTTTACACTTTACAGATAAAGCAAATTGTGTTTAAGAATCAAAATTGAAAATTGCGTTGCATTGTGTTGAAAGTGCTTTATACACTTACAAAAAGTAAAATAGCCGATTACATTTTAGACCTTCTCCAATGTCTACGAATTTACGTTTTTTTATTTATTTAAATTACATTATTACAAAAAAACACAAAACAATTGATTACAGCTGACGAAAATACCCCTTGCCGACCCTCATTTTAGTTCTTTGCTTATTTGTTTTTCCGAACATCTTCATGAATGTGTTAACAGATCACAAACAGGCGCTGTTAGCGGTACTACTGTGCCATGTGCAACGGATGAGTGGATATAGCCACCCACACCGCATTCACAAAATCAGACGTCCAGGTACGACCTGTTTTTATTTCCGGCAGTGTTATTATGTGGAAAAAGTGATGGCGTAATTCTGTTTTTAAATATTAAAGAATCGTGAAACAAAATCAGCCCAGTTATTTCGCATTCAGACGAAATAGACTGGGATTGCGTTTAGTATATTATGATGGGCAGAGAAAGTTGACAATGACATCAACGTTCATGTCAACTTGTGAACAACAGCTGTATTTTCAGATGGTAAGTGCACGAAGTCACGTGGTTGGCTACATATCATAAATCACCACTGACAGACTAAGAGGGTTTTATGACGTCATAGCTTTACATTAGCACGATATTAGAAGACAACATTGCCTTCACCATAAACTGAAATAGCCTGCCACATGTCTTGTCATGGATGCCATATGTCTTACTATGGGTTTTTCCATTAAAAACCAGTTTTTTGATCAATTTGTTTCGCAATTATAAGAACAAATGGACGAATATTCTTATCTCCGGACGAGTGCAGGGGACAACTTCACACTCTCATAGACAGGGCCATCGTCGGTTACACTTATTCAGAAAGAGGCTGATGATCATTCGTACACTTCCCCGTTCTGAAACGTGCAGGCTAGTGTCCGAAAATTGACATTTAAATGCACACATGTAAATTATATACCTTTGGCAATGCATTAAAATTCTCGAATGCTCGCATTTTGAAAAGAAACGTATTATTTTCTGTAAATGAGCTTGAATAACGGAAATGCAATAGAAAATGTCGTATACATTAAAACAAAAGTCATTTCGCTGTTTTCGCTTCGACACGGTGTCCAATCACGCTTGGATGCAGACAATTGTTCCATAAGCTGAACAACTTATTAATATTAATATCCATATCCATGATTATTATATTCTCTGAACTCGGGTTGAAATAAAGCATGACGAGGGATAGAAAATTACTGAACCAGAAATTATAAGCTGTTCCGTAAATGAATGCAAACAAATAATTGCTGTGGTATATTGTTTTAGTAATGTAAGTCGTGAAAATGATAAATCAGTCATTTCTTGCTTCTTCAAAATATATATGTGTAAATATATGTGAATATTTGTGAATCACGGTAGAAAAACAATTTTGAGACACATTTTGTATGGAATACGTAGGGAATGAAAATATAAGAGCGCGTGGATGGCAAACAATAATTTAACCACCATCACGACATTGCATCATATTATTGCGGTCTATGAATTAATCGTCCTAAACCGAAATGACTGATTACAAGCTAATAACAATAACCATGCCAAATTATGATTCGATATTATCGGTTATATTTTGTTTAATTGTAATCAACATGTGCATTTTGTAGTAACAATGTAGAAGAAGAGTTGTCAGTCAAAACTAAATATCGTATGTATCGCGAAATGTTTCAATTAATCGAACTTACTAGTATTTCGAAACACGACCAAGGTTCCATTTTCAAGTATACACTAGGAAAAGACACTTCAGGCATGCGAGTGCCATAGCAAAAAGCAAAGTGGTTATTTTCGATGAAGCAAGGTGGTTTGACCATGTGATCACGATTGATAATAATCTTGACAATCTTGACAATTATATATACTATATATACGGCATTATATATACTAGATTCTCTTTTACGAACAGGCACTTAACAGGGACCAGTAGTTAATAACGTTGTTGACTTTCAATTTGACTTTGATAAGCAGAGACCATTGTCAAGTTACTTATATAAGAATAGTTTTTAGTGCAAAGTACATAGAATCCTGGAATCCTAGATAATGACAATCTGATTAATTGATGCATATAATTACTATCGTATTTGAATGTAATTTGTGTATGGAAGTCAGGAACACATTCTCACTAGAGACAGAGTGAGAGTCGAACACGGTTTACGGGAAGCGACCTTTCGTGACGGAGAACAAGATAATCGCATCTATCTAGTGCGTGGTCATTATAAGAAAGTACGAGCGTTTTCCAATTAAGAACACTTGGAAACCTTGGTGATCCCGATGTAGCTATGCGAGTATTGTGGGCGTACTTCGAACATTGAGCGAGTGCGAGATAGAAAGACACGCACATTTGCCATTATACATGTAATACTGAGCTAAAAATAACCATCCTGATACAAAATAAACTAGTATATGTTGGTTGTTAGGATTCACACGTTATACATATGTAAACACACTTAGACAATTGGGGATTTATTTGGTCACAACTAAGTTGCCTGCTATTTCCATTTAATTATCGTAGATACACACATATGACATTACGTTGTATTTACTGGTTTGGTATGAGAAGGTATTTTTTGACGTACGAAAAAATATATCGATAGCAAATGCAGTTGCTGAGTGGGGAGAATGGACAAATCATTAGAATTCCCAGTTTAATAGCATTGTGACCATCTAATAAGTTACTCATTAAACACGACAAACGGTATTTCCAACTGGTCTTTAACGTAAATAGAATCTCATGGTAGATGTCAATTCTACGAAAATACTTGTTACAGTTTTGAAACTGATACACCGTAACCTCGTTATAACGACTACCTTTACTCCCTGATATAATGAACACATTGCTTGTCACCTGTTCATAACAAATCCAATTTTGTTCTCCATATTAAGAGTTCTCAGTAAACAGGCAGGTTTCAGACATTTCTTTCACATCCAATATTACTTCTTCTACATTCTAAAACAAAAAATTGTGTGCGATGATCATTTTGATCAATTTACAAGTAAACATACCCGCACACTTACACTTTTGTGCAGTTGACGCATGCGCGTTTTGTAACTGCTGTGTATCCCTGTCTAGTTTGCAAGATTTTGCTGTCTGGTAAGCACACTGTCATCTTCTGTTTATCTATGACGTTCTTTTTACAAGAAAATGTATTCCAAAACCAGATTTTTTTTTAATTATATATGTTGTCCCAATCAGTATTACTAGTTTTTGTATAAAGTCGTTTTGAAGACCGTTCACAACGTGAATGTTTGATTCTATTTGTAGTCCCATGTCAGTAACAATTAAATTGTTTGAGAGGTTTGCTACATACTGAATAACGAAGAATTACATGACAAAATGCCGTTGTTTCTTTGAGCGATTCTGCTTTCAGCAATCAGCGTCAGTCAGACTTCACTGATGTGATTTATCGACAGAGGGCGCTAGTTTTAAGAAAAGGAGGAATCATTCCCAGTCGAAAGTTGAATAAGCCCTATCGCAACCTCTTACAAACGTCCCAAGTGAACGATAGCCATACAATAATCTGTCTGTCTGCTTGCTCGTTATCTTTTCCTGAAATAATCTGAGATTTCCATAGACTTGTGACCCGACTGTAACGTCCAGTTATATACCATTTATGGCTACTTGTCGTAGGCTGTGCGGTCCGCTTAGTGTAATGTCTTCCTATATCAGCATGAGTTTTGTGCTTGAATAATATGTTGTTTTTAGCACCATAACGTCATAGTTACCATGGAAACCGTTTACTCAGTCGTATTGGAGAATGAGACAACGTTCTCATGATCCCCGTACAATCAATAAACATTGGTGGCGCATGTACGAACGATTTGGGGCTCCGCATTGACGTCAAATTAAAACAAAACAAGACAAGACAACTTTTGAAAGGATTTGTGTCAAACGCCCGTTGTAGGAGGTCTGTGAGCGGGAACAGCCACGAAAATCCGGAAGCACGTGTATAACGGCATCAAACTGTAAGGCAATCATCATAGATACCCCCCCCCCCCATCGTCACGTACCAACTCATTACTATTTTATAAATGACAAGTATTTTACGGATTCGTCACTTGGCAGTTCCACATAACAACGGACATTTCATACATATATGTATATATATATATATGCATATGCACGCATGCGCACACTGCGAGGACGGCACCTCGTCAGTGATAACTGGATCGTTTGCTACTGAATGTGGAGATGAATCGGTAGAGAATAAAGAGAATAAGCTTTTTTCGTAACATGTATAATATCATACCGTATAAAAGATACTTTATAAAAAAAAAACTGTCTATAAATAAATATTTCATTGCTAGTCCGGCAGCAATGCAATTTTGTTTTGTTTTAGTTGTTCACTGTAAATGATTTTTTGTTGAAAAATCAACAGAATTGTCCGTAGATCAAGATGTAAAAACATATTTAGTGATGTTATTTTTTCAACACTTCATGACAAATACACGATATATATTATTTTAGACAACGTTCGGACGTAGTTCAGTTCCGAGCGACCTTCATTTCTCGGACCCTTTTTTTATTTTTATACCACCCTTACTCGTTTGTCTTTGCCTTAGTTTGGGTCAATATTTAGAAATGACAGCTATTCGTAAAATTTGGTGTTGGTTTTGGTAGGAATAGTTATATAAATAAAGCATACATTCAACATCACGCGATGTGTATTGAATTTAAAAATTAAACTCACGACAAATTATCGAACCGATCATTTGTGTTAATAAAAATGACCACAGTTCCACACTGAAGCGTCAATAAAACGAAGACAATTCTTCACGTTACTAGTATTTCACGTTTTTGTCGGGTTGTCGTTGTATTCGTTATTCGTAGCCCCTCGTGTGTCCGTATAACACTCACGTTTATGCGGTCTGCATCTTATAAATAACCTTCGACCTCATGACAGGAGAAGCTGGCCCTAAGTGTAGGTGTAACACTAAAACAACACGGTTTCTCGTATATTTTACACATTTAGTGCAAGCAATTTTGATGAATGATTGACACGTGTATACCGCGGATTGGCTGAGATTTGACGACTGTAATATTTTGCGATTTGATTTAAAATAGTAGACATTTTTTTTGTTAGCGTTCCCATATCCGTTTTCTAGATTGACCTACTGACTCCGATTTAAATTGTCACAAAAGCAATAAATAACGGTACATGTATATTTGGGTATAAAAATAGAAGTTTAGCAATTATGTTGGAATGTTTGGGCAAGGTAATTAACATACTAACATATAAAGTGTTATTGCATATCAATAACAGACCGTTACAATACTATTCCAGATCAATACCAGAGATGCTTGGAATGTTGTGTGCACGAGTGTCCATTCAATGAACATAAACCGCTCATAATGACATTGTCACCGAACGAGGATGACACTTCTTATGAAGCAGCGGTAAAATACCTTTAAAACCGACACTTACTTTTTCCGCTGAAAGCTGCACTTCAATTTTTTCATTAATTCGTACCTAAACACTGTTATATAATATAAGAAAATCATATCATTTTTACCCTACGTGCCACCTTAATTTATTTTCAGTATCGCTTCCAGGTCTGTACTGGGATTATTAATCTAAATGTCAGTGGCGCCAATACTACAGCACGGACTCATCGTACTGAATGCTTGGCAACGCTTTCTGAGTAGCCCGTAACGCGGGTAATGAGCTAATTGCTTGCAGCTTGACGGCACCATGAATGTCTGCAATCCGCTCTTCATCTACAGGTTTTTTACAAACCACTGAACATAAACGTAAATGTAGCATGGAATTACGAGATTAAAAGGCATACCGCAATCTCCGCCTTAAGTCATGGGTGTTCATTAGCGTTACGTCATATCTTCAGACAGTCTTCCACTTATCGTGTTCTTTCAGTGTTTACCCCCAGGTGTTTTCGGCGTGAAACGCGATGTCTATTCACGCGGAGGTTAAATTCCCACGCCTGTCTCTAACCGTGTAGTTTCTTATTAAATTTCCTTTTAAATTTCACCCAAATGTTATTTTTCTTGATTTTCTCAATGTACTACTAGCTCATTTATGAAAATATACATTAATTCTGTGTAATTGTGTATTTACCAAACATCGTAATATTTTGACATTTTTAGAAGTCTAGAATTTATTTCTATTTTGTGTTGATAATCTTATTTGAAGAAAAAAAATAAAAAAATAAAAAGGTTCAAGGGTTCATAGTATGCGCAACTCGAAGCAAATGATCAGCGCCCTCACCCTATGACGTTGATATGAATATTCAAAACAAATCATCTTGTTTGCCATGGTTTTCCGATTTTCGGTCAATGTGGTTTGCAACAGAATGTTCGGTGCGCAGTAAACATAAATTCAGCGTATGTGATGATTCCGTTTCCTGAATAAATCGTAGCATAATTCAGTTAACCAGAATCTGAACAACTTAATCCCGTTAATTCGCTTCGCGGTGCAGAACCGCTAAGAACTGTTATTTTATGCATGGCGGATTCAATTCTGTTGTTATCGATGCACGCTCGCATTTCTGTCAATTGAACGAACTTATGTGTCGGTTATTGTACTTATTTCCAACTCGAAGTATGACACGACGGGGTTATTCCTGCATCTCAACAATGATTCGTTTCAATTTCAACATTATTGGAACACTAATCATTGTCATGATATATTTCTGTTTTTGATATTAGACTTGATCTTCAAAAATATATTTCTCGACTGCTTTAATGTTCTCATACTTTCTGTTAAAATAATGAATAACGACACTGTACAGTTCTGTAATAGTGACGAAGCATTTAAAACACAACTCTGAAAAACGAAATAATTTAATCAGACTCGAATTTCATTTTATGTGTGAATACACTTCCAGAAAAAATAACCGTATTCTTTCCACTAGAACAACGTTGGAGTATTGTATTGTATTATTGTATGCTGACGACATTGCTTTATTTTCAAATTCTGTATTGGGCTTAAAAAGACTAATAAGTATATTGCATGCGTTTACAAATAAGTGGGATCTAATTATCAATTTAAATAAAACTAAAATTGTAGTATACAGAAATGGGGGATATCTCAGTAAATATGAAAAGTGGTATTTCGAGGACAAGCAAATTAGTACTGTTAGTTCATATGAATACCTGGGCTTGGCAATGTCATGTAAATGCTCTTTTAATATTACTACAGAAAATTCAGCTACAAAAGGCAAAGAGAAACTGATTGCAATCAAAAGATACTTAGGAAATATGCAATGTTTTAAAGCAGACTTGTATTTTAAGATTTTTGACACATTAATTCAACCAGTACTTACATATGGGTCTGAAATCTGGGGATATGGTCAATATCAACATTTAGAAAGTGTACATACATCTTACTGTAGGCAATACATGCTTCAACTTGTACAGTATTAGGGGATTGTGGGAAGCTAGCCTTATTTTGTTACCATGTTAAAAGATTACTAGCATGGATGCTGCTGCTTTCACTGGACAAAAAAGACAAAAGTCAGGGGCCACAGAAATGAAAGAATTGCTATTTTAATATGTATTTGGCTATGTCTGGTTTAATCAAGGGGCGGGGGACTCTGATATGTTCTTGTACAAATATTGTGAACGGATCAAGGATATTGGATTTACAGAATGGTATATAGACATTTGTTCTGGAGAAAAAACGCAGTATTATAGGCAATACAAAACAAAATTTGGGATTGAAAACTATGTGTCATTGCAGCAATTAAAATTGCGCAGAGCAATAGCAAGATTAAGATATGCGTGCCACCCCTTAGAAATAGAAAGAGGCAGACATAATAATATCCCTAGGGAGGGCCGTATTTGTCATTTGTGCCTGCAAGAAATTGATGATGAATATATTTTTTTAATAAATATATATATATATATATTGTCAATAATTGTCAATAATTAATTTGTATGATTGTAATGAGCCGGAGGCCATTATACAATTAAATAAAATTTTATTATTAAAAAAAAAACGTTGGAGTATGACAAAAAACGAAAGTCGACGAGCGATCTTGTCTTGTCGACGCATCCTTCGTTGTTCTCCGAACACACCTACTTAAACACATATAAATAGGAGGTAAAAATGAACATTGTGAAGTGAAAAATAAATGTTCAACAAACTTTACCATAAATCATCGTAAACGCAATCACGTCAATTTGATTAATGTGCCCAGCAGAATTATTTTACCACCAGATACGCAAACTGAAGGCAGACATCTACTTTCCAAACAATATTCAAATTTATGTAAATAAAATGATTCAAAGTCTCATATATTTAGGCAATATGCAATTTCCAGTTGTTAGCTTTGCGTCACAGCGTACAGTACATAGGCTATTACTGAAATTTTAAGATTTGGATGAACCACCTTGTATACATAGATTTATTAGTACAAATTGCAGGAAAATAAAGCTGGTTTGCCAATCTAGTTGTTAATGCCTCCCCCCCAAAAAGTGTCCGTACAAATATACAAGTACAAATATCAGAATAAAAGTGTTTCTAACAAATAAGCATACCAATAACTGGCGGGTTCGTGGTCAAACAATTTGAAATTCTAAAATTCGTTTACACCGCTGTGATCGGGGCTGTGATCTGGCATTGGGTGGACTATCAGAACAGTTATCTGCTAAGTTGACAAAGTAACGTGGGATGTAAAGTCTATCAAAATTGAAAACGTTGGCTGAAAAACAATGAGTAGAGAGAAAAGTTGAAAAAAATAGGTTACAAAGTTGAGAATTTAGCTGAGGAGACGAAAAACAAGTGAGAAGTCGACAACTAAACGTTTTTGTAGATTTTGTAGTAAATATTACATGTCACTTTATAGTACGGATCTTAGATTGAATGTTATTCTATCGAATTGGCAATTATACCAATAACCAGTGTTGCCATTGTAGGAGCAGGCATAGATAAATACACCCTTCTCCGATAGAATTTTGGCAGACATTGTTTGTGGATACTTTTCTCACGTAAAAAGCAAAACGCAGTGTTTTTGGTGGAGGAAGGCTCAATAGGTATTGACCTTTTAGATATAATAAGGTTTGTACCACACACAACCAACAAGTCAATATAACGTAGACATTGATTGTTAAAATCAGTAAAAATCATGGTATCTAAATGTACTCGTAATGGTGGTGAGTAGACTGTGTTTGATATCAATGGGAATCTTACTCAACAACCTATTCGGCTAGTGACAAATACGCTGTCTTGCAGACGTCATAATACGACAAATGGTCTAAAGATTGCTATTTCAGACGTATGAAAATCCAATAATTTATGCCAACCAAAACACACCCTTTTCTTTTTGTGAAAATATGTCACAAATTTCACATCTGTATACTTGCGTATAGTATGCTAGGCAGTGATCATTTTCTTTAATTGTTCTGAAAATATAGTAAGAAAGGTTTATCAAATATTGTTCATATTGAATACTGAGGACACAATAAATTAATTGAAAGGTGAGAAAATAACATTCAACCGTAGATCTATGAACAAAATATGGGGATTTACAAAGGTACGAGAAAAGAATAACAACTGACAACAATCGGTCGGCGTAGTCAAATCAATCGGAGGAGAAATATATATAGACCCCATGGTGTACATGAAGTGATGTCAGGTGATGTCACATCCTGCTCCACATGTGGGTCATAATCAACTGCAGTCAACATCAGAGGTCTACATCAGCAAAGTAACATTGATGTACTCTGAGATCATCGTTGTAAAAGTGTTATTGTATTTGATCACAAGCTCATTATATTTATGTTAATAAAAGTTTTGAATGTTAAAACTAGTAGTTGGTTTAATAATTTGGACAAACTTATATAATGTATTTAAAAGAATTCTGCATACGTACTACAGCTACTGACATAGCGTATGAACTGAAAACGTATACACCATAGGTAGGAAATAGTGAAAGATATTGCTGCAAAGTTGTGGATGATTGATGAAAGGAAAATAAAAATCATGCGCTGGCTTTTAGAGTCAAATTTTAAGTTCAGCTGTATATACATTGTACTATTATCACTAAATTTAGAATTGTTGAAGAAAAGTACATCGTCAATATATATGAATGTGAAACTAAAAGATTTATCTTTTTTGTACCTTTTTGTTTTTAATTTTTTTCTATAGTTATTCAGTGAGCCAGTATCTAACTACTATGTTTTTGTAGCGACTAGAAACATTTTTTTTTTATTAAATGCGTAACCTTAATCCATTATGTGGTATAGTAATCAAAGTCACATTTGAAAACCCACAACAGACAATTCCTTGGTTAGTTCTATTTAAATGACCTAGCAATAAATCTAGCTTAAGTTTGTTTAGCAGAAATCATTTCAGAATAAAACGCCCGGGTGTACACGTCACACCTTATATACCCATGTGACCCTGGCCACTCGTTGAACTCCATCTCCAATCACCTGCTTAGCTCGGCTAGTTTAAATAAACCTTTGTAAGCAGGGATTCCGAGTATGTCGGCACAAGACCATGCAGGCATTTATACTCCATGCAGACAATTGTTCAATTAATTCTTTCTGTCGAGGTTTTTACGTTCAGTTCCTTAAATATTTCCGATATTCGTGCGTCGTATTTTGTGTCACGAAATTACACTCAGAGCACGTTTCCTATGTTTGAATAACTTTACATAAGACGACCTACCCGCGGCAGACAACGGTTGTCAACGTGAAAATATGATTATAGAAAATATGCTTCAGTTCTGCTCAGCATGGAAATATTAATATTCTCAGTCATGTTTTCATGTGAACGTTTCATTATTTATTTATCATAATGTAGTTAGCCACAGTTAACTGTTTCTATAAGATTCTCCAATATCTCACAGTAATGTTTTTCCTTTGTTTTTTTTATACGAAGTGACAATCTTCGGTCTTGTTTCATAGGAGTATAAAATTGAAATAACATAACCGCAGATTGTTAAGCAAAATAAAAAAATCAATTGTTTTGACACCAATTACAAGGTACAAGTCATTAATAACTGAGCTACTCTCACAAGTAGAAGTTACTATATAACTGTTCATGCAACTTAACTTTGTAGATTTGTTATCCAAATCAAGTAATTATATAAGTGAAATGCACATCAATGCACATCAAAGAAATGCACATCAATTGATTTGAGATTTTTTGGACAGAAAAAGTATGAGTTCTGTTTTTGGTTTTGGTCACACCTCAGACTAGTAATATTGTATTACTTGTATTACTAGTCTGAGGTCACACTGACCCATGTGACCAAGTCATAATGAATACACACTGGTAAATTGCTAATAAGATGCGGAAAGCACATATAATATACAGCTGGATGAACCAAAGCAATTTCTAAATATTTTGCATACTATTAACATATGCCGAGTAAAAGCGAAGTTTCCTAACAAATTACCCTTACAAATTTACTCATGTTGTATCTGTTTACGCGTCAACATTTCTTCACACAACGCGATTCGTGTAGAGTTCTCGGATTCAAGACTAATAGCGTGAACATCGCCTCTGTGTTCAACGTAATATATGGGTAGAATTAAAAACAACTGTGGAATAGCGGTATATTTGTAATTGTTACCTGTGTATACACTAAACATTGGCGTGTTCCCTATTTGCGAACGCCGATCACTTGGCATCGACGTACCACACAGTACACATATCATTCGTAAGGTCACCATGGGATAGCATAAAACTGTCTGAATAGTTTAAACTAAAACAATCCATAATTGGGTTTCAATATAAAATAATATTTAATGCGACAGACTTGTCTGTCTGGGAACATCTGCCATCTTATCGATATCAGTTTGCCATCATCGCTGATAAACTATGTCCTTGTACCGATTCTGATGTTTCCATAGTAACCAAAGTGGAGACGTTTTCTTTAATTTCGATCAGCCTTTCCATGAATAATACAGAAAATAATTGCAAAGAGCTTTCACTGGCTGTGTAGATTACCGAGCACATGTTCATTTTGATAAAATTACATTATTGAAATAACATGCACAGAAACAGACGTGACGCCGTGAATGCATATTCGATACATCTTTTCACTCTATTAAAAGCCTACAGACTCGAATCGCGATGTAATGGTTTCACAAGAAAAATGAGTGTCAACCTATATAACACATCATTTTGCTAGGCAATCTATTTTAAGGAACCAATTTTTATTATAAACTCTTTTCTTTAAAACAAAATTTATTTTTGAGTCAGGCGACAGCTGCAAGCTTATACTTGTAGCCCATTTACCCAGGGTAAAAACACAGTCAGTTGGCGCACACGTGATAATTAAATAAATACGTTTACTATATGGGGGCCGCCATCTTGAATGCAGCATAAAACTAAATAAGAGACAAGTTGAGAAACGCGTTTTTTCAGATTCCTACAAATCTGGACAAAAATGCCAATCTTTCACAGAAATACGATCCGTTGGGGGTAATATTAAGCCAACCGATAACAAAATTCGACCGAATTCGGCATTTTTGTATGGAAAAATCCCTCAAATACGAACACCTAATTACACTAAGAACATTCCCGGGGGTATTTGAAACCGAAATCGTCATCTAACTGTGAGCCCGTCGCTGATTGGCTGCTGGGATGAATGACAAGGAACAGGACAGGAACATACCCAGGGAGGGGGGGGGTTCTCGACCGATGGAGCAAGGTAACATCAACAGCAGTATGCTTGGAAAGAACTCCGTTCTTTGTAACTCCGGAGCGTAGAGAGTTGACTAACTCATTGACGTACGCTGGTGTCATTCACAATTATACATATTTACCTTTTCAGACAATAACTCTTCTATAACCGGAACCCAGTTATTCAGACAGATTACTACAATCATTATCTTCACCAATATAACAAATACGATCAGTACAAAATAGCGCAAAAAACACACACTATATTTGAATCGCTTCGAGTAATCTGACATTTGCATAGCTATGACACGATATACGTGTATTGATTTTGACAGTATTATAAGTATCACGATTACCTAATGCGGTGGCGTAGAAAGCACACATTTCACTATAGGCTCGGCATTTCAATTCCAAAACCATTAAATCAAAATTCGTATCCATCCATGCGCTATTTAGTGTATTTCATACAAATTAGAAAAAAAAATACATCTTTTTTTACTTTTGTTGACAAAGTGAAATTATACAGAATCTGACACATAGAATTGTGTATAAAATACCAGTAATTGCCAATAGCAATTTTATCATGTTCATACCGACGTCTGGTGTTGTATTGCAACTTTACACTATCACACATATATACGTGACCAGAATATACTGATTTTATACACGTAGTTAGGTGTGCATGATCACCTGATCCGCATGCTGTGATTTGATTGGAAATTCCATATAAGGAGACATGCCATATAAGGAAATGACCAACAGTAATCTCCCTTCGGTGACAGATTAAACTAAACTAAGAATACACATGGAAAAAAGGTTGAAACTTCTCCTAAGACTACCATTATACAAATGTTCACCCCGACAGAGGTGGACATACAGTTTTAGTGACCCGAAGAGCTCATTGTCAACCTAGGCGAAGCGTTTGTACATTTGTACACAGTCCCTCAACACCGGTGTCGAGGGACTGTGATTTGTATTACTAGTATAATACCGAATAATTAAACAGAAATTGTGGCACTCAATCATGGCAATCTTCCAGGTCACGCTCGTAGAGCTGAATGCATGTATGAACAGAAATATACAAGTTGCATTTTATTGAGTTTTATCATGGACGCCTTTTTACTTTCATGGTTGTTTTGATAAACCTAATTTCAACAGCTTCAGCCTGGCGAAGAATTGATTTTTTACAAACACATCCAGCGCCATCATATGTCCAGCTACAGGCTATACTGCGTTCCAGTTCGCATTAGAACATTGAATCGAGCTGCACACTGATTCAGTATAGGTTTATGTCAACACCATTCTATTTCAACAAATACACTGTACATAATATGTCGACATACTGTCAAAACACACAAAAATATGGAACAAAATCAAACAAAACGGTGTCGTCGCACTGCAAAGCCCACGGCTCGTAGATTATTTAGATAGACGAACTACGCAATCGCAGATCGAAGGCAAGCTTGACGCGAAATCGCTACAAAATCGAATTTTTTTCCCAGTAAGATAGTCAAATAATGAACGTAAACCTGGCAAACCAATCAGTTCTCGAATATTGCCGCGTATCGTGTTCTCCTGACAAATTATTGACATAAATCAGGTAAAGATACTCGGATGGAGGTAGACATACGAATATGGCAGCAGGTCGACTCACGAATATGTCAATCTGTAATATCTGATTGGCTGTCATGGTATAATAATGGAAAATGTTGTACCTGTTTAATGATGAATACGGCATTATAAGTTCACTTGTGAGGTATTCTACCAATATGTATGACGTCATAAATCAATTCAGTGAAATTGAACTAAACGTTATTACAATCGCCATAGAGCGGAATTAATTAGTATATGTATACCATTCGTGAATGCACTGAGAAATTAGTTTAAGATATGGATCATCCAAAGTCTTACCCTTAAAAGGTCAATTTTAGCGATTTTGTAGAAAATTGCAATTTAAAGTACACAGTTTGGGAAAGTGATTCGCATGACGAAATGGTGACCACAACTTAACGCGCGGATTGTTATCGTAAAAATTCGATAATGCTTTACTTCTAACATGGATTCTAGCTATTTCTCAGCCGTCTTAGAAACATCAATTGCAAACAGGACAATTGATAGAATGGATGTCTCATCGAGACAGGTGATCTTTAACGCTGTGCCACCTTGCAATGTCGACGTTCTGGTCCTTATTCAGCAAAGCGACCACAACCACCGTGATTCCACCAATTCTGGTTGCCTACTGCCTTATCGGCTACACTAAACTTGTAGAAATTAATCATTTAGAACGCTCATTAATGGAAATATAAAAAGATAAATACAAATATAATAGAAACTTTTTTTTAATAATAATGAACAACAATAAAATATGAAAATGACAAGTAAAATGAAAAAAAACCCACAAAACTAAAAAAACTTTGAAATACAAATCAGCAAATGGAAATATAAATGGATAAAGGAAAATATAGTAATGAACGGCAATAACAAAAATAAAATAAAAATAGCAGTAAGAATATCCCCAAGCATTATAATAAGTATAATTGTGAAGGAAATTAATCACCAACATAACACTCACGTACGCCTTGAAATAGACCCATACATACGACGATCTGTTACTCAGTTTAATAATTAAGATCAAACACCGATAGTCGTGTTCACAGGGTACATCAAGTACGGGCTAAGTATATTTGCATATCGGCCATTGCGTTAATGCACGGGAGAGAACAACAGTTAGCACGGGCTAAGGAATGCCCAAACGTTAAAATGTACGAATCTTCAGTAATGTGGTACTTTTAACCATGGAAGGTACTAACGTTAGCGTTTTGGGTGCTTAGCCCGAGCTAATCAAATTGAACAGATGTTGTGCCCACTCTCCACCACTCTAATTAGTTGGGAGAACTTCAGAACGATGATGCAAATTACGTCTTCGTCGAGATTTGTTACGAAAATACAGACAAACTTCGAGGAGAAAGAACACGTCGAGGCCGCCATCTTGGACATATCTGATGTAGCAAATCTGTATTCCAAAGAAAAGAGGGCGCTTTAAGAAATCCACGACGTCTTGACTGTGTGAAAGCGAATCAAATCTTTTTTATTCAACAAACAAAAACAGTTAAATTGGGCAGGTCTTATGCACATTAAATGTGAAACAGGCTTTTAGTATTTTGTGTTGCATAACAGAAAGGCACAACCATAACTGCCCCACTCCGGGACCTGAATGTTAATATTTAGATTGAGATATGTAATAGAATAGACAGACATCATGATGGTAACCAGAAATAGCAATGTTGTCTTACCAATGATGATTTTACGGAATCGAAGCTCGTTTTGAGTAAAACACATTATTTTGTTTCACTCGTCGATTTTCCCAGTTTTTTGGTCAGTTGTGGGCCAGGGCATACTTTCTGGTAATCAAACCAGGTCACACACACGCCACCTAACCATATATCACAGTGAACAATGCTTTCTATACATAACCTTAATTTATATCAGAACAAATTGAAGAAAAAAATGAATCCATTATATTTATTTTTGTTAATAAATTAAAATAAAAACAAAACTTTCATAGTGCGATAATGCATCTTCCAATTCCATCGTCAGTACGTATTGTTTTTAATACAAAATTACATTCATAAATAAAATGTATTGAAAAAAATCCACTACATCCTCAAAAGATTTACAACCGAAATATGAGACAACGATTTTTTGAAACTGAAACATCACATTTGTCGCCAGCCTGAGACATTTAATAACTCTCGGCTTGGAAAGAAGTTCGGTTGTTATTCACAGTCATGATAAGAATCAATCCGCCATTCAATGAAGTGACGCGTCACAAAGAAGATACGTGTAGAAAATAAACACCGTGATGTAAACAATGTGGAATACACATGAACTTGAATATTATACAAAACTACAGACAGAGCTATGGAAATTATCCACAACCACAACACTCAATCAATCAGCTGGTTAGTGCCAGGAATACGATCTTAAAACTTCGCACAATCATTTCAACCAGATTGCGTGCATTGAAAAGTTGAAGCGCGGTAGTCGTCGCGCTGCGCATGTGCGAGATATATGGGTCTCATATAAACAAAGATGGCGACTTTGACTGTTGCGCAGATCAACGAGTACTAACTGAGACGTTTCCAAGCTTTAATTAGGCAATTTTCATGTGATTGGAAGGAGTCACCGTCGGTAATCAGTGCAAGTCGCGCCCAGGTCAAACCTCATACTTGTGATTTCCATTTGAAGAACGCATTAGATTGTGGGAAAATCAATGTTTATCAACACAAATGTCGCACATGCGCAGCGCGACGACTACCGCGCTTTAATATATGAAATTCTGTATTTACAAGTTGAGACATGTATTATTAAATATAACTTATATAAATTATATCAGGGACCGAATAGTGGGTCACACGCAAAACCCCGCGTCACACGTCATTTCAGGCGATTTATCAGTGTTTCCGGTTTAGAATATTATATACTTCAGTTGTCAAATTGTGAATCATACAAACGTCCCTAGGTTGTTTCCGTTGAAAATAATTGGCATGTGCTGATTATTATTTTCCCTTAAGAAAGATTTTTAACATCATGAGTAATTGAAACGTCCCGATGGTGTATAAAGATGAAAACATGTAAGATCAATTTGCCAGACATCATTGGAAAAAAAAACAACGAGAAAACTACTCATCTACTTGAGAAATAGCCGACAAGGTTACAATACGATTTGATTTCCATCTTACTTGATTTCTAAATATCTTGCAAACTCAAGATGGGAATCGTAACCGCTGGCTACTTCCTTGGGGGTCATGTCCTATCGATCAAATACAACGATAACCACAGAACGGCACCATTCACCGTAACGGGAAATATAATTGACACAGTGGTGTCAAACAGGGCACAGTCGCATCTTGCGACGAGCGAATATAATAACGCCTATCTACGACATCCGACTATAGAAGATATGAACTATTTAAAACAAGGTGTAGTCAGTATCAACCGCATCACGCCTTAACGCGAATTTAGTGATTAGCTGACTTACCATCTTGCTATTGAAAGACATGGCAGCATTGTGACGGTAAAATGTTACAAAACAACATCATAATAAATGTCAATATTTTTTTTTTTAAGTTTCGTCATCAGAACGTGTGCACGAATAAGTAATTAAACACCGACACAGCAATAACGGATTCCAGTAGTTATTAATGTATAAACTGTCGAACACAACACATAGTTTCAAAGTAATTATAAATTTAAGGTTGATTGATAGTTCATTTGGAAAATACCTCAGTTTGATAGACACGCGCATAAACTAGGGTTACTGTACTGTCGGCGATTTCAAACAAACGCAGACATAACTGTAATTGACATGTCACTGTGCGTTTCTGATGTTGTATATTTAGGCAATATTTTGCAACTATAATAATTCAAGATAAACCAGAGATTTATTCTTATATGTATCTAAGAACAGTTTCGAGGTGGGGGTAATTACCCGTAGTACTAGTGTCCAATTTCTCGGTAACAACGTACAGTTTATGTTAATAACCAATCCGAAATTGGCTGCGAGCGTTGCCAACTAGTTGTCACCTGGCATTTACATGACATTTCTGTATACTCCAATGATGACGCAAGTTAGCTGCACCTGTTTTGAATATATCGGTATTCAGCCCATAATGCATCCACATCAACTTCGCACCTGTTATATAGGGTACAAGACATGATGGCTTGAAATAATGTCTGATTAAACGCAAATCATCGATGGGTTTTACTTTAGTCGCGTATACTAAGTAATAAGGCGAGTAAACGTCACCACCACTTCACTGATTGATTATCAAACAATGTTTTTCAGCTTTTTTTTTCACATTGTGAACTCACTTTCCCAGCGACGAGTGATTACCGGCATGTTATATGCGACAGAATAGATGACACCTTCACTGTGGCACAGAGGTACTCGTTTTCCCTGCTAGGCGCCAGGTGGCAATGATTCTTCATTTCGTAAAATCACAGATTTTGAATATTAATTCTCAGTATACGTTTTCACTTGATTGGTATAAAAATGTAAATTGTTTTCGTGCGGGGTACATAGTTGCACAAACGCCGGGATAAATATTCGACCACGTAAATTTGATAAGCATAGTGTTAGCCTTAACGTATTACGTGAATGAAATGCAGTACACCGACAATAAAGTACAGCAAATACTTCGTAGTCTACGAGAGATTACAAGTTAAAAGTCTTTTATTTGCTGATCGCATATTCGTGGGAGATAGAAAGTCTCGGTCACGGTCTCAAAGTGAATTATTTGATGTGGCGAGGACCGACCTTTCACCGTAGGTGGACATTGTCATGCTCATATTTGACGAGTTCAAAGGTGAAGGGTCAACATCTCGATATATGGAGTTCACAGGCGGATGCCTCTTTCTCGGCCAGAACACTTTTCGAAACGCTGCTCGGTGATTCCTGCTACCGATGTTGTACAGAATCGGATTCAGCGTAAAATGTAGTGACAGCATCAGTCGGGCGACGTACGATAGACACATGATTTTTTCCAAGGGTATGGACCGTCTGCCGATTGCCTTGTTAACGGTAGCAACGATGTACACTGTTGCCAGGGGCGCACAGCTGATGACGAAGATGGCAGTTATCGCCACGCATAGCAACAGTACGTGAATTTCTTCCGAAATGTAGGAGTTTCCGTTGTTAGCGGCCGGTGCGTAACGCGGCTTCTTCTTCATCATCTTGGTGGCAATCACCACGTAGGTTACTACGACAACGGCGATGGAGAAAATGATGCAGATGAACATTAGAGAGAGTAGAACGACGATCAGCGTTTCCTGGTACTCGCTTCCGTAAGCGAAAAAGTCGAGAAGGCCAATGGCGATGCTAAAAAGCCAAGAAATCGTGATCGAAGCAACAACTCTCGATCGGCTTTGCAACCGAAGCTTTTCCGCTTTGAATGGGTAGCATATCGCCACATATCGGTTGATGCTGATCAGTGCGACAGTCAGCAACGACGAGCAAAATCCTACGTCCGTTATGGCATGCCCCCCTCCACTGTGGAACAGCAATACGGACTTGATCTGCCATTTATAGGCCGATAGATAAATCACATAGTACGCCATGAATATAGCATCGGCCAACGACAAATTCATGAAAAACACATTGGGTACGGTTCGCATGGACTTTACTTTGATAACTACCATGAAGAAGGCAAAGTTTCCAACTAAAGCAACACCACACGAAATAGTATAAAAAACGAACTCGGCCTCTTTACTCTCAAAGTGGCATTGCGGCCTTGCGCGTGACACGATTTCCGTATAGTTTCCGAAGTCGGTGAAGTTCGGAGCTGCTGTCGTCATGGTTATTTAACAGTGATACCACTCGTGAACCTGGAAATGATAAAATAAAATATAGTTAGACACTAATCTAAACAATACACTCTCCCCTTTTTTTCACAGCTGCTAAAACAAAGATTGGATTATTTAAACTTGTAATTTATAAACCAACACAATGGGAAATAACCCAGAAAACAATCTCTATATGCAACAAGTAACCTGTAGAATGCTGTGTGGGTAATATTTTTATATTGATTTTTGTTGCATTTGCAGCAAATAGTTACCAAACAATGAGAAATCTATAGGATTGAATATACCTCTCAGCTGGCTTCACATGCATAGTTCAAGACTGCCTAACCGGTGCTTATACAAGGATTTAATTACAGCACCTAGACGGTCTGTGGTTACAGCTTCATGTTCAGAGTAATCGCAAAATTGATATTACAATAGAAAATCATGAAAGACTGGCAGTCCCATGCAGTTAATAGCAAGTGAAATTCCTGGGATTGAAACATGTATTTTGAAGTCACTGATGTAGGCAATGAATGATAACTTCAAGTTGGCATGAAGACGAGGTACTGTAAAATGACTAATTTTCACTGGGTTTAAATTTCACTGATTTACCATTTCAGGCATATTCAGTGGGTTTTAAATTCACGGTTTCGTCATTTAGATAATGTGTTCTATGCTAAGTTTTACATATTCACTGGGTTTTAATTTAGCGCATTTTCCAGTCAGCGAAATAAGCTAAATTAAAACCCAGTGAATATTTACCCCCTTTACAGTAGTTTATTTAATCAGTGCTGAACTAGAGGCTGAAATTATCATTAAGTGCGTTGTCATATAATTTTTTTATTGCAATTTCTTTTGAAGTCAAATAGAATGCACTGGTGAAACCGTGAGTAAAAGGATGTTTTGGGGTATAGTTTACATTGTGTATGGAGTGGTAGGGTCGGGTGTCACATAATTTGTTCATTTCAACTCTTATGAAATTTATTTTCGCTGAAACGTTTTCAAGCATTACATGTGAATCCGATTTTTCCTGTGCTGTGTCTCAATGGAGTATGAGGTAAATGGCATTTTCACTGGAATTTATTTCAGGGGAAAACGTTTTCAGTAGAAATGAAGTATACCACATTATTACCTATGTACTGCAGTTTATTTTGATTCGTCTATGAAATCGGTATTTCCACACCCCATATGCAAACAAAGTAGTTCTTTGAAGAGTAGCGTTTTCGAAACATACCAGAAATGAACAATATTTAGAAGTGCGATATTTTACCCTTGGGGTACATGAATATACTTGCCGAGTGAAATGAAATTTGAACAACAGTAATGGTACTTCTAGGCAGTCACTTATTATGACTAAAACTAATTTTCATATCACCCATGCAATAATGTTTTCGGTATTTTCACGGTCAATATGCTAATGAACATGGTTATGGCGATCCGCTCCAAGAGGATTGCCCCTCAAATCATTTGTGTGTGTGATTTCCAGTGTTTTCACGTATTAGTTCTTCTGTGATTTTTTTGGCTTGGCCGATTTCGCTCAAACATGGCAGGTAGGTCACACCTTCACCCTAGTTATTAGGAAAAATCTGCAAAAAAATGTTGGTCCATCGTTGCCATCGCAACAGTAAAAAAATGATTTTTGGATAGCTTCGAGCTAAATGTATCTCCTACAAAATTAGGATACAACACCTCAGACATAGCTCATTGTACTCGGCTTGAGTACATTATTATACATATATCATAGAGTAGTTTACATGGTGACATTGGACAGATCTCTACTATTTGATGAAAATCAGGGTAACCGTTCTCGAGATATAGTAAGGTACTTCAATTAGCATCTCTTATTTTTGGACAAAGGATGACACAACAAAGCACTACTGAATAGTAAAGACAACAGCACCATTTTGGATGAATAAGCACTAATTATCTAATTGGAGCTGAACTTAAACTGCCATATCTTTCCCCTTTTTTATTGAATTTTCAACAAATTTTCAACAAATTTAACTTTATATCAGTATTTATCTATTGTCATTAGAAGGCAACATATAGACCATCTGTTACTATGGAAACAGGCCATATTCAAATTTAATTTTAAATCATCTGTCAGTGTCAATAAAGATAAACAAGTTTTACTTTCGTTTATGTTGCCTTCGTTTTTATTCCTATACAAATGCATTGAAAACGCCCTCATCGACCGGCTATGCGTTCTACCAAGCTTTGCTTATTTTTACGCTATAATAATACTTATGAAACAAAAAGCATTGACACGAATAAACAAATGTAAGATATAACATTATAGCATAATATACAGCTTATTTTTTGGCAACTTAGAAAAGAAGTATGCATGGAAAACATAACTGGGAGCTGCCCGGAAAATATTAACAATCTCTGTGCCTGATCGATCCATTTTTATGCCAAAATAACCAATGAATCATCTCAATTCTACAGCTGTGAATGCTCTAACATGTACAATTCGCTTTACTTTGCATTTATGCTGCATTTTAGACATGTTAAAAACAAAATAAACGTATTTTGCCGTATATAAAAGTGAAGGAGTGAAACATTCTCTTCGTACATGAAAATGGAGTCCATGTAAACAAAGTACCGGGTTGGAGGTACCACTTTTGAAATGGGCTTGTCGCACTCTTTAAATTGATGTCACACTCGAAAAACCTAGATTTGTGACTATTAAAATATACATTTTTTCAAAAAATTATGAGTGATAGATATGCCAGAAAGTTGTAAGTCGATACGAAAATTGCCGTTAAACTTTTGTTCTTATTGCCGTTTCGCCAATTTTCGGCCGATTCTCACTTATCACCTCTCATTCTATAGCTGTCATCCCCTACTTGATTTCTGTGGCATTGGTCCATTCCAATGCGGGGAAAATGCAGCTAACTTCTCTGGATTTAGAACACCGGGTTAAATTTGGAGGTCACGCTCGCGTTCACTGCGCTTGCCAGGATTTTCAAATGTTTCAATTATTATTCTCCCGTGTTGTCAAAACGGCTACTCGCAATGGGTTGCATTTTTCAGAAAATTACCATAAGATATAGAGCTAGAATTCATGGTAATTTAAATTTTTTTTTGCTTTTAGTTTTGCTCACGTATTTTGTAGTTTTTGAAAGGGTAGCTGCCCACACCCACTTCTTCCGATGTCATTAACCAAGTGACTGAAATCCCTAACATTAGCTGTACACCACATGGAATACTACGAGTGAGAGAACTTGATGTATGTTGAATGAGCTTTATCATAGACCATCAACATCAAAGTACCAGGAGGTTCCTGCTGGCGACGTTGCGGCGTTACCCAGTTCCAAATAAAGATTACCAACGCCAAATGAGTGACATTTTTACCGGGAATCAAGATTCATTCAATCCACGGCTAACAAACAACATCACAAGTGAAGTTGTAGCGTGCAGCTCATCAACGAACGCTGTCGACGAAAGTCATTCCGTCAGTGGAGTACCGCAGTTGTGACGGCATGTTTGCCAATGCACAATTCTGTGGAGGAACTTTTAACTTAATTTAAACTACGTATGACTGATTCGAAACATTCCATCGAGATCGGACGGTGCCCTATCGAGCCAACCCTTCACCATTGTATTCAAACGAACCATGTGGTGTGCTGTTACATTCTCCTTCAAACCCGGGATTCAACCATTAGGGGCATTTTAATAAAAAAAACATCGCAAATCATGCAAATTTAGCATTTTTAAACAAGTATACTAAAAAAGAAATGCTCAGCGATGCAAAAGAAGGATAGATATTACTCTTCAGTATACACATCTCTGTTTATACAATCTTTCACATATTCTACTCCCAATTATTCCTGCGTAAAATGAAATAGCTACTTTCCGTGTTGACATTCTGAGTAAAATCACGTGATAGACTGTTACAATTTTATGTTACAAAATTACATACTCTTTCGCCGGTCTGGAAAATGTGTTTAATTGGCTCTCATAATGATTAAAGCGACAATGCATATTTCCCAGTGGGAGTGAACGTAGTTCGAATCTGCCATTAAAAAATAGGGGTCTTTTCAGCAAAAAACGAATAACCCTTGAGTGCACACAATACACTGAGTTTCAGAACAAATCTTGCATTAGTTACAGCAGCAGAATACCACAGAAATATCAGACGAAACATGAAAACACTATATATTGTATTTTGGCCTGAACCCTCTGTCACACGCAACGTAATATTACCGTAATTGGTATAGTACAGGTGTGATGGTTCAAATACCAAAATGGCAACAGTAACAAAAAGACTTCCCTGGCGGCGATGATAAAATACGAACACGGAGCCAACAGATGAGGTTTCAACTGGTACTGGTATTATTATACTCTGCAAACATCAAGTACAATAACACGGTAAAACTCCACTACTCCAATAACTAGATACTTAAACTCCAATACAATTCAACGAGATCTCCGATCTGAACTCAGTGCTGAACAACTCCCCTATATATACCCACACTGTCTATAAATAGACCATTACATCAGCATACATAATGAGTCTGGAATTTACTATAAATTTCTAGAATGTTCCATTACCTTCTATTGCCTCCTACAGTGTTCTATTACCTATTCAACCAGTTTCTAAAAAAACAAACAGAATATTCCACCCAGACACAGTACGGTTCTAGAACATTCTCAGTGACACGGAAGTGGTAAATAAGTCGCATGCGACACCCTCTCTATTGCAATTCCAGGAATTACCCCCATATGTGCAACCATTTTCCACCTTGGTATCACCCAACCCTGAAAACAAATTCTTAATACCACGCTGAAGCGTTTGGTAAAAATCATTTGGCCGCAGCAGTAGATACAATTCACTAAAAATAAAATCAACATTTCGTATGATAGACATTTCGATACGTGAGTGGTTCGCCTATATACATTTTACCAAGCTGATTATCTACAGCGACAACAACAACTTCACCAGCGCAGCACATTTAAGAAAAATCCTCATTACCATCGCCGGGAGGGGGATTGTTCTCTATAACAGCATGGTCATGTTCAGATAAAAAAGAGCAATTCATAGTCGTGTCGACGACAAAGAACGAAACACGAGACTTCGGCTTAATAATTACTAGTGCGATCTTAAAGTCACGACAGGAGGTTCATTCATAGAAGGTGGAGATTTCGTTATTTTGTTGCAATTTCGTCACCTCTTATGATAGCAGAGACCACAACGATTAATAATATTTCGTCTCTAAACGGAAACACCGAGAGGCGACAACACACGTGATATACCATGCTAAAATCTCACAGGGAAGTGCTATAATTTGCTTTTACGATACATGTCGAACTGTCGCAGTCTCACAACGCGCGATGAATACAGAGCTTTGCCGTTCGCCGAATACCCACTTGACTGTTGTTCAAGTTGACGAGTATACTTCTTTTTTTTTCGTTTTTGCAACTCTCGATTTGAATTCGTTTTCCAATCATCATGTTAATATGTATTTTTCTCCAGAATAATTGTTAATAATTACCTCTCAATATGCACGATATTTGTCTCATTCAGTTGACAATTGAAGCGGTAATGTACGGGTAACTTTGATATTTGTTTCTAGATCAATATTTTATCCTGTGAACTAAAAACGCTTTGAAGCACGTGGATAATTATAATATAGACGGAATAATGAATTACGACGATTGCGCATGCACTCGAAATAAACGGTACGTACAACTAATTAAAAAGCGCATGCGCTTTATCCTAGTTCATAGTTCCGTCAAAACGAACACCATCCTGTGCACCAAAACAACAGAAAGGTTGGTTCACGATACAGTATACTCACTGAACACACACTACAGAATACAAAACAAAAACAAATATTAGAAGTTAACCGTATTTGTCTTTTCTTCACATCGTATATTCCACACGCTTCGCTTACGGAAATTTGGAATTATGCTGCCCGGAAATGAAATAACTTAAAATATACATTCTTGAGTAGTTGTCTTGCGAGGGATAAAAAAGAGGGATTACCTTCTCAAAGTCGCATACAACACAGACCACACAAAAAAACACACAAAAAACACGTCTAATCGGCAGCTGCTGCGGTGCAAGATAGCGTGAACAGAGAAATCAAAGAAACCCATCGTAATCTTAGACTGAGATTGGCATTGAGAAAAAATATCAGTGAAAACACAACGAATAGGCCAGCGTGCTTCTACATCCCTCGGAGGAGTTAGCTGAGTGGCATAGCGCGAGGCGCAGGGCAGCGGGAATTAATGATTAGGCGAGACTGTGAGACTGACAGAACTTACGTGATGAAATGAAATCTGACAAGGGTATAATTGTATACATTTCTGATCACGTGAATACTGGACCTTATTGAACTGTATCCAAGTTTTTCCCCCCACATTCTAACAGAACAAAACAGAAGCCAACTTCAGTATTGATTAGTCTTGTGATGCGAAATCAACAAATATATCTAAAATATTGCATTTCATGCCATGTATTTTCCATTGAAAAATGAAGTTTCACATTCTAGCACGGTTAGAGATCACATTTGTCAAATAACTGCAAACTCACCATTGTGTAACAAAGTACCGTGAGAGTATATCCAACGTATGTATTGATATCCTTTAACCCACAATGATATACTTCAGCTCACACTAGTGTATGTTATCTCACAATATTGTCCCTTAGCGAAAATATCTTTTCATAATAATATACTTAAACTGACATCGATATTACTTAGCTCAATATAATATGCCTTAGCTCACAATGATATCACTTATCTCACAATGATATCTCTAAACTCACAATGATATCTCTAAGCTCACAATGCTATCACTTATCTCACAATGATATCACTTAGCTCACAATGATATCATTTAGCTCAAAATGCGATAACTTAGCTCACAATGATATCACTTAGCTCACAATTATATCTCTAAGCTCACAATGATATCACTTAGCTCACAATGATATCACTTAACTCACAATGATATCACTTAGCTCACAATGATATTACCTAGCTCACAATGATATCACTTAGCTCACAATAATATTACCTAGCTCACAATGATATCACTTAACTCACAATGATATCACTTAGCTCACAATGATATTACCTAGCTCACAATGATATCACTTAACTCACAATGATATCACTTAGCTCACAATGATATTACCTAGCTCACAATGATATCACTTAACTCACAATGATATCACTTAACTCACAATGATATCACTTAACTCACAATGATATCACTTAACTCACAATGATATCACTTAGCTCACAATGATATTACCTAGCTCACAATGATATCACTTAACTCACAATGATATCACTTAACTCACAATGATATCACTTAGCTCACAATGATATGTTAAACCACGACCCACTAACAGTTCTTTTAGTGGTCCGAGGTTATACCGGATACATGATACGAACACGTGACACGCCGTATAGCTGAAATGACGACCAGCACTTTGATTTACGGCGCATACAAATACCGAAATCACGAATAAAATAATATGAAGTAGATACGCGTGAATGAAGAGATTACCCCGGAGGCAAGCACGGCTCAATTGCACGGAACTCGCAGTTCAGTTTTTATAACTGTCGCGGATAGCCCGGGGATATCGGGACAGTTTAGATAGATAATGATGCAGTCAGTTAAGCGATCTTAGATTATTTCATAAATACGAAATCGAAAAATATAAATCATGAAGGATTATATGAATGACGTATAATTATCGAAACCTAAAAAATGCCCTGAGCTTAACCAATCAAAATAGAGTAGCCAAATCAAACAGAACCAAGCCGGTGAAATTAATTTCAGAGATGAGTATGCAGAAATTGATCAGAAATAAATCGTGTTATTTAAAAACAAATGATCATAATATGGGGACAAAGTATTTCTTTTTGTCATCGATTCTTAAACTAAAAACGAGTCGTCCGTCAATGAAATGGGGTTATAATTGCTGGCGACGTCGAGCTAAATGTTGTTTAGATTATTAACCCGTTTGCAAATGACAGCGACGTAAAGCAAGTACACGTAGGAATAAGGTGCGTTGTCAACATAGCACAACATACGTGGAGTGCGCCGCCTAGCGTTATAAAGCGTATTGTCTTAGCCAGATCCTGACAATTCAGTTTGTTCGTGCACCATCTGTGCCCGTAGCGGCATCATCCATAAGGGAGGACACGAGGATGCAGGATAAAGTCGGCGGGCGTTAATAGCTAGCTGATCACGCGTTAAGTCTCTGTTCTTGTCTCTGATGTTACGGGATGTCTTCAAATCGAAGCCAACAAAAGAGACCCATCTTACGAAGCTTATTAAGTTGCATTGAACTTAAAAAGGCATTGGAAAATAATTGGAACATCGCACTTACGATCTGTACACGAGGAATTGATTGATTACTGGTTTATTTGTCAAGAAACACGGCAGCCCTTCCGCCGTTCTATGCGCGACAAGGTGTTTTCTGTACGACGAGATTTTTTTTTTATCAAAATAAAAACATATCCTTTTATTTGTATATTAACTTGTACCATTTTCTAATAAACAAACGTACTCATTTGTCCATTCAATTCAACGGCTTGAGTTTTATAATTGAGGATAGTTATGTATAAAAATCGTAATGTTAATGTCCTGTGTTAAAAACATCTTCTATGGACACTGTATTAACCACAATTCAACAACACAGCCCTGACTGAAATGGTTGGTGTCACACCATATTGTCTCTATTCATCAAAAGCATAAAGTGGCAATTGAATAAAAAATAACAGCTGTTTTTTTTCCAAAAAAAAAAAAAAAAGAAAAATCATCCATTCTCTTTCATTTCAAAATATGTTTTGTGATTCCATTGATGTGCATATCACGTATGACTTTTCAAGTTCCATATCTTATTTTGTTTTCACATTGTGAACGTATGGTGTGGGTATGCAATTGATCTGATGGGCACTGATGGATGTGTCTATTAGTGATAAAGTAATTGCCGAAGATTAATAGCAAAATGCTTAAGTCGAGAAACAAAAGAATAGCATGATGATATTACGTTTTTGAAATTATTTAAATCTGGTCTTCATCGTGGAATCGCGTGACTCCGCTGTCGCCGGTCGGTGGTGCAGTTGCATTCAAATGAGGTAGTTTACAAGTGGCACGGCTTACAAAAACACTACATTTCGCATATATTTTCCTTAGCCTGATACATATCTAAAAATTTAATTTTTAAAACTGAAAACAATCGTTTCAACTTGCTTATTACGTAAATTTGAAGTGTAAACAAAATGACTACAAACACATGTGTGTGAGAACGGTTAAAGTAAGTTTATCGGTGGCAGTTTTGTCGAGCCCGCTTACAAAATCTTACGAAATGTTACACATCGTTCACGTAATTAAGGAAAAAGACTATCGCGATATCTTGTCCATATTACGCCGGCGCGACACGCATTCCACCTACTCAGTCGTGCTGTGAAAGAAACATGAATAATATCAAAATAAACTATCCAAGCAAACGCTTTGCTCGAATTTAATTCATAACATTTTTCTGCAAATGCCATTCTCTATAATTTGATCACGTCCATACTTCAAAAAACATGGATGTGACAGAGTGGTTGATGAACGAACAGACAGAGTGAGTAGCTCCCACTGGATCATCCATTTAATGTTTATAGGTCACTCAGAGCTGTGACATTACATCCACGATGGGACTTAATGTTGGGTTCGTGTCCTAGCTTACCGTCTGTGTCGCTAACCGCATTGGAAAGTTGTCGTTGCGTTTGCACAAACACATACATATCGATGGTTGTGTTCAGGGTTGCACACATAGCTACATCTATGGTTGCAAACCCAGGTTTACTCTTTGCCTATTAGATGACTTGACAACAGCGTACAGAGTATTTGCCATTACATTATAAATTACACACATTACCAACACCTAGAACGCTTGAAATATTAATATTCACATTAAACAGATCTGTAAACACGCGTCGTTAAACGGTGCAGCGAGTAGTGTTGGGTGGGTGGACCGGGTTAGGGGGTCAACAACATCAACAACATCAACAAAAACAATAACAACAACAACCACAACCACAACAACAACATGCCTAAACATAGAGCATCATTTCAGCACAGCACCCGGTCACCACAAGAATCGGAGTAAAGCAGAAGAAGACACTGATCACCGACTCTATAAAGTAATTCCGAGCGACACGATCACATATTAGCATCTCACGGGTACTCACTCGTTACAATCAGCAACCTTAAGTGCAAGTCCCAGACATCAAGCAGAAAATCGAATATATCTCGTCGGCAGCGGCGAATGTGGAGCGTTGCACGGTCTCTACCTCAGAACGCACAGCGCGGGAAAACATAACTAAATCGAGAGAGAGAGAGAGAGAGCGAGAGCGAGAGCGAGAGAGAGCAACTGATGTTGTCAGAGAAAGCAATTATAATACCTTTCTATAGATATGGTGATGTTGGGATACGCCCCTCAAATGCGTATACCTTGCACGTGACAAAGTGTAGATAATTCGAGTTTAATTGAGATGCTTACTTATATTTGCTTCAGAATAAGACAAAACTGGCTGAAAAGAGAGTAATTATCTAATAACTGCTTATTAAAAAAATGTGGGATTGTGCAATATCGTTTTACACAACGCATTAAATAATACTTAATTGACCTATCATATCAGATGCGAAGTATCGACAGGCACTGTACATCGGCATTGAAAGATTCACAGGGAACAAAACACGTTATTGCGTTTGGCATGTGCGCTGATGGGCGTCTTGTCACTGTGTTTAGCATGATTTTCTGCACAGTTCTCATCATGTTATACACTTTCCCGAAGCATTCAATCACATACATGTATATAGAGGGACTGTGACGAAATGTTCTCTTTGCCAGGTCTTGCGATCGCGAATTGCCGCTGACATCTGTGATGTTGATCGATACGAACCTCGTCTGAAATCATACCATAATACGGTTCCTGAATGTCGTGTGTAAAATCGATATTTGGGTTTTATACTATCATTTATGTACGGAAGTTCTGCGATTGATGCGATGACATTACTTTCAAGTTCATACTGACTATCTCTACTTTTTCTTGGATTATTATTATTATTTTTGTTACCAATCATAATTGTAATTATCTTGTGATTCTAGACACATGGAGCCGGAAGCAGCCACTGGTGGCGCTGTATACAATCGAAACCTATTTAGGCTTGCCTACACTCATGCAGACTACAGTGTAAAAGCAAGAAACAGTTGTTAAATTTGGTGACCAGTTTAGTATGATAGAAAGCGTGTACCGTCTTCAAATTGACACAATAGACAGAGTGTGGATCAAGATTGAATGAACATGATTCCGGTATTTAATAATAGATGCTTTCTAATAATAATAATATAATATTCATGAGATATGTCTACGTCATTACCTCGTTAAAGGTTATTAGCATATTGTGCACGCAGTACGTATGCTTCGGCCTCCTTTTTCCAATTCTGGTTCCCCTATAACACTGGATATTCGCTCGGTTTGATGGTGATGATGATGATAACTAGTTTATCCCAATTATGCAAGTGTTCGTTATTTAAGACAAGAAAATAATAACAACAACAACAACAACAACAACAACAACAACAATAGGAACAACAACAACAACAGCAACAACACCAACAACAACTCCGTGGGCGACGCTCAACGAATTATTTGCGCATCGACGAGAAGCCATTTCGCTCAAAGCTAGTTCTTTCAATCAGACTCAAAAGATCAGTTATTTAGCGCAAAAGTATAAGGTCTGACGCAATAATTACGACTGTATACACAAGGGTGATCTGGGTCTAATGAGGTAACGGCTCTCATCGCGATCTGTCAATGGAGATTACACGTGTGTTATGCCAAGCATTCGTAATACGAATGAGATAAGAGCTACATGTATGAGAGTCGAATGGGGCATTAGTGATTTTCTCCCTATTCTAACGATAGTACTGGCATATATTTATCTTCAGTCGTCGGTAAACATTGAGATGTGGTGCGTGCAATCACAGTCCCTCTATCCCTATCCTCGGGGGCGGACATCCGGGCATTTTCTACCGCCTGGCAACCCTCGCAGTGAAAACAAAGACTAAAAACTCGCAGAAAACGGTACTTTGCGATGGTTGTTGAGAGTCCCCTGAACAGTGTAACAAGATTAGCCCTACGTGTGTAACATATATGAATTTGGTTGTTCAGGATTACTTCAAAGTTGAGTTTGTGTTGTTTTCTCGAGTTTTCACCGGCTCCACGGCGTTCCACAGCAGCGCGCACAAAGCCCCATAGAAATACGTGGTACAGTGGTGCGCGTCTTAGCAACGTAGAACGTCGTGAAGTAGCTCCGCCCCCGAGGATTGAGGGACTGTGGTCATTGACGCTGCAGTTCGGCGTCTTCTTGTTTGTGCTGGGACAGCGCTTACGGGACTGTGGTGCAATGTATCCTCGGGGGCGGAGCTACGTCACAAGACGTTCCATGTTGCTAAGACGCGCACCACTGTACAGGCATTTCTATGGGCTCTTTTCGCGCTGCTGTGGAACGCCGGTCGAGCCGGTGAAAATTCGAGAAAACAACACAAACTCAACTTCGAAGTAATCCTGAACAACCAAATTTATATATGTTACACACGTAGGGCTAATCTGGTTACACTGTTCAGGGGAGTCTCAACAATCATCCTAAAGTACCGTTTTCTGCGAGTTTTAGGCCTTTGTTTTCACCGCCAGGGTTGCCAAGCGGTGAAAATGCCCGGATGTCCGCGCCCGAGGATATAAGTACAACTGTTATGTCCATGGCTTCAATTTTGCAAATAGTAGTGAGGGGGTTTGATATTAATCAGGTATTGATAATAAGTGTGTTTCATAAATAAAAGTAATACACCCTTCCAACTATGCATGGCGAGAAAATAACATGGAATACACGAGAGTAATAAATCGCGCCCTCTATCGACGAAGCACTTCTCTGACGTAAAAAAAAAATGTGTAGGTTGGTATTAGCAATGCCACGCAAACAAGACAACAAATTTACGGCAGTGCAGTCGTTCGCCATTTAGAAAATAAAACACCTGTAAACATTCGCGAACAATCACAGCACAATACCCAATACGTTCACTCCCAAAGATAAAATAACGACATGCCTCGTGTGCTCCTGTAAATAAAAACATCTTATTGACAAGTTGTCACAGGAGATTGCGAGCTAGTGCTGATCGGTGGCCGACATTTACTATCGGACATTCTCGACAATTAGTTGGTACGTCTGCAATTTCCTCGGGGTGAAAGAAACGCACAGAGGTAGCTAGTAACATCAAACACGCAGCACTATAAACTGTTATTGGTGTAGTCAACACTGGCAGCTTATCAATACGGGGGAGTTTGAATTTGATATCTGCCGATTTTGAAAACGAGCAAACAAAAAAGCAACCAATTAATGAAATGTACATCTGACATTTGCGGATGCATGACGAAAATGTGGTCTTCTAAAACAAGATTGAAAATAGATAGCGCTGAGTCTGTTTCCGTATTCTAAAGCTTTTCCGTCGAATAATTGATTCGCCCATTGTTGAAAATTTTACAATAGTTGACGTTGATCGATGGCACATCTATTTAGATTATTATTAATATTGGTTTCAGTCAAGCCATTACACAATTTCAAAAATACATTTTTAATGGATCTGCCCAAATGCCATTGTGCACTATCCGTTCATGGAACCGCGTGGTTAAGGTTCCAGTCACGTATATAACCAGGACCTCTTATATTACAAATATAAATTTTAAAATAAATCATTTGATTACCCCAACATAGTAAACAGTTTTGCGGTCAACGTTTTTTTTTTTCAATATAACATACACGTAACTCAATAAAGTTGTCAAACCCCAAACCCCTGTTTCCTACATCGAAATCAATGCTAAACAACCGCATCTCCTACTACAAGTTTTAAATTAATTCCCACTGCAGCGACTAACAACCCGCAATCATGACTGAAACTATTAATGACACACACGTACACGTTGCTTTGACAATGAACCACACTACTTTAACACGTACGTCATGAAATAAATACCGAATTATTTCCCCGCGGTTAAAAACACTCGAGTGGGCGTGCATTTTGATTCTTGAAAAGAAATGACAAATAAAAAACAAACAAAAAACATATGGAGTCATAGTGGATGTTGGAGCTCGACATTGAACACAACATGAGAATTTTCAGACGTGACGATTTGTGACTGTACATTTCGCCGTGACGTATTTCCTTTTCAATTCAATGAAAATATACCGCGGGCCGTCTGTCGGTGATTTATTTGAGTGCATCGCGACAGGGTACCTGGTAGATATGATGAGAGACTGCACAATTTACGTAAATAATTTATGGCGCTAGTTCTTTCTTAATTCGTTTCATCGCGCAGTATTATTTCTGTCGATAAAAATGGTAAATTCACTTCGAAGCTCATTTAAAAAAAATATTGATTACGTCATAATTCATACTAAACCACTCGTCGCTATGTTGACGTCATTATTACATAGGTATACTTAATGAATTCACAACGTCTACTTATTTAAATTTACAATGGAATGTAACTCACCAATAATTTGTGAGCTTTCCAATACCCCGAGTGAAAATATTGGTCATTTCATTTCATAAACGTGGTGGTGCCTGTGGTTGAAACTCGTACAATAATACTGGACGACGTCAATAGCGTTCTTCACAAATGACGTTACTTAAACATTATGTAATTATTCATGAAAAACATCCGGTTATAACAACGACAGAAATATTTATAATAACGGTGGGGACGTTAACATCATTTAGCAAGGGGGTGTAAACGTCATTAACACAGTTATGACTGGAATTGTTATCGTCTTCTGACGCCGTTTCGCGAACTGAACAACGTTTCTTAGTTACGTTAGTTCTATTTTTAGTAGTCGCTAAAAAATCACGGGGCATATACCCCCACGGTAGGGTTTATGCTTGCGGTATCTTGCCTGTTTCTCAATTTATTGCAACTGTAAGCGTGGACGCGCTCATTATCCGATCGCAAGTTTTCGATTTTACATATCTCATATCTAGGTTCATGTATTTTCCAGGTATATCGGAAATACATCTTACATAAACCCAAATCTCATTAACAACTCGCGAAAAATCTATAATCTAAACTCCATTATATAGTTCAGAAGCGCGACCTTATGTTTCTGACAGTCGCAACAAAAGAAACCCAAACTGTACACATCGGGTGTTGTATAAAAAACCTCCTGTGCCATGAATACATTAACACACACAAATTGCATTATTTACGCTCACGTCGTCCAATACTGAAATCGACATACAAAATAACAGAATGTCTTGTAAGCTTATGCGTGCGCCTACTAGAAGTTGGCAAGTCGGGGGTACTTAAATTACATGCTGATTAGCTCACTGTTATTTTTGTACATAAGTCGAAGAGAGCGTTCTTTCTTCTACTGATATCACCGTCTTCTTAAATGTCGAGAGTGCAGTGTGAAATTCTAATGCCACGCAAGGCTTTTATAAAATTACCGTCTGTTGTTGACAAGGTTCGGAGCTCGTCTAAGTAAATATTGAACAGCTAGACAAAACTCGACGGCGTGTCTTGTCTTCGTTACGACACTCTTCAAGTTAGTGACATTGGGGCGATTTTAAAACAAATCCACGTATCACTGTATAGAAATATGTTTGTTGGAGCAGTTTTCCCTCCGGAGCCTGCGAGGAAGCATCCTTTTGTGCATGGCGAGAAACACATGTTTCAGCCAGCGGCAGTCAATTAATTTATAGTTCCTAGTCTTCCCAGATTGTTCGTGGATTACGCATTGATGATTACTTGATATTCCGTCTCTCCTGAGATGACTTTGAGATTTGCACGGATGCACCAGAAGTCTTTGTATATACAATTGGCTAAGGGGTAGGGAAAGCAACACGACAAGCGATGTTGACCGGATTAACGAAAATTGAATGTCAGCATTAAGCACGTCTTAGAAGGCATTAATAATCATTGCGAAAACGCATATACAGTAAGGTCATTAGTAGGTAAATTGTACGCCGGGGTACTCACTCAAGTGTGTGTTGTAATCCTTATAAATGCGATAGGGCATTATTCTGCTAAACATCCGCTTTAAGCACGGTTACTAGAAGAGCCGTGCTTTAAGTCAGTTGACTATCGAAACTCACTCTTGGGACACACGAAATAAAATATTCATAGTTTTATGTATAAATAACGGATTTGTCACGATGTCGTCATATAATTATTATAAATAAGTGAAGGGAATTATAAAACTTTGAGAACCTGTTTTTAAAGTGCGAGATATATATTTCGACTTTCAAGTTATTACACTGTTTTCACTATGCATCAACATGATCTGCACTCGCGTATGTGACCACAGGGAGCCCAGGAACTATAATCAACTGTAATACGCAGTCTCTATGAGCGGGGGGGGGGGGGGTATCGGCTGGTATATAGTGTAAGAAATAGACAAGGGATGAAGGCTCCAGCCAGCTCACATTTTTTAAACTCGAAAAAACAGACGAAAAGAATGAAAAATAAAATATAAAAAAAATACCAGGTTGAAGAATATTAGTTGCTTCTTCAAATCTCGCCAAAGCCCTACCTATGTTTTACCGATATCTGCAGAATAAATCAAGAAAACTACACAAATTTACTCCATTTAGGAATTCCTAACGGTTTGCCCGAACGCATGGCACAGTTGGAGGCGTGGCCTGTTCAGCATTTGTCAACAACCAATCACAAGACTGGTTACGAACCACATCGAGGTCACGACTCTGTTAGCCTTGCTCAACTGGTTCGTAACCAGTCTTGTGATTGGTTGTTGACAAATGCTGAACAGGCCACGCCCCCAACGGTGTCGTGCGTTCGGACTAACCGTTAGGAATTCCTAAATGGAGTCAATTTGTGTAGTTTTCTTGATTTATTCTGCAGATATCGGTAAAATGTAGGTAAGGCTTTGGCGAAATTCGAAGAAGCAACTAATATTCTTCAACCTGGTATTTTTTTTAGATTTTATTTTTTATTTTTTTCATCTGTTTTTTTGAGTTTAAAAAATGTGAGCTGGCTGGAGCCTTCATCCCTTGTCTATTTCTTACACTAAATACCAGCCGATACCCCCGCCCCCGCTCATAGAGACTGCGTATTACAGTTGATTATAGTTCCTGGGCTCCCTGTGATGTGACGTGTTCACCGTTGTTTTGATATTAATATACATTTCATTTTCCTGCTGGTATATTATTGTTTACAAATAGACGCTAAATACAACAAAAAGTAAAAGAATAAAGTTAAAATCGAAATTGTAATCTATTTTGAAATCTATTGCAAACACATTTTTTAAAAGTGTGTTATACTGTGTATGAAATGCGACTATTTCACGAGTGCACAACAGGTTGATTTGTAAACTTCTTTCGCGTTCGCCTTTGTTAACAAGATACTTTGTTATACAATCCGCTAAGACAATGATGTTACAAAACATGTCTATATCTTCTATATCAAACCCGATAGAGTACGTGCACGATGTCATTATGACATGTACAATAATATGACACTCGAGATGCGGTGTATTCTGCTGTACTTTCACTCGCTTCGCTCGTGAAAGTACGGCCGCAGGATACACCGCATCACTCGTGAAAATAACTTCCATACGCAACGAAAGCCACGGGGAGGGTGTGGGGTTCTGTTGTTATTACATATGTTCCATACTTGATTATTTCGTATTAAAGAAAGAACGTGCAAACCGGGATGGAATTTAGGTCGGAGAACCCCATTGCCCATTAATATGTTCCAATATAAGTGTTACGCCCTAGCAGCGCGTGTCAGTGTAGAACGCGCCCGGAGAACGCGTGTCACTGTTTGTTTGAAATTAAAATAATCAGACGTCTAATCTGAGTCACTGTCCGAATAAATAACTCGTTGACGTTTAGTTGGGACCACGGCAGAACCAGAACTTGAACTGGACGACTATGATCACAGTCAGCTGGCACACACGTGACAATAAAATAAATACGATATTTACCATATGGGGGCCACCATCTTGAATGACGCATAAAACTAAATAAGAGACAAGTTGTGAAACGCGTTTAAACAGATTCCTACAAATCAGGACAAAAATACCAATCTTTTACAAAAATACGGTCCGTTGGGATCATATTAAGCCAACCGAAAAAAAATTCGGCCTAATTCGTCGTTTTTGTGTGGAAAAATCCCTTGCATACGAACACCTAATTACGCGAAGAACCTAGAACACTTTCCTGGGGGTATTTAAAACTAAATATCGGCATTCCTCGTTTCCTGTAAATGCTGGAAAGCGAAATAGAGAAATAACGAAATAGCGAAATAACGAAATAGCGAAATAATAAAAAAGGTAAATATTTACAGTATGTTGACCATTGTATTAATATACGTGATAATGCAAAACACTAGTCACGGTGAGTTATTTAAAACATACGACTCATGATCGGAAAATATGACTACAGTTCAGAATTGCAGACGGATATTAAGTAACTTAAGAGCATATCAGAAGCAATTAATATAAAATATTTGAAAAAAAAACAGCAGTCAAAAGTCAAGAATGCCAGCAAATTAAGGATTCTGTCCCACAATCCTTTGTGCGTGTTATTACGAACACGCGCAAAAAAACTGTACCACGCGTGTCAAATCAGAAAGCTAACTTCATTGTCGTGGCGGGACAGTTGAGTGTGTTTCAGAAGTACAACACGCAATGGCGGATCGACACGTGGTAAGTGAATTGATATATAATGTGTAAGAACGTTTGTCAGTCACAGGGTATTTCCAAAGATTGAATGTTGACCGTTTTCTGACAATATTTTCTGGTGACAGCAAACTAATGCAACATAAGATGGTTGACAACGCAGTGCCATCGCTTGATTTGTGCAAACAATATTCACAAAAGTGTTATTTTATATTCAACATAAGGTAATATGTATTTTTAGTTATTTTCAAGTTGGTTACCAATTAGTTTACATGACTTTCTGAAATGAGTAAGTAGTGCTGTCTGCTCACTTTGTCAGACATTTAGCACGTTTTGTAATGGCGCCATTTTCGTGAACGCATCCCGGCATGTTTGTGTTTGAAACCTGTTATGCTGGTTTTCTTTGCAGTGGCAGTGTTTGTATGTGTTGGTAAAATTAATTGAGAACAATGTTTACCATAGTAGGAATGATGTCAGTTCCCTAAAGAGAGACCACATATAACCATACATTCCAGAAGGGCTTTTTCTATTCTTTGTTTTGCAGTGTCCAGAATTTGGAAATTTGTTTGCAACAGATTCAGCGATTAACATTCACCATAATAAGGGAATCATGGCTGACAATTTATTTATTTTATTGCATCCACTTTTTGAGGAACTGTGATGCATCGAACATTTGCATATGCTTGTCCAAAACATTTATTAAAATAAAAAAATGTGTGATGTGATATGAATATCCTGATGCAAATAACTAGTATTCTCACTGCCTCCTTAACTACATTATTTTATTTTATATTCAGTGTATTGTAATGTATTGTAAAATTTAATGTGATGATCAAAATTTCATTTTATTACAGGGGTTACCCGGGTACAACACATCAGTTCTAAATTACAAAAGCTACTTGAGACAACGGTGGTAAGCATTTTGTATTACAAGTATTAAAATACCCCCTCTTATGGAAAGTGATATCATTTTAGAATTTATTACACTAAGTTTGTTTGGCTTCATTTCATCACTCATATTTATATATTTACAATATTGAACTAATGAAATGTTAAGCAAAGCCTGTTTACCATGAATAAATTAGTGTTGTATGATTTTTGCACATTTTTGAAATTATTTAGATATTCTTTAATAATTTGACTTGTTTTACATGTAGGGAATGGGAAAGCACAAAAGATGCACTGTTAAATTTTTCTGGAAGGAAAATTAAGAAAAACACTGCAAAATTCCCAACGCCAAAGAAACAATATCTTGAAAAATCTTTTGTACATGGTACAAGAAAAGTTCGTAAGAAAAGCAACAATGAAAACAGAAAAAGGTATTTAAAAAATAGCTCTTGTGTGTGAAGCACATGTCTGTCTTGTCTGTGTGTGTGTAAATTTAGTACTTAGGTAGCACCTCCCTTTAGTAATGCACCGACTAGATTATTTTACGACCGTTCCTGTCACCTCCTGACTGTTACAAAGTTTGATTTTACAAAACACCTATAATTGCTTATCTTCTATATTCAGAGTTTAACTTTAACAGATCAGTTGTGAATGAAATAATGATATCTATTGTCATTCGACAATCATGTTATTTGAGTCTCCCTGTTTGATGACATGAATACCCAGAACAAACTGTAGCTACCTGGTTAACATTTCCAGTGGTTAACATTTAATGATTTGCGATATAGTTTCACTTTTGTGCTGTGTGCAAGCATAATGTTAATTTATATCCCAAAAATGTTATATTTTGTTTTATTCAAACTCCGTAAATCTATGCAAAATGATAGAAAAACTCAGTGTTGCATTTTAATTAGTCAATTTGCCAACTTACAAATTTACAACCCAATCTATTTATTTTGTTTTAATAATATGAGATTATTACGAGGATACCGAAAAGTATGCACAGCGGGAGTATCGGCCGATGCACAGTGGAGGTCGATGCGACAGCATACTGTCTAGTGCATACTTTTTGGTATCCTCGTAATAACCTTTAGTTTATTTTTATACATCAATCTTTTCCTTCAAAGGATACATCATGGAAATGCCAAAATACAAAAAGTTTAAAACAGAGCTAACTTTGTGTGGGGTCCTGTCAAACCCTGTGGGCTGCCATGTTTGTTTTTATTATTAGAAGACAATGTAACACGTAATTGTTCCATATTTGGAATTTGGATTCCCTAATATAGTGGGATGAAAATACCCAGTGCAATACCGCAAAATTACGGCACAGTGGAACTTATGGTGTTACAGTGACAGATGTATAACAATAACTAATAATTAGTTTTCTGTTAGAATTATAAACTTCAATACTGTGGATTGCTATTACATGGTGCATCAGAGCTGAACTACGTTAATCAACAGGCTTCTCGCATGTTTAAGGTTGAATGCTACACAGAAGATTGTAATTTTTTTTAATTGTTGACTCCTGTGTGCAAAGCAGCTAGTGCGTCTGTATGTGTGTGTGTTTATGTATGGGTGGACACTGTATCTATATATGTGCGTGTGTCTGTCTGCTCCACTGATATATCAAGAACCATATGTTGGTTTTTGATGAAACTTGTCTCCAATACTCTTAGCACACAAGAGTTCTTTCTAAGCTTTCTCTGATTTTAATGAATCTTGGTACATAAAAACATTGCAATGTTTTGGGTTTATATACATCGATAATAATTATCTAATTTGCATAATAATTAGCCCAATTTAAGTCGTATTTGTTTATTTTTCGCATGTGCTTGTTATGTGGTTGGGTTCGGTTGGCCACATTCCAACTTGAGTAGGATTTCAGTGGAACTTGAACTTAAACTCTCACAAATCAATTGATAACATGAACTGCATTTATTTGCGAACGAAACTCTTCAACGAACTGATGAATACATAAACTTGTAGAACTGACCCACAGTTGAGCACGGACTGTAACAAACTGGAACACAACTACCTTTTAACTTTAAAAGTGAAATAGAACATTACGGCGTTTTTCACGCCGACGGAGATTAACCGAATTAATCAGTGACTGCGTTCTGAATCAATAATAGAATGTCAGTCAACACCTATGGCTTATTATGGTTTCAACGATATGTTAATTTGTGTGGGACATAGGTACATATAGTGCTTCAGTGATTCAATTCAAAATGGCAGTCATTTTGTTTTTTCATAAATTGATTGTAATACTCTTCTCTCACAATATGCAAAATGAAAAATTATCAATGTATTTGTGAAACTGTATTAAACATCTTTAAGCATATTCCACTGTGAAATTAAGGTTCCACCCAATTTCTGATTGTTCTCTGGAATTGGATTTTGCTTACAAATGATCACATGTTGAAAGTCATATTAACTTGTAGATACTTGTGCAAAGACTGTCATCAACATTTCCCAATCTTACAAGAGGTCCGGAGCCATTACATTGATTTACATCTATTGTGTAAAGTACAAGAAATTGAATCACCATCAAAAGCAAATATAGCTTCTTCTTTATCACCCAACAAAGCTGAAGGTTGTGCAAAGCATCTTTTTGCAAACAGGTACTAATTTGCAAATTTTAGCAAATAAGTATATCACATTTTCTTGATGGTTCATTGACCTATTTTTTCCAACTTGGTACATAGTTAATACATGATGGTATACATTTGCTCCAGAATTTTTCAATCAGATTTAGAATGCCCAAAATGGACAAAAAACCTACATTTTGTGTATGTACATTATTATGTTTGAGTTGTACACAGACTGATTCTCTTCAAATTTAACTTGGATTTTAACCTGTTAGAATATGTTCCAGATTTGTTTGAAATTGTCTGACTTGTGTGTCACTGTCAGACGTAGTGCAAACAGTGCCTTATATGTTCGTCGGACATGCCTGGACCAATATTATACTCTCACATATTACGGTGACTTGCAGTCTAGGACATTTAGTTAACAGGTCAGAACTGGAACATGTACTAAACAAAAAGGAGCATTTGCTGTATCACTCATAAACTTAGATCACAGAAGTGTGTCTATGGTCAAAATTTGTATAATCAAGTATACAATACATGCAATTGTTGGTTCACTTGAGTTTCTATGCTGGATGTGCTTCTGATGCTAATATTTCCAGCAGAGCAATTGGTCTACTTGATTCATTATGCTTTTTGGTTGCTTCCCGCTCTATTACACGACATATTTTAGCTTTTTGATGATAGTTACACTATTTAATTGTGATTTTTTTTATAGTTTTCACACGACTGCCAGAGTTGAAGAACATATCATCATCAGTTCAAGTGATGAAGCAATGAGTGAAGTAAGTGAAAGTATTGATGGGACAAGTATAGGCTCAAATATTTCCGGGTAGAATTTTTTTCAGTGACTGTATGCTTTGAGCCAAATAGGCAGTTTGGCAAGTTTGTTATTGTATCATTATATGATTGAGGCTGTGCAATAATATTATGATGCCTGGTCATGAATATAAATTAGCTTATTTGTATAATACTTTTCCATTTTTTGGACATTATTACCAATATCTTAAGCATTTTTCTGATGGCAGATACAGTCTGTGTCATATAGCCCCTATGTCCACCTCTAATCACAAAGATAGCCATGTGCAACAATGCTAAGCTTTCATTGATTGTTCATTTGTTAGGAATCATCTGCTGTTGCAGGATGTGATGAAAAAACACTGAACACAAATCAGAGGTATGGAATTTTACTCAATTTTAGTGCCTGTATTCATTCTCATCTACAATGAATTGTAAAAGCCATGTTTAAATTAAAGTGTGGCATGCATGACTGCTGATCTTCTACTGTCATGTATGAGTTATGATGCTGCAGGCACATGTGTTTTCTGTTATTTGATACTTGAAATTATAATATAATAGTTGAATGATAGTTGATTCATTACTTCAGAAATATTATACAATAGTAATAGTAGTTTGTTTGAAACTTTTTGATTCTGACAAAACACATCAGAAAAGCCAATTTTTGACTTCTGTGTGCAAAGCACACAATGGGAGTCTTTGTAGTTGGTGTGTCTGTATGTATGTATGTGTGTGTGACCGTCTGTTCCACTGATATCTCAAGAACCATACATCAGTTTTTGAAGAAGCTTGGTACATAGATGGTCTGTTACATTGCACAGACCTTATTAGTTTTACACTCAAATCTGTTCATATTAATTTCCTGATTTGCATAATTAGTTTTCAGCTTTTCCATTAATATCTCAAGTACAAGTAATTTCAAATTAATTTTTACTGTGTCTCCAATACTCTCAGCACACAGGAGTTCTTTCTAACGAAAACTTTTTTTGATTTATTTTTTCACCACTCCCGTATAAACATGTTTTGTGTGATGCAACTGTTCTTCTGGTTGCTCATTATTTAGTATCCATTTTTTTTTTCATCACTGTTTTTAAAAATATTTCAAATATTTCTGCAGTCATATTTTAAACATATTATGGTCTTGTCCTTTTTACAGTGTGCAAAACACTGCATCAATTGATCTGCTATCAAATTATGACAACACTAGATCAAAAAGTCACGATACTGGTATAAATTATGAAGGTAGTGGTATTGGAATGACCATGCAAACTGAAGATTCTCCCATCATAATTTCAAGTGATGATGATCTGTATATGGAAGATAATGATGAACCTTATCAAACAAAGAAAATAGATCTAAGGTATAGATTTATCACCTTGTATATTTAAAATACTTGCATGAATCCTGAATGAAAAAACTGTATTCCACAGTGTCAGTAGAGCTAGAGTTTATATGGTATATCAATCATCACCATGCTAGTGTCATGTGATAGTTCAGTATTTTATGATATTTTCATTTGAAACAAAGTTTTAAACGTTTTTTTGTTAGCCCTGCGTACAGTGCTGTGCACAGGGATGCATTCGGTTGATAGACACCACAGCGCTGCATACCTCCATGGACAAAGTCCATGACTTTGAAAAATATAACTTTTTAGCTCCGCTGTCGACTTATCATATGAGTGATTGTTCGTCATCGCCCATTGTCCGTGTCAATGTTTTACTTTTTTGACCTCTTCTTGAAAACTACAAGCCTGAATGCTTTGATACTTGGTGTATATGTACCTTGGGTAGACCTCTATTGAATTTGTTCATTTCATGATGATTTCTTAAATTCTCTAATTTTGGTGAATATTTTAATTTGTAATTTTTGGTGAAAAGTGATATTTTCGATTGCTTTGATACTATACATATTGTTCATTTTCTAATGATTTTAATTGCAATGTGCATTGCTAACAGCGGAGCTGCTTGCTTAATGAAATAGCATGCCCAAGGAACCAAAAATGGTGATCGTTTAACATATATATCCAGCACTCCCAGTTCGGAGTCCAATTGTGGATGAAATGGCTACTTGGCCTTAAAAACAATTGCATTCTCTCACATGAATTAAATCAAAAATGGCGTTTGGTGGATGATTCCTTAGTACCTACGCGTTTACAATTTTTCTGTCTTTACTAGTCGTTTTTGGCTCAACTGACCATAGATCCGCTGAGCCTATGGGATGGGTTTCTGTTCTGCATCTGTCGTACGTCTATCTATCTATCTATCTGTCTGTGCATGACTTCTTCTCAAAAACTGCCGAACCGTTTGACTCGATTTTTGGTGTGTGGATGCCTTGATGAGTATAGATGGTAATTTGTTCATGAGAAGTCGATCTGCCAAAAATTATGAAAATTAGCCCCCCCAAATTTCTTCTATGCTACTATGGCACTACATGAGTGAACTAATTTACATGTCTTGGAGCAAGGGCTTAGACCAATCAATAGTTGGGGGAGGTCATCCTGAAAAAAGACAGACTTGTTATTAATTTAATAATAATACTTTATTACACATTCAGGAGCCCTTCGTGCATCACTGCTGTTTTGCTGCAACAGTGTCTTAGAAGGCATTATGTATTATTTATGTACTTGTACTCTAGTTATCTTCAATATTCTTACAGTACAGTAATAAATCAAGATGAAGAATGAAAACATCTGTATTGCTGACTGTCTGTTGCTATGGTTTTGACTTCTGAAAAAATGATAAATGATATGGCTTTGAAACTTTCTAGAACATTTGATAGTTGAAGGATCTCAGGTGCTTCATTTTTTGACGATATCTTTATTTAGATATTTTTAGCAGCCCTCAAAGTTTGATTTTTTTTTCTGGTTGCCATTGGCAACCAAGTTTGAATTTCTGGTGTCCAACTGGAATATTTCGTAGCCATGTACAAAATTGTCATATTTGCTTGTTTCATAAAGATACTTGTATCAGTTTTCTAATTTTGAAGAATATTTTAAATTTAAGTTACAGACTGCTTGTTATTTTATGGAATTAACACCAATAGCAATAGAATAGAATAGAAACTACTTATTTTTAACTTTCGCATCAACTACAGTGCACTCCCGGACTTTGTCTATGGAGGTACGCAGACATCTATCTATCAACCAAACGCGTCCCTGTACACACAGCACTGTATGCAGGGCTATGTTTTTTGTATGTGTCAGAGTGTCTGTGCACTCACCTCAAAGTATAATTTGCATATACCAGTATCTTCCTTTTTAGCACATAAATAATAGATGGAAAGCCATATGACTTAGCCTGGAGTTTATAATTGTTACCTTGTCTAGTGGGAAAAGTGTCCACTCTCATGCAAAAGGTTCTTGGTTCAATATAAGTCAATTTTATTTTTTGACTGCCACAAAACATTCTTTATTTCATGCTATACATATGCATTACTGGTATATACATTGAATGTTACCTATAAGTACTTTGTTTTCTTATAGTGAGCTGAGTGACATGGACAGTGATGACCACTCTGTACAGACACATCGTCCTCAAGCATGTCAGTGGCCTGTGTATTGTAGTAATGCAAGAGGATTGGCGAGAGAAGAGGTGCTTGACATAATTATATGTCAAAACGTAGATAAAAACCTAGTCTGTAACACTATGCCATGCAATATTTGCAAAAATGCTACATTTGTCATCAACACTTCGGAAATTAGTAGCAAAGATTTAGTGAAATCAGATATTAAATTTTGTGTTTGGAAAGGCGGTCATGCATGTCCTAGGCAGCATGTTAAAATTAAAAAAGTTAATGGCAAAATACAAAGGGTGAAGACAGTGACACCAAGACAGGGCTTTAATATTTTCATGTATAAAAGGCAGTATAGCACACATGCAACATCCTCCTTTAAAAGAATTATTCACAAAGTGTTTGATACAGAAAAGCACATTATGTTGCCGTATGTTGTAATTCAGTACTATTTCAAAGATGGTGAAATAACAACTGTACAGGAGTCTGTCCATGGAAACAGAAAACATAAACCAAATCCCAAAATCTGTGAAACATCAGACTCATCCAATGAAGATAATGTATTGGATAATCCAATGACTGGAGCTCCAACTAAAATTACTGTAGGGGCCAACAACAATGGCTCCATTACACAGAAGCCACTTTTGTGTCCTGATTTTGAGACACGGCCCACTTCCTATACCGCAGCTGATGTTATAAATATTGTATTTTCTGACATAGAAAAGGAAAAAAATTGTTTCAAACAGCCTATGCGCGTTCAAAAAAATGTATCTTTTGTTATTAGTCTTGAACATGTAAAATTTTCAGATCTTACTGCTGATGATAATGGTGTTTTTGTATGTCAAGGTAATCCAGTTCTCTCCTACTTTATTAATTCAGCTACAGATTTCAGATTTTTGGGTCCTAAGAACACAGGTGCTTCAAGTCGTAAGATATTTAACCTACATAGGCACTATTATACACACCAGAGCTTTCCTGATTTTCATAGGATAATGTATTACCTTAAGAACTCAAGTGATGAAATTGTAAACAACATTGCTATTGTACAATACCGTTTTGATGGTGAGTCACATTCTATTCCAAGAAAAACACATGGCAATGCAAAAAAATGTTTGACTGTTTATACAAAAACAAAACCTTCATTAGTTAAAGAACTAAGACAAGAAAGTGAAAACAGAAGACCTAAAGAGACTATCCAATTTGTTTCTGAGAGAAGAGGTGGAGTGTTCTGTGCCGCAAGTTTATCTGACTATCCACGTGGGCGGGAGCAGATTTATAATTTAAACCGAATTACTAGAGGTGTTAACAGAAAGTATGGTAAAGTAAAAGATGAACTGTTTTCCATAATCTCAGATGTCAAGGAGGGAAATTTAGATTCAGTTTTGCACATTGCTTGTGTACCAGAGCCTCTAATTATTGTCGGGACTAAGGAGCAGCTGGACGATTTGGTTAAATACTGCACAGATCCTGCAGATTTCAGTATTCTATGTGCAGACCCAACATTCAACAATGGTAAATTTAGTGTAACGCCAACAACCTATAGAAAGAAATGCTTGCAAAATTTAGAGAAAAACAGCGAGAATCCAGTCTTCATTGGGCTAACTCTAATTCATCTCGCTTCTGATGTAAAAATATTCTCCTTTTTCTTCAGTCAACTTGTTGCACTTAGACCAGCATTAAGGAATGTTCTGGCTTGTGGTACTGATGGTGAAAAAGCTCTTATTAATGCCATGAAAAATATATTTCCTAAGTCTATGATGTTAAGATGTTTTCGGCACTTTGAAAACAACTTTCAAGATCACCTGAGGAGTTTAGGATTGACACAGAGTGAGAAAACTGTATATAGCAATGATATATTTGGGTATACAAGGGGAACCACCTATCACAGTGGATTGCTGGATACTGAAGACAGTGACTTGTATGATCATGCTTACTTTGAATTGTGTAATAAATGGAAGGATGCCCCTCATGTTCAAGAAGTAATGAAATGGTTGAAAGATAGAGATGAAAATATTAAAGAAAGTCTACTGGCAGGTGTCCGTTCAAGAGCAGGCTTAGGTTTTCCACCTCGAAAGTTTTTCACAAACGATTGTGAGATTAATAACCGTCGTATTAAAGATGAAATGGACCATCGTATGTCTGGTGAATTACGATTCATAAAAGCACTTGAAAGACTTGCCAAATCACAGGAAGAAGAATACGTACAGGCTATCATAGGAGTATCAAGACAGTACAAATTGAGAAGTGAATTTGTGCACCATGGAATAGACTGTGATATATGGCACAGTTGGAATAAACAACAAAAACATTCATATATAAACAAGCTGCGGAGTATGACTATGCTGCAAATGTATGGTGAAAAGGAAACTCAAGACAGTGGAATCACATGTGCATTCCCTTCTGCAGCAAATATTGGAAATGTCTTGTCATGTAGCTTAAGTGATGATTTGTCAGTTCCGGGGATAAATTTTATTGAAAAAAAAGCGGAGGCGCTACTGATGGATGAAAAGAACATATGTGAAGCTCCAATATTAAAAGACAATGCCATTGCAGCTTTTAGTGTTAAAAGTAATAGAAAAGAGCCAAATTATGTACTTATTTTTCACAATGGAAAAGTCACGTGTGAGTGTCCAAGTTATAAGTCAAAGTGCATTTGTTCTCATGCTGTTGCTGCTTCTGAGAAGCATGGTACACTAAATTTGTATCTACAGTGGCACAAAAAACAGGACAGAGTGAACTTAACTTTACTAGCGAATGAAGGTCATGAAAAGAAAAGACAGAGAGCCGGAAGAAAAGGGAATACAGTAAGGAGAGTAAATCCGTCATCTTCTACAGAGAATGTTGATTTTCTGAATAGTTTTAGTAACCCAGACAGTTGGACTCCTGATAATCCATTTGTATTAACCTTCATGCATGGGATAATTAAAAAGTGTTATGGATGTCAACTGCAATTTGCAAAAAAATATCAAAACCCACCATATGATTTAATTATCCGTCACCTTGATCATCGAGAATACTACAACAAGGTTGGTGAGAAAATGACTACCACTAACTTTCAAAATACGTATTATCATTTAAATTTGAACTGTGTACGTCGTGTCTATCCATTTTTTCAGGCTAGGCAGCTTTTAATACACAGTGAGGTCAAAGACCATATTCAGACTCCTGAATATGAAAGTGTTTTAGAAGCATTCAAAAGCGGAAAATAAAGTTAAATAATAGATTTATCTTTTCAGACAACAGGTTTAGTTTCCTGCATTCATCTCTGTATCTCTGTAATCCTTGGATAGATTCTCTCCAAATTTTACACATAGCTAGGACCTTATCTGGGACATGCATGTGCATCGATTTTGTAATCTGATCAAAGATGGCCAATTGCACTGAAAATGCACTAAACTGGTTTTTCGTCTGGACATACTTAGACTGATTTATTTTAACTTGATGTGAGGCTTTTATTATTTGGTTACCTGATGTTTTTTTTTTTGTTTTTTTTCATTTTTCACTTTTTTTTGCATTTTGATTCATAACTGTCGATTTGTGGCTATTTTGTTCAAGGTTTTGTCATTTTCAGACATGCTTTGACTGATTTGGTTCAGAGTTGGTATAGTGACAGGGCATAATGGTTGACATGTGTATTTCCGATTTGATTGTTTTTGACAAATGGCTGAAGTTAATATAACAAATACTGTGGAATACTTTATTTTCGCTGGAATCAATTTTCGCTGAAAAGGCTTTTTGGCCGTTTTGTATGGAATTTATTTTCACTGATTTTTGATGAGTTTAATGTGAAATATAGGAAAAAAAAGTATATTCGCTAGATTTTATTTTCACGGAATCATCCCTATAGCAAAAATAAATTGCAAGCGAAAATAAAGTATTCTACAGTAGTCATAATTTTTGTGCTTTTGGTATGATGGTTTAACCTGCAGGATTACTGATACACATGATGGACTGGTAGCAATTTTTTTTCTTGCATATCCATAATAGAAGGCTATTTTACCAATGAGAGTTTGCAGATTAACTGATAATTCTATGTTCTTTAAACATTTTTAACATTTTGTCTGATTGAATTGCTATTCTGTGTCTCGCCTTTTCAAATCTGACCATTTTTTTTATTTTGATTATATATATATCACTGCACTATTATTTGGGAACATTAATACAGTACATATAGTATTAATTGGGGAACGCTTAGTACTTATCTTGTCAAATTTTGCTTAGATATGTTGCTGTACTACTAACTTTTACATGTATAGAAATTCACATTCTATTATTTTTAAGGGACATTTTGATAAATGCAGTACATGTTGTATCATACAATGAACATTAATTTTTGTTATGGAATTATGATTTCAGCCAGTATTTTCTGCCCAAAATGTTTAGATGTATTATTGCATTGTTTCTGGACTCTTATACTCACTTTTGCTAATATGCAAAGATATTGCGTTGTTGGTTTGTATCCATTCATCTATATTTATTTAATCTAGAGTCTCAATGGGCAACTTTGTAATAGTTTGAAGAATACATTTCCATGCATATTACTTCAGACATGCCTAGAGTAACATTTCAACATTCATACTTGTATATCATGGCATGCAGTCATTTTGTCAAAACAAATTGCTTGTGGTCCCATTATGGTTTTTAAAATGTACTACAATCGGGCATTTTGAAATGTCTGCAACCAGTACTTAATGTAATCTCATTTTCAAAACTCACTGAAGGTCTGACATGTTAATAACTGAGACTGTGCCATGCATGGCTTGTTTATTATTGTTTATTATCATTAAAGAGTCATTTTAGCCAAAGCATTCTTTCTGCGTATTTTTTTTTAAAAGGCATGTCAATAACTGTTCTCCCACCTATTTTGTCTACCCCTTCCAATAAAAATTTTCCCCATGTACTGAAGATTTTTAATCAGTTCAAAATTATTCCCTTTTTTCACATTTAAATAGCACTTCAACTGACTCATAATAACACAATGTCGCTTGAACGATTTTTGACCTAGATATTTATTTATTTATTCATTACACAGTTCAATGAGCAAAACCATTAACAGAACTGGAAAAAATAAACAATACATAAAGAAAATACAAATATAAGCAGATAAACATCAACATGACAAAGTAACACAATAAAATTAAAAATAATTATACAGTACAGTTTTAAAACTATATAAAGATGAAAAAATATCAATATTACATTTAAATGAAATGTCATTTAATAATGTCATACACCTTAAAAGTGACGAATGCTTCCTGAAGTTGACTGATCCACAGTCAGGTTTAAAAAACAAATGGTTTGCGTCTCAAACACCTATTTGGAACAAAAGTAAATATTGGCAAGAATAGCAGGGCAGTCATAAGAAGAATTAACAATTTTATATAAAAAGAAGATCAAGAATAGTTCTGATAAAAGAGGAATGTTAAAAAGTTTGCAATAAATGGGATAACATGAAATACTACAATGCACACGTAACTGATAGCTAAAAACCTGTAACCATCAACTAACCACAAGGATAGCGAATGTGTGATCAGATCACATAAAATAATGATGGGAGGAGAGATAAAATTATATATATGAAGAAAGAACTTGAGCTGAATGCAAATGGACTTTAGGTAATTATGATGATTTGATTTCTTTATAGCCATCACAATTCACAAAATGCACAAAACGGTTTTATTAGTGGCCATCAAGGTTCATCAATTTAAATGAAATTTAAAAAAATGTTTTTTTCATGTGCGACCTGTTTGAGGACGTGCATCCTCTGGGTTAAAGGCGAGACAACATGTTCCCTTTATAGCAGCTGTGGATTTATTCTGTGTCTACTTGGATGTTCTAATCTTGGTGTTTTTTCAGTGATTTCTCTAGGTGCAATCCAAATACAGTTGGTGGTCTTGTTTTCCAAAGTTTTGCAAGAGTTTTAACTGGCCAACATGTGCGTTTCCATGTGGTTTATTACTGGCATGTTGATTTCCCAGTTTTCAACTTTGTTTACCATTTTCATATAGCAATCTCATATGTTTGCATTGTCGAGTTCAAATTAGTGGAATGAGCCCTACATAGCTTTACATACTGTGGCGCCGCCAACGTCGGTCAATGGACACAATCGGTTGGCATGGCGTAAATGCACTTGTTGGCATTCTTGACTTTTGACTGCTGTTTTTTTTTCAAATATTTTATATTAATTGCTTCTGATATGCTCTTAAGTTACTTAATATCCGTCTGCAATTCTGAACTGTAGTCATATTTTCCGATCATGAGTCGTATGTTTTAAATAACTCACCGTGACTAGTGTTTTGCATTATGACGTATCTTAATACAATGGTCAACATACTGTAAATATTTACCTTTTTTATTATTTCGCTATTTCGTTATTTCGCTATTTCGTTATTTCGCTTTCCAGCATTTACAGGAAACGGCATTCCTGCTCAGCAGCCAATCAGCGACGGCCTAACGCTTAGATGACAATTTCGGTTTCAAATACCCCGGCTCAGTGTTCTAGTGTTATTTTCATCGCGTACTTTGGTGATATGTATTTAACCAGTATTGGTACTTGCAGAATACTGTATACTTCATATATTGAAATTATAGCAGTACATTTGCATATTAATTAGGTAATTTGTATAATGTTTCTGCAATGTATTTTAGAAAGTATTTTTGTACGTGTATAGTAGAGGTGCAACTAGCTGTATGAAAATAGTTTAGAATTAGTTAGTTCAGCATTAGTACATTCGAACCATTCGGTGAATAAAGCTCATTCATGTCTTTTGCAACTAGTTTGTCCCGTTCAAATCTCATAAATGTGTTTATCATACGATCAGCTTGTATCGAGAAACAATGAATTGCCTTCACATGGAAACAATAGCCCCAGTTCCCACACCTTTGTCGTTAGTTTGGATGACATGACCCACATTGCAATCCCTTATTTCTTGCTCAGACGATGTTTAGAAAGATTTCAATATAACTGTTTTTGATTGTAACACACAATGCCCAACTTACAATGGGTGTAGACTATAGTACCGTGACATATTTCCCCCCGAAAGAATACCATCATTTTCAATACCTTTTTTTTCTATCCGGACAATGACCACCTGTGTTTGCAAACAATTCAGACAAGTAAGCGAGGACAAGTAATATACAATATCACCTGTAGTTTAGCGTAAGTGTTGTTTCTAATCAGTGTTAGCGCTCGCCAATGTCACTTGATTTGGTTAATGCATATTTATGTTTATAGCTGTAATATAATTAGAGACTATTAACGGCCAGCAATAGTATTTAGTAGTTGATATTTGGCGGGAGATAAGAGCGAGGTCTTGTATCCACTACCGATCACCTTAGTACCGCTTATACGTTCATAAGACCTGCACGTACATCACGTTAGTATGTGTCATTTTCCAATTCTCCTAAGACATTTTCTTGAATTATACTACTATCCTTAGGGGCGACGAAGAGCTATGTTTTTTTGGTAAACAACTACTACCTACTCCGATTTGAATATATTGATCCCCACGGGAATTTGTGGTGGATTCAGGGGTAAGAATTTACCCATCGTGCTGTGCGCGTTCTAGATTTTATGTTCAAATTCTATGGCAAAAGCCTACTTACGTATAAATGGGCTGTTCGACACGATTCTCGTATGTTTCAACAACCTGGCGGTGACACCGACTATTCATTATTTTCGCACATACACCAAGCCAAAAAATGAAAAAAAAAAAAATACATTATTTTTTAGTTGCGAGTCGTTGTTTTCTCGCCGCTTTACTAAACAGGCGACAAGCCCGGCGATTAACACCAACGGAAGCATCGATGACCTGACCACCGAATCCTTACCAGGCTTGAGATACGCCCACTAAGCGAGACAATAGAGCGACATGTTGGTTGTTGACATATAGAAAAACTTATACAAAATCGCGAATCGTAATATGTTTGTTCTTTACCCTCAAATTGAATCGCGTCAGCGGTTTTCATGGATTGAGATTAGACTTGGTTTATGTATGCTATATTTCGAAGATAATGTTTACTATTCAGTCCGAACCCCTGTTGTCACAAATAGTTTTTTTGCAAAATGTATAATATCAACCATTTTTGCAATAGTATTTCGTATTGTTAGTTGTACAAAGTTTTCCTATTTTGATCAGTTTACCATACCCCTCGCCTACCATGAAAAGTGCTCGCAACTCGTGTGATCTCGATTCAGTTGGAAATTTAAACCAGTTTATTAAGTTTCGGGGCAGGGCCATGTGTCTTTAAAAATGTAAGACATTGTTCCAACCATATATTCTAACTATATTATAATATAACAATAACCTGAATCTCTTTCTCATTAGTAAAACACACCGCGTAACGCGGTAAAATAACTGATGTTGTACTCTCTCTCAGCGCAACAAATGGGCATACCAATTTGCAAATAACCATTAATGGTGCTTACAAACAATTACCTCGGCGCGCAGGAAGAACACATTTGCAGACTACATGTATTGTATACGTTTCACAACTGGGACTCGAGTCAATCACAATAAGAACAAAATATTCTACATCGTTACACTAAGCCTGTTCAGCCTCATCCAAAGAAAGGTGGACTAACGTAGAATCACAAAAAAAAAAAGACAACGTGGCAGTTCAGTCACAACATATAGAATGAACCTATCCAAGAAACAAGTGAAATAAGGTTGGCTAAACACAGATTGATGTCTCAGTCCGAGGCCAGACATACAGTGATACGTGCTGAAAAACCTTTGATGTAAAACATCATGACGTCACCAATACATGAATGAATATTATATTGAAACGGAAATACACATTTTATAACCAAATGTTATATTCTGAATATTTTTCTGACAACCCCGAAACACCCATATTAAATTTAAGCAAGCCATAATAATATATTTCGAGAAACGTGACAATTAGAATCGCATTCGGTGTTTGGTAGGGATTCGTATCACACCGATACTTACTTCGAGAATGAGTGACGCTAAGGGTTATCATGAATAATTGCGGAAATAGTGAACAATTACCCGATGAAAGCATACTACGTGTACTGGCGAATGTACTCGATATTATAATAAACCGAGGTGCACCGAAGTCGCGTTTCAGTTTTATTTTTTTTAAAACACTGTGACGATCTTTCGAATTAACTCATTGTCGACAAACAACATAATCGCAGCCAGGATATATATCGATATATCCGAATATGCAGTAGCGAGGTTAGGTTATATTAAGGGCGAATTGCTCTAAATCACGAGAGAGAGAGTGAATGAATGAAGATAGATATCGAGTTGATATGATGATACTATATACCCCTTATAGAATGCTGCTCATCATGCGCAAAATCTGCTTCTCGTCCCATGGGTGATATAAACATAACATCACAGCCGTTAAACTTTGCTAATTCAATTATCTTCCTTACCAAATTCCAATTCGACACATTTCATCCGACATGTTATGTCCCATTTCGTATGTATTAGATCGCGAAATCAATTGAACTGTTTAATTGTCAGATGCTGTAGACATTCGATACCCAGCATGCAAGCACTTCGCATCCCATAAGATCGTCAATTCGAAACAGTCTAAGGTAGTATCGATTGTATGTTTCTTATGCGGAGGTACAAATGCAAAGTTGTGTATATTATATCATTTCCTAAGAAGTATGTTGGATATGTACCTTTGGTTTCTTTTGCTTATATATAATAATTATCGCAACGGATTAATGGAAATTCCTTTAGGGATTGTATAGATGCCAATGTGCATAGACCATAATTGGTAAATACGGAAATACGTTCCATTGGAATACACCGATGAGAGATGTGTTCAATTCCCAGGGATACAAGACGACTGTGACCAATATTCGCGTCAATGCAATTACTATTAGTTTATTTCCCCCATGATATGAGCTCTCTTCATCGTAATATTATTTCAAGTTCTTTATTTTTTTGTGACCTACTTTATGCTGAACTCCGTAAATCATCCATTATATAGGGTATCATCACAAAATAATTATATAGTGCCAAAGGTCATTCATTCATTCATTCATTCATTCATTCATTCATTCATTCATTCATTCATTCATTACACCTGCTTCTGGTGGAAGAATGGGATGTGAAATATATTTTCATCGTATCATCATACAAGTCAGTTCAACATGTAAATAACGGCGAAATCCGTTGTGAAAGAAAAACTTGAATGCGTTACATTTTAAATAATATTAGTAGTTCATATTATCTAAACGGTGATTAAATATCGTGAGAACTCAACGTGGTCGCCGAAGTCTCACACCGTTCACACTTTTGAGAAACGTGAACTTACTTAACCATGTGAGTGATTATTATTGTTTATATACTAGTAGTTGTACGGACTTAGATAAGGTGAGTTTTCTGTCACCGAAATCCGAGACCAATCAGATACAGTGAATAGCGTTTCAGGAAACAATAAAAACATAACACGGTTTACCCTTCCCATGCTAAGCAAAAATAATATCGGCGACTTGGCACGACCCAGAATTGAACTACCGCATGTTGAGTGTGTTAGTAACAATCAAAGCAAAACGAGTTACTCAGTTTTAAGATCCCTGACAGAGCGGCTTACAGGTTTGTTGTAAACGCTTCTCATTTCCGGGATTTTGAAACAGCGCAGACATAATAGGAAAACATCTCAGTTGGCAGTCTGGGCGGAAATGATTTGAAAATCTTGCATGTTTTAATTAGTGAATGCAGGGACTGTTGATGGGTGAGTATATGATGGGAATTAGACGGTAATGTGTTTTCAATGCACATGTAGGTGTGATGTTAAACTAGAAAGTATGCATGACTTGTACGTGGGCAATAGTACTTTTTTTTAACCATTGTCATCATCGATTTCCCACACATGTTTCACTCTCGCAACAGTACGTATTATCGATTACCCCGCATCCGAATATGAAGCTAAGAATTAAACTTCGATAAACCAGGTTGTTTTTCTTTTAGATCAGATCAGAAATGAAAAAAAAAAGAAAGAAAAGTCAGTCATTTCTTGTAACATATTTGAAGATAAGATGGCATTCTGTATGCACATGAGGTCTCATGCACTGCTCTCTAGAATCTTCCTCAATACAAAGAATAGAAACAAATGTAAAGCTTTGTCCGTAAGATAAATGGATGTAAGATACCTAAACTAAAGGAGTACTATCGAGGTCATTCGCATCATTTCATGGTGATAGTGCATGTGAATTATCGAACGAGCAAAAAGAACGATCTGTGTGTGACGCGTGAGTTTAAGCAATTAAGACACCACTTTGCACTTGATTGACAGACAATATAAACAACCATGAGAGCGGGTGAGATTCTGTGTAATTCCAGAAGTGGAGTGAAAGAGTTATCGAGAGTCTGTGGATAAAGAAACACTCTCTAAATGGCATGAGAAAAAAAGCATATTGTAAAGATGAAAGAATCTTGAACACAGGAGAAAATAACTAAGGGAGCGAGAAAACGGAAAAAAAGATAGAGGTAGAAACGGACAATCACGGATGATTCAAGTTGAAAAACACGTGCTTCTAAAAAAGGAAACCCGTATAATATAAATTCTATGAATTCCTTGAGTTGAGTTCTAAACGAAATCATGAAAGAGTACTTTTAGTTAAATCCTAATTACGTTTTATTTACCCGTCTTTACACGACAGCGCATTTAATCAAGATGGAGCCAAATTCAACAAAATTCAACGTAAATACTCGAGATTTTATAACGAGTATTGTGAATTTGGTGCGAATAAGCCGCTTGATATTCACCAATAGAGGGTCATGTTTAATTCAGAAAATGCGTTACATCATTCATATGATTAAAATGATCCGTTTACGAGTTTTTTTGTGCCAATATAGACGGAAGGGACTACGGCATGTTAGATTAAAAGATTAAAACGAGAACCCACAGTAATGTCGCTGATAGGTGGCTCTAAATCAATGTTTAATAACTTGTGTATGTATTTTATATGCTCGCAACCTGTGAATCATTGTACATTTAAACCACATGCTTCGCGTATTATATTGTTGAAAATACTTTATTTTAGCTAGAATTAATTTGTGCTGAAAAGACTTTTTGGGGGTTTTGTATGGAATTTATTTTTACTGATTTTTGACTGTGGCTGTGTGCTAATGACTTTGTCGCTATGGTAATCTCTCTTTTTTATCTCTCGCAAGACAACTACTCAAGAATGTATAATTTAAATTATTTCATTTCCGGGCAGCATAATTCCAAATTTCCGTAAGCGAAGCGTGTGGAATATACGATGTGAAGAAAAGACAAGTACGGGACAATTTTTACTACTGTTAAATACTTTATTTTAGCTGGAATTAATTTTCGCTGAAAAGACTTTTGGGGTTTTTGTATGGGGTTTATTTTCACTGATTCTTGGTGAATTGCATATAAAATATAGGGGAAAATATATATTCGTTGGATTTTATTTTCTTTGAATCATTTCTTCAGCAAAAATAGCAAAAAATAATTGCAAGCGAAAATATATTATATTTTATTATTAATTGCTATCTTCCACGGCCCCGTTTATTAACACAGATTCTGTAAAACCATCATTTTTGAAGATGTACATCAATGATGCAAAGCCACCATGTTAACAATATCATCACCAGAATACCAAGAAGTCCGAGGTTATCTGGTGAATAACATGAATTACTCCATAGTTCAATAAATAGGCACGAACTCTACTATCTACTCTGTTGTAAAAGCCCAGTCTATCTATGTATATACGACTCCCCTGCATAAATACACAGTATGGGGGTCACTGAATTGAACGCGTAAACTGAGTCTCGAAACGAAAACGCCAGTGTCCCGATCAAAACCATGATTTACATAAAAGTCAAATATCAGAACTGACATTTCAATTCCTTTTTCAGGCGACATTACACGCGGGTCTATAGAGTCTCATTCAATTGAACATACGTGCGAGTTTACAACAATAACCATTGGCGTTTTTCATCTGCGCACGCTGATATAGTTCATGTGAAATGAAGTCTAAGTTAAAGTAAGACGTGAATTAACAGATGCAGACCGCGAAATTGAATATAACAAAATTGTCACGTAATTGTGGTCTTGGGTCGACTAAACATATTGTCAATGGTAGTATGAAATGTTTCGGAGAAACAAATGAAATCACGTCACTGAACCGTTGAACCGTTTATTACAACAGTTCAATGATAATTTGCATGCCATCTTTATATATTTATATATATAAAAACACACGTATGAATAGTTGCCATGGCGACGTGTGCGTATGTTGACATTATTGGCTTATATCTATTTTAAATGACACTTTTGAGTATGCGTTGCTAGAAATATACACGTTATCAAGACTTTAATACACAACGACGAACCGTGGGAATAACAAATAATCCTGATCCTGATTGGATAAGACAAGTTTGACATAGTAAATGATGAACTCATTACTTGGATGTTTCACCCCATTTCTCAACTCGAGATTGAAAATCAATGATTAAACATAGTGTTGAGAATCATTCAAGTTAATTTGTTTGATCTTCGTGATCTTCGGTTTAGTTTACCAATTCCAGGACGAATGCCGCCTGCATTGTTCCTGATTTCCCATCCCCCGGAAACTGTTAAGACAAAATGATCTCGTAAAAAAAGAAAAAAAGAACTTACATAAGCATGTTCATGAGTTTACCTTGTGTCAAATGAAATGAACAAGCAAGAATGAGCAAGCATCGGGAGGAACATTTTCCCTAACACATTTGATTACAATTTTGATGTAACATATGTATCGACGGGTAGTGATCTTTAGATAAACGGAGGGACAGTAACAACTAGTGTTTTAAAGACTACACTAATACTCCTCACTCGTCCTATCGAGTTGTTTGATTAGCCAATTGATATCTCGTGATCTAAATCGTTATCACTGTAGTTTTTCATGATACTTTATGATCAATCGTCAGTAATATAAAAAAAAGAGATATTGTGTGCAGAAATTATTCGTGACATTCCAGGAAAATTGTCAGTCCCTGACAGCAATTTTATTAAACCTTCGGAGCAAGATTATTCGTGTTATTTATACGTTGCTTGACATGAAAGTTAATAATATCAATTTATTCCAAGTTCCCAAAACAAAATAATTATCAAATGTTAATTTTGGACACCATGAACCCGGGTGGTAGAGATCAACTAAGCCCACTCGCTGTATCGTTAATTGGCATGGTGTCATGAATTGACATGATACTTTATATATTTAGAGAATTGGAAACTACTTCGTCATATAGCATATCTGTTCACTGGTACACATCATCGCATCGGGTCCTGCTTGATATCCGAATTACTCCACAAGAATTATGTGCGAACACTCCCAGAATCGATGCATTGACTCGAAGTTGAAATTGACACAATTCATTCACTTGGCCATTTCACTGATCAATGGAAATCTAATATAAGTAAGTAGTGTTTAACCATGAATGCAGTCGACTCAATCAAATCCAAGATGATAAGGAATAACTTCTGAAACTATGCTGTCCAGATTCCTATTCACCTTTTTGTGCAATGTATACACCCAGATCAAAAGAGTAAACCGGAAAATGTATCCCCTCCCCCATGATAACGGTGAAATAAAGTTCACAACTACGCATTTTATTAAATTTATAAAGGAAAAAACTAGAGATGAAAGTATTCTCTAGTGTCTTCATTAAAGCGAGTTTATGGAAATGTTCCATTGTGACCTCACCTAAAAACACAGTTATAGCTATATCTGGTGACCGACCAGTAAATTACATGCAATTGTCTTGCAAGGTGGTCCAATAAATTATGAATTAACGAACTAAAACAATTGTATATGCACTAATCTCTCTCGAATAGCGCCAGCACAACAAAGCATACACGATTTTTGAGTCTGATATATGGTGAATCTATCCCTGTAATCTTTATCCTGAACATACGGACATGCAATTTATATACGCGGTGTCTAGAACAGAGCATATTCTAACGTTTTATTGTGTCTGTATTTTTACTTCTCGCGTCGTAGCATAAGCAGCGCATCGCGGCACCGAACTCGTCCTCCCATAACAGATAATGTGATTGGATTTTTTTTATTTTCAATCTAATAAACGAGAACCTCATGATCTTATCAAATCAATTAGACAACTAGTAAAGGAATCATTCGATATTCATCTCATAAAACTACAACTCCTACAATAGTGTGTATTATTATATAGAAATAATGAAAGAAACCGCCATAGAAAGAGAATCGTTTCCATTTATTTTCAGAATGCGCTTAAAAAAAATTACCAGACCATAAAAACATCACTGCTACATAAAGATTTACTAGTCTAAACCAACCACTGCCACTTACGGAATGTTGATAAATAATGTTGATAGATGGTTGTGTTAGATACTCGAGTACTGGTAGGTCGCCTTGATTAATACCTCGTCAAATGCAAGTCGCCTGTATTATGCAGGGCAGCCAATACTAAAATGCTATGCATGATAATGTGTTGGATTTTAGAATTTTTTTTTTCAAACAGCTAAAAGTCTTTTTGATTTACAGGAATCGAGAGATGGCCAGTTTTAATTGGATTAAACGCTACTAGAAGTGGTTAGGAGTGGGGCGCAAAACAGATTAAACACAGAAACGAATGCGCAGACGTTGAATACGTTTCAACCTCAACTGCGTAGTCCCATTGCGGTTTTTGTGTGCTTTTTTGATTAGAATCCTGAACAAGTCTGAACAACATAGCTAAAATGTTATTTCACCGTGACCGCCACATTAAAAAAGTTGATGTTTATTTATTTTTGTTCATGAATCACGCACCACCGCCCTCTATCGACAAAGCGATTTCGTGACGTCAAAATGACGCCAATAAGCAACTCTGTTTGGTTATGTAGTCGTTGGTAATTTAGAATACAGCAAAACTATAACAGTATTTTGTTATTGACGCCCACAGACAATATCGACAATGTGAACGGCGTTCCTTTCATCGATTTAAAAGGCGTGAGGTGACTGCTGGGAAAGGCGTATACACGCCCAATTTGAGCATGATTCGACATGGTTTGTTTCAGCACGTGACAAAGGTACGGTAGGTTCAATGTCGTCTATAGAGAAGGAAGAATAACCAGGGTTTATTTCCACCCAAGGTTTAAGAAATTGTGGTTTAGAGATGGCCGTAAATAGAAAAAAATTGTGAATTTAAAATATGAGGTTTGTTACATTCTCCTAATTTCCGTCGATTTCTGATTTAAAAAAAGTTGTTTCCGCAACTTCCACCCACCCAATATATGCGAACCAAGTTGAGACAATACCTCGATAGAAAAAAACCAACATACTAGTAAAAATGAAATCTATCTATGTATTATCACACCACATTAAAAGTTTGAATGGCACTAATACCAAGTAAGTTATGCATTCCACTGACCGCACTGCATGGCGACACTTTAAAATTTTAAAAAAAATGTTGTTCAAATATACAGAATTTGACACTCTTTACTATTTGTTGTTGTCAATGAAGGAATGAATGAGAGAGAGATCTGACATTCCCGCCGGTACTGTAAACGTGTATGACGTCATTGTTTGCACCGAATACTTTTTCTAAGATGACTCAATATCGTGCTGTTTCAACTCTGGATAAAGCAGCGAGTGTTATGTATGATACCAATGAAAAACTGAATTTTATGAAAAAAAAAAAGAGAAAAAAAAATCTCTCAGTATATTATATCCATCGTCTATAATTTGACACCTCGCTTGACGGCGCGTTGATACTCGTGCTGCAACCGAGTAGTCATGGGAAATACAGCTTTCATGCATTGTGCACCACTGAAGTAAGAGTATAAAGGCGTAATATATGTACAAGATGCATGCTGGGTACGATAATCTTAGGGACGTGATATCAAGTAACTGCATTGTTAGTAATCACGTTAACATCTCTTTGTGTGTAAAGACTAGGGACGAACCACCTAACTCTCCCGATAATAATAAAAAAATACAGAATAAATATTCTGCTATTTAGAACGCCCGTAATTAATGTATTTTGAATGAGTATTTGTATGGGAATATTTATCTCTCTGTACTTACACACAGACAGGTTAAAATGTATGCACCCGATGTAAAAACCAACAGTACAGTACACAGTCCCGCCAAATTGATGAAATTAACATACATTAAATGATTTTAATTTTAATTTAATTATATCATCAATGTAATTATAAATTATTTTTATTAAAACAAGTATATTATTTTCTGCATTGAAAATTGTTATGAAATGATCATTGATATCGACGTGCTTTATTACGTATTGCACATGCGTTAAGTGGATGACACTCCTCACTGGCGTCTCGATGAGAAGACACATCTATGGCGATATGTAAAGTAGGGCGAATTGTTTTTTTTTCGGAATCATTGTGAAATAGAACTGCACCTTGCAATGAACACCATTTTAACTTCTACGCGCTAGGGGTGTTTAAAAGCCGTCTAACATAGTCACAAAACACACCATGGCGTGTTTTGCTGACTACATAATGGCTCATTTAGACGGAGACATATCTCCGGAATTTAAAATACACAATAAATACACAAAAAAAGATAACTCGGCAAATATTCTAACTGAATAGTAAGTAGTGTAGTTAAATATGAACTCTAGTGCGACCTGAAAATAGACATTATCGTAAGCTGTTGGTGCGTGAATGTTAGCAAGGCTCGTGGAAATAATTATATTATTATTGTATAAATTTGTAGAAATTAACGATGCAACAGCTTGTAGTTATTCATACATGGCGATTACGGCTCAAGGGTGAATTACTACTCATTTGTTATGGGTTATAAACTGCAAATGAAAAAAAAATATCTCCATAACTGTCGCCACAAACAAAACATATCTTAATCTATAATACAATATGACAGTGCGTGCGTGAAAGTTAAAACGATGTCATAGGTGTTACTATTACTTCAAAAATATCTCTCCATATTGAACTCCGAACGCCTGCAATACAATAACATCGACGAGTCTCGCTTAGCTCACGTATCGCCACCTAAATAGGCGATACACAACACTAGCTGAAAGTGTCATTTGTCGCGACGTCACATCGTGTCATATGTGTGTGCCCCAAATCGAAAATTGACTTTAACTTTAACTTCAGTCATCCTATGGTTCCATAATATATACTGTAATCAGCACTGTATTAGTATGAGAAGTTCAGAAATGTTATTTAAAAATGTTAAATTAGTAATGGTGGTCACCATGCACAATGAAATGCGCGATCTACACTATCGGCGAAGTTAACGCGTAGCCGAACTATTTGTCAAACGTCAACGTGAACGTGAATTCTGAACCTTTATAATACCTTGTGCGCTGCGTGACGACTGCAACACGCCACGTGACTAATGAGGCGCGCTGCGTGACGACTGTGACACACGGTGCGACTCTGCACACAGCAAGACGAATGAGGCGCGCGGTGTGACGAATGCAACACGCCACGTGACAAATGAGGCGCGCTGCGTGACGACTGTGACACACGGTGCGACGACTGTGCACACATCAAGACGAATGAGGCGCGCGGTGTGACGAATGCAGAGCTTTTTAAAAATTTAAAAAAACAGTTTAATAACTAAATAATAATTTTTATTTACCCACTATGCGCCTCAACACTATGTTTTTACTAGACTTTTAAATCTACTCAAGATGCGTGTAGTACTTATGTCGTTTCCATAGCTATTCCTAAAAAAATAATGTGTGAAACGTTTCACGTCAAATGAAAAGTAAACTGACAAGTGACCTTACTGTTCATAAATACTAGCACTACTTCTTTTTTGTTTATTAAACACAAATACCGCAGGTACTCAACAAGTATTGCCGGGATAGAAGCTTTTCTCGTGTTCAAACTTCGTGTAAATAAACAATGTACTTGTATTTGTCACGTGCTGTATACGTCACGTACGTAACGCATTACAGCGGGGGAGTCGTCACCTGCGCATGCGCCAGATGGCCATAGCCTGTCATTGATTACAAACAAGAGTCTACCCATGAGCCTTTGAGTTTTTAGCGCGTGTTGTGATCGTCGCTTGGGACTCAATTCCCGCGCGTGCGCGATACTGAGATTCATTCATGCTCCCCGCGTTGCAGCAACTGTAAATACTCCTACGCCTTTGCTACACGGGGAAAATGTGCTATGCATTATCCATTAAGAAAAGCGCGTACTAATTCACCAGACTTTCGTTGGATTAAATCGAAGTACTCTATTAAAATACACACAGCGAAATAAATTGTTAAGTAAAGTTATTTTGTATGAAAGATGGCATTTCTGTGTTATTCAATTCAATTTCCGAGAGCTTTATGAAGTCAAAAATAATATGCAACAAAAACACAGGTCACACAGACGACTGGGGGACGACATGCTCCACAGCTGTCATACAATCTAATGATCACATGATCCGCTTATATAAGGACAAATTGTGATGACAATATCGTGCAATTATAACTTTCTTTTCAGACAATCAGTGACAGCAGCTGTATCTTGTATACTGTACTGCGTTCCTATGCCAGGGCTGACTTGAATTATTCTAATTGACATTCACAACATTTAATATCACGTGATATTATTCTCAAATACGTCATCAAACGCACCGCTTTGTTAATCCTCCTTCGCAGCTGGTCGTGTTAAAAGCAACAAAATAGTTCCCGTTTGGTGCAGATATGGGTATATGTGTGTGTGTATGTGAAAGGGCCAGTGACCGCGCACACCGCAAACCAACCCCGAACGAGGATGCGGTTATTTGACGTAATCAGACTAAATATCACGCCACTGGAAACCCACAGATACATTATATGAAAGTGACATATTTTTAGGGTTCATCAATGACAGCGAGGGTGTTTAGTAATTGTATTATTATTAGCATTTCGTTCGCAGTTATCATGACGATTTTATAGTTCTTAATTTATTACTCACCAAATAAGTATCTCGCGAACGATGTTAATTGTGACGAAATACACACGAGGGTGTCGTCATTCTTAATCTAAGGAGTCGTTAATGCTGCCACTAGAGCGGACACGAGTTATCTGTTACAGACCGAAAGTTGTCGCGAGCGCAACGTGTTCATATATTTAAAAATACAATATGTCCGAATTTGAACATTTCATTGACTTTTTTTTGTTGCGCAGTGGAATAGTTTTATGTAGATGCACTTGGGAATTGAGGTGCAGTGTATTCGTGACTGTTAAATTACGTTGACTCCACAGATCCACTGAAACACGCGCGTGCGAGTATGAATTGCTTTTTTAGCAGTACCAAAATAATGCCTCGTCGCTCAACATGCAGGCCACGCCACTGGCAACAAAGAAACCCGCCGTAGTTTTAAGGAAACCCGTAAAACAACGTATTATCTGTACTGTCGAATACAGTATGCATTTATAGCGCTTTCGCGAACGCTGCATTTGATGTACTGAATAAGGTTATCCACTAATCGCATTGCTGGCTGCAATGGAATGGATACCTACACATAAAATAGATAACGAAGAAGGCGCCACGGCGGTATTTATTGCAACGACTCCTCCGTATGGCGCGAAACCTAGAGGACATTGCATCCACTGTCAGTGACATGTTGGCATGGACATCACGTTGGGATCATAGTGGGGGACAGATATAATGACGTAAAGAATGACAGTATTAACGACTGACGTAGTAATATACACGATTCAACGCATAAGTGATCTTCCGTGAAATGTTGTTGAAAGGAGACATTGACTAGCCCCTTGGGGGAAAAACGTTCTATCACTGTTCAAGATGGGTGGCATAAACGACAGATTGTGGTGTCAAAAATTCGACTGGACAAATTCACGAGACCATAACTTCACCCACACTTGTCGGCACATCCCAATATTATAACGTGCTTATTAGATCACCCCGAGCGTATTCCTGGGTTTATTGCCTTGACCATGACTAGCCGGGATAAAAATAACTCACAAAATGGTACCTCGTGAACCAGAAAATCATGCTACTGTGCATTTTGTTTTCACATGGTTTCATTATTTCGTCTCACTTCATTTTAATCCACTGTGACCTTTTCCAGGGAGTACTGTACATTTCAATCCCTGAAATAGAACACGTGTTGATTGGAGGCCTAATAGATTGTATTATTCAACGACAGTCGCACATTAGGCGAACTGACAAGCTCTGTGTATTTCATTATAGTGAGGATTTCATTCAAAGTCCCCACAGGCACTCTGCAAGACAGAACGATGCCAAACAAAATTCAAATTAGCATTTGATAAAAAACAGGAAGAACTTTAGAAATAGTTTGTTTTTGTGTGTGTGGGCAATTCTCTATCATAAATATGTTGTTCCGCAAAATTCAGGAAGTAATAATGATTTGTCGGCGTTAAAGAATCAAAGCATCTGCCTAAAGTTTTTCTTTCATAAGCAAATTATGATTTCCTTGAACGATTCTAGGCCCATGTGGCAATATTTTCACTCTAGCCACACAAGGAGTGGCAATCTCGCGAGTTTCGCAATTAAAATCAACGTTTAGTTTAGAGCATTGCACTTTGTAGCAGAACTTCGACATCAACAATTTCAACATCAACAACAACAACAACAACAACATCATTTATTTAGTAGCAACAACAATGTAATGTCTGAAGTCATGGTAAAGGTCAATGCCACTCAAGTCGTTTGTAAATAGCCAAACAGACACAAATAAGCACGTTAAACACATAGACACTTTCGTGAGTGACAACATTCACGCGCTGAATGGGGTTGACTGGGTCGACCTGACAGATCTCTGGTAGACACAAAAAAAAGGGCTGGCCCAGTTACGTTGTCGTACGTGAAACCTAGCATGTCTGGTTCTATTCATCGTGGCAGCGGCTGACCCTATTATGCTTAAAAAAACATACAACTCATTTTTCTATAATGGCACACCTTTGAAGTAATGTATTACGGAACTAAACAAGCCGTACTTGGCGGAATGGGGCTCATGCATAACCATTGAATACAGTCTCACTGATCAGTGAGTACGCAGGTTGGTATCCACCCCCACTCTCGAAGCTAATTGGCAATCCAGCCATAAACTCACACATTTTTACGGTTGTTCTAGTTGTTGGGTGATACAGGAGACGGATATAAAAAATCGTGGTAGTTGATTTGTGGAGTTAGTTATAAACGTGTAATACAATAACATCAAAACAGAAGATGCTTACTCACCACACGTTTACTCGCAATCAAAACTGAGCCGGAACAGATCCAACCTGAAAAACAGCGATACGAGGCAGCCGGTTGCTGGAATAGTTGAACTTACTTTGGGCACTTTTCTCGGGCAATCTGTAGTTGAATCGAACTTGCAAAACATTGATGGTTAGGAAACAGCAAAATGTTCTTGCGTAGTCGCCGCCACTGCCTTCCGATATTGTTCAAACTAAGCACGCATGCGCATTACTTCTGCTTTTTCGGTTTGAAAGAAGCGTATGAAAACAGTCCACCCACGACCTAACCGACTGACCACAGTCGATCGTGATCTAGCGGCGATGGAATTACGAAAATCGTGGGTGACAGAACGACGCGGACAGTGTACCATTTATAGCGATAAATGGCTTGTTCCTGAACTGAAATAAATTTGATGGACATGTGCGACGAGAATCGCTGCAAAACTGTAACAGCCAATTGACAGGGGAGACATCAATTTAATTCCGTCATTATAAGTAACTCATAGCGACCAAGCCAAGCGAGAGAACCGCCAAATTATAATTCGTGGTTCAGTGAGTACAAGAAAACGTACAATCAAGATGACTTCAGGAGTTTAGCCATAAAGCAGCTCTCATGTTACTTTTGTTGGTTGTTGATAAAAAATATAAATTACAATATAAATCGACCGACCAAACCCGTATATATATATAGTTATAGTATTGGTTTAATTGCATAAATACTAAAAATAACGTTATTTATTGTATAATAATTCAAAATAAGACCAGTTTAACAGTCCATGCGCCGAATGAGAACGCTGCACGTGCGGTTAAGGTAGTTCGCTACTATTAAAACATTATCACATAAAACATGCTATATCAAAAAAAAATTACAAAAACAAATTATAATTTTTGTACTCCTCACAACAGGCGAATGAATCTACCCTCTAAACTGAAGCCCTGTGCTATTTACATATCGAATGTAAGAGAAGTATTGAGACATTGGCTGTAAATGACATTAGATAAACATAAGATCCCTGATAAATGACTAAAAAATAAAATGTATAAATCAAAATATAAAGCATCATTGCACTAGTTACTTGCATGAATAGCTGAGTGTCCTACATACGAATTGTTTGCCACGGCTGTGCCTAGATCAATTCAGCAATGTACTATGTATATGACTATGCATGCGAATGACCTTACTAGGACTATGATGACAGCACACCATATTGACGAACATAAAATCAATAATGTGTTGTATTAATTTAAAATGACTATTTGGTTTAGACAGTTAAGTAGTCTGGAATTGATATACCATAGACGCCACGCTGGTCGATACCAAAAGTTGAGAGCGTTACCCGTGGCGCGCTATAATGACGGCCTGCGACGTATTGAAACAAAACTGTTCATGACGCGTCGATATCACTGACAACACAGTGAGTGTTCGCATCAATTATTTCTCGTTTCTCGTTGTGAGGGAAAATCAGCTAAATACTCACGTCTAGTATTTTGTATAATAATATATTGTTGGTGACACGTGATCAGCATGCGAGGGGGATGGACAGCAAGCAAAACAGAAAATGGTTATAGCTACCGACGATTCAATAGAATAAATCACTTCCCGGGAGAAATATAATTAATGATACGAGCATGCGTCTTTATTAAGTAACAATGGCTAATGATTAATCACCTTAATCATCCCACACACTTTCTGAGGCGCCATCCACACTCAATGTTTGTCGCGTTTCATACTCATCAACCTGTTTTCACTAAAAAAAAGCCTGAAGTTTCACAGGATACAGAGTACACCTAATATTACGTCAGGTCACAAGGGTGAACTAATCCACACAGGGAACCAACGCATCTGTTTTAAATTATATCGACTCGATTTAGCTTGAGATATGGCGATTCGACAACTTCCAGTATGGATTCGATACTTAGTACAACAATGTGACTCACTGCGATTGTATGCCATAGTGTTTATTATACTTAAATAATACATAGAAACGCAGGCGTAATGTTAAGTCGTTCGCACTGGACAGTTAGTCCCAAAACTACCGATCGTATTACTACGCACGGCGGCTCTGGCAGTATGTATAATTTTCTAAAAATAAACGTACTTCACGACGGAGTAAAAGTTTTATATATATGTGTGTACAGACGCATTGGACCAGACAAGTCGTTTATTAATATTTAATATTCCCATGTTCAGTAAATTATTTTGTCAGATATTAAACCACTGACCATCATCTCGATTCTGATATATCAATGTCAAGAATAACTCGACTATATTATATTTTAAATGAATTTAATGAAAACATGCGAAGTACGCGAGTTCCAACTGACCGTGACGAAATTTTGTTATTTTTAATAATGAACTACTTTGAATAGAATGTATTTGTATCAAAACAATATTAACGGAAGATGCTAAAACACTTTTAAACTGAGTTGATAGGCGATGGAAATGGCATTCCGAAGACATGTGTTATTCATAAAGCTAGGTATGTTAGGTATGCTTATCGAAAATGAAAATATGGTTAGTATTTTCATTCATAAAATGTTTTTTATCCAGCTTATGTAAATTTTAAGCAGTATCTACATTCTGAAGTTATAGTACCTGTGAAATCTGTAAAACATTATTTTTAATAACCCCCCGATACCTTATTCACCCGTTGGTTTAGGATATAAATGTCAGCAACTTTGCAGTGATTGTGATTCATAAAATGTTTTTTATCCAGCTTATGTAAATTTTAAGCAGTATCTACATTCTGAAGTTATAGTACCTGTGTGCAATCAATCAATCAATCAATCAATCAACCAATCAATCAATCAATCAATCAATCAATCAATCAATCTGTAAAACATTATTTTTAATAACCCCCCCGATACCTTAATCACCCGTTGGTTTAGGATATAAATGTCAGCAACTTTGCAGTGATTGTGATACAACAATCAGAGAATCAAACGAAAAATAGTTATTTTGATGTATTTGATGTAAAATATGACATGATTTTAGATAATAACAAATATCTGAAACTTCCAAACAAATTGAACACCTAGTTTTTGAAATTGAAGATGATGCCGAGCGCAAGGAATTAAATATATATGCTAATTAATGTGATTAATTATTCTCCCTGCCAATATTTTCATGCGGTATTTTTATATAAGTACTCTTACTACGGCGTACCCAAGTTTTGTCAAAAGTTTTGTTTAAACTGTATAGAGATTTTCCACATGCAGACCAATACTTTTCGGCATTCATTACTCAAAAAAAAAGCAAATATGCAAATTGATGTATTATTTTTTAGAATTTGTTACACCGAGAAAAAATACTACTAACCAGAAAGTGCGTCAAATAGTGCAAGAATCAAGTTGATAATCTATTTTGGTTTATTGTTTTTTCAACGTTGCTTGTTTAATGACCTTGCATTCTTATGAAATAATATCATTTACAGTCACCTTTTAACAAATATTTGCTATTTACTATGTGTTGGTAGTACATTCTTCTAAAATTAGCAGCAGTAATAATCAATAAAAAAAACGCTATTTAATTATTAAATACCATTTTAATATAAGAAATCAAACACACAAACTAAAATACTATGCTGAAGCCCATTCATATAAAATCATAAGACAGTATTTAACTAATTGAAAAAAAAACTACCCAATCTGTTGACATGGTCATATAATGGTAGCTTTTTAGTACAGCAACATATATTACAATGTGTTTATCTTAATGTCCCTTCTAAGCAACACCACTGTTTTCGAAAACAAATATTCCACAGATTTTCCACCTGAACGCTTTCAAATACGACGGCTATATGGCACTAGGCAACTTGAGAATTGCGGAAGCGTGAAGAAAGGAATTAAGACTGACAACCACTTTGAAACTGTTTCAAATTCGTTTCGGATGACGTTTAGCGCCTCAATTTTACTGAATTTCAAATGTATTTTTGACTTCAATTCAATATATTATAGCCACGCCTCAGAACACTATATACACACATTCAGCTGAAATTGTTCTGAGCACATATGCCACAATTACGTGCCACATGCATGGTATTGTTGAATAACTTTCTTGGCTATTTATAGACACACAACTTTCGCTAATAAGTTCATTAAATTGGCCGCCAGCAGATGCCATTTTCAATCTAAATTCACAATCCAATTAAATCATCCATATCAGTCGCCGATGTCTATTTCAACAAAATTAGGAACAGACCATTTTACTCTGCGTGGATCAACGTACTTTGATGCACTATGACCACTAATTTTATTAGCTTTTTTTAACCATTACACCAAACATGGTATCAACTTAACCAACCTGTGCTTAATACAGGTGTAGTGAGATAAATACTTGTCCTGATTAGAGGCAGCATTCTTGATTGATTCACCTGCTCGGCATAAAAAATAACAGCAAAGCGATATTGTCAATGAACTCTGTCCTACCTCATGGTTATTCAGAATCTGGTTCGCTTAGTGGATTTCGCATATCTTATGGGAATTCCTAACTTGTGCGTCTCACACAACACTGACTTGTTAATGGCAGCCTAATGACAAGATCACAAACATTAAAAGAAAATGAAGCCGCATTACACCGCGTATTACGCCGCAAATCATCCAATTAACGCATGGCTTGCTTTGGTGAGATACTTTTATTTTCAAATTGAGGTGGTGGAATGAGCCTCGGGAGTAAAATCCAGTTGACCTTCGTTATTTACGCTTGACCCATTAACTTAAAGAGGTTTGCACACCCATTTATGTCACAAGGTGCAACGGAAGATTATATAGACACAGTCATTCTATCGTTTGAAGTCACACCAACGCTGAACACGACACTGATACGCGTAATCATAATGACAAAAGCAGCTCTTCTCGTTTACTTTATTGGACAAGTCGTATATAAATTATTAAGATAGGTCTCTTTACCAACGAACCGGGATGAAATGATCGTTCGTATATTTGCGTGTGCGACGAATAGTTCCCAGACTGACGGTCGAAACTATGGAGATAGCGTCACGCAACGCTAGCGAATAGAACCGTTTTAAAAATTGTGCAGCATAGGTGAATATTATTATTGTGTATGTGGGGTGGGGCGACTATTTTCACAAACTCCATTGATGAATTATTTTCTAACAAAATGTACGCACAATAAGGTGTATTGGAGAAGCTGGGAAAGGTTAACTTTTTTGGCCTTACAAGTACTCTTCTTTACCGAAGGACCTTTTTAAAACCGAATTTAAAACTAGGAAAAAGAACACGGTAGGTTACACGCTTCAAATTGCAAGTGTGACATGGAGTTGCTGTTTTCGTTTTCTTTATTGCTTAGTTCATCTTACTTAGTGTAATTAATAATTGATTATAACAATGAATATGCAATAAATAAATAAACGCCTTCAGTGTTGTGTCACTATAGCAAATTCATAATGCATGACACCGTCATTTCGCGGTATTCTCGTAAATTAAGCCACAGACGTGTTTCTCCGTAATTCCCAGCTTCTGCTTGCTGCCACTTGAGTCGAAGTGAATATACAAGGCAGAATTTGATACGTCGAACACAAACATGCGGTCAACAAAGATGGTGCTCTCTGATTGGTCCGACTGTTAGATGTTAGGGTTGGGTAGCCAACCAGGCAAAATCTTTTAAGTAGGTTCGCACCGACTCAGTGCTGACAGTGATGATTATCACGGGGTCATCCCAAGGCCAAAATTCACATTCAAGTGTGCGACGATGATTGAAAAGAACTATACATTCATAAGGACACAATGATCTCCCTGTCACAGAATTGATACGTACTTTATGTTTGAACAATCAAGGCCACATCGCTGCGATTTATATTGTATGGTTAACCCAATTCGACGGGGTAGCATGTTTGTGTGCAGAAGTGGGTGTGACCATATCACCTCGGGCTCGGCTTTCAGTTAACTACGTGTGCCCGCAGCAGTCTGGCCATTGTTGTTGCCTAATTTAAAAAAAATCCGGACTCTAGATAAACCTAATTCATTTAATTCTCAAACATTGCATTTTAATACGCATAAAGTCAAAGTAAGCCGTGATCACGGAGTCGAACCGTGCGGTGTGCGTACGTTAGCTACTGTGCAAGGTACAAAACATAATATAACATATTCCCCGCACGATTTTGTCCATGTTCCAGTTCAATATGGCGCGTCGAAGATAAGAAATAGGACCCAATTCCCATGGTCTGTAATCCCATCAAAGATAGCGACAGTAACAGTGCAATTATTTTAGTGCCATAAAACCTATTTTTCTCACGTACTTGCCTCGTGTTCTACTGATGTTAGATAATTGTAACATCTTTCTTTGAAAGTACACAACACATGTCCAATGAGCATGAATAGAACTTAATCTTTTCATAACAGCTTGGTCACAAGTAGGAAAATAAAAATAAAATAAAAATATATCACGCACATATGGAAGTGTTGTAGCCAGGAGAGAGGCGAATTTTTGTTCATTCGTTTCTCAAAAATCAAATTGTTATTTATGTATTGTTTAAACATTTGTCGTATCGTCACTTCCTGTTAGGAACGCGATTTAGATTCAATATGTTTACTCACATGAACAGAACAAGTAACATACACTTTGAACTATTTTAAGAGAATTGAAAGTAAGACAAATTCGACAAAAACTACGAGTCACATTCATTCATCCATTATGATTACACAAACACGACCAACGAAAATTATATTTGCCATTTGCTCCTTTTAGATTGATAATTTACTCACCAGGTGTACCAAACTTTATTTCGACTGTTTTGTCATCAAAATCATGACCTTTGTTACTTAACGATTGTAATATTTAGTAACAGAAAAGTACGATTCCAAGCTTATTAACCTGCTGGAAATGTAAGTTGGTTCTTATTACAGGCTAAAAAAAGATTTATTTTAAGGTAATTTTCACATAATAATCTCGTATATTTTAGAAATAGTGATACTATTTGATATCAAAATCATTCCTAAATATGATGTCACTCATTGTTTGTTACTCAATCCCATGTAGACATTATATGTTCATAGAAATGTTTGCAGGGAAACCGTAAAATGATGATAAATACAGTCTATCATAATCTAACATCAGTTTTTGTAAACCACAGCGTGAATGAATTTTTTTAAATGAAAGCTCTCTGAAAATAATGTGAATGTATAAATACTGTAAACATGAATATTAGACCGACATAATAATCTCAAGAAAATGTGCACCAATGTGTCAAATTATAAACAAAAATGTATAATTTTTATTCCGTTCTTTAAATATGTCACAACATTAACAACATAAGAAAATGACACAATTAATTATTGTGAGAAACATACCCAAATAATATATTCTGTATCCCATAGATTCAATTTTATTTGGAGAAGACAGTTGAAAGCATCACGTCAAATCCAATATTTTTTACTGATTGTGTATAATCCTTCACTGTATATTTACAGCCGACTAATTTGACGCCACGATTTCAATTTTTTATTTACGCGTCAGCCACGTTTGCATCAGTTGTGATTAATGTAACGACAATGTAGTGGCAGTGGGGCGATCCAATTGGTAGATATGGGGGTATTGCATTACACGCAAGTTGCCGCAGATTTCTAGCGAGAGCGTACCGAACCACGCGACTTTTTGTTTGTCCCGCACGCTGTGTTCAATTTTTTCTTGTCATTCCGTCTAATGTTCCACTGATATATAGTAGACGCGATTACGGGAGAAAATATAACACTGTTTCCGAAGCGAAAAACTAGTCACATGCCTCTCTTGCCTTTAGCGAGGTCTTAGTAGACATTTTCTTTTATAGTCTATTAAATTTTGTTACCAGTATACACACAGTGTAGAAAATAGCAGAAAAATCGCTTGGCAAACATTTTCAAACGTCACTAAACCCTTTTGACTAAAAACACACAAAAACAGACGTTTGATGACGTATCATATCTGAAAAATGATTTAGTAACGTTCGAATGACTACAATGACAAGGAATGATATATTATAATGGACTTCGTCTGAAATATCACTTAATGTATATAATACATGGGGCATTAAATTAAAACTATTGTTCATTTTAATTGCTATATGATACATCAAATGAAAAGTATTGTTTATTTTCACTGATGGTACCATGAGAATTATCATTATTTATTGACATAAGCCTGGCCTAAGTACATGTTTTACGCAAGCCTATTTAGCATAACTATTAACTATCGCGACTGATAATATCTTATATCAATATATGATAAACTATGTAACATGTAAAGTAATATTAATTGCTGTATATTTCACATTAATATACGGTAGACAATTAGTTTGCTTCTTTTTAATTTCATCAACTTGGGTTTAATTTAAGGTTGTCACATAAACGCATGTAGATTTCAACATTTAATGATTTTTATTCAATTAAACTTCAGACAACTAGAATAATTCTTTTAGTGGTCTGAGGTTGAATATCAGCATGTGTTCTAAATTGGAATGTGGCGCCGGTTCGTAAAGTCAGATACTTGAAGTATAGCCTGTGCTTTCTCTCATAACAATCATACTACGAGAGCTCAGTTCGTGACAACAGTACAGAGTGTATCAATACTGCAAAGTTAAATTTAACATTCTCATATTTCGGAGTATATTGTGATTTAAAGATATGTTGAAGTAATACTTTAAACGAGCAGCTAGGCGCCTTGTCCTCAGGGTATGCCCCGTGGCATGGTTATAACATTCACAATTACGTAACTATGGGATCGAAACACACGCTGGAATGCTGCTGGAATTACTGAAGCAAATGTCACGAAAGAATCTCCGCGGTACATGAATGGACGAAATTATCAGCGAGTTTTCAGATGTGCGTCATACGATTTACAAGCTGAAAAAATAAACCGCGACATTTTGGCTGCAGCTGAATTTCAAAAATAACTGTGTTTGTTAAACATATATGTGTTTCAACTATTTTCCCCGAAATTAGTGCATTAATATTTACTAAAAAACACACATCTTGCTTGAGAAGTAGCCCGACAAGCAATACATATATGAGAACGTAAAAAGACCAAAATTGTTCGATAGGCATAAATAAATTGTGTTTTTGGTATTACCCACAATTGGCAGATTAACAGTGGACGTGCTTCTGTCTAATACTGAATGTTTTTTTCGAGGTGACATTTAGTGGTTTGAGGGGTATATTGGATTTACGTCAACGCTATAATTGAAGGGCATTTTGATATTGACCCTTCTTCGGTAATATCCGCAATTCGATATTATACTTGATTAACACTCACATGGCGTAACTTTCTCACCTTCCCTTTGATTAAATTAACTGTAACAAACTCTTCTGACTTACCACGTCATATGTTAGGGTTCTTATGTTGCAAATATCCAAAGTGTGCTATCGGCTACATCAAGAGGGCGCTGTATAAGAGAATATGTACACATTAAAGTTTTCGAATCGTTTACTTCCAGGTAGTTTATGTCTCAAGGTAAAAGAAACAAAATTGCGCATGCGTGGTCTCAGTTCTCAGCTTAGTCGCTTACATTATTTGTGTCGACCACATTAATAGTTTTGTTTGGTGAATGAATTCTACAATTTTTATATATTTAACTTCTTACTATTTTAATTAATTATTGTATGCGAAAGCACAATAATTGGGTCTAATTGCAGTTTATGTGACCTTTGCCCCACGTTCTTATATATACTACTTGCCGCTGGGTGAACTCTAACACTCACGATTGGATACATTTCGTAGCTAATTCACAGTAGGACACGCCTTCTCAAGGTTGTTTTTGTAATATGTAAGAGAACGTTGTAATATATTGTATTGATATTCCGCAATTTGCACCGCCATTCTATAAAGCGGAATGCCATTTTCACGATTTGTGGGACTGAATTGTATTTGAAAGTGCGATTCTCGAATATTTACCTAAAGCATACAGACTGTCACAATAACCTAATTATCAACGAATTGAAAACCTATTCTCTAAATAATGGAATCTTTCATATGCATCATTATCTTTCAGAACATAATATCGTGTAAATATTTCAATCCTTATCCTCAGATAGATGACTGTGTCTTACAATAATATTCGTTTAGAATCATTATTATCTTACAATAGTTGTATTAAAAATCTGAATTAATGATCGAATCTCCCAGTAACATCTTTCAGAAATTGACATCAATGCGAGAACGACTGACAACCAATCGTTCAATGCATTATACTGTGTACAGGTACTTTCTGAATATTATTTTACAATAACGCATTCATTCGGAATCGTGTATATGATTATATGATGTTCAATTAATGCCTTATTAGGTGTTAATTGCTTTACAGTTTAGTGCAGATTCGACGATAAATTATTGAATATCATAATTTATACGAAAGAAACATTTTACATTAGGGTGACTTTCATTTTGTTTCTTTAAATGTCAAGTGGGGAGTAATAAAGCGATTTTAATCTCTATAAAATCGCACGTACAAAAGATGAAATACCTAATCGTTATAGAGTTCAATGTTAATGTGTTTAAAATTAAGTATTTTATAAATAAATATATATAACAATAAAACGACAACAAAATCAATGCCGGAAACCGAAAAAAACCCAATGCGAATAAAAGACACAGAGAACGATGCAAAATTGACAAGCTGTGTTCATTATTTATACTCACTTATTAAAACCTGTACACGCTAGATTTTATGTGCATGTTTTTACCCAGTTCGATCCGTGACAATTCATACATATGTCACTGAAATTTACAAACACCTGTGACTGTTTAAAATACGATGAATTATATAATGAAATATCACAAATGTTATTATTGATAGATAAGTTGGCAAATGTCAAATCGTGTCTAGCATCCAACCAGGGTTGCATACAGTTTGTCTCGGCGGCGAATCAATCACATATTCATCCCTCGGGGATGCACGGAAATTGAGTTATGACACTTTCTTAAACTAATAATAAAAAAAACAACATTATTGAGATTATATCCAAGTTTCCTCTAGGTATTTTACAGGACTGAATGTCGGCGTTTTAGCGGGAGGGAGGAGAAAAAACTTATTGACAGCATATTTGTTAAAATCCGACGGTCGTGTAGTACTTCCCTGATAACCGCGTATCACTAGAAAATTCTCACCTCCAATCATTCTTTGTCCCATTTATCAATTGAACATTCTTTTGCAAACATACCGCGAAAAGATGGATTTATTCAATTTGCTTCTACGCGAAAGAGTCTGATCAGCGCTTTTTTATTATCAGCAACTTAGAGATCTCCTCGACGATCGCCAGAGAAGAAAATCACTCACCTATTGTGTACTTATGTGTGATTACATTTCGTTAGCATTCCATGGGTAATCTAACTTGATAGACTCCTGTAAGTCGTCTTTTTTTTATCTGTATTTGTGTTTTCCAATGATTGAAAAAAGTTGCGTGGTCTTTAGCTGATAACGTGCCTTTATTGAGAAAGGTCATGTACTCAAAAGCCCAAACACCCGTCATGTTTGTTGAAATTATTAGTTAGGTCCTCTGGGAATAACGTTGCGCCAATCAAGATATCTGTTAATCATCTACATGCCCCAGGGCGACTATTCACCACGTCTTCACAACTCAACTTTAGTATGTTTGGGATTTGACCTCTGAAATTCGAACAGACAATTACCGCAACTTGTTATTACGCGGTAGTTAGGAAATTTGCAACATTCGCATGGCACTTTCACAATTGTGAACCAGAGGTCAATATAATATTTAAATAAGTAATTGATTCTAGCAATATATTTCTTTCTGAAGCGTTTCACATATATCACTCATTATTCATGTGCAAATGGACCATCAGTATATCATTCTGTATACGTCATTGACGTCATTTGTGCCAATGTTGTGAGAAATGACGAGCTTTATTGTCAATGGCGCTTCGTTTCTATCTATGTTGAATGGTATGCTAATGTGGGCAGGGTGAATGGTTGGATGAAATACGCTGACACATTGATATTTTTTGGAGTTGGGATTTGATGAAGATGAATCTGAACTGAATAAAATTATTAACAAAACTGTAATAAATACAAATACAATTTGTTCATCACATCTATAAAATGGGACAATATATTGCCCAAACCCAAGAAAACGTGTACATGCATGTGTTTCTGTGTTATTCCATGTAGCACGAGTTATTTTTTATATGACATTAGTCTAATCTTAATGATGCAACTGTCTACAATTTTCAAAGTAATGCAACCCTTAAATATAACTTTTAAATATAACATTTTCCTTGAATCACAATCAACCAGAAAAGAATGCCATAACTGTTAAGAAATCTACGACTGAAACATTTACGTGTGTTCTTCATTTTACCTGTGTCTGACTGACGCTATGAAATCTATTAATAAAGCACCTAATGAATTAATTAGGACGAATGGTACTTGTAAGCGACGAAGGCGAACTGTCCAAGTAGTTGCCGAAGAGGTTGCTACACTTGATATACTTTATAGAGTACTCTTGCTCACACAAGGAGATTTTAGAGCATCTCGCTATGGCAATTGACAGTTCAACTGGAAATTGTCGTTTCTCAGGAGACGCTAGGTTCTTTAACTCATAAACTACGTTTACGCCGACACGTCTAGAACAACATAGGGATAAGGCCTACATAGTCATCCCAATGATTTTGAAACAGTACAAATTATATGTTATTACGCGAAACATGATAAATGAAAATCAAACGTGTGAAGGAAAGAAAATCTAATCAGATGGGGTAACTTGTGTTTTCCAAGGACATGCATTCAATACACGTTTTTACCAGAATGAACTAACTGCTGCGGGCAGTACAAAGGCCTCTAAGATGACATATAATCTGTTACACATTTATATCATTTAACATGTACATGTACACAGTCAGTGTTCAGACCGCCACCGGAAAACAAATTCAGCTGTTTTTGTACGAGGTGATTAACCTGTACTGGTAACTGAAATGAATGATACCTCTTTCAGAGATCAGAGGTTCCGGGTAATCTGCTTGCCGCTCCAGAAGTTTGATTCGACAGCATTAACGATCCATTGCGATCATTCGCGTGTCATGTGCTCTTTATCTAGCATTCATTATTCCATATGTCGACAAGTTCTCTAATATAAATAGATTGATAAACGCGCTAAATTGAGAAAAATAAATTCCCAAATATCAATCAGGAAAATTAGAACCCAATTCCCATAGAACAAGCAGTGATAAATTATATTGGCAACAGATAACGGTGAATATGCAATTCAAATTTTATTCAACGTAATTCTCGTGATTTATTGCATTCATCTATAAATTTTTAAATTTTTAATTGTCTTCAAGTCTGCATATTCGAAAATGCAACTTTTTGTCAAGTGCTTTCACGTACTTTGCAGCACATTATGTCATAGTTCCTATCATTTTTCTTGTTCAACATGTATTAAATAAAGTTAGCTGATTGCTTTATTAGCAATATATACTAATAATACAACCTTTAGACGCAATATTAAGAACCTGCGTAGTCTTGGTTTCCATGACAACTAAACATGCTATCATATACTGATTATGCTACACGTATTAATGTTGATTACTAACAAATATGTACATAATTTTTTTGTGGAAATTGGGACGATTGAACAATTCAACCTGGTTACAATAGGGTTGCACCAATTAGTTTTTCGGCGCTGCAAAAATAAACAGAATACCGTACAAGTGTGATGCCACATCATGTCTATTTCACATGACATCATCACTTAGAATCGACGGAAGCACACTCAGAACACGTGTCAATCAATCACGAGACTTATTCGACATGCATAAGTTATATGTCTCTCGGCACCAGGTGGCTGTATCCGTTATTTCTACATGTGATCTGTGAATTCGGCGCCACACGAACAACACGTCACTTTAATTAGTTTTGTTTAAGAGCTAACATTAATTCTGACAAAAGTATAACAAATTCGCAATCTTATTATGTCACGCACACAATATATGTGAGTTTCCGGACGTTCTGGGGATTAAATCCAAATATCACTGCATACTGATGTAACAAAGTAAAGTCACGTTTGACCTCACATTCCATTATCCTGTATCTAACAATCATTTGGAGTGTGTATCAAAGGGCATTTTAAGATTTAAGCTAATGACCCAAAACATTACTTCATCAAATCAGCAGGGAAGAATTTCACACATCAATCAATAGCACAAAGCCAACTAACCTGACTTAATTTATTTGGAAAAGGTTGACGTACTTATAGTACTTTTAAAGTTATGTCCGCCTCGCTGGATTGGATGCTGTTTTTCACTTCAAAATCGTGAACAACTAAATCAGTGTTAGTCACCTATGAACGTAGCTTGTTCTAATACATACACATTCATATTCTGATCAAGTTGACATTGGTTGGTGAATTTCGAATGATTATTTTAACAGTCCAATTGAAGTTGACATTGGGAAACATTGAGAAACACAATAGAACCTAAATATTTAAATAAGGAAACCGTTTATTGAATGTTGATCTTTGGTAGCATTCCAAAAGATAATATTGACTTTTTGAACCACAAAACATTACAACGTATTGTCTATATCAAATTATATTTCCACCGATGCAAAAAACATCCTTTTGAACAATCTTCAAGATCATTATCAGTTTAAAATGCAGAGTAGAAATATTGGAAGGGCAAGAATGTCAAGCGTAGGCTATTATATTGCTGCTCCCAGAAAAATGTAACTAAAAGTTCAAATCAGTGATTAGGAATATACATATATATTATTCCCAATATGGCCACTATCGGGAATAAAAGGTAAAATCAACTGTGTCTACTATCACAGATAGTAGACAAATAGATGCCTGTGCCTGTAGTACATATGCACAAATACATTGTCTAGCTTTAACATTCAAAAGGTTTGTTGGAAGATACAACGAGCTTTTTGGTTGAATACAATTATACTGTTATAACGATGATCTCAGGTGTCATTAATATCATTTGTCTGTTTTAGGTTCCAAAGAAGAAACCATTTAATTATGATTCAGGAAGATATATAACAGGTACTACTAAGATGTGGAACAGGATGTGCTCATTTTTTTTTACTTTTCGAAAGGGAATTGTAATTATATTATTACATAATATTGACGCTTAAAATATAAAACTGTCTCTTTGTTCGATAAAGGTAATAGGTACAGTCATTCGTATGTTTTTACGCATTATTGTAACAATGTCGATAATATGACGCTGAAAGATTCAAATACTATTTACTAATGGCGCTCAATGAACATATACTAAATTGTAATGTCGACAATCTCTGATCTTGGAATTAAAATATAATATATATTCTGTGAGCAATAACGGCAACCTTTGAAAGATTTCACCGAAGGATCTAATTAATGTAACTCGGAAAGCAAGACTGTAATACAGATATTAAAGCCAGTAGCGAAATCTTGGAATCGAATCATTGGAAGATTCCATTCTGGTTTAGGTAGGAATGAATGAATTATGAATGAGATATGTCTGGCCCTTGAAGGGTATAAATTAAAAAAAATGCAATATTTGACTATGTTGGTAAAATATTTGCAATTTAAAACAATTTCAGAAGTCGCAAATTATGCAAACATTTGATGTATTTTACCGTTGTATTTTCAATATAAGATATGGCGCTCGTGGCTAAATATGTAAGTAATCCCATTGAACTGCTGGCTGTTCCAAACGAGTATCTGTAGCATGTAATCCGATTTGCACACTCGAATCGAATATGTATCTCATGTAGAATAAAGCATAGTCTACTAAAGTACATATATATTATCTTTAATTTGCGTATTCGTGACCAGTTATATTTCTTTTGTACGATGCACACATTTGAGTCAGCGGCCTGAGTATTATATTATATATAAATATATTATATTAGGGAACACTTTTTCTTCAACTATTGTAGCCATGTCATTATAAAAAAAGATGGAGAGTGGAAGGTGGAAATGCTTTATCTTTCAATATTCTGTAAAACCAAGTGTAATATGCCAATAATATCAATAACAGGCAATCGTCGCAATATGTATAACGCATATATCAAATATAATAATTTTGAAAATAACCTAAAATCCAGCTTCATCATTGAAATATTTATCCAGTTAATAAGATGTTTCATTGAATTGAAATTATAATACCAAAAATACTCGAATGACCGCGGTGTGATAGAAATGGAAATTTCTAAAAGGTTCATACTGCACACCATTTTCTAATAGAGGTGTGAAGACAGACATGAACGCTGCAGTGCAACCCAGTTAGTCCGTAAATGACACGGGAACGTATCATTCCACCCTTTCTTGTCGCGAGACACGATGGTATTCAGAACATAATTACGAGTCTCAGTGGTTGACTTAATTACCACTGTCAGGACGCGGGGATTCTAGTTTGGCGCTGCGTGTTCCCAAGAACATATTATACGAATACCGCGTTAACCAAAGCTCTTTTATTTACCAAATTATTGATAATGGAATCTCATTTCTCGTCGGGTATGAATTATAAGCACCCAATAACACACAGAAAACTTCGGTCACAGGAAACATCTACATTACGGTACGGTTATATGTAGTCTTATATTCGCTCGCTCTGTGGTTCCGTAATTCGTCAAGTAAAAAAAAAGTATTAATTTTTGCGCAAGCGCAATGGAAAGCATCACTTCGACGATTAATAACCGACATAGTTGTGTACATTTTGATATTGAGTACAGCTTTGGCAAACTGATATATGTGAGCACCCACGGCGATCAGCTGTAGAGTAATCATTACATTAATATTGAATATTTCCCGCAGACATTATGATCATTAAAACGTTCCATAAATAAATTTACGCAAATTAATTGGGTAGCAGGTTAAATCAAACAAATGGATAGCTATTTTTTGTCAGATTTCCTGATATCCTCTCCCGGTGCATACTGCATATCTATTATCAATATCAGCGGTTATGCAACAGCCATTTAAAACCATAGTTATGCCCTTGAGATACGATTATGGGACACTCTATTTTGTGGTGACACATCTTATTACATTGCTGTAACTCTCAATCGAATCCGGTGGGCAGAAGGCGACCCGATGCAAGTTCTGGCGTAAAATACATGTGTCTGTGATTATGAAAAGTCTATTGCAGTTACCTTTAAATATATATAAAGGATTTAATTTTGAATTACTTGGAATTATTAATACGGAAAGTGATTGAATGTTGGTTTTATAACGCGAGAGAAATGTATATACATATTGCCTAAATCAACGTCAATATTTTATGCAATATAAGAACAACACTATGGAGTCAACTTTTATACAAATGTCTGCCACAATAAAATGAATAGACAGTCTAAAAAGATGACATTCTGTGATACGGGTTGTCATGACAGCTGAGAGTGACCTGACAATAGCTTCTAAAGATGTAAAAAAAACCATGCATGATACTTAATATTATCCTTATTTTGCGACGATGAAAGTATGTCATGAATATGTAAATATACTTCTCGACACAAATTAAAGAACACAAGTATAATATCAGTTAAATCACAACGTTTCACGCACGGAGAAACCGCAAAATGAAAGAAATGATGTTTGTAATGATTACATAGTTCATTATATAACTACTATAACTAAAAGGGTTGCAAATGAAAATTTCAATTCATTGAACCATCTTTCGCAGTTACACATGCAACACAGCGTTAACGTCGCCTCATGGATGTCACTAGTCCCTGCGGTGAGTGTCCTGAATCATCCATTGAGCAAGAAGACCCACAGATAGGGGGATGATTGTGCATAATATGTTGTTAGTCAATTGGTCTGTGGTGTGGTCAGAAGTTATTGTCCCATTAGAATAGCCACACACAGCTCATGCTGTTAGTAGACAAGACAACACGTTAGATAATATGACCTCATATCTGTAACGCTGTCCAGTCTCAATTATATTAAATGTTAAAAATCCAGTGTTCTCTGAATGGTTGTAAGTAGTACATATTCTAAAAGTTAAATTAACTAATTGCCCCTCAAAAAAGAAACAGTTTCATAAGTTCAGATATATCTGTTGATAAGTTTGAGTACTTTTTCTTAAACATATCATTTAGATTAAGTTTGATTTTAATGTTAATGTTGAATCCAAATTAGTAAATCTTCCTTATCTGTTTTTATCTTTGAAAGAAGTTCGACTCGTTAGTTTCAAAGACGATACAAATAAAAACTTTGTTTTAGAATCGTTTTAAAAATGATTTTTATAACGCCAAATTAGAAATGTTTTATAAGTAAATGTCTTGAAACAAATTCAAATAATTTTAAATTTTCATAAACAGGTTATTAACTAATTTTAAACATGTTTATAAAAAGTTCAGTATAATTCAGTTCTACCATTGACAATCCAACCTGGTTACTACGTAACATTGAAATGTTTTACAGAGTTGGGGAAAAAGATACATCATCCTGGATCAGTCACTAAATCTTCCTTGGAAGGCAACTTCAAACTTTATTATAATATGAATGATAAATATCATCCGTGCGCCAACAATATTGAAATCCGCAAGTGACGTCAGAATAGTTGACGGCAACATAATTAGCAAAATCTTCATCATTCATTAACACCAGCAATGCTGATATTAGTACTAATATCGATTAGTATCGATATTGATTTATCCATAAAACTGTGAAAAACATGATCATATCATATTCATATTGCGAATGCATGTGGAGCTATTTGAAACTTGCAACCAATCTTGGTTCAGTTAATTATTTAATTACAACATTAAATAATACTTACAAACGATAATCCGAGTGATACCTACAACGCTGAAGTAGCAGCACTGAACTGATTTATTTTGCGTGTACTCGTCGTTCTTCATAATGTAGCAATGACCTCCAACACTTTAATCTCCTATTTCGTATGTCCGATGACGTGATTCTGTGCATAGCCAGGACAGGTGGATCTGTCATATTTCAAAGATATATACAAACTGCATTTAATAGTTAGATTATTAATAAGTTATGACGTTCTGGCGCCAGGCACAATTTAAATATCGTCTTTGAAAGGAGTCGTCAGTAAAGGTCAGGCCAGTTTACGTTTATGTAAAATTCATTTTGAGTAAGGATTGAATGTCTTGGAAAGGTTTTAGTCTCCCTTGCGGCGACACATTTCTTATAGTTTATTTATTTATTTCATTTCGTATGTATTATAAATTGAAACCAATGTGTCTTCTTTCAGTAGTTGGCATATCTTGTTTCATGCCACGGAGGGCGCAATCACGAGCGGCATTTATTCGGGAATACAAGGTGAAAAACATTGTCGTCGTTGAACAATTCTAAGAAGTACTATGGTTTTACAGCATGTTGAGAACATCGAGAACACAGAGAAATTCATCGCATGGTATTTCCTGTTTATCGTTATAGATTGAACGAAATCGCTGGTCAATATGCGGCCTATTATTTCTATAAAAGTACTATGACCCCCACAGCATGTTGACAACATCTAAACCACCGCTGGAGATCATCGTGCGGTATTTCCTGTTTATCATCATCTTCGATTGAACAGAACTCCCGGTAAATGTGCTGCCCCCTGGAGGTGAAAACAAACCTACTCGTATTGCACGTAATATATATTTCGATTTTGATTATGCCTCATACAGCCCATGACTGCAACAAGACAAAAATAATGATCATTCAAAACACAATCCGACTAGGTGTTAATGAACAAGTCGAATCTCGAACATCACAAATAACAAGTCAATGTATTAAAGATTAAATGAACGATTGACTTCTGGAAAATTCTGTCAGAAGCAAAGGCAAACACCAAGTCAAATTAATACATTGTTCATGTAAACAATATTACAGCATAAAACACAGGGTTCCAACTCACAATCAAGGCAATATACAGCCAGTTCACTGTGTCAGCATCCTTTATTTTGTATTACCCCAAACACTGCAAATAGGAGTATGCATGGAATCATGGGAAGAAACGGTGTGCATTGCAGTGTGATAACTGTCATAAGTGTGATTGACAGGTCATACTTGTTTACAACTCTGGAAGGACAATTGGAATCTAACAAGTGTGCGTGTGATTACATAACAAAGGATGTTTACGATCTACTGACTTGCCTACGTGAGACAGCTGCTAGTCTGATTGGCTCATGTGGAACCCCAGATGGTGTACCTGAATCAGGGTCATTTATGCATATAAATAGGCTAGATTGAGGACAGTTGTGGTCCACCATTTCAACTGTATATAAATGCTGCAATATTGTGAGACAAGTGATACACACTTCAATCATCATTCTGTAAGACTTGTATGAACTGCTGTGCGATCTTCTGCTATCAGCGGTGCCCTCCAGAATAACAGCGTTTCTCTGCAAGACTCCTGTATTTCTTTGTCGTTGTGTTGCAGAAGTCATCGACTGTCATCAATCTCAACATCCTGGAACTGTGAGTTATCACCAATGCACACTTCCCCAGGAAATCCCCTATTTTAGTGAATTTAGTCATTGTATTTTTCTGTGCTTTGTTTCTTGTACTTATTCTGAGAAGTATTAAAGCCGGAGCTTTAACATGATATTTTGGTGTAAGTGTATTGAATTTCCAGTACTATTGTCTTGTCTACCCAATTCTAGCAGAAGAACCCCTCTGTCCAGTGTGAGTTCTGTAGGTGCCACTCTCAATAGCAATAAGCAGGCCTTACACTGTGACATTCTGTTAGGCTGCCATGATACAATGGATGGTCAAAAGTTACTTTAAACACTGTTCTTCAGTGAAGGGTTTCAAAGTAAAGATGAATTGCCATGTTTTCTCTTTATAGATTCATACATAAAAAATCTGTTCAAAATAGGATAAAAACAATTTGGGGTTGATTGCTGCGAATTTGTTGATATGTAGAAAATACAATATTAGTTTGGCTAATTTTACACAATATACAGTATACATAGAAACTGAAGATTACTAAATCCATTTCTCTGCCGAGGTCTTCCACAAATTACTGTTTCAACCATTTGACTTTTGTTTCTATCACGGAGCAACAAACTATGTAAAGTTAAGATTGCAATTGTGGATATTTAGTGCGTTTATCAGTAACTATTGCAAAGTGTGAACATGCCCATATTCCACAATATTACACGTTTCACTTCCTGTTACTGTGACAATATATTTACTGTTTACTTTCAAGCCAAGTTGATGATTTTCTGAAACGTGTTTCAGCTTGTCGTTCTTCAATATTAATCACGTTAATATTAATCATTTTCAATGGTAAAACACTACAATGAAATTTGAACATACTTATTAAGGTTTGTATGCCGTACACTTCTATGAAAACAATCTGTTGCGTTCCAGTTTTAGAACGTCTCCTAATGCTGCCCAAGATTAGCCCTATTGAAAACTTCGTACTCTACAGTTTTCTAGCACTCAAAACATATTTGGATGTTATGGTTATACTCGTATCAGGGAAATAGGAATTGGAACTACAGGCTTTTATAATTACTCAAGTTATGGATGAGATTGTTTTGCTTACAAATTTCTTTACCTAAAATTATGACCTACTTTTTTTGATGCACCTACTTTTTTTTCGTAAAAAAATACAGCTGGTTTCATGAATAAAAATAAATTTTAAAACTGATAAGGCTGGTGTTTCATTTGAAAATTCAAACAATTATTACCCTTATTACCATTTCTAGTCAAACTAATAAAATATTTCAAAACATAAATAAATAAATAAATAAATAAACAAACAAACAAACAAACAAACAAACAAACAAACAAACAAATAAACAAACAAACAAACAAATAAATAAATAATGGCATTGGCTTTTTTCCAATGTAGTTGTAATACGTAGCAGAAAAACGCATAAACATACACTATGCAATTGACCTCTGACTTCTTGTCACATGAATGTGTCGTGTCCTGCGAACATTTGTTCCAAGTTTGAATGATAGAATGAATAAATGAATGAATAGTGGTATTAAACAGGTTAGTTAAAAGGTGAATACAGCTGCATATGTAGTTACAATTGACATCTCTAGAATTGTCATGTATGTATGTCATCAGTATGAGACTGTAGTGCTATTTGTTCTTCAAAAGACGAAAACATTTCAGATGCTGAATTGCTCATTCAACATATGATGAGGTTAGCAATTTTATTTGTTTTCAATACTGAATGTTGTGTCAGCTCATATGTAATGAGTGGAATATTGAGCCTTTTATCTGAAGTTTGAGTCTTTTATCTGAAGTTTCTTGTCTTGCATATGTTAGTCAAAGGTTTAGTGATCTTTATTTCCAGGTTATATGTGCACTTATTAAAACAACTAAAGCCTGTATTTGTTTTGTTCAATGTAAACAAAAATCCTCATAAATATACATTACACAAACAAAACACTGATATATGTAACTTATAAAAGTCAGCAAGCTCACAACAATCAATCCGAAATTCGTCTTTTTTGTATGCTGGTGTTTAAAGTAATTAGCAAAATGTAACCCTTGTCCTTTCCATTGCATAATGGGTAAACAACAAAATAGAAACGAAATAGCGGCCAAACAGCGAACTGGGTTATCGCCTCGTCACTGGCACCAAAAACAAGGAACGTAGTTCGAAATAGCGTGAAGTGAACACCGCCCTACAGCGACTAGATGGTGATACACAAGCCGAACCTTACAAACAATGTATTTATTGATGTGTGTGAGCTAGAAAGCTAGAAAGGCTCAGCAGGTGCGAGTGAGAAATATTACTCATTCCAATCAATTGCTGGAATGAGTATCACTTGACCTTTTGACTTGCAAAACACTTCAATGGCTGGTTGGTTCTCAATTTCCGACAATTGAATAAACGTTTATTGGGTTAAACGCGAGAGGGCGTACTTCGAAAGTTATTGTTTTAGTACATGTAACGTGTTCAGCGAAGAATGCGGCAATGATTCGAATAATCTGTATTTAAATGAAAAAAAACTAACTTCGGGAATATATTCAATATCGTGTCATAACTTGTCAAACGTATTTACATTGTGGGACTACTCACAAATGACTTAAACGTTCGTTCATCATAGAACACCTTGCTTCACTCAAAAACATAAAATGCTATTCGACGCTATGACTTTGTCTTAGTCTAATTTGTTTAAACAAGTACAACAAAATGCATTATATAGTAGTTTTGTTGGCACGTTTTGTCTGAATTGTTTGATTGCCAGTAGTCAGTATTCGTGGTCGCATAAGCTACTACAATGGATAATTTCAAATCTTCTCAATTAACTTGTTTCATCGTTCGTCACGAAGCAGTACTAAAAAGTTGGAAAATATCTAATCCTAAAGCGGGCGGAATACGTTTGCCAATTCGATATGACAAAGAACTGTTAACGGTGATTTACAGTCAATTTGGTTCAGGTATGAACGCAGAACACGCTCATTTATATCACTTCACGTTCGTATAGTGTTGTACCGAGTGTATGTCACACGCACTCCTAACAGTAATATAGTTGATACGATGAAAAACGATGTCAGAAATTGGTTATCTGCTCGTAGTCTACTGCAATCGCAGTAAAGTGCCTGGATATCTGTACTATCTTGGCATTGTAGTCATATATTAGCGAACACGCGAGCACACTATACCGAGTTTAATCAAATCAACAACTCGACCAGATACATTCATTCGTTCTAATTAAAACAACGTACAGAACCACATATTCTTTACATTAGTGGTTTTACAATTATCTGCCATTATAAAAGTACGAATGGCAGGTTCAACGTTGCATGATTGTATCTGTAATTTTAGTACTAATACACAGTATGTCAAAGTGTGTACTCACATTCCCACTGCACCACTAGATATATTAATTGTATCCCAAATGAGAGAAATCCGTGCGATTAGAAACAACATTTACTACGTTGTAATGACCTAAATACCATTTTCCAAATCAATGACAATGTTCCTCGAGCGGGACTTATACTGTCACCTACCGCCGGCACAGAAGGATGAAACGTAAGACTAAGTAATGTAGCTAATCGGATCAGAAATGCAAAAGGCGCCAGTCTGGTGATAGTTCACCAAAACCAATGAGGCAAATGTGCTATAATACACGCTCAAAAGACCATAATACAGTTCATTGGACAATATCAGCGGTTTCGGTGTACTCTGACAAGTTAATCCTTCGTTGTTTGAGCTTGCTGTCATCATGTCTTGTAAGAAATCAAGGTTTTTTATATCCTGTTCGGGAGGACTGATATACTTAGTTCGATTCAACTACCATAATGTCAGTAGCGACGTGCTTTTACATTGATACTTTTTACCATGTTGGTCTACGAAGAAATATAACGCATTGTTATTGCCTGGTTATTTATCTGTCTTGCTTAGAGTTAGCCTAATACGTAACTCATTGATACCAAAATAATAATCAGTCATATAATGACAATATTCCCTGACAGACTCAATGGAGTTGAAGTTTATATTAGTTCAAACATATCAACATATCCCACTGTAACCAATGTAGCATAAAGCACATAACACGAAATGCCCGTATGTGGAATTCAAACTGTGACTTTATGAAATTGTTTTAATTTTATACTGTGCTAATAAATGACAAAAAATACTTAACTAATTTTTCTTGAAAAACATAATTATATTGGATTATATTAATGCTGAAATTGCACATCCATGGAATTAAAATCCCGCCATCACTGTCCAATCTGTAAATTTAGTGTCTTAAAATAAAACTCGTTTTCCTACTTAATAATCACTTTTATGTATTTTATTAAACACGTGACGTGTTTACTTAAATCATAAATGATCTATATCACAACAACATTACTGTTTAAAAAAAATAATTTTGCTGTAATGGGGTTAAATGTTGTTTGCAAACTTGACACAACCTTCTCGCATCTTTTGAACCATTTAATTATAATCCTTAAAAATGTATCTATACAAGCAAAATTAAGAAAGAATTACCATCCTTTGTTGCCATTAAAGCTGAAATTAGTTATATAAGAAAGATAGAAAATATGATTTCTATAAGAGGTTACTGTTTCTAGCAAAATGGACCAATTTTGCACAATAAGACAACGTTACTTTATGTTTTGGTGGTGAACCCGTTAGTATATACGGCATTATTGTTTTGTTTTTCTTTTGAAGCCTTTGAGGGATTATGTACAGAAAGTGTTATTTATTATGTCAATTGTTTTATGCAAATTTACGATAAAAAAAAATATCACATTTCTTTTTCTTTTGTACAGCAAAGCCTATATTGTATATAATTGTTTATATTTGAGTACAAATAGGGCAGTTTATTTGTTTACTACACATTTATTGGCTTTTTCTAGTTTCTTTTAATTCTTTTCTAGTCTGTCTATTTGTAATTTTTTAATGAAATAAAATTACTTTAAGTGAATAAAAAAAAGTGCAAAGTGACGCACCCGTCTGCTTTACCCACAAGTACCTCTCAATCGTCAGGGGATTGTCGAATGAATATTTAGCCATTACTTTCCAAGTAGCGTCAATGAGCCTTATGTGTATTACCCAAAATCCAAAGAGTCAGACCATTTACACCATGCTATGCAGTTACGTTTATGAACAGTCACACGTTCCACCACTACCACACGGGATCACCGCCCGGACACCACCACCATTCTGACATATGTTTGTTGGACAATAATTATTTCACAGTTATTTAAAACAAATCTGTTGTAAGCGATTTCAAATGAAGAGTAAAACAACTTGGCCAATCACGAGCCTTACTGGTATAGATCTCCACTGCGGTCAGTCACCCATATACACTCCACTGGCTCGTTCTTTGCTAAGCAATAATAGTACTACTTGTACTTGCAATCTTTTAAATTCATATCATCGAACGAATCACTGTAATTTTAAGCTTTTTAAACAAATTTGATAGGATCTATCTTTTCATTCCGCTGGAGGACTGATATATGTAATTCGATTCAACTACCATAATGTCATTTGTAATGTCATTATGGCGGGAATTTGGCCACTGATTGAAGGAAGTCATGGTTAATGGGCATAACAAAAAGGCTTCTATAACAAATGAAAGAATCTTTAGATTCGAATGGAGCGCTTGGATTTTTGAGATAATTTCTCAATAAATGGTTAAATGTTCATAAACAAATGCATGCTCGCCTCATGAAACCCGGTGTATCAAGAAATAGTTAAAATTATGATTTGTATATTACAAACTTGTGGTGGTAAGGTGGATTATATCTTCTACACAAAATACTTTTGCCTCACTTACCTTCGACTTACATTTTCATAAGACGATGATGTTGCAGTACATTTTGTTTTACTTTTGTTTCTGCAATCTCCATGTTGATTTTTCTCATCTCCCATATAAACAAGGCAATATAAACATGCTCGTGCTTTTTTTATAAATGGAAATGTCTTTATTTATGGAATATGCTGTTACATCGTCACTCTGTGTCGATTATTTGACAGTTTTTCTCAATGAAATCGAATTGACATTAAATTGACATCCTCTAAACAGTATACAAGTCTGAATGAGAAATTGTACTGAATATAGAATGACATGAATTGTTATGGGTACATACTCCATGCTTATAATCACGCACACACGTAGACATACAAAGTGTACTTTAATTTTTTTAAATGGCCCTGAGAACGGCCGTGTTTGGTTTGGTTTGGTTCACACAGCTCAACATTTAAATATCGAATAAGACGAAAACACATGCAGATCGTCTGGTGTAAGATGACCGAGTTATGTGAATATAGCTAGTGACATGTTCTCGTTAGTGAGGTGTGATAACACATGTGTCCGTTTAAAGCATTTTTAGACAGCAAACGCACCTACCAACCCCAAAACACCAGACTATGAATGTTTCACAAAGTGCTAATGTAAAAGACCGTAAGTAAAGTTATCCTAAATCAACTCGAAGATATAGTGGTTGTGTTACTCCTTTACACCAACGTAGTCAACAGATTATGCAAGCTTATCATACCCGCCAACAAATGGATAAATGTTAAGGCTGGCCTTGGTTTTACTAATGATTTAATACTTTAGACGGAAGAAGACAATGTCTACATATATGTACTGCAGCCTCGGGAATAGCGAATGCGCTGGGAAATATATACACCATAGGTAGAATAGAGGTGCGATATTGCTGTGATGTTGTGGAAAATTGATAAAAGTACAATAAAAATCATCTATCTTTTCTTAAAGTCTGGGAGAAAGCAGAAACAGATCTAAGTATGAAGCAGAAGAAGCAGATTCTCCTTAATCTCAAATTCAACTGAATCTAGGATTTACAATCGTTGATGGAACGTAATATCATAATTGTGAAAATAAGCAATCATACGATTGGACGGGTAGAAAGAGGAAAGGTGAGTGGAATGGAATGGATAAAGCTGGTAGGTGTAGATTGGTGAGAATGAGATTAGAACATAATCAGAGAGACGGCATTCGATTCGAAACAACAATCCCAGACAATCATCCGTTGTGGAACCAATAGATTGGACAGATTAATTTAACATATCAATGAAGCAATAGTTAAAGAAATAATAATGCCATTGTTCGTTTTTGTTTGTGAATCATCTGTTTTAAAGTAACCTTGTTCACAATTGTTGGGTATTGTTAAAACTGTTTCAAAAATATTTGAATTCAGGAAAACACAATTTAGTGTTTAAGGTTGTGTAAAGTTTGCAAAAATGTTGTTGTAATATGCATCATTTGTGATTTAAGAATAACACATAAAAGTGATTATAAAGTAGGAAAACTTTACCAGCATGAACAGTGAAGGTGGGATCATTAACGTGCAATTTCGGCAATACAATTATGTTTTTCAAGAAAAAATAGTTTTTTTCTTCATTTATTAACACAGTATAAAGTTAAACAATTTCATAAAATCACAGTTTGAATTCCATATACGGGCATTTTGTGTTATGTGCTTTATATTACATTGGTTTCAGTGGGAAATTTTTGTGTTTGAACTAATATAAACTTCAACTCCGTTAATCTGTCTGGTAATATTGTCATTATAAGACTGATTATTATTTTAGCATCAATGAGTATTAGGCTAACTCTAAGCAAGGCAGATGAACAACCAGGCGATGAAATTGCGTTATATTTCTTCGTGGACTAAAATGGTAAAAATTAACAATGTAAAAACAGTTATTTATATAAGACACGTCGCTACTGACATTAGTTGAATCGAACTAAGTATATCAGTCTTCCATCGGGATATAAAAAAACGTTGATTTCTTACATGGCATGACATCCTGCGAGCAAATCAAGCTCATACAACGAGGGATTAACGTGCCAGAGTACACCGACACCGCTGATGTAATCCAATGATTTGTTTTATTTCCATTTGAGCGTGTATTCTAACACAATTGCCTCATTGGTTTTGGTATACAAGTTGAAAGAGTAGTGGTTGAATTTTATTGAGTTTCATCATTGACGCCCTTTTACTTTCATGGTTGTTTTGATAAACCTAATTTCAACAGCTTCATCCTGACGAAGAATTGATTTTTACAAACACGTCCGGCTCCATCCTGTGTGCAGCTATAGGCTACACTGCGTTCCAGTCCGCATTAGAACACTGAAATGAGCTGTACACTGCTTGAGTATAGGTTTACGAGGGGCGTTCAATAAGTAATGCCCCTGAACCACTTCCAGTTGTCTGATCTAGATAAAATTTTGCATGTGTAATGATTTACATCTTTATGGGTTATGTTGCAAAAAACAGGTGTTTGAACTGAGTCAGTCTGTTGAAACAGCTTCCAGGCCTGGTCGTCCCTCTTCTGCTATTGATGAGGCATCTGCTCGTCAAGTTGAGGCAGCCATTTTGGAAGATCGACTGTTCGCCAAATCGCCCAATAGGTGAGGATTAGTACAGGATCTGTGGAAACTACCATTCATGACCATTTGCATATGCATAAGGTGTCTGCCAGATGGGTTCCCAGGTTGTTCACACCTTTCCAGAAGAAAGAACGCGTAGAGTGCTTGGGGATGAATTTGGCCAAGAAGATGAGTCAAAGTTTTCAAAAGACTGAATACACAGGATGAAACTTGGGTCCATCACTATGATCCAGAGACCAAAGTCCGGTCAATGCAGTGGATGCAACACACCACCTCCGAAGAAGGCTAGGGTGCAGCCCTCAGCTGGCAAGGTCATGGTCACAATCTTCTGGGACCTCAATTGCAGGAGCCTATTACACTTCACTTTTGATGCAATTAAGAGAAGATCTCAAAATCAAGAGGCAGGGCAAGATCAGCAAATGTATCCTCCTCCTGCAGGACAACGCTCCGGTTCACAACTCGCATGTCGCCAGATCAGAAGAACGCGCGTGTGGCTATGAAATCCTCCCCAACCCCACTTACTCTCCTGACCTTGAACTCTTGTTTTTGAAAGGAAAGCGTTTCCTAGATGATGCAGCCTTGATTTCTGAAGTTATGACGTGGTTGGAGGACCAACATGGGGTGTTCTTCAAAAACGGTATTCAGAGCTGTATCAAACAATGGTAGAAATGCATAACTCTGGGTGGTTCGTATGTAGAGAAAGACTAATAACTGTGCCATGTTTCATTAATCTCCTGCTATGGGAAATGGTCGGGCATTACTCATTGAACGCCCTAGTATGTCAACACCATTCCTATTCAACACATACACTGTACATAATATGTCAATATGTTATCGAACTGATTAGTTTGCCAGGTTTGCGTTCACTATTTGACTATCTTATTGAAGAAAAAAACTAGCGATTTTGTAGCGATTTTGCGTGATGTTTTGTTGCGCTTGCCGTGTGTTTCACCAGCCCTCCCAGCTACGTGCTTTGGGACATTCGATCTGCGATTGCGCAGTTCGTCTACCAAACAATCTGAGAGGCTTGGGCTTTGTTTGATTTTGTTACGTATTTGCGCTTTTTCACTGTATATCACATAATATGTACAGAGTACTTGTTGAAAGAGAATGGCGTTGACATAAACCTATACTCAAGCAGTGTACAGCTCGTTTCAGTGTTCTAATGCGAACTGGAACGCAGTGTAGCCTATAGCTGCACACAGGATGGCGCTGGATGTGTTTGTAAAAAAATCAATTTTTCGTCAGACTGAAGCTGTTGAAATTAGGTTCATCAAAACAACTATGAAAGTAAAAAGGCGTCGATGATAAAACTCAATAAAATTCACTACTCTTTCAACTTGTATATTTGTGTTCATACATGCATTCTGTCTACGAGCGTGACCTGGAAGATTGCCATAATTGAGTGCCACAATTTCTGTTTTAAGATTTATTCGGTATAATAATAGAAATGTTCACCCCCCAACAGTGGTGGACATACAGTTTCGCCCCGGTTGCTCTTCGGGTCTCTAAAACTGTATGTCCACCTCTGTGGGGGAGAACATTTGTATAATTTCATCTAAAAATCGTGAGTCCAACCGACGGAACGTGATCTGTGATGGCATGACACAGTTGTGTGTAGGTGACAATACTTTTTCTGTGGTAATTGATTTTCACTTGAAAGGCATACGACACTTTGAGATCTCAGCAGTGCGAATGTCGAACACGGGAATGGTCACATCGGCAGGGAACACGCCATTTGTTGGAGGGTTTGGCTGGTAAACAAAAACCTAAGGAAACGTATGAAATTAGGATTTCGTTCTAACATACAATGTTTCGTTTCTCGCATATTCCATTAGTGTCACGTTTCTTTTTTTTATATAGAACAGCAATTTGCGTTTCGAACATTTTCCCATTAGATTTTTGTGGGCATTCCTCTCATAAAATGGTTTCATCTAACGCTGACGTGGGAAATGGAACGGCAAATGCAATGAGAGCGCCTTTGGATGCCTGCCGAACCTTGCTCATATACACATTCTACATCAATTGTGAAGTATCAAACTCCATTAGTTCACGAGGCCCTTCGCTACTTGTGTCGATTTCCACTCGTACTTGGTAAGGCAATATAAGAATAGATACAATCACATTTTACTTAAAACACCGCTGTTTTGATTGAAAATACTAAAATTTCATAAGATAATACACGCTTTTATTTAGAACATGAATTTGTTTGCAGATTTACAGTGCAGTCTAAGAAGTAAGAAGCATGTTTTTTGTTGTTTAAATAGTGAAAGTGACTTCTCGCATTGGTTATTTTGATATATTGGCAAATCATTGGAACTCAAGTTTATTTTAGGTAGCTAAATGAACAAATTTGAGTCCGTATAAAGTATGTACCATATTACTATACATACTGTCTGTAAACATACAGCGACGCAATTAGCCTACGAAATACCAACAGTTACATTTTTAAGGCCACATAGGAGATCAGAAGTAATGGCAACATATTGTAATGTACAGATGTTTTGATTCTGTGTTGACAAACTACACCAATCATCAGCGTACGATGTTACCATCCTATTAAACGAGCTATTTATTATATTCTATTTCAACATTTTATGCGTGGGGTGAAATTACTTTGCTTCGTTGTAAAATCCAGTACGCCATTACTAGATACTGCACGTTTTCATGGAATCATGACGCTCAACTCGTGTATTTTAGATGATTCAGCTTTAAATTGTCAATATTAAATACATCTGGGATAATAATAATAGCTACACATTATAGAGCACAGAGAGACAGCAATTCACTACCTGTAGCCGGCTAGACTGTAATTACATGGAACGCTGATCACAGATCAGAGAAGCAATCATGTTGTTGAAGATGTTGCAGTAATTTGCGACAGTCCTCTCTGATTACGCAGAGTAAAACACAAACGATTCGCGGCTGTTTTACAGTGACATCACGTAAGCTGAGTTTTCCACCCAGGGTATTATATACTTAAGCACAGCTTACAGCACAAATTGTAGGTCAAGCGTCCTTTAGGATGTTTTCTCACCCGTCGTTGATCCTCGGGGATTGGAAGATCAGATATACCTACAGATCACCGACAGCATGACAGAACATATGTACATATGATTCGAACATTGCACTTTGTATAAAATAGAAACTATAGTATGTTTACTCGCATTAAAACTGCAGTTTAATTCAAATTAGAAGCAAAATAAATTTTCATTCATTTTTTAGTGTTTTCATACTCGGGACTAAATGAAACTTGTGGAAATTGACTATTAGACACATTGAATACTAAAGGGCGGCAGTCGTCGCGCTGCGCATGTGCAACATTTATGTTGATAAATATTGATTTTCCCACAATCCAATGCGATCTTCTAATGGGAATCACAAGTATGAGGTTTGAAATGACTGCGACTTGCACTGATTACCGCCTGTGACTCCTTCGATACCTTCCAATCACCTAAAATATACCTAATCAAAGCTTGGTAACATCTCAGTTTGTACTCGTTGATCTGCACAACTGTCAAAATCGCAATCTTTGTTTATATTACACCCATATATCTCGCGCATGCGTGGCGCGACGACTACCGCCCGTTAACTAATATTAATCAGCAAAAAACAACAAAAACAAATTATTTCCGAACATGCTTGACAAGCATTTTGCACGCCAGTTGAATCTGCAGTGAAAGGACATTTTCTCAAACATGTTTCAATGAGAATAATAAACGCGAGTCCGTTATTTGTATTTATTGTATTCGTAGCTACATGAGAACTAGAAACTCCGAGAAGACCCAAGCACCAAACCACAAGATAAAAGATAAAGATGCCTTGAAGATATACAGGCGTCGTAAAGTCTAATAGAATGCTACAGAAACCCATCTCAGTGATGGATTTGCGCGTAAATCAGCTTTTGCAATTTGTAAACGTGTTTTATTATTTGGGGTACTTTGATTATTTATAACAGTTTTGATGAAACCGGTGTCTAAAAAAGGAGCAGTATTGTAGGTAATATACTTATGTGACACCACGAATAATAATTCATTGTACAAATCACGTTAACTACCTCAAACACACATCATTGGATTTACAAACTCGTAAACATCATTCTACGTATATCACCATGCCTGAGATGACAAGACTCGTAATAAAAGTTCCATGACTAGTTCAAAATAATTATAGACCACGCACTGGGGGTATATTAGAACAATTGAGTTTTGTAGTGAAACACACATTGTGATTAAAGTATTTGAATATATGTGTACATATATTCGTTTCATTCTCTATTTCTCGTGACTACTCCTATTGTCTATGTAATTGAATAATGTGAACAACTTTCTATCATATATAAAATTTAAAGTATTGTTCCAAATTAATGTTTGTTCATCTCCTGAGAACGAAAACATATATTTCTAAATGCGTGAAGGTAAAGCATTGACAGCACAACTAAACTTGAATATTGCGATTGGACATTTTACAGACACTAATTTAAACAGATTGCATATACATGTAGTTGATTTTTGCGCCTTCCCCTGACGAACATCCGATTACGTTATGCCTTTTATCCAATGTAGACGAAGATGTATAATAAGAATATTCATAAACTGTTAAGTTACAATAAAAAAACAAAATGTTTAGCTAATTATATAGACTTATAAATTCGATCAAACCCGATTCGAGTATACATTTTGTTCATGAATGGTAACACAAAATACATGTGGGCACATTATATTGGATGAAAACAAATTTGAAAAAATAGGGTCTTAGTATTAGCACAGTCATCGATTATTGAACACCCAGTAAAACTATCAAAAAGTGTTGAATACAATTAAATGGTCTCTCAGACACGAGATTCCATTATGGTTGTCATGGCATTTATATCGGCTTATGCAATGTATCAATATCACAAATAACAACCCAGTAAGAATTCATAGCTTTGATTAAATATATAATTATCAACTATTCCCCATATCGTATCGAATTACTGAAAGTCGTTGGACTGAAATGAAAAACGTTTGAGTGATGATATTTGTTGATAACCAGGATGGCAATTCTAGATGGGTAACCCGATATGTAATTTATTATATGTCTATGATTACGTCATGTCTCGCCCAGTCGCTATTCATTTGACTGTTGATATCTGCAGATAATAGAGTTGGCATTTACAGGAGGGTAACCCGATATGTTATCAATTGTATGTTTATAACAACGTCAATACTACATGTCTTGCCCAGTCGCAGCTCATTCAATTATTCGAGTTACATGAATTGACAGCGAGGATCATGCGTAATATCTCAATGGTAGTATTAAGGGTTGGTATGTGTAAAGAAGATATCGACTTATATGGAATCTACAACCTTTTAAGACCCCCTACCACAACGCATATCCATATAATAGAAATACGTTTTATATTACACAGTATTATCCAAGCGAAACGTGGCAATCATAAATACCAAATGAAGAGCATTTCAACAAAGATGTTTAGGTTAGTAAACAAATATGCCGAGTTGTTGCAAATGATATTTAAGATTAGATTTCTTCGTTCTGTATTAACTGACGCTAGATATAAGTCTTAACTTTAATACTTGCCATCGAATTATTGTCAATACTAGTGAATACAGAAAGAATATTATATGCGGGAGAAGAATAACTTTTAAAACAAGCAGATAAATCATTTCACCACAGACTGCAGAGATGTGGTGCTAAAATATCAGTTTGTTTTTATTACAATTTCAAAATACATAATTAAAACAATGTAGAAAAAATAAGCTAGCTGTTGCTGCAGGGCAAATAGACATATATTGGTGCTATCTATATTGCAATATAATATAATAGCAAACACACAAACAAACAAACAAAAAAGGTTTTGTTCGATACAAATAATGTAAATACAGAAAAAACACTTGACTCTGTAAGGCGAATTGTAAATTTATTACCATTGTTTTTATTTTTAATTGGTCTTCATTAGGTTATTTTGATGTTTTTCAATAATCCATTAATTGATAAGCTAATGTGTATCTATCAAATTAGTAACGCCAACACGAAATGACACTTACATCATGTAATGACCGGAGTATGTGTTCGTCTTTGAACGTATGTCTAAAATTAGCAGTAGTAATCCAAACGAAAAATTACTTGGATATAAAATATGTTGCTTTGTTATTTGGGGTTGATATTATTAACATCCAGGTATAACACAATGTTTATACAAGAGTCTTAAAAACTAAAATAAGTTTTCACAGACAAAATGGCGAGCGGTGATTAGAACACATGGTAATACATTTGTCAGTTGACGGTGATTGAAGATACTCTCGGGTAAACATGAATCTCATTGGAGATGATTGGATGAGTATTTCTAATAATATAGATAAAATAAAATGACCGAGGTTAAGGTGAGGTCATTGTCCTTATGGGACATTAAATATGTCCAGTTACATTGATAAGTATCACGACATTTACCACCAACTTTCAAGAAAATGAATCGAAGTATTGTATTGACTAATACGTGATGGGTGTATATCGCTTTGACGATTGCTATGGGTTGTTTTTCATCTTTCATATTTGTCATGTTAACCATACATGCCATTTGTTTGTTGGTTGCTATGGGCGTTTTGTTCGGTTGCTATGGACACGTTCACCCCATTCCCATTCCTATGCGGTGAATGCTGATTTTATACAACCGACACCATACCTGTATTCAAAATGATTATACATACTGATACCAATGGGATCACGTGACCATCATATTTTTATGTACAAGAGAATAGAACACGTTTAAATAATAACACACGCTTGTGAATGTAATATCGCGATTTATTGCAAATCGTGATATTACCCAAATGACCACGTGTTATTCGTTATGCAACATCGAACAAACATCCACAATGCATAATTACATCTACCATACATCACTCACACCCGCTCTCCCACAAAATAACAACACTTATATTTGAAGTATGTAGTATTTATGTATTACAAAAGTGACACATTACTCAATAGCATACATACTTTGTGTTCTGAATAACATTGCGAAATACACACAATAAATGCTACTTTCAGCCACGGATACTATTTTTTAGTAACAATGTTTCAGAAGTGTGAATCACTCAATTTATAATTTATCTAAGATAAAAATACCAGAGTGCCGTGGAAGTGACTGCGATGACCTTCTCACGAACGTACCACACCTTCTTATTCACAACAATTCAAGTTCTTCAATGTCATGTGACCGAGTCCCAACCAATCACATCATGCGTAACAACAATGAGATGATGATGTGAGAAATGACATTATATACCATGCAATTCTTAGCATTATACATAAAAAGATACTTTTAAAGGAATTTGGTCGTCACGGCATTAGTGTTGAATAACATTGATTTTCCCACAATCTAATTAGCTTTTGAACTGATCACGAGATGCACTAATTACCACCGATGGCAAAATCGATACCTTTCAATTACCAAAGAAATAACCTAGTTAAAGCTTGGTAACGTCTCAGTTTATACTCCTTGGTCTGCATTGAAAGTCGCCATATGAAGCTAATATCTCATGCAAGCATGAAGCAATGACCACCGCTTTTAGACATGGTTGCCATGAGTATAGTCATGATTAATAGGGTATGATTCCGCGCCGCATTTACACTAAAATATGAAGAAAATTTGTTATTTAGATCAAAAGCTAAAGTCTATGAAATTAAACAAAATTGTTTCCCTAATTTGTTTAAGCCCTCAAAATAATGTTTGACCAATTTTGAAAACTACTGAAGAAGATGTAAGATTTTCTGAATAATATAATCCATGTACTCTCTGTGGAAATGATAGAAAACTGACGGTATTGAAGCAATTATACTGGCGGAAAATATAAAATCAAACGGTGGTGGTGGTCGCTGCGACGTATCCCGTTCGATATGGGACCCAAAAAAACGTACACAACGTGGTAAAATACATGAAATACGGATACGCGCTTCCTGAAGACCACTACCCTTTAACCTTTTTTTTTTAAATTGTGACCCAAATATTTCACTTAACTTCGTATGCCTACACAATCCGAATAAACACAATCCGAATAAATTTCAAATGTGTGTAGATGCCGCTGATTGTTAGATTGGGACAACACTTAGTACGCACCCAGGGTTTGGTGTCTATATAAACTGTTTCCTAATGTTACACGTGGCTGATCTACCAATTGACATGTGTGTTGAACCAAACCCCTAGAAGTTGCATGTTTGAGCACTGTCATTACCTGTGTGGTGTAGAAAACTAACTTAGCTTAAAAACAATTGAGGTTTCTGACTGAGAATTCTCCAGCCAATGAGATTGATTTTCTTTCAACCAATTGACAAGCTTTTTGAATCACAATGACCAATCAGCTAGTTTCTCTTTTCCCAATCATGTACAAGGCCATATCCATTGTAACCAGTCATGTACAAGGCCAATATTTACGTATTTAAGTAAGAGACAAAACAGCGTCTCATCCGGAGTTCGATAAATAATGTTGCTGTTCATGCGTGGTCTCATTCCTCCACTCCTGAACTTCAACCTACTCTTTTTGACAATTCCCATGTGTCTGCATGCGACTGTGAAAAACACCGAGAAACTATCGGTTTGTGTATGCCTACCCGAAGAGTCGATACTGCAAATTAATTTAATCTATATTTATTTTACTACGATGTCACACGGCATAGTTGTCATTCTGATTTTTATGCATAATAAATGCTTATATAATTTATTTAAATGTATCTGCGTATGAGCTGCTTTGTGTAGTAAGCTATCGTGACACTAGTACTCATGATGTTCTGCTTGGTCATGTGGTAACCAGAACCCGCAGAGTGTGAAACTACGTTTTGGCGTCTTCATATTTTGCAACATCTTGACAATTGTATTAGCCAAATTTCTTGTTGAATGCATTCAATACTGCACTGATTGTAAAGGAAAGCATTTCAATGAAATCAAATAATCATATATATCCATCTGATATATCTGGACATATGCCATCATTATTACACTTGTTGCACGTCCTTATCAGCATATATGGTAATCTGTTGATATTTCTTGTTTCATTCCATCATTATAACACTGGATGCATTCTCCTTTCTGTAACAGTTATCGTATTTCACAGTTATGCATATTAATGAGGTCACATAACCTCATGTAACCATCTAATAAATTAGTCATATATCTTGTCTGTGGACATTATTATCTAACTTGTTGCATGATCCTCTCTGTTTCAGCACTCAATGTATAACAGACTTGCATGTTAATAAAGTCCATTTGTGGTAACCTAATCTGATATATTAGTCATATCTTTATTCCGATGACTTGTTTATGACACTGTTTGCATGTCCGTATCTGCAACGGTGCTCGAGAAATTACAGTTATGTATATTAATGAGGTCAGATGACCATATATGGTAATCTGATATATTAGTCATATTTTTTATTCCATAACATCAGTATAGCACATATACATATCTGTAACAGTACCTGAGATTTCAGTTATGCATTTTATTGAGGTCATATTACCATATATGGCAATCTGATTATTAGTCATATCTTTTGTCCGTGATCACCTTATGGTACTAGTTGCATGTTCCTATCTACAATAGTGCTTGAGATATACTAATAAGGTCACATGTCCTTATATGGTCATCTTATGTTAGTCGTATCTCTTGTCCAATGGCTTCAATATATCATCGGTTGTCAACGGTAACAACGCTAGAGATATTACATATATGACATTAAGGAGGGTACATGACTTTAAAAAATACAAATTTTGAGTGGCAAATTCCTATCTTAATGTATTACCCTTTTCATGATGCATTGCTGTATTGCACAATATGAAAACAAAAACATTAAACAATTCTTCTATTCTAGAATGGCCCGGTTTTGTGAAATTTCATATTTTCAAAAAAAACGACAGTGGCAGCCGAACCACATGACTTGGTATCATGATCTTTATAGGATAGACTGCGCCAGTAATTCCCAGAAATAGATGAAATTGCGCACCATCTAAGATGGCGACTATAACACGTGACTTGATTGTGCAAATGACTAGTTCAGAGTGAACAGATTTACATGAAATTCGCAATAACATATTTTCTTCAAGAACAAATAGAAACGCAGAATTACTAAAATTACATATTGTAAATTATCAATAATAGAATCTATATATACAAGGATTTTTATAACCCAATCTCCAGGACGTTAATATAAAAAATAAATTTCACTTTCATTTTGACGTGGAATCTATAAGTATTTTTTTTATAATAACCTAGTCTCCAAGACGGAAATTTACTTCTCAAATGACCGCATATCTGAAGATATAAATTCAACTTACGAATAAGCACTTTAGGGTCATTTGAATCGATTTTGTAAATAGCGACTGGATAATAATTTTCATTTAATTTACTTGGCAACCATCAATCATTCAGACGACACACATTCATTAATAGTGTCTTACTAATTATCCAATAAATGTTGTTACACTACACTGATTGTGTTAAATGACTTTTGAAAGTACCGTATTCGCATGTACAATAATGTTATCGATGTACAAAGCAAACATGTAGTTTTTGTTTATAGTTCGATTTAAAAAGGACGGTACATCGAACGCCAAAATAAACTGATTACGAATTAGCTGATTGTTATTCACCACTATATTTGATGGTTGTATTCGAATTTGAAAATTGAATTGTTTTTGATCACATAATAGTTAATTATGTTCAACTATGAAACGCTCATATGATGCTAGCATTTCGCAATATAATAATATTTCACGCAATTCCTTCGCTCGATTGAAATGGTGTTCACAGAGAATAATCGCAAACGAAAACAACCGTTCACGGGAATCATCTGCAATGTGTTTCGGAACGAGGCTAATAAACAATCGTCACATACAATTCAGCCATTTGAAAAGCTCAATATAAACACGTGAGTAAATAATGAGAAAAGAAGTTAACATTAGAGTCTGGGGGCTGACTTTTAGACCCAAAGTGAAAACAAACACCTCTGAGAATCCCAACTTTGAGGCACCCCAACTGTTTTATTTCATTATTTTGTACATTTTCTGATTTGTCCATTAATGAACTTTGAATGATCAACAAATTTATAATACACTTTTTGTTTATATTCAACTTGGTTGGATTATGGATTGGACTATCTCGGGTTTTTATAACATAAACTTCAAAATTTCATATTTCAGTCTAAGTTCTGTTTTATAGTTCTAAAATCTAAATCTGATTACAGTCCAAAACTTATTTTGCCAGTGAAGCATATCACATTTCAAACACCCTGGGGTAACTTATATTTTTGTGTAAAATAAATTTACAAAATAAACAAATAAGATTGAGTCAATTGTTTACCTATTAAACACAGAATTGTGTGCATCTGTCGAATGCTTAATTTGATATTGACCTCTGTCCCCGTGTAATATAATCCCACACATCAATACAACCAATAAAAATAGACACATACATTCACTTTCAGACTTAATGAAACTATTTCATGTTTTTTAAAAATATTTTTCACATTTCTAATCATAATTAAAAGTTAATTTTGCTTTGAACTCTAGCAACAGATGAGACGCACACATATCTCATTTCTATACATCGGCCAAATAATGTCAATAACAATTCTAATCAACTGCATCTAATATGCTGGAAAACCTTTCAACACGTCATACTTTTAAGTATACACCACCGACGGTGGGGATACTCCAAGTATAGCTTTTTAAAAAACTCTCTAAACACGTGCTTATTTCTGTGAAATTATACCCCTTTTTCAAGTGCAGAAACTTAAAATAGATGCCACATGTACATACTAAAATCATACTGTTTCGAAGTTGAGATAACATGATTTCATGCGATTTTTTTCACACTTTATTTATATATTTTAAAATACTCGACCCTAAACACGGTATACGCGTATACGCGTCAAATAACTAAATATCACCCCTTTTACGCGTCTTTTTACTTCAGCTTGCGTACCATATTTTACTCAGAGACCCCTCGGGACAATACCATGCTATCCTGAAACCCTTTATATTTGTATCACGAAACGAGGTCAGTTAACTGAAAACATTTAGAAGTGATTGTTACCCAGATGATACTATCATCGCACGTCGTAAAATCTGAAATTGCCTCTGATGAACTATCCTAGCCTTGGGGATTAAATGGTTTTCCCAAAAGTCATTTCTAGCTTTTCATTATTCAGTATTGGACATCAAGTACTTCACATGTGTCATGACTAAACCGCTGTGATTGCATAGATTGTGTGCAGGAGTATTTTTTATTTGCAGCTTGAAATATTTATTTTCAACTAGTCACCGTGTGACATAGTATGCTACGCATAAATTCAAGCTGTTTTTTTTGATTTAAAAAACAGTCAGTGTGACATAGTTGGAAGCACACTATGCAGTGCAAAACATTTCCATTAATCGTGAGTTTAAATCTCGTTTTATGTGTTTAATTTATACAAACATTTATAATTATAAATACATTTATTTGTAGTTTTCAATTGAATCACCATAAACTATCTATATGACAAAAACAATAAAATATAATGATATGTACAAGTTAATTTTCAGTAGTCTTTACCACTAAATTGTAGTTTTTACATCCGCTTATCAGGTAAAATGACATTTACAATTAATGTGTTTTATATCAGTTTGAACAACAAATATATGCACACACAAGCAAACAACATTTCAGATGAAAACTGGTAATCACTGTCAAAGCGTAATTCACATTGATATCGACAATGACGTTTATATTATCACAATATCTGAAACCTAATTTAAATCATCATCTAACTGAACTATTTGATAGTACTCCGATGCCTCAGCAAATATTAACATTCTATATGTAGCTTAGAGCCAAACCATGTTTACTTGTGTAAATATTTGTACAATTTCCAAACGTTAACTTTCTGAATTTGAAATTGAAACAAAATATTGAACTTATTAGAAACGACATTTGAAACAATGCTTCAATTTTAATGTCAGGCGTGCAATCCTACAGTATGTATCTAAGCATCGGTGGCGATGTAAGCCGTACCTTCAATATATGTATATATGTATTTACTATTCCGAATGAGTCTTTCTTTAACAACCATCAATCATCGCCACAACGTCTTCATTTATTTTCTCGCCTCAGACAAATCAGTGCAATTGAGTGCAATGCAACCAATCATTTCGACTTCACAGGGTTAGGGCATACTCAAGGATGGCGTGTGTTCTCATCCGAAATAAATCTTTGATGTAGATTACTGTTAGCAATTGTATAATATGTATATGACAATGTTCCCATTTGTATTCAGAACCCATTTATTTATGGATCTGTAGCTTAATTGACCTAAGCGTTTACATTACAAACCTGTCAATCATAATGAATTGGTATGAATTCAGGTACTTGAATTCAGATGTATTAGTATAGTCCCTTCTGTAGAAAAATGCATTGATATAATGTCTCGTTTGTGAGTAAAATCACTGCCAAGTATAGTATTAGAAAATATTATCAAGAACTTCTATTTTGTTCCACGAATTCTAAATAAAAGCTTATATGCATCCGTTGCTTCTCGAAATATATTACATATATAAGAATAGTATGTATTTCACAAGCAATCACTTATATACCATGGATTCAATTCGTCTAACTAACACGTGACATGTGTGTACCAGTCTCGGATGTCAGGTCAACCACAAACAGAATGTCACAGTATAAGGCATGCTTATTGCTATTGAGAGGGACACCTACAGAACTCACACTGGACAGGGGGTTATTTCACTGCTAGAATGGGGTAGACAAGACAATAATACTGGAAATCAAATACACATACACCAAAATATCGAGTTAAAGCTCTTGGCTTTAATACCTCTCAAGAAGAAAATTACAAGAAACAAAGCACAGAAAAATACAATGAATAAATTCACTAAAATAGGGGATTGCCCAGGGAAGTGTGTATCGGTGATGACTCACAGTTCCAGGGTGTACACAATTGCTGACAGTCAATGGCTTCTGCAACACAATGACGAAGAAGTACAAGAGTCTTGCTTGCAGATGAACGCTGTTATCCTGGAGGGCACCGCTGATAGCAGGGGATCACAGAGCAGTTCATACAAGTCTCACAGAATGAGAGATGAAGCAGCTATACACAGGGTACTCAATTGGAATGATGGTCCCCAACTATTCTCAGTCCAGATTCAGGGACATCACCTGGGTTTCTACACGAGCCAATCAAAATGTGATCTTGCTAGCAGCTGTAAGAAACTCAGTAGCTTGTAAACATCCTTTCTTATGTAAATCACAAGCACACCTGGTAGATTCCAATTGTCCTTCCGGAGTTGTAAACATCCTTTGTTATGTAAATCACAAGCACAACTGCTAGATTCCGATTGTCCTTCCAAAGTTGTAAACATCCTTTGTTATGGAAATCACAAGCACACCTGGTAAATTTCAACTGTCCTTTCAGAGTTCAAAACAAGTGTGACCTGTCAATCACCTTTATGACAGTTATAACACGGCAATGCACACCGTTTCTTCCCATAATTCCCTGCACACTTCTATTTGCAGGGATTGAGGTAATATGAAAAAAACATAGAATACAGGATGCTGACACAGATATATTTTAACCACATGTTACTGATATTGATTGTAAATAATCAAAGCAAACGAACAATCTCATAACAATATGTAACACTGGATTCGAACACGTGCACACGAAATAGTGCCTCGCTATTGTAGGCTGATGCGTTAACCTCTGAATCGTGTTAACTGACCCCAGTAAGTCATCCCGAAAGAGGCTGCAGTGAACACAACCCCTACAGCGACTTAGATGGAAAAATGCAAACTGAATTTCTGACAATAAAACCAACGTATAGTATTTTAACTATACATATATTAAGCATATAAATATAAATATCATGATGAAATATTATGATTTGAGCCAATTGTTGGGTAATTTATGAAGATATCAACATGCATGCAGATATTCTAAGCTGCGTTCATGGTGCACTGCTCTCCAATGAGCTTCGATGTGGATATGTCGTACCTCTTGATATTCGTGCATACAGTGTGAAAGACCTATCTGGTACTGATTTCAGGAATAACGAGGTAAATCCAAGCATACCTCCCAGGAAAAGATTTACTAATTCCTACCACTTGTGATGTAGATGTTGACGTTATGAGCAAATACGTGCGTACTCGAGACACAAAGCTGCACAATAAATTTCCAAGGCCACTTATACATAATAAATTGTTGATAAAGTTTGTACAGTCCTAGATGGTCTTGCAACTTACATGTGTTACTGTTGATTAATATTGATCAGCCATAGAGCGAGGGCTATTACACATGTACACATGGTATTTAGCGAGACAAGTGTGCCCCTCTTACCTCATAACTCACGAAAAACCTGAAGACATTTAAGCACACATTGACACCTTTATTGATGTACATTGATTTACTTGCTAACATGTCTGAATGTATCATCACTCAATGTAGTGTAAAACACAGTTTCAAAGGGCTGTAATCGTCGCGTTTCGTCGTGTTTGATATAGAATAGCGACGTACAAAACGCATGTGATATACATATTGTTTTTTACATGAAATTCAACACGTACGTAATGACCACCGCCCTTTCATTATTTGCAATCAGTAATAAAGCAAAAACACCATACATGTCATGCATGCAACAGTCACTGGTGTGAAACACTCTCTAGAGACTTCAGAAAGAGACAAAAGATCCTATAAAGTAATACTCATATCACACTTGGTTAATTGCACTTCTAGGAGGTTTGTTGGTTCATGTAAAATCTAAGTCTATATAGAATGACATCGAATAATTAATGTTATGTGACGGCCTAATCGTGTTATTAAGCCTTCAAGTCAGGGGTATCAAGTTCGGGGAATTCTCCACCTTTCTATCGAACAAAGACATACAGAGAATCAAATTGTGTCACATTTGGTCTCAGCCCACGTTGTAACTCTCCCAAGACCGCGTTAAGACTGTGTGCCTCGTGGTGAGCTTGCCACAACTAACTGGGATCAGCTTTCTTTACTTTTCAACTGTTAGCCAATTACAGAGGAGTTTAAGAGCTCGAGGCGTAGCCTCCATACATTCAATTCGCATATAGCCAATCACACAAAGTAATCAACACGCCATAATGTCTGATTAATTGCCCCCGATGTCGAATATATTTATAGGCGCCTCGTTGACTTAACCAACTTCCACAGTTGACCATTATATCAGCAAGTTGTTCTATTTACTAATTCCCTAAAATACGAATGAATGAACCTGATCATGACAAGTTACGAGCGGGTGTGGATTATCCAGGGGTCATCAGTGAAAGTTGCTATAACTGCAAAAAGCGGCCTCAGCTAAACACATGGAAATATAAATCATGACAGTTACCACAGACCCGAATTCTCAATAGTTTTCAGTCACTGTCATGATACCAACCCAAGTAAATATCAAATCAGTACGGCATGAGATGTATGAACCCTTGCTCCTAAGCTTAGAAAGTGTCTGAGACATGATGGATGCCCGTCTTTGATAGATTTATACTGTCAGTAAATTGTTCCAGAACATGGGGACGATGATAAGCGAATAATGTAAATGATTACATGACGTATATCCTGAAGTCAAGGCATGTGGAAGCATAGTATGTTAAGGTAATATTAATTCCAAGGTATTGCATTGCATCTATGGCTAGCATCATTTGATGGATTGTGTTGTTCTACAAATAAATGAAAAAAGTGTGTTTTGTGCAGTATCCAAGTAGATCACATAATATATTCGTAACAAGGGGAAGCACACAGCGAATGCAGTCAAACGAAACAAAACAGCAGCAGAACGTTTAACATACGTTCATGAGTCTGGTGAGAGAGAGAGGTACAACTCAGATGAACACGTCATACCTCCACTGTGTAAAATTGTGCCACAAAGTTAGTTTAGTAGAGATGAAAAGGAAACCTCGATCAACAAATATTCTTAATATTATCTTATTATCAGCACAATATTATCTCCAAATGTTTTGTATGATCTAGTTCATGTCAGTTTTAGGTTATATGCAAATATTCTATAGAGATTATTTCTCCTCCACTTGCCAAAGACTCACAAAGAATATAGTTTGAAGTATGTGAATCAATTGTGGACCAAACGCCATTGGAAATTTTTCGCATTGAATACATTGCATTTATGAAGAGGTGTGTCATATATATGGCAAAATATGACAGGGTCTGTTCTGTTGTCTATGATTTGTTGAATTGAATTTCTTACTAATGTCGGTTGCCCTATATGTACATGGTCAAGTTGTATAACAACCCCCTATAACGTTAGTACAACTCACAAATACCGATTTTCTATGTCTGAGCGTTCATATATTGAGATGATATAGTTTTAATTTATATGCCTAGCTGATGCCACGGCAGCAACTTACATCTGCCATATATACTACAGGAATAATCGTACTTAGAGGCATGAAATAATTACCAGAACCTCAAAAGAATTATTTACGACTAGTGAAAAAGAAGTTTTCCTTGGAAAATCATAAAAAATAATGCCTTTAAATGCCTTTAAAACCTGTTGTTTTATGGAAGGTTGCTACAAGGTTGTGCTATTCAGGGTAAGTCTGCAAAATCATAATGTCTGTATTAAAATTCTGTACTAGAAAGATTCGAATTCGTTATTACAAATCCTCAGGTAGTTTTAACCCACGTGGGAGTTGCATCTACATCATGAAGATCGTGATGTCTGTGTATTTGCATATTAAATAACTTGCTGACGCCAGTAACCATCGGTAATTGCAAACGGGGCGATCCGCCATAAATAAATACTATATTGCTTCGTTAGTGACGGGGAGTGCATGTCAATGTCTTTCAATCGCTATTGATACGGTGACGAGACCCAGTCAAAATAATAATTTTATGTTGACATTGCCTGACTCAACGCTCTCTACATAATTATACTAAAACGTCACCCCACGTAGTTTTTAATGAAAATAAGTCAAAAGCGTACAGCTCAGATCAAATCCGGATGTGTGGTTCGAACAACATTACGATAACAATCAATCAATAAAACAATCGATTCAAAGAGACTTCACATGTGTTTGCAAATAAGGCTATTTTCTAATAATTTACCGTAAAAGAACGACAGGTTTATAGTCAGTATTTATTGAATGGATAAACTTAATCGGTGCAATCAATCTACAACTCTGCCTTACTAGTAAATACTCCAGTGTCAATGTTGACACTACACAAAGCCTTGTGACGTTTGAATGCAATAATATACATTGTCAGTTCTACCATGAAGTAAATAAGAGTGTCTTGTACGTTCCCAGACAAATAAATCGTTTAAACACATATTGTGCTGTAACTGTAATTACAAAATAGTTCACATTTAATTACTTATTTTTTGTTTCATTTCCAAATGTCGGTTTCATCCACAGCATTTCAAATAATATTAAAACGCGATGCCTGTGGCATGCAAACTAATCTCTTCAAAATTTACAGCTACTAAATATAAGCCTAAGTTTTGTGACGTCATGCGCCAAAACCTAATTAACTATAATGATTTATTTGTTTAATATATATATAGCATACCAAATGAACAAATATGCAAACACAAGAACATGATTGAACAACGTAGCATAAACATAATTATTCAACCCTACGATTGGCTATATAACTGTTATAAATAGATCTGCATCTATGCCATCTGACGATAACATCGAATATCTTGTTGCTCTGACATAAAGTAAGTACTCGTAAAGTTATATATATATATATAAAGTTATAATAGAACTGACATGTTTGGTATCACAGGAAAGGAGTAATCTTGTTTTACTGCACACTTTGATCAATAAACATTCAGATGGAACCACTCATTCGAGAGGTGGACTATAGCTACAAATTACATTCTCGTTTAAATATTATGAAATACAACGTTATCAATTCGCATTAGACAATATCACGAAACTTTTTTTAAATATGTTCTAATTTTTTATTCAAAAAAATATTTCAGATTCGAGAAATTGAATACGATTAAACTAGTGTTTAGTATTTAATTAATTCTAGCTAACTTATATATAAGACTTGTGGTACATTAATTAAGTATCAATTACTTAAAATTAAATTATGATCATCTGAATATTAAGTAAAAATTACTCCACATGATTTTATATATATTCAATTATTGTACAAGTAAACATATCAATTTTTTTCTTGAATATCGGAAAGAAAGTCCTTGAATATCATTACACGATTCTATACTAAATAATTGGTTTCATTGTGAGGACAACTATTTACTTTGAAAATGAACACACTCGATCTTTTTTTAATTGTGTTATTAGAGGATATGACAGCGCGATTAATGATGTTGGCGGGAGGACATTGACCCTCGTGCTATTGACATTATAACCGTCAATATACTATTTTGGAATGTCCTTCATTAAAATATTTTCCAATTTTTTTATTCCGATCGAGAAAATATACGTATATAAGTGTATATGATGTCGTTCATATAGACAACCATGTTTAGTTATGTAGTCGCTCATTATTCAAAATAAAAATATGTAAAAACGTTTTTTATGTCCGTTGTATATTGTTATTTATTGCGTCGACCTTTGCAACCAAGACTGCCGTTAGACTGACGTTAGATTGACTACATTTCTTAAGAAATGAATACAATTTTCAGCAGGATAGGTTTCACTGAAAGCAATATGATCTAAATAACATGTGACATATTCAGGATATGATGTGTTGACATATCTAGGGTGTTTACTTTATAACACATTGAGGATATAGTTACAAAACCCTATTAATATAGATATCATTGACTCAGTTAAAAATAACTGAGCTGCCAACATCAACATTATTTATTTATTTATTTATTTATTCCCTACGTTCCTTTCTTTTGTTTATTTACTGTTCGCTCGTACATTTATGTCATACTTTATGTCGGAGCGCGGTTGGATACGCATTTATCGTCACTTGAATGATTCAAATTACTTCCGTTAAACGTACATGACAAATTAGATGTAACTAAATATCCGAGACACATTTTCGTCTCACGCAGCACGTCTTAATATCGCAAGCATTTCATTCTCACCTGGTAGTGAACGAAAAACGACGTTGTTGATATGATATGTGATCAGAGCTAAATGCAATCAGAGACAATTTGAGGTTTTATTGTCGAATGTACAATGCAGATGCATAATTACGCATAGAAGAGGACAAGTTGACGTACATCTATAATTGGGTCAAATGAGGATTATATGGTCATATAGTGTCACGTGGGTCATATTATACATCGATAAGTTAACGTATTCCCTGGAAGCTAAGTGAATTATCTTACAGATAATACAGTTCTAATGAGTGTATTGCCCACATTCACTGATTATGAACTCGTGAACTCTTCCTTCGACTAACATACTCATAATGGCGTCCAATTGTCTATTTATCCGGATGTTCCGCGTGCAATAATTCATTCATTTGTAATCAATGTCAATGTCACAGTAGGGTGTATTAGTTAAGAAGAGTGTTCGGTGATTTTTTTCTCTTGACACCAGGCGTGATCTCAGACGGATAACAGTTAAAGATGTGTTTTTTCTCTGGCGTCGGATATACATTATCTTTATCAAGTTGAAACGTAACTTGAAGATTAACTAGACGAATTTCTTATTGCGTTTTAGTTTTACAGATAATATAATTTCGAACAATGAATTTTAGCATTCAACAAATCTGTATATTCATGTAATTGGAAGTATTTAATACCCTAAAAAAGGTCCAATATTCAAATTTTTACTTTATATTTTTTATATACTAAAACTAAATACGTGCATTCAAATTCCCAAATACTGTGAATAACTTTGAGTGCATCTATGGCTGAGTCAATATATATTTATTAGAGATCACTTTGTTCAGTAAAATGTTCACGTGCTGTTTGATTTGTATTGGAATGTTATAATATGTGTGCATCAAAAAACAAAAATAACCAGTGTCCTTCTCACAAAATACAAAATATTATAGGTGATTTACATAGAAAAATGATTAGATCCTAGTGAAAAACATATTTCCCACCTACTCTTCTCACATATCAGGACAGATCATTCAAGGTTCACAATGTCAATACTTGAATACAAGTGGGCTGACAAGCAAGAGTAAATGGTACTTATTGTTTTAAAATACGGACCAGCTTGATGCACAGTTTTACGCTGGAACAAGAAGTGTGATCATTGGTTGTGTATTCTACATACGACCAATCATCACATTCATATGCATTGGTTGTTGTATTCACTGCATTATAACATAAAATTAAGTAGTATTACTTCTCGAAGTGCAACATCACTGAAAACTACGACCCAACCACTGAGGCTAAAATAATCACCGTTTGGCTGTTCCATCAAGTCTACCTAGATCAACATCGTTTAGAACTCGTACAAACTGAGCGTATTAGTAAACGACAAGGCATTCAAGTAGTGTACTCCGTTCCGTGAACTTTGTACAGTAAACTAAATTAATCTAAATAACCCTAAATGTTTATAGGTATTTGTTCCGCCCAAATAAACTATGATATCCTCTTACCAGAAAGTTTAATTATGTGGCACACAAAGCACGCCGTGAATCAATAGAACATCCCAAATTTCAAATCAAACCAAGTCCTTTCAGCACATAGACCAAAATAGGAAATTCCTGCAAGCGAATGTTTAAAAATATTAGCAAGCATTGACACAGAAAATATATAATAATCACAAAACAAATTTCTAGTGGATATAACCAGATCAAACAATTTATCATGCGTGAAATGGCTTCACATTAAATGCGGATGAAATTGGAAGCTAACACAAACATGCAGCTCATACGCCGTATAAATAAAACACACGTGTGTCTGTTTGTTTAGACATGGGAATTGGATATATCAGTTCGTTCTTAGATCGGAATACATCTCTTAAAATATCTCCTTTCGGAAACTGCCGACATAATTGTTTCGCCTCGACCGCGTTTGATGTAGCAAGTATTTAAAGATTCACAATTGTGTAACAGTGCACCGCCGTAATTGAGTATGTGTAATATTAAATCTTTTAATCGCATATAAAGTATGAACATTGACGAAATATCGGGGATTCATTTCCCAGTTCAGTTACCATTCACGGTGACAGATGATGGATGGTCCCACCAGGGAAACTGCTATGCTAATGCAGACACTGTGCAGGTGAGATGCCAATGCGATGGTGTTTTATTTTATAACACAATCCTGATGCATGCGGAGTTTAACAGTATTTTTCAATGTTCCCGATTTGTTAGAAAGTGCGCTGTTAGATATAACATAATTCATAAACACCTGCTTCATATTCCTCTGAAATAAATATTCGTACCTTAATTGTCCAATGCCCTGATTCGCCATTTGAATACATTTATGTACTCATACAAACCCCATAACTGCATCGCATCTTGTACTGATTACTTCATTTACTAGCATCTGTGAAGTCTTTGGCATCTACATTATTTACACAATCCAACAACAGTATTGAAACTGGCAGTTTCTATCCGACAGGAGATTTGTTTTCATAGCTGAATCGATTTTCATCATATATTAAATTATGTGTTTCGGGAAACCTAATAATTTTATAGTAAATATACAAAAACAAATAATTTCACCAATTACTGTCCCAGATTGACACAATTTACATGACAAAGACATGCAATCAATATCTAGTACAGACAATCATTTCCCAAATATATATTTTGAAATTATCGTGGAGTGGCGTTCGGTCGAGTAAAAGATGCTGACATGAAGCGTGGAAACAGCACAGTTACGACGACTTGACGACTTACAAGACTACAATACGCCGAAAACGCAAAATAAATACATACACTGCTTCGCCCCATTGCGGTCAGCAGAAGAATACATTTGCATAAACACAAACGCCCATGCTCAGTGCCTTGTAGTGTATATTACGTAATGACTGTGTAAACGTTGCAACTTTAATCGATCATGGAGTGGAGGTAATTATAGGTAGTGACTAGCTATACGAAAGTCATGTTTTGAACCCAACTTGGCGAATTCGCAGTTGTTCAGAGATGCTAACAAATGTGCACAAATCGAAACTGTGGTTAATACTGATATACATATTAAACAAACTGCAGCGATTACTAATCTGCATATGAAAACAATTGCGGCAATAACTCATTCGCATTTCGAAAAATTGTGGCTGATTGCAAATCTACCTAGTATCTGGAATTACCGAACTATGCACACACAGCAAGAATGATGGGTCACATGACCAAGAGAGGTATAATCGTGGCTATGAACTAATATCAATCATTTTTATGAACACGGGATAAACTTGACAAAGTTTACTTATCCGCGCTCACGAATCATATTCTAATTTATTTTAATAAGCCATGGCGGCTGAGCAGGTCGTTTGCAGTTACGGTCGCCGACGTTTATTACAAATTTTAAAAAAATATTACAATTTTATCATTCAGAACATATTATCATTCAGAAATGAATTGTCAGTCGATATTACAACCAGCTATTGTCATTTCATCATTGTTGTTGTTCAGCCTGGAATTCTCAACAGTTAATAACAAAAATCGCAGTAATAAATACGGATACTACCGCACGATTTGTAGTTTTCCCATACAGTTCGTATACGCATAATGTTACGGAGTTTAAAGGGACACCTCCAGTAGTAAGTCTATTCTCGCAGGATATTTACTTACTGGATTGAAAAATACGATAGGAAAACAGAAGACAGATAACCAGTGTAAACAATCTAAACAATGATGTCCTATGATTGTTTTGTGAAACGCCCAGATCATTAGGTACCCATATAACGTGCATATTGCGATGTTTGAATACGATGTTTACAGTACAATGACAGCTAGAGATATTTTACACCAACAGTCATAATCACTATGCTGTGAATGTACATTGGCAATTGTGATTATATGTAGTAAGCGTAACAGTGAATCAGAATAAATTTGGTTGTATTAAAATGAAAAGTTCTTAGTTAGTTAGTTAGTTAGTTAGTTAGTTATATGACTCATTTTAGCTGTAAGGAGCCAGATCTTTACAACTGAGTGGTGTCACCACAGGCGTTAGCTTCCCACGAAATATCAAAGGGTTTGTCAACTTTAAGCACTGTGACTGTATTATTCCCAAAAGGTTGTAACAGTTCTCACGTACTTCGGCTACTACATTTACGTAACGCACACTTGAAGCGATATTATATACACGCAGCAGAAGTTACCAAGTGTCATAATGTCTCACTGACATGGTCCTATCACAGCGGGGGGGGGGGTATACAATCCTAATATACAGTCGATAATCAGCCATTGGTTGCAGATGCGATATTTATTCAATACTTTACGAGAAATAAATAGATTTGAAATCCTTTGTAAACAAAAGGTCAAAATGTCAAGAAACTAATACACGAGCCCGTAGTTGCATAATCAAGACGTAAATCTGAAAAATACAAGACTACATGCTGTCTTGGCCACGAGTAGTTTATTGAATAACGACGTGGAAACTCAATGTAACTACGTATTAAAAAACGAAATAAATTGCCAATTTCTGAAGTAAAAAACATGTTTATATGGTGAACATTTTAAGGCGACTAGTTCGAGTTTTACGTCAATGAATATCTATTTCATGTAAGGGTATAACAATTGGCTATCTGTAAGGTATTTACGGTAACAAGACGGCGATTGCAGTGACGTCATTAATGTCGTCAACCCGCCTACCAGATAATAAATACTGGTCATCAGGAAGATTAGAAAAAAAATAATAATCTTTCATGGATTTTTGAGACAGACACAATGTTGAAGGTGGCCATGAAACGATATTGATACACCGTATTGATTTGCAAATACATTTCCTGAAGTGTCGGCTTCAGACAGAAATGGAAATAAAATACGCGAGCCCTTATATTCTCATGCGTTTTTTTATTTTCTCCCAAATGGAATATACTAACAATACAATACTTCACTTGTAGTGTGTCTTCTCCGCTTAAAACGATGTAACGCATACACCACCGTTCATCACTCAGCAGGTAACCGGTGATTTTATTCCGTGCACGTAGGCCTTGTAAAAACGGTATCGATTTTCCGGACGGGTGTGGAATAAATCCAGCGTGTTAACGAACATTCAGAGTCGTGTAAAAGTACATTCACTGGGAAGCATGGCGTTTTCACATTCGATTGTACAATAACGCAGGTTGATTTTACGGAGTTTGTCGGTGTACCTTTGTGGTCAATGACGCAATTAATTGCCTCAATTCTCCAGGCGCTGGATTTCCTTTCGCATTCTTTCTACAAGTCCGATATACATATGATTTATTTGCGATTAAATTAACAACTCGTGAATAAATTATCAACGATGAGATATATACTTACATAATATTATTATTTAGGTTGTGGGTTAATTTACTGTCCCATAATCATTTGTAGTGTACAACAGTTTTGAGAAACGCAATGCATTAGCGATATTGTTACTTAAAGAGACATTTATTTTTTAGGCGATAGTCGAAATTATAGGCAAATATAAACATGACACACGAAATTCTCACAACTCGTCTTGAATGACGTGAGTCCAGAAATTCGGTGAGGGGAGGGGGGGGGGCGCTCCTATTGACGTGGGCCGGGTTTGGCAATTGTTTTTTCATTTTGTTTGCGGGCTGAAGGAGGGGGGGGGGAGGTGGCGGCGCGTGTAATGTACTCGCTTTAAACCTTTTACACCAGACTTCGTCAGACAGCGACGACATATAACACATTGCTGAGACATTTTCCCACTAACTAGCCAGTAAACTACAATATAAGAAATGGAAGGTCGGAGTAAATTATAATGTTAAAGTGGTAGTGCATTGCAACGCCTAGTTAAAGCTATGTACGGACACAGTCCCGCTGCTCCACCCATCAATTATAAAATTACAGGCATTCAGCAACACATTCAGAGCAGTACCATGTGGAAAATGTGCACGTTACGAAACACATCGTAGATGTTATACGACACGGACAAATCAACATGAGGGCGGACGTGCACAGGCAACCGGAGATAACGTTTCCGTATGCGCATGCGTCAAAAAGGTACTATATAAGCCCCCGTTGCTAACATTGCACGCTGCGCTATATTTTAAGTAAACAAGCGTAAGCAGCGATTTGTTACTCCTCCGCTTTACGGGTATACCGAGAGCAGAGATCGCGGCCCTGAGCATTCGACGCGACTGATACGACTAATCGAACGCTTGCTATTAGTAGGAAATACGAAATACGATTGAAACTCAACGCTAATTCAGGTCGTTGTTATACACTGTTGTTAGTAGGAACAAGATCCATTGTACTCGAAGCGTGTTCTACTCGATGAAATTGGCAGCCAATACATAGGTGAGTAGTTTTGAATTAGATCCTGTGAAAAAAAGAACCGTTTTCACCGTGTTGTTGGCCGCCATTGCATAACATAGTGTAATTTGAAATGGAGCGAAGCTACAAACTTTTAATGAGTTATTTTATCGTGTTTGATTGTGTTTGTTTCCCTTGATGTTCGAAGTCACAGATGATAACATTTTTCCTTGATGAAATAGGTTTTTAGGCGTCAACAACATCCCCTGAGCGTGAGTAAATACCTCGATGACTGGAAAAGAAAACTTCCAATTATAAGACTAATGAAAAGTCATTTCATTATCATTCCTGTTGTTGACATTCTCACGAGAGATCATATTTCATATAAAAAAGAAGCTCGCTCAGAACGTGATGCCTAATACAATGGTTACAATATAAATTTAGTAGATACCATACATCATGGTATATCAACGAAATGAACATCAAACATGTAATTTGATATTACCAATTCACTCACGTGACGTAAACGCCTAAAATTGCCCCTCAAAATAGGCCTAAAATGATTATATTGGAACATATTGAACGGAATGTGATATTGGTCGTCATACGTTCAAACTCGTTTCGGTACATCACATCGAATAAGTATTTATAATGTCATGAATAGGGTTTGACATCGTCTCGGACCTCAGATGGGATACGACTGTCGCAGAATTTTCTTGATGGGAAAAAATGCTACAATATTAATATTAATATAAATAATAATAATTAATTATTAAAAAAACAAAAACAAAAAAACACCCATTCTTTAACTCGATTAACGTAGTAACATTTCCCATGGTGTTTAATTTTGTTTTTCACTTCCGCACTACACCCATCTCCGGCATACCACAGCACGGTCCCGCGCTTGGTAGATCTATATTACAATGCGCTTGCATCCGGTTGGCATAACTTACAAAGACAAAAGAATCCTTCATCCCGAATTCCCAATGACACCATTTAACCCTTGACACATCAATGGCAGAATAACTAGGTTACACTCATGTTTGATAACCATGAATAAATAAGCACTCATTTGTTCTTTGTTATTTAAATTGTATATTATACTAATGATCAAAGTGGACAACTAGAAAAAGAAATGCGTCACCAGAAAGTCAATATTTAAATAATTACACATGTTTGTAAGGGTAATATCACGATCGCCCGAATGACTATGTGTTATTTATTTTATTACATCGAGCAGACATCCACAGTGCACAAATACATCAACCATATATCACTCACACCCGCTCCCCTACAAAAGAACAACGCGTATATTTTAACTATGCAATATTTTATTTCATGTATTATAACAACTTTCACATTACTCAATAGCATACATACATTGTTCACTGAAACAAAACTGCGAAATACACAAAGTGAATAAAGTAATTTTCAGCCACGGATGCTCTTTTTTTAGTAAACGTGTTTCAGCAGTGTGGATCAGTCAATTTATCGGGTATAACATTTTTGAAATGAATTGAGAAATTCTCAAACGCAAGTTATTTAACCACTCGCCAGATACAAAAATGTCAGAGTGCTGTGGAGGCGACTGAAATTTCTTTCTCACAAACGTACCACGCCTTCTATTCACAAGTCAGCAGCTAAAAGCATTCTCGGTGAGCCCCGGCGTAACACGCGTAGAAATGCTCACAGCGTAGAACGCGCCTCGGCGATCCCAGTTGCGTTTCAGTGGCGGCCTTGCCGTACAATTTTGCTTCATATAAAGAACACCCTAAACATCGAAACAGAGTTTCTTAATTAATATCCATTATGGCTCGTTCGCTGTCTATTTCGGATGGCTAAAGCTCCTTCAAAAACTTGAAAGCAACCCCGAAATCAACAGCGACCGTGCTGCGAACGACAATTTGTTATGCGCAGTATCGTTGCGCAGTAGTTTCAATGACGTCGTCCATGTAATATAACTATGTAATATCCACTTGGCCGGCAATATACCATGTAATATCCATTTTTATTCCATGTTATGTGACCGAGTCCCAACCAATCACAGCATGCGTAAGAACAGTGAGATGTGATGATATTATATACAGCATACGGAATAAAAACAGAAGGAGGAATTTATTGGGAATCTAAACACGTTTTATCGCATAATAATCCCTCTGCCCGTTTAAATCAAATAACATTTTAGTTATTTGACGTTCGGTTAAATCCCACACAGAATAGTCACAGATCGGTGACCTGGTGGTCTATTTAACAGCTGCCGTACCCGTGGTTCTTTACAGGATTAGGCAACCAAAATCCTTACAAAGGAACGCGTAAATCTTCTTTGATTGCGGATCACTTTCGTTGCAACCCTTTGCCACATGAAGCGACGTATTTATCAGCCACTGTAAAAAGTAGAAAATATAATCTCAGCAATTGATAATGATCTTTAGGAAGTGTTTTCTTGAGCTCATTTGCTACTGATCTTTTTTAATTTTTGACTTTTGTGCTCGATCTTACCTAGTGCACTTTGAAAGAGTTAGATCCTTAAAAAATAATCGCATTTGCTGAGATCATACAAGTAAAAATTAATTTACTAACAAAAAGTTGGCCGTAAATATCATGTGTTATGTGGAATACAAAAAAGTTTCTTAACACGAATGATTGTCCTTTCCCATACCACATAGCATGAAACTATACAATTTACAGATTAAACCATTTTGTTGGACCCCCCACATTATCTTATTCATGTTGCACGACGTTATAAATAACGATTGAAAATAACGTGTTGTTCGCTCAGTTGCATTCACACATGGATATTGTAAAAAATAGGATACTATTACTATAAATACTCAAGCTAATTAAAACGGAAACATACACTTCAGAAACTAATTAACATTCAACAATATCATTTTCTATTAATAACCAGTTTACAAAAAAATACGTAATATAACATTCTGAGCACTGGAAACTAGCCATATATCACCTCGAACGTTTTACTGAGTGATTAATACTAATAATTGGTAATCCAATTATGTTAATAAAGTTGTTACTATGGCAACACATGAAAGGCCACAGTTTATTGGGTTCAAGGAAAGAAAAAAAATATACTAATGGCGTGGATGAGCCGACAATGTACCAATAAACGGAATTTGTTTCACCTGAGAGAGAGTTTTAAATATTCATGATTGAACTTAACCTGCGGCATAATTAGGTTACCGTAATACGGTGGTGAAACTAACATTTATTACAATGTAAAATTAAAGCAATGGTTCACTTTATACTTCCAAAATTACATATAGCATGCACGTATATTTTTGTTCGTGTTTCTGAAACACACTAAATGTTTTTTTGTCCTGTTATTAATTCCCCACAATTAAAGAGTTTCTGGCTTCATTGAGAAACTATATAATAAAGTGAAAACCGAGAAATGTATTATAATATATTAGTATTGATTGGCTGAGATATTAACAAGGCATATTATCTGATTGCTTCAGGCGAGTTGTATAGATATCTGATCTGACATGTTTCAGTGTTAAAATGCTAGGCACGAACCAGTATGTGTGTGTGAGGCTTATGAATGGCAAAGCCAGAACAATTGAACACATTTTCTATTAATACACCAAACTATCCAAAGCATTCTTACAAATTTTATTACATTTCAAATTGCAAATTTAAAATATATAAAATATAAAACATAAACAAAAATATAAAACATAAACAAAAATATAAAAAACGCTAAACTTACAAATGATAATTTGCAACACAACCATACTTGAGTGTACACCTAATTATTATGTACAGGCCGACGAAATATACATTTGAAGCAATCTACCAATCATGACAGTAAAAAAAAACAAAAACTCCCAGAAGTCAGTGCGTCAGTGTATCGGTTGATTATCAAAAACTTCAAATCATTACACTTTTAGTTCCCGTAGCACATGACGCAGACACAGAATAATCGCTGAGAAGTAGGATGTAAAACTGTGCTTTGTTAAAGTACATAATGAAAATAAAGTTGTTTTGAACGGAAGATGATCGTTCACTCGTATCTGCAAAACCAATTAGAGCATATATTATCAGTCGCCTCTTATGAACGTGAATCGGTCACGTACTTCCTTGATACTTGATATACTTCCGTTACTATTTTTACTCAGGGCATTGAAGCAACATCGTAGTGTACCTTCGCCCACATGCATACCCGCCATCTCTATCAATGAAAGTGGACGTTTTTCTATAGATTCCTCACACACACAGATAATAATGCATTGAACGCATAGCAAATTCCCGACAATATCAAATCTTCATGGCTTTATATTGATTCTCTAACGTTTGCAAGTAAATGGCATCAACGACACAATCATCAATTGTTGTGGAAAAACATCAATGTTCCTCGACTAGTCTTTGCCACACCAATTACCCCAATCGTGCAGCCAAGCGTGAATATATATTATTCATAAGAAAATGAAGATGTTTGAACTTAATTGAGAAGGGAGACTGTAGAACCATATTTTTCATATGAGAAAGGCAAATATACGAGTGAGTCGCCCATTACCTACGTTGACAAGGTCTTAAGACATTTCCTATTGAAAAACACATTGATTTTTTTTGAAGATCCATTGAACATGTGAACATAGAAAAAAAATGTGCATTAAAGCGTGCGATCTGAAGGCGTAATATTGTTTAAAAATAATAATAATAAAAAAATCTACATCACGAAATTAAGTGGGTCGCAAAGAGAAATCCATGGACACACTGAGGTAACAGGAAGGCATTATTATATTTCTCTCATTTTTCTATTATGATACATATCCGCACGCCAGGGGAATAATCATGTTGATACTTACGTGTACACTCCATGCGACGAAGACGACAAAACTAATTCCCTGGCAATTGAACTCAATTTATTATAATCATATACACATATAATCACATTATAACGTATTACATTTATTAATGACACTAATTAATTTGTACCTGGTCCAAATATAGTGATATTATTAACCAATATATGTCATAAACATAGGGGAAAACTTATTACTATTAGTTTATATGTTATACAAAAAACCTGCTATTTATACCCAATTACATTCAACTATATTGAATTATCAATTGAAGTGATACGGATTTCGAATCGTCACCGTAATGTATGAACTGTATCGCAATACGACATATTTAGATGTATCGCCATTTCATTCCAGCTGTTATAGGTAGTTCATTTCAAGTAATTATAAGCCAGAATGCCAGCCACACAAGGCTAATTATTGTCATTAATAAATTAAGCATGCATACCCGTTTGACATCACTTTGATTTTTGGCAAATTCATCATATATTTTCGACTTGCACCTTTCAGCAAAATATTGTGAAATATATTGATCTAGTTTGTTATGATAATAGGCGATTGTCTCCACGGTATTCTTTTATCGATCAGCCTCCGGTTTGATTATGTGGACATTAGTTCGGATGACAAGAGTTTTTATACCTCTGATTTGAGCTCCGCAATATTAAATAAAGATTGGCACAGATCAATGCCCGGTGGCGACAATAATCAACATATCGTACCGATCAGAAAAAAAGAGGCCCCTTGATGTCTGTACACCTCATCTCCCACGAAAGCAATCAGTACTAGGCAGAACTACTTGTGATATCCGGAACGTGACACTGTAAAACCATATGTATCAAATAAATATGTTTGTTACCAGATCAGGTTACTCTTGATTTCCGCAATAGTGCAGATGACATGACGTCATTGCGAATCATAAGTATAGCTAGAATCTACTCGTGATTGAAGCTCGATTAGCGACCGTGCAACAGATGTTATTAGCGGAATTTGACTTAAAATCACACCAATGAATCTATCCCTGGAGAAAGAGAAAACTTTCATTGAATTGTAAGCGTAGTTTAAAGGTTTGCACACTGATTTACATTTACTGTACACCGTGGCGTACAATGTATATTTAAAAATCACCCAGTTGAGGGGATGATTGTACGATTTTCTATTATAAGATTATGTGTACAATTTGTATCTGTACTGGCAATGGTGACGAGAAATATGGTAGATATATATTCTCTGTTCCAACGCATTCGAATTGACCGTGCGTAATCACACCGTACATTGCCAGAAGCACGAATGCAATATTAAACTAAACAAAAGTGTTAACCGAAACCACATGTAAATCATACTGTGAAACTCCGACTATTCTGTCTAAGCTGTCGACTATTTAGATAACCATCACGCACAGATTTCACTGTCATCATGTTTCCATCTCAAAGAACAACCACGCGTGGCATATTATCATCAGTTATTGTAAATAGCCAGCTAAACTATGTTGAAACACGTACTAGCATTTCCATCCTTTGAAGGAAAACTTACCCCCAGGGCATACACAGAGTTTTGTAACATTCCGACCAGCGGCTATGTCGGCTCCAAATTATCAAATCAACCGTATCTGATTGGTTAGTTTATGGAAAACTATTTCGGTTGCTGTAATAAAGGCTCATTCAATCCCTAGGACTTAATCAAGAATAGAAAATGGTTGGGAGAATTCACAATCTTTTGCAATCACCCATCAATGATACGACATGTAGCTGCGGGATAGCTAGAATTGATCTTCGCATAAACGTAAGCAGTCACAGTTGTATCAGAACAAAGTTCAGTGCATAGACTTTAAACCAAATAATGATGTTCTATAGCTGGTAAACGTACAATTCCCAGAAAAAATATACGTAACAGTTCATTTTCATTTACATATTAAATATAATGTTCATCGTGTTACACAGTGTGCATGTTTAATAATGTTTTTCCGTCAATCCATCGCATTCTATATATTTTCCTGCGACTTGAACAAAATCCATAATAATTGGCATGTAGAAAGAACTGATCCATGTGCCAGGGAAGCCAATTTACGGTAATCACGACAATTGCGTTTGCCTCATTAATCTTTCTTCCCTTGTTATCAAATGCTCCAGTCTTCTGTTTTGCCATATTGCGTGCATACTGAAAATATTACAGTTGCATGCGATGAGTTGTCCTTTCATGGTCGTTCATCTTTTCAAAACGTATGGCACATTAAACTGTTACTTGAGGTAATCCTCAAACACATTTTCTTTAACAACCATAAATTACAATCACTTGATTGTTTGGTTGATTGATTGATTTATTGATTTGTTATTGTTTTTTTGTATGGGTAGCATGTGTAGCTCGCGACGCATTTGTAGAATATCACCTTGAAAAAAATCATCTTCTGCGTATACCTTTTTCAAATGTTCGGACTGCGCCGAGTATGACGTAACTGGTGACTTACATAGAAAAATACCTGTAAAGACAAAATCTGTTACACAATCTAGAACGGAGCAATCCTTTGGGATGCATAGCGTATTTATAATCAATTCAGTATCAGTCATTCTCAGATTTTTTTAAAGTAGAAATACCACAGATGCTACATATTCGATTGATTGTTCTATACTCCCTATGGCCACGAGGCATAGCAAGTTAATAGAAAATGCACCGTATGAATGAATACACGTCGAATATTGCAATGATATTAAACAAAACCCGTTCATTAGGGATATGTGCAATGGCAATTATCGGATCTTCGGTATTGTTTTCTCAAAAACGCATTATTGGAAAATGGAGCATATTTCGAGTACAGACAACCTCCATGTAAATATCTGATGTGTTTAATATTATATATGAAATAGATCAGCAACATCAAATTCAAGAACGTATACAGATGAGTCATAATATATGTCAAATTCACAAAAAAAGTATGATACATGCAAAGATACAAGGTAGTTAAATATGCTCTCCTTTCCCCCATTGGATGACAATGTAAAGTATGAATGCGAAAACAGTTCCTATTTGCCAAACACGATCTGAGAATGATAGACAATCAGTTGAAATACATATGAGGTTATATTGTAAATTTGTTATTTATATATCAATATATCAAATCAAGAGTCGAAAATTGACACAAAACAGTCGACACTTGACTTGACTTGACTTGAAGTGACAGTTATACTATTATAAAACGTTAGAAATAACAGCAATACGATACGCATGATAAAGTTGATTGTGTAATAATTCCTAGTACAGACGACCATTCGCAACGTATCAGTTAATGTGATCAGTATGGTATCGAACGTCAAGTCTACATGTTTGTTTTGATGGGGTTTTGTGGCTTAGACCAGGGAGCTGTAATTACAGCTCCCTGCTTAGTCTGACTCATATTATATTATCCATAATATATTCATATATTAATGGTGGAGAAAGGAAAAGCTTCATATAAGACACAGACTATATATCACATTACATCATAACCGATGTCGCGCATGACTGCAAGTGATTGCGCTGTATTGCGCATGGGTGCATATGAACACATTTTGCAAAGAAATCATTTGTAAATTATTTTTAAATTTAATATTCACAGCATTGGATATTCAAATAATATTTATATATCTACTAAATTGTGGTCATTAATCCACGAGAAAGCGCACACCAACAAAGCGCTCCACTGATTTCGACATTTGCCGATCGCTGCAGTCGGGATTATGTTCATGGTATATCGCTAAACATATCGGCGACACCACCTTATTCGCCCATGTGCAAATTGATTTGTCGATTGTGTTTGCAGTTCACAGGGAATGCCCATAACCACAGATGCATTATGTTTATGACGTCCATATAGTAAAAAAAGACAGCGCAATTCTAAGGTGTATATAGCTACAAATTTTAATTAGCTTTTGATATATTGAATTGCGCACCTTATTCGTATTTTTTTATAATTCCTCTTTCAACCGCCTACAAGAAATAAAATTATGATAATTGTAAACTATTGAAACACAAACACCTTCATCTTCAAAGTCGTGCTATTTTTGTAAATAGTATGCGAATCTACATTAGAATACATAATCGCGCGTTATGCGAGAATTCGAACTTAAAACAGTACAAACAAATGATCAACTGTCATAGGGATTCAAGTAAGGAGTAAGGATATTTCAAAGGCATAGTCCGTCTTTCACGTATTACGCGAGATTTCGCAGTAAAAGGAAAAACACCAATTCATCTAATATTCCGTGCCTGTTATTCAATTTGATGTGTTTAATCTGTCAATCATAGTCATATTTTTTTTGGAAATACAAACGGAATTAATTGATGTTGAAGACATGCGGATCAACTAATGCGACTGAAGAGAGATACGATAATATTAAGACACTCTGGACAACACCCCTACATAAAGCACTGATGGATATATACTCGTTATATACATCTTTATTAGGGTTAAGTGGACACTACAGATGTATCGTGTACTCGAATTTACATCTTCACTGACAATGATTCTCTCTTTTTTTCGTTACCTTACCGTGTTGGGAAATCAAACATTCCAATTATCTGTCAACTGTCACCACATTTCAGACTATCTGTCAATAGTCAACAGTCGTGTCACAACACTATTAAACACATTTGACAGAAAACCCCCTACTTGTATTTGAACGAATTTACATGAGTTTTAATTGCTATAATCCAGGTTAGGAATTATCGGATTTTCGTTTTAACCTTTAAAAATTCTACTAATCATCATTTCAGAATTCCAGACGTGAAATAGCTCAGTCTTTTTTGGTGTAAGTGCAGAGCCGTACATAATATGAATACGCCATCGTTCGCAGTACTATAGCACAGGTTTAACATTCGTACACATAATTTTTTTTATGCTGTTATTATCAATTATCGTCGTAAGGCTGAAAGATAAATGTCGTCACACTCTACGAGGCCAATAATATCTTCAATAAATATGGCAACAGACAGGATAGGTAATTAATTATTCAGTGGGAAAAGTCCAACGAAAAATTATGTGTAAGAGGAGAGTTATATAAATTGGGTTTCACACATTGTGTATGAAGATAGGCAGGGTTTCACACATTGGGTAAGAGGGGAGTGTTCACATATTGGGTAAGAGGGGAGTGTTTACACATTGGGTAAGAAGGGGGAGTTTTTCACACATTGGGTAAGGGGAGAGACAGTGTTTTACACATTGTGTATGATGAGAAGCAGGGTTCCACACATTGCGTAAGAAGGGAGGGGGGGGGTTCACATATTGGGTAGGAGGAGAGGTTTGGTTTCACAAATTGGGTAAGAGGGGGGGTCACACATTGGGTAAGAAGGGAGGAGGGTTTCACCTATTGAATAAGAAGGAAGGAGGCTTTCACACATCGGGTAGAAAGGATGGAGGGTTTCACATATTGGGTAAGGAGGTTTTTCACACATTGGGTAAGAGGAGAGGCTTGGTTTCACAAATAGGGTAAGAAGGATTCACACATTGGGTAAGAGGAGAGACCTGCCTTTAAACATTGTAAACGTTTATATTGAACTTCACTGTGAGATTCATGTCATAAATATGACAAGACCTTATTATCACTATGGCTATCTGTGAGTTGCAGTTATACAGTAATCACATTGCAGTATATATATACTATTTTATAGTCCCAAAGAAAATTATTTGCCGATAACATTTTAATTTTCCCTTTTCCCATTCATCAAAATTTATAGGCCGCTTAAATTTAATACTCAGAAACGAAATAGTGGTCGTAATATGATATAACTTTATTTCGTACTGTGTTCTCGAACAGAACACTAAATTAAATATAGACATATACGAAATGAACAAGCTATACTTATAGCAATGAATCATATATGTTATTAACGTCCAGCTCATTCATTCACACAAAGAATTTTTGACTATACGTGCATTACATATAAATGAATGAAAGTATAATGTTTTATGAGGCTTATTCAAGTCGATGTACAAAATATTTGGCATCGAATATAGATAATTTAAGAATTTCTCCCCGTATGTTTAAAACTACGTAATTAATGTAAGATTGATAATTAGGTCAGCACTGTCAAGACAACGTTTGCTAACTAGTCTTATCATATTGCGGCGAATAAGCATTGACTTTTGACATTTGATTTGTCTACATTTACATTTAGCTTCAAAGAATCACGTGTGTGCATGGGTAATTGGGTGGTAAAATCTCGTACATTGGACTACCATCCAAGATAACGCACACTTTCTTCGTGTAGCGATAGGATTAGAAATCCATATTAAGTAACATATCGAATATACCTCGATCGTGTGATGTGGCACCACCACATTGTGATGTTTCGTATTAATATTTTTGTATACACATTTACCGGAATCGTTATCTGTACTTTATCTGCAAACAGATCTTTATTTCCTGAACAGAAGGATTATAATTCTCCCTTTGCGTGCCTTCAGAAGTTACGCCTGCGCCCCAACCTACATTTTGCATTGGTCTGGTCGTAATAACTTGTGTCTGCTAATTTATATATATATATATATATATATATATATATATATATATATATATATATATATATATAAGAAAACATAGTGAGTTTATTGTTTTTGAATATCGCCTTGAGATTGTTACATATCTATCTGAATCAACAAAAACTAGTGTAATAATTTGATGTGCTGGTTTTGAACATCGCATTGCGTACCGAAGCTTTGTGATAGAACATCCACCTGCACGGCGTTGGACAATCATGAATGTGTTATCAACGTGTTTTTGCCAGTAGAAGTCCTACGCAGGCAGTTCACATGGCGTTGTGTGTGCATTTTAATGTACTAAAGTAATGCACTTAAACGAGACGCAGGTCCCACGAGCTGCTAACGAGACGGCACTACTATTACTAACAAAGTGAAAACGAAACCTGTTAATAGATGGGGGTGTCATTACAACGTATCTATGGTGAGTTCAATGCACACGTAAAAGCTTTCTTTCACATACAAGCAGCTGTTCCCAATAAGTGACGTAATGGCCCGTTGATTGGCATGTCAGTTTCGTTTATCAACCAGTACCGCATTGCCATTGTGTATTGAATATTGTATAGTTCGTACACCTGAAATCCAATACCAGGTTTTGGTTTTAGGTTTTGATTTATTAGATTCATATGAAATGCAATAACATATCTTTAAAAAAAATCACAAAGAACGTGACAAGGGATATGTGATGTATTGTTCTATATAAATGAAAAGAAACACATAGTTCTACAATCAGTCTTGACAAATGACAACGGGCCGGGGCTACATGTACGGAAATGTTCATTTCATTTTAATTTAACTAATATCATATCTTTAGAACTGATAAATGAGATTGGAATATAGTAATCCATTTCAGATTGTTAATTGCATAATGTCACATTGCGATCCCTTGTTAGTGATTTTGTCACTGTCAGCACGCTTCGTACTGGGTCAAATTTGATTTCCTTCAGGAGGCTAATTAAAAAAATAACAGACAGATATCAGATATGTTCAACTGAAATTGAAGTTGAAGTTGATAGAACAGCACCTCCTGGATATTACAGACTACAATAAATTTGGTCTCGTCAGTAACGTACTTACATACCACTAAAATATATATTCATTCAACAGTGGAGCGTAAGTTTAACAAAATACACCGTTTTGTTTTAGCGGAGTTGCCACGAAATAAGAAGATACACATAGACATGCTGTAATTTCCTTGACCTGTGCACATTTGTACAGATCAATTAGTTTCCGAAAGATTCAACAAGAAGTAATTTAAATGTAAAAGGGTCAATGACATCACTTCACTGTAATTTGGTGGAACTATAGCACCGATTACCTACATAAATCTTAGCAAGAGCAATGTTCGTCAAACAAAAGATTATTCACTTATTGCGAACACGCCACTCGTCAATTGAATGTCAGACACCATTTATCAAATCATTCAACCGAGATGTGTCTGCAGTGTAGGAATAAAATAATATTTATGAAAACGAAATACATATTACAGTCATCTTGTATGAACAAGCATGGCACCAAACATTGCGACACATTTGAATTATAAAAGTCGTACTTTGATAAATAATTAAAGTAACACAATATTTTAGCATGTAACAGTATACCTAAGGGGAGAATACAATATTATCATTCCTCTCATCACTCAACTGGCATGCCGCACTTTACACATTCTGAATAAAATGGACCTCATTTATTATTTTATATGATATCAACATTATTAATTCAAACACAACACACTGAGTTTAGTTTTGTAACAGAAGTCGACGTGAAACACATTTTAAAATGAGCAACGCTGTGTTTCTTATTTACACTATTTCATCAGTCGATATTATCACGATACGATTTTTAAAATTTATTATGATGGAATATTTATAATTATTAAATAAATATAATCCCATTGTAAGAACGAAAACTATTAATTTAGTATAAAATTATCATGTTTTAGATAACAAGCTACACAGTGTATGCGAGACAACATTAAACAGGGTTCGTTCGATCACGTCTTCAACCACACTTTGGTTTTCAGCGTGATTTGGTCCAGGGAAATTGAAAGAAGACATGTTAGGTTAGCCTGACACTCTTGAATATAAACTGCGCCGTGTTAAGTAGGTAATTGTATACATATATGAAATATGTTTAAAATAATATATGAAATATGTTTAAAATAACGAGTCTCTGAAGAAAAAAAAAACCGTTGTAACTTGTCATTGAAGTTAAATTGAACTGTATAAAGCCACGGATGTCGGTTGTTGTACCAGTAAATAAATGAAACGTTTCCAATTTTATTGAAAACTTTTATTTGTAATCGGGGTCAGACTGTGTTCAGAAACATTGAAAGTGGTGTATTCACGCAATAACAGGCAATTCTTCGTGCGTGGAAAATGCTTTCAATTCACTTCTCAGGCATAAGTAATTCTTGCGTTTTTTTGTGTCATTTTCCCCATTTATGTGTGACATTATTCCGACCTTCCTCAGTAATTGCTATAGTTAATCTCTTTTAAGTTATTTAACAGAATAATATATAATTCAGTGATTAAAAAAAACACGCCGCGATCGTACTATAGGAATTGACAGATAGTCCTTTGATGGAATGATTTTTTATTTATGGATTGACATTAGCGAAACATCATAAATCGACTATGGTTGAGAAAACTTAATGATGATGGATGCGTTTCAGTCAGTAGGTGTGAGGAACTTAATGTTGAATGTGCACAGTATAGTGGTTTTATCTCCATAAATTTACTAAATATTCTTTTATTTTATTTCAGAATACAGCACGAAAAATAACGCTAATACAGTAGCAGAAACGATGGCGTCGTCGGCGACGGTAAATGAAACGATGTCACCGAATATATCAACGAATTCCCCTGTATGTCACTTCGCTGACGACGACGTACTCTTTATATTTTATACAGTCTCGTATACTGTAGCTCTATTGGGGAATTTGGCATTTCTGTCCGTAGTCATCAAGGTGAAATCCATGAGAACTATGCCGAATTTCTTTTTCATCAATTTATCCATGGCGGACACCTTGTTCATGACCTATTATGTACTGCATCTTATGTCGCAAAGACTGAACATTCAGCCACTGAAAGAAATTCATTACAAAGGCGGACACTCCATCACCGACGTGGCGTTCTGCGTCTCTATGCTCACCGTGGCACTGGCCAGTCTGAACCGCTACATCGCCATCTGCCATCCATTCAAAGCGGAGAGGTTACGACTGCAGAGCATCTCCCGGATCGTCGTGTCCATTGCCTTCTGCTGGCTATACGGAATTGCCGTCGGGGTGTTTGATGTCTTGATATATACGTACAGCAGCAGTATACAGTTGAAGCTCTTCTCCATTTTACTGATTCTGCTCTCTGTCTCAATAGTAGCGTCGATCTGCATCGTGTTGATGTCGTACATTTTGATCGCTAGACGTATGATTGTTTCCAAACCGTCATATATACCAACAACTGTCCACATCCACACGTCGTGCATATCCGAAGAGAGTCAGGTGCTCCTTCTCTGTGCTTCAATAACCGTTGTATTCTTCATCAGTTGTTTCCCCTTAGCAACCCTTTACATTGTAACGACAATCACACAGGTTCTTGGATTCGTACCATTACCAAGAAAGAAGATTGCCTGTCTCGCGTTCGTGGCAAAACTAATGGTACCACTACACTTCGCCCTGAACCCCATTCTCTACAACATAGGTAGTAAAAACCATAGAACAGCTTTCCGCAAAGTGTGGTCACCAAGATCGGCACGAGAGCAGTCACAGGTGGCGCAGGACGTGTAGCTATTTTTGGACGGCACCTCACTAGAATGTAGAAAAATATATTTGTTGGCATATGCAATGAGAAAATCTTCATACAAGAAAATGCAGAAATTACATACTGATAACAGTGTTTGCTACTGGAGTTTTAGTATTCATTCATAGTTCACAATGTCACCATTATTGAAGACGTTTGTTGACAAAAACAATTTAATAATAATGATACAACTAAAAGGAGGTGAAATTAGTTTAATATATAGTAATAATCATATCAAAATGTTTATCGGGAGTTGGAATGCGTAAAGAAGTAAATACACAACGATTTAAATTCAAGCCATGTTGTTTCAACTGATATTAACTGTTAGATATGATTGTTTAAATGTTTATTATATTTATTAAAAGTAATAGTATATCAATTATAACATTTTTTTTTCAAATATTTCCAGATTTATTATTTATAATCCACTGAAATTGTCACCAAACATAATTTAATTTTACGAAGAATAAACGAGCATTTCAATACAGATATGATAACAGTGTTTTTACAAATTAAAATATATGGTTGAATCCAATGAAGGATCGACAAGTTGAATGTTTTATTCTCAGAGAGTGCAAGTGACCTTCCCCAGTAACAGCACGTGTTCATGCGAGTTTGTAACGCGACAACGTCCGAGGTCCACATGGGTATCAAAGGGCAAATACGCGTGTGGTTTGTTTCACAGCAAGTGATAAAAGAAACTATGCGTGAAATACATAAATCTACCATGGTGCATCTCATATATGCGAGCCATTATAAACAGATATTACTATGTGTATACCATCCGTCTAGACATATAAACGCTGCTCTTTAACAAAAAGCTTTCAGAGTTCAATAATACACACATTTTTAAAATTTACATGAACCATAAGACACATACACAATGTAACATAACGATTCATTTACCAATCAGTGTGGATACAAGCTAAATAACAAACGCATACAAAATATCCCTGTCTTGCAACTCGGGGTTTTGAGGTCTTTTTATAGCGCCTGTGTTCTCATCCTTCGTTGCCAAAAAGGAATGAACTTATCAAAACATATTTTAACTCAATCAGCACTGACATCGACAGAAAATTCCAATCAATGCTCATTTGTGATACGCACATCGGATCCGGGATGTATGTAGTTCAAGCGAACTTCTACAATTGTTTAATGGCGCATCAGCGTGATTGATACCGACGAAAATAGACATTGATACTAACTAAATTACCCCTCTGAATGAAACTGTATATCGTATATATATAATAGAATGTATATACGAATGCGATCATTACATACTTCCCAGTATAGTGAATGTATTACTATAAACAATACATGTACCATTAATGTCGAATTTCATGTTCAGATACAAGTGCAGGCGACATATTTCATTTTCGTACTTCGTGGTCACACTAACTGAGACTAATTACTTAAAAATTTTACTTCCTGCAAAGTAGCATGTCATTATTTACCCCGAATGACCTACACCGAAATTTGAATCAGTTTAGGTTTAAAATATGACATATACTTATTGCAATATGGCAAACCTAATGACAGGTCAGAAAGAGGTCATGTTTAGGTATGGTAATCTAACTCAACTATTTGAATTATTTATTTATAACAAATCAAATTTAATCTAATCTAATCTAATGTATTTTAATCAAATCTAACCTAATTTAATCATACATTTATGTTTATAACTACGTGGTGTATATATCAGTCTTGATGCAATATTGACGAAAATATAATATTTATTTAATATTTTTGTTGTTGGATATTCAATACTGTAAAACAAATCAGATTAAAATTAGCCTAAAACATTCATTCATCGTGAAGTTGTTGTATTTCAGGACAAACAACAATATTCGCTAAATGAAACATAACAAAAAACTATTACGCATGCTCAGCGATTAGTATTGTTTGTATCAAAACAACCAGTGCACGTGCGTTTTAAGGTAGAGATGCAGGTTTGTGGGCACTTGGGAGTGATTTTTTTGTAGAAGTGTGATTAGTGAAACATACTCAAAAGACGATTTTAAAATATAGAAAACAGAAACAAACATTCTCTCTTTTGAATTCTTAGCAAGATTTAGCAAGGTTGTACATAAATAATAAAAAAAGAAACAAGGTGAAAAAAAGAAATGACGGGATCTCCATATTATGCACTATATTTAATAAAACGATAATACATTTAAATTTGAATCTGTTACAGCCATTTTAATTATGAACATTAGCAAACTTCTTACTGAGTGAATTGTTATGCAAATTAGCAATTATCTCAGCTTCTTTTTATTGGACATACCAGAACTTTGTTTTGAAATTTTAACAATGTGTTCATCTTCAAAACGCCGTCGGGGCATTGTTTTTGGCTGAACAGTGTTACAACAATCGTACAGACAACTAGCTTGGGTGTTAATTTATGCATAAACTTGAAGTAGTGAAATTAGAGCCGCTGTCCTGCAAAATTGACAACTGGTAGACAGTTTTCTTTATAATAAACAGATGTACTCACAAACAAATTTTGACAGGAAACAGAAGCATGGTTTAGAAGCTATTTTTTTGTAAATCACTTTTGACCAAAAAGTACATTTTTGTGCATATTTTAAAATTCATACAATTAGCTTTCCGAAAATATATAGTTTTGTGGACAAGGGAGGTCATCTTGGTTTCGTAATTAACTAATTAAAATACCTGTCAGGTAAACTGCATCTCTGCCTTAAAGAAATGTTTCATTCCATTGGACAAATACTACAATTTGTGATACAGTACCAGCGTGTTCATGTTATGATAAATCAAGAGTCGAACGTGTTCATCGACACAAATAATCGAACAACCATATTATAAATCACATCTGTAATAACACAGAAATGACAAAAAATAGCACATTTTAGGTGTTTCAGTCATAATGTCTAATTCATTTAGTCATAACTACTTATGATCTAATATAACGATTTTGGAATGAATTTTTTGTATCTTATGGTAAGTAGTAGGTAAGTTACAATCATGTATTCCGGCACGGTTACTAGAAGAACGGTTAGGAAACTCTATAGTTAGGTATGCTAATTTTATCCATTGAGTTCTTTTCGATTTGTGTCCAACCACTATGACGTCATCGCCGAAAGATCGACGTAGACACATATCCGACTTCTGTGCGAATGTTCTGTAATGTTCAAGGTTTCGTTGTTCTCGAAAAAATGAAAACACCGATAGTTTGATTGGTTGATAGATTTGCCGTCTGTGAATTGAAATTGACAATGGTATTTTGTACACCTAAACTCTGTCTGCGAATGTTCAAAAATGTTAGTATTCGTTACTACATGGGTATTTTAATGTGGAACTGCGATTAGCATAACTATTTTCAAACATAACTTTAGAAAATAACGCTTTTTTATTGAGGTTGGCGAAGTCAGCCATTTTGTCTGCTTTTGTCATAGCAGTTCGGGAAAATTGTTGAAATATCGGATGAGATTATATTATATTTTTAGCAATTATAGTTTATATTTATAGTTTCAGTACAGCGATCCTAGGTCTACGTCTTTTGATGTCCAACATGGGGACGAAATTTTGTACCCCAAAAATACATCTCGGAACTTTTCTCAAGTTTATTTTGTACATTGAATTAGAATAGGTGAGTCTTTTATGAGAGATAGTTTAAACAATGTTAGTTTATTTTTCTCGAAATTTGCTGACATTTTTCACATAGTAATGTCGGCCATCTTGTTTTTTCCCTATCGTGACACAGGAAGTTGTATGGTTTCATAGTGCAGTTATATTCTGAATGTGTTTTCTTATTTCAGTGTTACAAATTTTGACAATGCTGTATGAATCGGGAAAATTTGGTAAAAAAGTACAGACAATCCCAATTGATAGATTTGTCTTCTGAACTAGGTATGCACTCCTTCGTTTTGTTAATATGTAAGTATGTATATACTACGTTAGTGACAGTTACAGCTAATAGGTATGCGCGTCATTATAATATTGTAAATGGCAGCTAATATTTCGCCGATTAATGTAGGTTGAATATTAACTGAATTATTTAGGTCGTTTTAATTGAGTCTTATTTTCTCAAGATTTTAGGAATTTAAAAAAAAATAATGCCAATAATGTTGTGAGCTAAGTCAGAAGGCTGCGTATGTGCATAATACAAATGAAAGTGACCCCCCCAAAAAAACATCCTAGAGTGAAATTTGTTTTTTACTTACGCAGTTACAAACATTCTTTGAAACGTTTTCTCTGATTTCAATTCACGAAGGATCATTTCAGTTAATCAATAATATAAACATTGACGTTTTAAATGTATACTTCCATCGATTGTTGCCAATGCAAATGAATCCCATAACGTAGCTACATTACTGTTTTTTTCTAAGGAGATGTAATGGATGTATTACACTCGCAAAGTACGTCAAATGATCAATCGATTTTCTAGGATCTCGACGATAACAGGTAAGATGATAAGGTGTGAAAGCCGCCACGTGTTCAGGTGGAATCGGTTTTGGTCGCTGCTATATACACATCATGTATCTAACCTCTCTTAACCTTTGATTCTTCACGCTGAGTTCTATTATACTTGGCTGCTAAACACACCTGCTTCCCGCAAAACCATCGTTATTGGAAATACTTCATCAAAGAAGCCTTCAAGCAGGTCGTATGAGTGAATGTATTATTTGGTGAATAGGTAGACCTGCCGTTGACCGTCGTCTAATCAGTTTTATACCAGTTTCAGGTTCGATAATAACAATCGGATTCTGTCGCTTCGTATTTAAATATACTCTGTCCTTCCAAAAGCTTTTGTTCTTGTTACAAGTCTCAGCTTGTATCTCACGAGACACCCATCTCCCTTGATCATTCGATGTGGCGGGAATGTTGAAAGTTATCTGATATCGAAGGTATACGTGCGTGCATTCGCACTGATTGCACAAATGACGAGCCTACATCAGATTAAAAAGTAAGATACTGGCTACTGATCATTTTGTATTAAATTACTACAGTCTCATCGGTGCTTTTGTCGCCGTCATTCATGATATCGCAGTGGCAGAATGGCACGGTAATTTATCTAAGTGTATCTATAGTGTTCAACGCCTGAATGGATTGATGCTCGCGTAGTTTTCTATACGGTCAAAAGAGACTCCATGTTACCTTATGTTCAGTATCCGATTGACCTAATTTTCGAAACTTCAACTCATTCTTTGTAAGATCAATTCATGTGGTTTATGTATTTATGTATATGAATGATAACCAGAAAAACTTGCGTTTCTCAATAATATTCCACTGCGAATATATTAAAAAATATAACATATATAAATATACGCATTTTAGTATGATGAATATAGCCTATCGGCAATATTGACTCATACATATACCATTCATAGGAATAAGGTTATTGGGTTTTGGGCGTTCAAAAAAAGATGCTAAAAATACAAATATATATTATATTTTCCCAGCATGCTAATGTGACCTCACTTTTAATGTGACAGCTTTTACAACCAAGACGAAAAGAAAAATCACAATTGCTACTCAGTGAAATTATACACGATGTCTACTATGTTATAATACAACTTTTAAACGAGTTTGAGTGAAGTGTCCTTGCTTTTTTGCTTGCTCATTGATGTTTCGTTGCTAAAAGCCGGCCTGACAACTGTATAAGCATTAATAGGAGAGAAAAAACACATACCGACTAAATTATTCATGCGCGCTGTCATTTAAAATATCAGTCGATCTCGGCTGATCAATCAAGTCAATATCGTTGGTTAACTATCTACTCAATAATTATTCATGTTCGGGTTCATAGGCTCCGTTGTCAGTTTTTTTTTCTACTTACGTATTGAGCTTTGAATTTATGGATGTTTATTTTCCATGGTGTATATTAGTTATCATCGCCGCGCGTCGACGCAAAGGGATAAACATCTTGAATATAAAATAGCAATGCACATACATTATAATTATACTTATTCAATTGGGGGAAAATGTGTGTTAATTCACTCCCGGTTGAACTAATAAATCGGCCGACGATTACCAACTGGGAAACAACCATAATACTGCCATTTTGTAAACGAGACATATCCTGAACTTGACGATTGAATTTATTTCCAGTAAATTGGTTCTGCAGTATGGTGGAAAATTGGAAACAGTTTCCTACTATCAGATTACGCATGGAGGAATAATTGGTGTAATTGACAGAAGCGGATAGACGATACAGAATAAGTCACGCCAAGTTCAAGGTGTACACTATAGCGTAAATTATTATACGCCATTTCCTGTTTGAATGAAATATATATAGTTGGCGCTCTGACAAGAAATCGATAAGACATATGTATTTAACTTGTTAAAATACAGCCGTGTAAAACCATTGAATAGTAGCTACTGGGTCACGGAGATGAACTACCGTGAAATATTGTATGCGTTTATGCAACATATAATGTAATATTGCTGGTTGCCCTGGGTGATATGCGATGAATTCTTGTATATTAGTATATATACACAGTTCTTGGTCCCAGGGTTCCTCGTATTATTTAGAAAAAAAATGAGTGAGACCTAACATTTCTCCTGCTCAGGTAAGTTCTCGAGATGAATATAAGTCGTTATACTATGGTTACAAAATGAGATTGAAATATACACAACAAATAGGAAACACGTTCTTGAAACGTGTTTATTATTATCATACGAACGAGAGTGTGGCGCCCCCAGTCGTGGCCTTTAAAAATATTCCGGAGCCGTCGTTGAAGGGAGCAAAACATCACTCATTCTAAGCTACATTTTTCAGATATCTTTCATCGTATACTATCTCCATACTTTTGGATATATTCTCCTGTTTAATGAAAATCGGTGAGCTGGTATGCGTGTCACGTGACACCTCAAGAGTGAATTGTGCACAGCCTAGAGTGGTGCAAAAAATGAAGAACGCTCAACGAGTCTTCTTAAACTAATGAAATTCAGACAAGAGAGTAGAATTACTGTAACCGATTGATTTGTTCTCCTAACAATCCGTTATTCTACTTACGAGTGCGACCGCTATTTCATTTTTAATTTAAAGTCGATCTCAAATCATCATTACATTCTATTGCAAAAGAACGTGCAGCTTTTCAACATCTACTAGTCATATATATTCAGTTTCTGTATTATTGATTTATTTTAGGTTGTTTTCAGTCCCATAATGGGTATATGTGTTTTCAAAATAAATTGAGCCTTTTCTAGCATCGGGAGGGCATTTTATTAAGAATGTTCATAATCCGAATTTACAACAGTGTAGTGTAAATGTCACTTAATTAACAATATCGAATATTCCAGGTGAACAATCTCAAGACACTAACGATAAGTGACTAGGAATGGCACAAAAGGATGCCATCCGATCTGGATGGAACGTTTCGAAGGTAGTCGTCCGCAGGTCGTCATCAAAGCCCTTTTTTATGAATAGATGAATTCGCTTCAGCGATTTCTTCACAGAATAAAGCTCAACAAATCTTAGAAACATTACTCAGAAATATACAGTTTGCTGGTAACAGGTAATTTATTTTGTACAGAAGGGCGATGAGACAATGACATGTACATATCAAACCTGATCTTGTACGTACTACATTGCATTACATGTTGCATCTGTCACAAATCACCTGCACAGCTCAACTAGTAGAGTGACCACACAAATACATAAATCGTCGATCTGAAAATTGTTGGCTCCATTGAAACACCTGAGGGCGCATTTATATTTACTACCGCGATTTTATTATATATATTTTTGTATTTCATTCTACAAAGAATTTTGAATTGAACCTCGCGATTTATCGGTAATGAGTAAGATAAGCAAATTTATAGTTACAATTTTTCTCGCAAATGGCCCGTGATTACACATACATATATATGGTACGTTTTGTGTGAATCTCTTAATTGTCTATCTAAACAGTATGTTATATAACACATCCGTGCAGCACTGTTCACGCCAGACAATATGAAAATTCAAACAACAGCTAATACTATAGTACTCTATTTTATACATCCTGTTCTGTAAAAGTGGCAAGAATCGAAGTAAGGTTCCAATTTTAAATAAGAAACAATGTTACTCTGAGAAAAAAAAAACAAACTCGTATATGGGCTCAGAGATGCGGTTTTCAGATCGTTTACAGAAATGACAAATGACTTAATTTTGTTGTCTAAATCCATTTTCGACATGCAAGATATGGATTGGTATTCACAAAAATTCACAGGATTGAGCTGTGACCTTGTCATTGTATTGCATCTTACGGTAAATGTTTCTCTCTGTAATTGTTATTTGGAAAACGCTGGTTATTCTCTTATAAGGGTACTTTAAATCACTTTTGAACAACACCGACTTGATCCAGCCACTCATATATAACAAACGAGCGATCGAGTATACCGATTAGTCTATGTTTTCGACATGATTGATATATAGCAAGAGTTTCAAAAGATCAATATATAGTTATGCAGATAATTACCCTAAGTAGTAGCATTTAGACATGCTCATTTATTTTATTTGGTTTCAAACCTGTTACAATAACTGAAACCAACATCACTGTTATTCTCGATTCGTTGTGCCAAACGCACCAGAAAATAACAATTGTGTTTCTTTGTGTTTCAATCGTGTTCTTTCGGAAATAGTATATTAAAAAATAAACATTCCAATCGAAATAGGACGGATGGAGTATAATTATATTATGCAGTCCCAAGCGAACGCGACTATAGTCGTTAAATGAGACTCGACCATGTTAAGATCTTTGCCGCCTATTGTAGAGCAAACACAATGATGATTTTACTGTAATCTGGTGTGTCTAGCTATGGTCGACCATTATTAAAATTAGATCTGACATGGTGGGCCATGTTCAGAGAACTGTCATTTAGTAAAAAAAACCTTCAAACAAAACAAACGGAAATTTGATATTATCATCAATCGAATGAGCGAGTGGCGTCTTAGTCGAAGTCTTTGACAATACTGGAGGGCACAATTCGTCATATATTGTAAGTTATATTTTACAAACATCCATCATGATATAGATTTTAATACATATATCGTTTCTTGTTCAATGTAATCTGTGAACTAGTGTGCGTGTAATTGCGGTTTGTCACGTGATATCTCAAGAATGATTTGTGTAAAGCTGGGGGTGGTACAGGGAAATGAAAACCATTCAACGAGTTATTTGAACTAATGAAATTCAGACAAGAGATTAGACCTACTGTGAGCCTTTGATTTATTTCGTTCATAATCCACTGTTGTTCAAGTGAAGTGTTTAATTGAATAATAAATACTTCGTTTTCATTCTGATTTCAAACTATATTGGGCACATTGGCACATTTAGATGTCCGCATCTATATGTTACTGATTCCTATATCTGAAGGTTGGCCGTCTCGGAATCATCTTTCTGAACATGGCGCACTCTACTTGAAATTGCGTTGCGTAATGAATTATACTATGTCGTCACCTTCAGTGAATATCATTATTCCTGATCGAATAAGTTTTTGACATTGATTACATTTATGATTCGTTATTCTGACATAGAAAAATGAATTCGTTTGATATGCTATCGCGAACTAGCCATTATCTTCAATCGAACACATGAGTGGCGCCATCACTCGACGTCTTTAAACACAATCCTAGCTGTCGTCAGAGGACGCAATTCACAATACACAGTAAGTTACGTTTTTTCAAATATCCGTCAAATCACTTGCAAATATAAAGTCAATTTTCAATGAAGTAAGTGAGTTCGTGTACGCGTGTTTATGGCTTGTCACGTGATATCTCGAGTGTGATTTGTACACAGCTGAAGCCGGTACGGGAAAACATTCAACGACACTTTTGAACTAATGACATTCAGACAAGAGAGTGCACCTACTGTGAGTTATGATTTACTCTGTTGACAATCCACTATTCAACGAACTCGTGCGATCGCTGTTTTATTTTCAATCAGAAAGTCATTCTTACATGTCCATTGCAATAGAACATACAGCTCTGGGAATTTACTTGTCATATCCAGTGTTATATTGCTATTTTTAAGCATCACTTAACGCTTTCAGATTTTCTTTCAGTGTTTTTAAAAAAAAAATATATTACAAATTATTCATAAGTCCAAATGTCACTTAATAATATCGCACATTCAAGAGAAATACAATCTCAGGAGTGAACTTCAAATAATATATGGCGTATGAACACCCACGCGGTAATTCCAACCAAAATTGAAATGGAGTTTTAAACCCAGGGCGTTTGTAGAATTTCGTACAATGTGTATTAAAGCGGCACCTTGGCCCATGAGTCCTTTAATCTTCATATGGTGTTTCATAATTTGAACAACCTACGTTTTGGTATTGTGTATATCAACAAGTAAACCTCACACACACACACACACACACACACACACACACACACACACACACACACACATACACACACACACACACATACACATACACACACACACACACACACA